>NC_134271.1:39148587-39874772 GCF_031893055.1 Leptodactylus fuscus | reverse complement strand
TGTTTAGAGGCTCCCTCCACCATGAATTTCCCAAAACTTGGCTGTTTAGAGGCTCCCTCCACCATTAATTGGTCCAAACTGGGCTGTTTAGAGGCTCCCTCCACCATGATTTGGTCCAAACTGGGCTGTTTAGAGGCTCCCTCCACCATGAATTTGCCCAAACTGGGCTGTTTAGAGGCTCCCTCCACCATTAATTGGTCCAAACTGGGCTGTTTAGAGGCTCCCTCCACCATGAATTGGTCCAAACTGGGGTTTTTAGGGGCTCCGTCCACCATGAATTTCCCAAAACCTGGCTGTTTAGAGGCTCCCTCCACCATTAATTGGTCCAAACTGGGCTGGTTAGCGGCTCCCTCCACCATGAATTTGCCCAAACTGGGCTGTTTAGAGGCTCCCTCCACCATGAATTGGTCCAAACTGGGGTTTTTAGGGGCTCCCTCCACCATGAATTTCCCAAAACTTGGCTGTTTAGAGGCTCCCTCCACCATTAATTGGTCCAAACTGGGCTGGTTAGAGGCTCCCTCCACCATGAATTTGCCCAAACTGGGCTGTTTAGAGGCTCCCTCCACCATGAATTTCCCAAAACTTGGCTGTTTAGAGGCTCCCTCCACCATTAATTGGTCCAAACTGGGCTGGTTAGAGGCTCCCTCCACCATGAATTTGCCCAAACTGGGCTGGTTAGAGGCTCCCTCCACCATGAATTGGTCCAAACTGGGTTTTTTAGAGGCTCCCTCCACCATGAATTTGCCCAAACTGGGCTGGTTAGAGGCTCCCTCCACCATGAATTGGTCCAAACTGGGCTGGTTAGAGGCTCCCTCCACCATGAATTTCCCAAAACTTGGCTGTTTAGAGGCTCCCTCCACCATTAATTGGTCCAAACTGGGCTGGTTAGAGGCTCCCTCCACCATGAATTTACCCAAACTGGGCTGTTTAGAGGCTCCCTCCACCATGAATTGGTCCAAACTGGGGTTTTTAGGGGCTCCCTCCACCATGAATTTCCCAAAACTTGGCGGTTTAGAGGCTCCCTCCACCATGAATTGGTCCAAACTGGGTTTTTTAGAGGCTCCCTCCACCATGAATTGGTCCAAACTGGGCTGTTTAGAGGCTCCCTCCACCATGAATTTGCCCAAACTGGGCTGTTTAGAGGCTCCCTCCACCATGAATTTGCCCAAACTGGGCTGGTTAGAGGCTCCCTCCACCATGAATTGGTCCAAACTGGGTTTTTTAGAGGCTCCCTCCACCATGAATTTGCCCAAACTGGGCTGGTTAGAGGCTCCCTCCACCATGAATTGGTCCAAACTGGGCTGGTTAGAGGCTCCCTCCACCATGAATTTCCCAAAACTTGGCTGTTTAGAGGCTCCCTCCACCATTAATTGGTCCAAACTGGGCTGGTTAGAGGCTCCTTCCACCATGAATTTGCCCAAACTGGGCTGTTTAGAGGCTCCCTCCACCATGAATTTCCCAAAACTTGGCTGTTTAGAGGCTCCCTCCACCATTAATTGGTCCAAACTGGGCTGTTTAGAGGCTCCCTCCACCATGAATTGGTCCAAACTGGGCTGTTTAGAGGCTCCCTCCACCATGAATTTGCCCAAACTGGGCTGTTTAGAGGCTCCCTCCACCATGAATTTGCCCAAACTGGGCTGGTTAGAGGCTCCCTCCACCATGAATTGGTCCAAACTGGGTTTTTTAGAGGCTCCCTCCACCATGAATTTGCCCAAACTGGGCTGGTTAGAGGCTCCCTCCACCATGAATTGGTCCAAACTGGGGTTTTTAGAGGCTCCCTCCACCATGAATTTGCCCAAACTGGGGTGTTTAGAGGCTCCCTCCACCATGAATTTGCCCAAACTCTGCTGGTTAGAGGCTCAATCCACCCTGATTTTCAAAACAAATGTTGGTGCCAACCTCAACTTACTACAAGGGCCAAATTCACTGCTGGTGACAAGCTCTCCTCACTGCAAGTGCCAAATACACATGTTTCAATGTGTTTTCCTACTGTCAGAGAGGTGGTATTGAGTGTGTAAAGTGTGTAGTTGTTAGGCTGTGATGTTGGGGTAATAGAGGGTCTTTGGTGTGTTAGATGCCCCCAGACATGCTTCCCCTGCTGTCCCAGTGTCATTCCAGAGGTGTTGGCATCATTTCCTGGGGTGTCATAGTGGACTTGGTGACCCTCCAGACACGGATTTGGGTTTCCCCCTTAACGAGTATCTGTTCCCCATAGACTATAATGGGGTTCGAAACCCGTTCGAACACACGAACATTGAGCGGCTGTTCGAATCGAATTTCGAACCTCGAACATTTTAGTGTTCGCTCATCTCTAGTAGGGATATCAAATATGTATGTTCAATGGTAAAACGACCAGATGCCTCTAACCTTTGGTGGTTGTGAATGACCACAAAAACAAAAAAGCCTTTAAAAATCAGATATGAGGGTGACAGCAGAGGTATCCACATCAGAGACTGCAACATCAGACGTCTTTAAATCCAAGAAATTGCAAGTGGTAAATGTAACTAACTTACATAAAATAAAGGAAAAGACTAAGCGCTCGCCAACTGGACTCCTCCATCCTTATAAACAAATTGATAGTCATTCCCCTAGGGGAGGGTCAGGGTCAGCACATAGTAACATCAAAATAACAGTATTGTCACAAATACCTAATACCTAATATTATACAGTGATCATAGGTAAATAAAAAGATAAATGGACATGAATATTGTCCCAGAGAGAAAGGATGATATGCCGGCATTAGCTTGATAGGAAGCACCTCTTAATGGCCATTACGCATGCATCGGCTCAAGTGGAAGTGTTTTATGAATTGAATTTAGCTAAAAAAGCACTTACTACACAGCTTATTCATAAATATAGGAAAGCAGCTGAATATATACAGCTCTGGAAAAAAGAGACCACTGCAAATTTTACAGTTTCTCTGATTTTTCTCTTCATTGGTATATTTTTGAGTAAAATGTACATTGTTCTTTTATTATGTAAACTACTAACAACTAGAGATGAGCGAACACTATTCGAAACAGCCGTTTCGAATAGCACGCTCCCATAGAAATGAATGGACGTAGCCAAGCAGACTTTGCTGGCAGCCGGCTGCTTAACCCCCCCCCCCCCCCCCGCATGCCGGCCGCTTCCATTCATTTCTATGGGAGCGTGCTATTCGAAACGTCTGTTTTGAATAGTGTTCGCTCATCTCTACTGACAACACGTCTCCGAAATTCAAAGCAAAAAATTTTGTATTTATTTGCAGCAAATGAGAAATCAGCAAAATAATAAAAAAGAAGCTGTGCTGTCAGACCTCAAATAATGCAAAGAAAACAAGATCATATTCATTTAGAAACAACAATACTAATGTTTTAAAGAGGACCTTTCACCACTTTTGGGCACATGCAGTGTTATATACTGCCAGAAAGCCGACAGTGCGCTGAATTCAGCGCACTGTCGGCTTTCCCTATCTGTGCCCAGTGTAAAGAGCTTACGGTGCCGGTACCGTAGTGCTCTATGGTCAGAAGGGCGTTTCTGACAGTCAGTCAGAGACGTCCTTCTGCCTCGCGGCGCCTATCGCTGTTGAGCGGGGAGGAACGCCCCCTCCCTCTGCTCACACAGCTCGTCCATAGACGAGCATTATCAGGAGAGGGAGGGGGGAGTTCCTCCCTGCTCCACAGAATAGCGCGATAGGCGCCGCGAGGCAGAAGGGCGTCCCTCGCTAACTGTCAGAAACGCCCTTCTGACCATAGAGCACTACGGTACCGGCACCGTAAGCTCTTTACACCGGGCACAGATCGGGAAAGCCGACAGTGTGCTGAATTCAGCGCACTGTCAGCTTTCCGGCAGTATATATCACTGCATGTGCCCAAAAGTGGTGAAAGGTCCTCTTTAACTCAGGAAGAGATCAGAAATCAGTATTTGGTGGAATAACTATGATTTTTAATCCCAGCTTTCATGCGTCTTGGCATGCTTTCCACCAGTCTTTCACACTGCTTTTGCATACCTCCCAACTTTTGAAGAACCGAAAGAGGGACAAAATGTGCAGCGCGCGTAGCACGCCGCTGTAAATTTAACCCCGCCCACTTCTGTGTTGACTCCGCCCACTCATTAATTTTTCATGTGCCCGCACACAGTATATTCCTCCTACAGTCACCCGTAAATTATATGTCCCCCTTCTATCTCTCCCCCAGTTTCATATACACCCTTCATCTGCCCCCAGTTTCATGTCCCTCTTCCATCTCTGCCCCCAGATTCATGTCCCTCCATCTCTGCCCCCAGATTCATGTCCCTCCATCTCTGCCCCCAGATTCATGTCCTCTCCATCTCTGCCCCAGATTCATGTCCCCCATCTTTGCCCCCAGATTCATGTCCCTCGATCTCTGCCCCCAGATTCATGTCCCTCCATCTCTGCCCCCAGATTCATGTCCTCTCCATCTCTGCCCCCAGATTCATGTCCCCCATCTCTGCCCCCAGATTCATGTCCCCCATCTCTGCCCTCAGATTCATGTCCTCTCCATCTCTGCCCCCAGATTCATGTCCCCACATCTCTGCCCCCAGATTCATGTCCCCCATCTCTGCCCTCAGATTCATGTCCTCTCCATCTCTGCCCCCAGATTCATGTCCCCACATCTCTGCCCCCAGATTCATGTCCCTCCATCTCTGCCCCCAAATTCATGTCCCACATCTCTGCCCCCAGATTCATGTCCTCTCCATCTCTGCCCCCAGATTCATGTCCTTTCCATCTCTGCCCCCAGATTCATGTCCCCACATCTCTGCCCCCAGATTCATGTCCCTCCATCTCTGCCCCCAAATTCATGTCCCACATCTCTGCCCCCAGATTCATGTCCTCTCCATCTCTGCCCCCAGATTCATGTCCTCTCCATCTCTGCCCCCAGTGTCATGCCGTCCTCTCCTTCATCTGCCCCCAGATTCACGTTCCACCTCCACATTAAACTTACCTTCTCCTCCGCTCCCTCGCCGCTCTCTGCCCGCCTCTCTCGCTGACACATGCAGCTGAAGGAAGGAGCTGACACAGGTCAGCTCCTCGCTTCGCCGCTGCCCGCCTCTCTCCCTGACACATGCGGCTGAAGCTGCTCGCGTGCTCGCTTCGCCGCTGCGTCTCTCTCTCTCGCTGACACATGCGGCTGAAGCGAGGAGCTGACCTGTGTCAGCTCCTCGATTCGCTGCTGCCGCCGGCTCCTGGCTTGTACATTGCGTCTACAAACCAGGAGCCGGCGGCAGCAGCGAAGCGAGGAGCTGACACAGGTCAGCTCCTCACTTCAGCCGCATGTGTCAGCGAGAGATAGACGCAGCGGCGAAGCGAGCACGCGAGCAGCTTCAGCCGCATGTGTCAGGGAGAGAGGCGGGCAGCGGCGAAGCGAGGAGCTGACCTGTGTCAGCTCCTTGCTTCAGCCACATATGTGTTCAACTCAGATCTGCGTCCTCTGGACGCAGATCTGAGTTGAAATCGGGACATACCTCCCTCCAACCGGGACCGCGGGACATGTCACCCAAATCGGGACTGTCCCGCGGAAATCGGGACGGTTGGGAGGTATGCTTTTGGGTGACTTTATGCCACTCCTGGAACAAAAACGTAAGCAGTTCTTCTTTGTTTGATGCTTGTGACTATCCATCTTCCTCTTGATTACATTCCAGAGGTTTTCAGTGGGGTTCAGGCCTGGAGATTGGGCCGGCCATGACAGGGTCTTGATGTGGTGCTCCTTCATCCACACATTGATTGACGTAGCTGTGTGGCATGGCGCATTGTCCTGCTGGAAAAACCAGTCCTCAGAGTTGGGGAACATTGCCTGTGTGCAAATGAAATAAAATATGTAAATTAGCATATTTGTTGTACAAATAAAAATAAATTATAAGTATAACCATTTGGTTATAATTGGTGGTGTCTATGGGGAAGGTAGCTTGGCAGCAGCAATGGTGCAGAGCTAACCAGTCAGAGACAGGGACACAAAACTGTAGCAAACAGGTTTATTTAAAAAAAAAGAAAAAAAAAAGAGAAAGTAAAATTAACAAAATGAGCAAAACAAAATACAGCCTTAACTTCAGGCAAAAACAGTGTGAAACAAAATCCCACCTGTCTGAGCGCTAACTAAAAGTAAATACTAACTGTACATGAGGCATACTACCAGCCACACAAATCAACCAAAAATAGCACAATACCGTCTCAGCAGGATCACAGTGTCAGGACAGACCCAGGCACTTCCTCTCCTCCCAGGATCTGCCCTGAAGTGCAGGCTCTGCAGCCTTTTATGGGCCAGTAATGAACCTAAGGTCCCACACCTGGGCTGAAGCCTATTCAAGGCCCGCACAGGACTACATATAAGTTAAAAATCTGGGGGGGAGATGGGACTCCAGCACTCTGCCTGTCACCTTCTCACAACACATATATTAATAATCAAAAAATATTAACAGTTTCAAAGGGGTCATTATTAATGGCTGTTTCTAGACCATTTAATATTTGGAAAAATCTTCCAGAGTTTCATTATGTCCTATGGATATTAAAGTGTTTCATTTGAAAATCCAAAAAATGTTACGTCTTTATAGGATCTCAAAATGATTGTGAGCAGAAACTGGAATATGGTCTGTAGGAGTAGTGGAAAAGCCCTCACATTCACAGTTCTGATAAGCAGATGTGTGCCTAGACGCGTCATACTTGGGGTAGTCTTTTAACACATTTGTACGGTGTTTATTGATACGTTCACATAGGTTCATTATTGTTCTGCCTACACATTGCAATCCACATGGGCAATCAATAAGGTATATCACATACGAGGTAGAACAATTTAAGAAATGTCTCAGATACAGCGTTTCACCAGTGGAGTGACTGGAAACCTGATCCCTGTGAAGGTTAATTGAAGTACTGTACAGCATGAACATCTCTTGTGGTTGCATTGAAAACCTTTGATGCAGTTTTTTTTTTTTTACAAGAAATATTGACTGAATTTTTTTAGGTCTCAATTTTCTGAGGAACAAGAAGATTTTTAATTGTCTTGGTTCTCCTTATGTAATGCCTGGTCTAATAGGCAGGGTCTATCTGAAGTATTAGCCAGTTATTAGTAACACCGATCTAATAGTGTTGTGGGAAGAATTAAAAGTTACAGTGAAAATCATCTTTTATCGTCATCTTTTTCGGTACCAAGCAATCAGTTTGTGATAACTTTCCAGCTCTCTCTCTAGCTGCCACAATCACCGTTCTAGGATAACACTTATCTTTAAAACGTGTTGTTAAGATTTTGCTCTGATCAATGTAATCTTCATGCTTAGTGCAATTCCTCCTAATTCTGCAGAACTTTTCGAATGGGATGTAGAACTTTTCACTTGATGTAGTGGAGGCTTCTATAGTCTAGTAGACTATTACAGTCTACAGACTAGAAATAAGTTTTAGTATAAATATAGTCGGCCTCATCAATCAGAATTAGATCGAGGTATTCTATTTTTTTGTCAGTTAAACCCTACATAAATCATGCTGAGATGAGTAAATTCTGGAAAGAATTTTAAAAAAAAATTCTTTTTTTTTTTTTCAGCCCCCACCTGGGGGCTTAAACATGTGATCTTAAGATTACTGCAGGCAGACTTCAATAGTTACATTACTATGGAAGGCCTGGGAGCCTTCAGAAGGTTCCTGGCTGTCATAGAAAAGGGCCAGTTCCTTCGATCACGCTGCAGCGGGGCTTCCCAGTTACCCCCTGTGGGGAACCGCTCAGGTAGATGCTCGGTAGCAGTGCAGGAAACAGGGACACAGACACTGGGTTGCACACAAGTTCAGGCTTTATTCACTTGCAGTGCATTAATTGCCTTTGCAAAGGCTCAAATAAACAAAACAAAACCTTCTCGACTGAGAACTAAACTAAACACAAGCAAACTATTCCGTATCTATACAGAAGCCTGGCTACCAGACTCCCACCTTGGCAACAACAATGGGTGGTACAGTACCTGCTTTGTATGTTCGGTCTGAACAGGTCAGCTCTGTCAGTGTGGTGCCACACTCCTAGTCTTCACACACAAACTATATCAGGCCTTGATTACCCAGCTGACCTCCCTGGTGTGGGTTTTTACCAAACACCCTTTAGGTACCTGGCTGGAATGTACCCGTCTTCCCAGACCACATCCTTCACTCTCTCAAGTGTTTTTTCAACACTTTGCCTCCTATAAAAATGGAATAAGAGATCAAATCATCAGATCTTCCCTAAAATGGTATCAATAAAAACGCCATTTTGTCTTTCATTAAAAAAAATGTATATATATATATATATATATATATATATATATATATATATATATATATACTGGGAAGCTGGAAAAAAATTCAGAATGAGGTGGAATTGGGAAAAACCACACTCTTGGCATTCTCTTGATGAGCTTCAACGGGTAGTCACCTGAAATGGTCTTCCAACAGTCTTGAAGGAGTTCCCAGAGATGCTTAGCACTTGTTGTCCCTTTTACCTTCACTTTGCGATCCAGCTCAGCCCAAACCATCTCGATTGGGTTCAGGTCTGCTGACTGTGGAGGCCAGGTCATCTGGCGTAGCACCCCATCACTCTCCTTCTTGGTCAAATAGCCCTTACACAGTCTGGAGGTGTGTTTGGGGTCATTGTCCTGTTGAAAAATAAATGATGGTCCAACTAAACGCAAACCGGATGGAATAGCATTCCACTGCAAGATGCTGTGGTGGTAGCCATGCTGGTTCAGTATGCCTTCAATTTTGAATAAATCCCCAACAGTGCCACCAGCGAAGCACCCCTACAACATCACACCTCCTCCTCCATGCTTCACAGTGGGAACCAGGCATGTAGAGTCCATCCGTTCACCTTTAATGCATTGCACAAAGACACGGTGGTTGAAACCAAAGACCTCAAATTTGGACTCATCAGACCAAAGCACAGATTTCCACTGGTCTAATGTCCATTCCTTGTGTTCTTTAGCCCAAACAAGTCTCTTCTATTTGTTGCCTGTCCTTAGCAGTGGTTTTCTAGCAGCTATTTTACCATGAAGTCCTGCTACACAAAGTCTCCTCTTAGCAGTTGTTGTAGAGATGTGTCTGCTGCTAGAACTCTGTGTGGCATTGACCTGGTCTCTAATCTGAGCTGCTGTTAACCTGCGATTTCTGAGGCTGGTGACTCGGATGAACTTATCCTCCACAGCAGAGGTGTCTCTTGGTCTTCCTTTCCTGGGGTGGTCCTCATGTGAGCCAGTTTCTTTGTAGCGCTTGATGGTTTTTGCAACTGCACTTGGGGACACTTTCAAAGTTTTCTCAATTTCTCAGACTGACTGACCTTCATTTCTTAAAGTAATGATGGCCACTCGTTTTTCTTTACTTAGCTGCTTTTTTCTTACCATAATACAAATTCTAATAGTCTATTCAGTAGGAGTATCAGCTGTGTATCCCCCTGACTTCTGCACAACACAACTGATGGTCCCAAACCCATTTATAAGGCAAGAAATCCCACTTATTAAGCCTGACAGGGCACACCTGTGAAGTGAAAACCATTTCAGGTGACTACCTCTTGAAGCTCATCAAGAGAATGCCAAGAGTGTGCAAAGCAGTAATCAAAGCAAAAGGTGGCTACTTTGAAGAACCTAGAATATAAGACAGATTTTCAGTTGTTTCACACTTTTTTCAGTGTGACTCTACAATTTTCATAGTCATGAAAATACAGAGAACTCTTTGAATGAGAAGGTGTGTCCAAACTTTTGGTCTGTACTGTATATATAAAAAAGTAAATGCCACAAAATTAAACCCATAAGTAATTGGCGCAGATGTGGGGTTTTTCCCAATTCCACCTCATTCTGAATTTTTTTCCAGCTTTTTGCTGCACAATTGCAGAAAAGATGGCGACTTTAAGAAAAAAAAAATTTGGCAAAGTTTTGGATTTTTGTTAAGGGGATGAAATGTAATTAAAATTATATAATTTCAGTATCCTCTGAGTCGTACAGAAACATAGAATGGCATGTCATTTAAGGCTGCACCATGAACACCATAACAATGAAGCCCATAAAAAAGTTGAACAAATGCACTTTCTTCAAATTTTTCTAGCTTTCAAGTACATTGTATAGAATAATAAATGGTGCCTTGATGAGGAATGATTTGTCTTGGAAGAATTAAGTCATATGGCTCTGTGAATGGAAAAATAAAAAAACGTTATGGTGTTTGGAAGGCGGGGAGTCAAAAACGAAAATCAAAAAATGTTTCCAGCAGGAAGAGGTTGTTATTATTTGCTACATGGTTTTATTACCATAATGGTGTGTTTATATTGTGGTTGCCTTCCTTGCTATGCGTGCAGTGATTGTGATTCTGTGATTATACTGTTGTAACATTATAGATAATTGCTCTCTATAATAACAATCCCTAGGGTGGGTTAACCCTATCATATGATCTGCAACTCTTTACCCTTTCCCTGCCGAGGACGTCAGCTCTACATCCTCCCAGAGTGGCACTTCAGTAGCGGAGGACGTAGCTAATAAGTCCTCCCTACTAATGCCGATATCTCTGGACTGCCTGAACATATTTTAATGCTTTAAAATTCATTTCCCCCTGAGCTTTACTAGTGGGGTATTCTCATGTAATACCCTCTAAACATAACCAGAAAGTTTATTGGCGCTGTGACCCAGACGTTTACCATTGTACAGGTCGCAGCGCCAAAAAAAAGTCGCACCAAACACTTACACAACATATACACAAAGTCATGAATAGAGTTTATTAATTTCACCCAATCCCTGTCCTCTCTATACCTGAGCTTTCTAGAGTAAAATACATCTCTAGTGATATCCGTTACACGCTAAAATAATAGTAATAACGATTATCACTAGAGATGAACGTATAGATCACTAAAATTTTTATAGAAGGATTTTAAAATAATATTCTTATGTAAAGTCCTATTTAATTTGCATGCACAAAATGGGATGGCGCATTTCTGCGATTTTGGCGTTTCTTTAACACCCGCCCCTGTAAATATATACATGTGTGGTATGTATGAACTCCTCACATATTGCAGTTTTTTGGAAAGTACATTTTGTTTGTAGAAAGGGATTGCTAGAGCCGCACTTTAGTGGCAAATTTGAATTTTTGTGCAATTTTTGCTTGCAAGAAGGTGGTTGTGTATGTGAAATATTAAATTGTGTTTTATATACCGTATGCTGTGTAATATGAAAAAAAGTTAGATTTTGGTATCACAGTCACAGTTTGCTAGGTGCAGTATAGATTTTTAACATATTAATGAATAACAGCAAAATCCTGTTGTAGTTGATGTTTGCGGTACATATAGTATATATACATATTGTATACACCTTAACCTATTATTTTAAATGTATTTTGTATATGAATCTGAGATTGAACATGAGTTTTAGGTGCAAATATGTGTTTTAGCGCATTTTTTCAAAAAATTTATTGTGCTTGTCACAGAGTTGCATGAAGGTGGATGTGGCTATCAATGACCCATTAAGACATTTGTAAACTTCAGGTTGTCTACTTTCAAAAAATATTTAGGTTTTAGGGGTTCACCTACTTTTCATGGTGTGTAATCCCTACATTTTTTAACATTTCCAGCTTGAAAGCAGATTCTTGTTCCTTCCGGTTCTGGTGATTTTCTGAAGACACGTGCGTGCGGGTGTAGGCCATAATGATATGAATTAATTTTGTACATGTTGAACTCTTATTTTTAGGAGGTTTGGTGCACATAATTTTTTGTTTGGTTTCCGCTTTTAGCAACTAATACACATTTATTTGCATTTTTTAATAAAACATTCACTTTAAATCAAAATTGCATGAAGGTGCCTGTTCGTATACAGTACCAAGTGGCATTCTGACAATGCTGCAGGTGTCTACTTTAAGAAAATATATAGGTATGGGAGGGTTGGATGCTTTTTTAATGTTGCAATTTAGGTTTGATTTGTCCGTCTCAAAACTGTGAAAATTGCTTTGGCTACTGGAGGTGCAAAATTTCCACAGATCCCTGGCAGTGAAAGAGTTAAAGGCCTAGCCTTTTAAGTAAGGCTTTGAGTTTACTCTTTTTTTCTTTTGCTGAATGCATGCCACGTCTACTATGCCAGTAAACCAGAGGTTTTCCATTTAACCCTTTGCCGACAACCACCATAATAGCACAGCAGATGTCGGTACTATAAAAATGCTGCCCGCTCAGAAGCCATATAATACACCTATCTTAATCAATTCTCCTGCTGAGGTCCAACGCACCTCTTCACTGCACATGTAGGAAATTATTTAGGCCATTTTTATTCTGCCCGTGTACTGGAGTGCATTCACACACTTTTTAAAGAGGCAAAACTAATAAATGTGGTGAGAAAACACACTCAGTTTAGGCCACTCCTGCTCTGCAATAAAGCTCTGCGCAGTCACGTCTAAAGAGTCCGGCAGCAGTCCCTACTAAGAAAATATGCATACATGACCAAGCTGGGTTTGCCTGTACACTGGGGGCTGGGAGTAATGGCTGTCAGAGCTATTTTAAAGGGAGCCTGTCAGCATGAAATTGCCTCATAGAGTACACACAGTACCTTATGGGGCATTGCAGCACTTTCGTGAGTAGTATGATGAGTAGATGAATTTGCAAAAGCCCAGACAGAGGGCTGTGCTTGATGTTTGAGCTGGGAGGACCTACATCGCCTGTGGATGGGCTGTAGGGACATATAGTAAACGCATGTTTACACCCATTACAGCTAATTTGCATAAGAGTAAATGTGTTTTTTATTACAGTAATGGAGCTGCCGACAATGAAAAGAAAAACAGCGTGGGAAACTGCATACAACTGCAAGTAAGGTACTGCGTGCACTTCATGAGACAATAACATGCTGACAGACTCCCTTTAGGTTTATAGCTTAAGGTTGTAACTTATTATAGTCAAAGCCTTTCTAGATACATGAAATTTACACACAGAACAAACATTCCAGACGTAGTTTCTGACCTTGCTCAGTGACAACAGACTTACAGCAACTCTGCATTGTTACTGGATGAAGTTAGAGAATATCAAAAACAGACTTATGAGGAAGACCAGGGCGTTCAAGTCTCTCTTGGTATATAGTCTTTGAAAGAAAGCTGGGTTTGGAAGGGCACATAGTACATAACATTTACACAGAATAACCCTTTATTCTTTGCCTGTATCTAAAAGCTGCACCCACATCCGAAACTTACACATTTCCTGACAGCTAATTATTTTACTTAAATAAATGGGGTACATTTATTAATATTAGGGGAGTAAATATATGAACCTGACTATACTAGTTTTCTGATGTAGATGGGAGATCTTGTGGCACAAGTTTGGTGCGAGGCCCTCCTTAATTTTTTTCAGATGAGTCAATTATTTGACAACATGGGGCAAACCTATCACAAACTGTATTCACTTGTAACCTGATTGTATAGACTTCAGAGCTTCAATGACAAAATTATATCAGCTTATTTATATAAGCTTAGGCCAGGTTCACACTTGCATTAGGCTCTCCATTGCTCCGGGCAGCCAGGGGACACAAACAACGGAGACCCACAGGCCCCATAGGACACCCACAGGCCCCATAGACTATAATGTATCTGTTGGGTTTCCGGCGCTTTTATATTGAAACCGGTAGAATAGAAATGTCCTCCAAGACTTTTCTCTCTGCCAATTTTCATTGGATTATGTGCAGAGTTTCCTACAGCGTAGGAGACTTCAGCGTAGATGTAAAGATTTGTTTTTACATCCTAGTGTAAGTAATGCTGGTACAGAGGTGTCCGTAAAGAGCTAAATGTCCGTAAATGTGCTGCCCATTTGCTCCATAAACTCAAATTCCTATGTTGGGTGACTATGAATTATACTGTAAAAACCATGCTGGCTCTAAATGAAATGAGGTCCAGCAGTAGCCCATAGAACAAGGTTTATGCATGCATATACAGATTATCCAGACTGAAAACAGCTACTATATACAAGAGGTTAATCTTTATAAATTTACCAAAATTGTTACAATTACTATGCAACAAAGAGCAATTGTTTTGCATTAAATGTTATGGCAATTTATTAAGGTAGGAAGTTTAATTAGACACATTACAGGCGTGACTTGACGCTGATCCACATCAAAGCTGTGCCAGAATAATGCGTGTTTGAAAACAGCATATTTATTGAATATGAGTGTGCATGTAGCAGGTTATGATCAGAATCTTTTTTTCTTGGAATGTTAATTTTGTTTGCATTACATAGTTTGGGGCATATAGATTCCCTTGCTAATAACAAGTTATAACAAAAATTTTACACTCAAAAAAGTAATGTTTATCTTTTATAGAATCATAACTTTGTGCACAGTACTATCAATCAACTTTATTAACGCTTTTTTTTTAAAACTTATTCTACATATGTGGCGTCTCAGTTCCTGTGGTTCTGTTTCTCCACCTTGCACACTATCATGCACACTGGTCAAATTCTGCCTGGGTCTGCTCTGTCTGTCAGGACTTTGAGACAAAGACACAATCAGAGTTTTTCTTCACATCCAATCCTGGGTTGAGGCAGGGTAAGTAAACTTGGCTATTGCAATAGTTATTTACCTGAGATTATTTCTGCAGTTGTGCTACTTGTGTTCTTGCCAGCGGCATAGCTAGGGATCCGGCACAGGGGTGTCAAACACATTAATGGGCACCCTACCAAGGTATACAGATATTATCACTCTATATGGGAGCGTATAGTGGTGGAAAGACAATCTCTTTTAAGGGGTTGTCTGGGCCAAATTTTTTATGGCCACTTCACTGGTCTCCCCACACAGTGGTCTCTTCACTGGTCCCCTATAATGTATGGGGAATAGTGATGGGGCCATTATATTGTGTGGGAACAGTGATGGAGTACCCTCCTATGCGGAAGGGGGACGTTAAACTGTGTGGGGCATATTAAAGGGGTTGTCCAGGGATAATCTTTTTTATGGCTTAAGCTCAGTATAGGCCATAAATACCTGAAACCACACATTGCAGAAACATAGCATCTTTGGCTACTACAGAAAAAAAAATTCTGTGTTTTATAGAACCAGCAAAGTGAATGAGATGTAATCAAATTTACCTCATCCACACACTGTAGGAAAAAAAAAATGTGGAACAGCCGCACCTCTAAAATGTGAGTGCTTCAAAAAACATGGCCGGTTACTTTCAGCTGGGCAATCAGGAGAAAGTGCCGGAAAATGCATCAAAAGCTCGATAAAAACACATATAAAAAATACATATATACACATATAAAAAATACATTGAGATTCGCCGCTATTTATTCCACAAGGTTTTTGAGCTGCATCTCACTGTTGAGCCTCATCCTGATCATCTCAATATACTGTGTACTAGGGGCAACACAGTGGTTCAGTGATTAGCACTGCAGCCTTGCAGCGCTGAAGTCCTAAGCTCAAATCCTGCCAGGAACAACATCTGCAAAGAGTTTGTATGTAACCCCCGGCGGCAACGCATCGGTTTTTCCCACTGCACATATTGCAGAAACTCTGTAGAGGTTTCCTCTGAGGACTTTCTGCTTCCTTTATACCTATAGGGACACCGCCAATGTGTCTGTAAGTATAAGTGACATGCTGCAATTTCCAAAATCACAACAGTTTTGGAAATTGCAGTGTGTCCACTGCGTGTATTTTTCTGCAATGTGTGGATGGGATTGCACACACTATATACCAACACACTCAGGCCTGTTTCACATCTGCGTTCAGTAATCCATTTGAGGAGTCCGCATGGTGACCCCCCGAACAGACTACTGAACACATTAGCAAGCAGTGTGCAGTGAAAACACATTGACCCCATAGATTATAATGGAGCCCGTGTGCTTTCCGTGTGGTGTTCACATGGAACATGTGGACAGGCAAGTACCTCACGTTCTACTTTCCTGTCCACATGTTCTGTACAGAGACCACGCGGAAAGCAGATGTGAACCAGGCCTTATACATATACCAAATATACTCACATATATACATTATTATAGCATATATATACACACATATACATTTATATACATTGATATACCATATATGTCATATATATACCTATATGAATGTATGAATACTACAGTATATATACACACATATATACATACACTCACACCTACACATTATTATAACATATTGTATATACATACCTGTATACAAACATACAGTACTCACACAATATACAAGACACAAATGTACACATATATACATAAATAGACAGATTTTACTAAAATAATATACTCACATGTTCCAGAAGAGTGAACCATCACAGCAGACTGCTTCCAGTCTTCTACTAGACAAGTCAATGTACAGTAGTATCTATCTACTCGCAAACTTTGCTCAACTTACCTGCACAGAAGTGCTGCTGCTGCCCTCCTCTGGTCCGGTCCTCTTTCCTTCACATGCCTTCAGAGCGCCCTGCACCCCCCACCTCTCTAGACTAGTATTATAGAGATGCTGGGAGAAGGCAGGGCTTGTGGCTTAGGAGAGTGTGGGCGGGTACTGGGAGGGGAGAGTCTCCCCGCCCACACTCTCCTAAGCCACAAAAGCCCCGCTTACTCCCATCATCTCTAACACTAGCCTAGGGAGGTGGCGGCGCTCTGAAGGCCTGTGAAGGAGAGACCTGGACCGGACCAAGAAGAACTAGGAGCAGCAGTGGATCTGTGCAGGTAAGCGGACACCAGGGGGGATTTTTTTTTTAATCACAACACAGTGTGGAGTCCAAAAATTGAAGCAATTTTTGGACTACATGCTGTGTAGCGAGTAGGATCGTTTTTAAAATCCGATCTTTGATTATTAAAAAAATTCCCATTGACTTGCATTGGGATCGGAATCAGGTTCGAATGGAAAATAACAGTCGGGGCTCGGGGCTCACCGGGGAATTCACCGGTTCCCTGGTGGGCTAGTCTTACCCTGTGTATATACATACTCACACCCAGAAGACTGAATATATACCTCAGCAAAAAGATACCAAGCATGGAGTGTTTTTTTGTTTTTTTGTTTTTTTTGCTGTGGAGTGCATGAGTTGTTCCAAAAGGAGCCCACTGAGGCTTTGTCTCCCAAGGACTCACATAAACCTGAAGCCTGTCCTGATTCTATGTCTCACTACAATTTGTTTACTTAGTAGGTTAAATAATCAAACAAATTTTATTATTTTATGCAGAATGCAAGGATATATATATTTTTTTAATCTCCAAATGGGATCTTCTTTTTGAGTGATATGTTACGTTGATATACTCTAAGGTGGCATTATACTGTATGGGGGCACTAGAGGGTATTATACTACGTGGGCATAACACTAAGTGGGAATTATACTGTGTGGGGGACACTAAGGGGGCATTATAACATATGTTACACAAGAAGGTTAGAGTTCAACTAATAAAACTTATTAATAAACCTTTGATAGAATATGGAGGTTTTGTGCAGCACTGTTATGTAAAATATGGTGGTGTGAAGCATAGGGAACCTGACATTTTACTAGACATAATGGTGTAGGATTCTACACTGTTTTGTCCATTTTTAACCTGAAAACTAGGGGCTTGGCATGGAAAGAGGACATAAGCCTCCTACTTGCCACAAGAAAGCTACAACATAGGAAGGGTTGAAAAAGGAAGGGACCTCTGATTCCCCCTGGCATATTATATACCGTCTTGATGTTCCACCAGAGGATTATCTTGATTTAAGAAGAAGTGCAAGCATTGTCATAAATCAGATGCATCCTCTGGCAAACTTGTACCTGAAATCTATGCCATTTACTCAATTTACTCCAGCTGGGCCCCTCCTGGCAGTACCAGCAATACTGTTCTGATTGTCCAGGTCACATGCTACCAACAACCATGCCCAAATAGATTATTCATTAGTTATATCATTTGTAATACAACAATATTCAGCAGAACCATGAAGCCTTTAATGGTTGCCACAAAATGGGACCCTATTGCAACAACTGCTGAAGATAAAACAACCTTCTGAAGGGTCTGAAAAGAAAGAGAAAATAATAAAACTTGGAACGCTATTTTGCATTTCATTACTTGAGATTCTTTTTATATTTACAGCATCTTTAACTCCTCAACATTGCCAGACTTACTATTGAAAACACAACAAAATTTTGGTGCAACTTGTGTCAAGAAAGTACAGTTCATGCTTTGCTTTACATTTCTTAAATATTTTAGGCACTTTCTGTGTCTTGCCAATAGGACAGGGTTTAGAAGAGGAAGCACTGATCTTACGGATCAAGTAGGACGGGTGATGTCATAACAGTCGGAGCATCCACTCTCACTGCATGAGATGGTAGGGGTCTGAGCGGCAAGAACAGTGCTCCAAAGGTAACATAAGTATACTGTTTATCGCTGTAATATGCTCTGTAATAAGGTAGTGGCAGAGGAAGGAGAAAGACTCCCTTTACGTTAGACTAGACAAGCTCACATTGATCACCAGTTTATTGAGTGGTCAGCATGGTGGAAAAAGTAAAAAGTGACACATTTATAGTCATAAAATGGCCATGCACAAAAAATGTGCAACTTTCATAGAAGAATAGTTTTCACTAGGAGGCGCAGTAAGCATTAAAATGATCTATTTAGACCCAGACTTAGACACTTAGACCTCTACTGAGTCTTAGACCCCTTCTGATGCCATAATTTAAATATATTCTGTTCTCAAAGGATTTTCTGAATCCATTTGGAAAGAGCTTGCAATTCCATTACGGAAAGTTATACATTTCTCACCCTTGAGTGTTTATGCCTCTTAGTTTGGGAAACTGTGCACATTCAGAAGATGATTTTATGAAGGATTGCCTTCTAATGTTTTCTTTAGAAAATAATCCATTTGCACATTAGATTGCATTTGCTATTCCAGTCTTTGCTCTCCCATGTGCCAGATTAACATGCCTCCTAATAGATTAGGTGCATCTCCTGCCCTCCAAGCATCAGAACCTCAAATCTACATCAGCTGCAAGTTCCAGTTTTTGGTATAAGTTAAAGTTAATTTGTTGGCCCCCTCCTGCTAAGCCATACCCTGACATGGAAAAGTAGCCCAGGATGGCACAGATATGCCAGAAACTGAACATTTTGTTGCAAAACAACTGTGTGCCAAAATGTGCAACTTTTAGCAAACATTTTATGTTCCAAATTTGGCATAAAATGTACCATATGTCTACCCCATATGTGAAGGTGACTGGTAAAATTCTGGAAGGTTGCTATATCTCCCTCAGATTCCGTGCAATTACAACACAGACGTCTGCACCAGAACCTCAGCAGTGAAAAGACCTTTCTATTAACCACTTCTTGTCCTACTAGGGAGGAGACTTCAAACACAGGTGGGAGCTTAGCATCATTAACCTCCTATAAAAAGTTGACATGACCAGTTCCTGGCGGAGTTCCTGGGGGAGAGAGGAGGAGTCGGGTTCTTTCCTAACACACTGAAAACTGGTGAGAGTCCAGTCTGAACTGTTACCGTTACTGTGCTCTGGCTGAATCAAGCCACAATTACAGTTACAGTTTTTGCTATATAGTTAGTAGCTCAGACAAGCAGGATTTCTGTTATTGTTTTGCCTGAAGTTAAGGCTTATTTTGTTTTGCCATTTTTTTCAAAATAAACGTACAGGATAAAACCTGTTCGCACCTGAGTTTTTGTGTTATGTTATTGTGTTATGACTGTCTGGGACGGGTCCACTGCTGCTACCACTGAGCTTTTCCTCCCACATCCAATAAAATATTTGGTACCACATGACTAATTCCAATGTGACATATTGAAGGTGTTGAGAAATCTAGCACTGTCCAGTGCCCATTTTAGGCTCTTCTAGCAGTTGGTCAGTATTTCCAGTAAAATCTGTTTTTAAAAATATGATATTCATAAGCAATGCCGCCCCTGCTACCTCTTGTATCACCCCCTCTACCTCATAGATTGTAAGCTCTTGCGAGCAGGGCCCTCAGTCCCATTATGTGAAATGACTTACTTTGTAATGTATCTTTCTGTCTGTATTTGAACCCTACAAATTGTACAGCGCTGCGGTATATGTTGGCGCTATATAAATAAAATATATTATTATTATATTTATGTTTTATGTGCACCGGGGGCATGGCCAACCATCCTAATGTACTTATTTCTTTATTCCCATATTACCCAGAGCCACCCATCACTTCTTCTTATTCAAAGCTCACCATTCCCAGCATCATGCCCCCCCTTCTGAAATCTTGCATATGTGATGATACCTTATTGAATGCTGAGGAGGAAGGAGGAGTAAATGGACAGTACTGGGCATGCACAAGGCTTTGTTCAGTCAGTGCAAGTGTTCCATTTTTGAAGGGTATCTGTGGCACTGGCTCTGGCCAGGTTTGAACAAGGATTAGCACTGGGTGATATGGAAAGAAGAAGACACTTGATGATATCAGAGCTCAAAAATTACAAGCAAAGACATCAGAACTTGTTTTATAGGGATATTTTTGCAGCTTATACATATGCACATATGCATATTACAGTGTTAGTTCTTCAATGTAGACAGGTTTAATCACATTGCTTTTCAGAAAAGCTTGAAATATAGCAACCAGATGATCCATTAAGTTTTCCTAGAGTCCATAGCGGTGTTAACGTCAACAATTCTTTGAAGAGCCTAATGCATTGTTAATGCTGTCCGTAGAATCTTCTGGCTCATTACCAATATAACACACACACCATTAGGTGCAATAACATTTGTTTAATCAATAAACATCTGCCACAAGGATCTACTGCAACAGAGTGCACTTAAAGGCATGTTTAGGTTTTATGACTGGTCAAAAGAAACTGGCAAATCATTCAGTGTTTACTTGACGCTAGTGAAAATACTTGCGGTACGGAGATTGGCAAACGAGACCATGCATAATATAGTCACTGCCCTTTTTTCAATTCAATAGGACATGCTAATATCTTCAGCTGGCATCCTGGCGTCTCTTACATCACACTGTGTTGCTATAGAGACAGCTGCAGCCAAATGCACTGTCAGACTGGTAATGTTTAACCCATTGGACACAAACAAGAATCAACAATTAATGCCATATAGGGCCTGCTTAGCACTGTTAAATGTTAAAATGAAATGGCTTTTATATATTATTTATTTTGTTAAATTATATAGACATTAAAGATGAATTAATTCAAGATTTTTAAATGCAGAGAAGCCAAAAAATTCAAAAAACAATGTCTCTCTTCAACGCACCTCCACCTTATCAAGGATATAAGGGACTCATGTTTTGGTATCTAATGAGAGAAGCAGGTTTGCCCAACTTTACAGCACCCATCAGGAAGGTGGATAGTACCAACCTGTGGTAGGGCCTCAACCCATTTAGTCTATGGAACAACCACAGGGAATGCCCCTACAATGTGTAAACATTGAGGCATAGTACAGTGTTATCATCCAAGAGCTATAAAGTACATCTGTAGTAAGTGTACCTTCCCACATTACAGCCACATTAGATTCAAGCTCTGTGCACTCGCCCAATTACCCAGCATGGTTTGGGATTTTCACTAGTTGCCAGTTCTAGTGGAAATATCTTGTATATAAGAGAACCCGCTGATTAAAGGGATAGTGCAAGCAATTTTTTTTATTCTTTAAATAGGCTGGAGGAGGTGTTAAAAATAAATAAATAAATCACACTCGCCTTTCCCCAGAGCTCTGTTGCCTTCTAGCACAGTCCAGTCCTGCCAGTCCATTGTTTTCTTCCGCCAAAAGTCCCCACCGTATTTGACCGCTGAGGTCAATCAGCAGCCTCAGTGAAGGATACAGGTTATCACTACCTGTGAAATCCTATGTCCCTTCCTGAGGCCAATCAGCGACTTTGGCAGATGTGACCCTGGGGCATCTCAGCCGATGAGGAATTCCACTGCAAGAAGACAACTAAGCAGAAGGAGCAGACTATGCAGAGACGACACAAGGGCACCAGGAACAGGTGAGTATGTTTTTTCACCTCCTACGGCTTAATAAAAAAATAAAATTTAAGCCTGGACAACCTCTTTAAGCAGGGATGCTTCCTAAGTGCATGCTAAGCTGTTCTTATTTACACATGTTTTGAGTGGCAATTTCCCTATTCATTTGCCCCTCCCCCCTTCCTGCTGCAGTCATATCTTTAATTCAATAACTTTTCTGGCAACTTAGTCTCATTTCACATGAAAAAGTGGCTGCTTTCTGCCTAAGAAGCGTCTCTAAAGTTCATGCTACTAGGTGTCTCCCTTCTAGCTTTGAAGTTTATTGTCCCCCTCCAGCTGCCCCCCAGTTTGATGTCACCCTCCATCTGCCTTCAGTTTAACTGCACCCTACATCTATCCCCCAATTCCCCCTCTTTCTCACACATGCTGTCTCTTCTCACCTCATTATCTTCCTTCATTCTCCATTCCCGGCAGCTTGCTCTTTCTGTGTCCCGTGTGGCTTCGCCCACTTAAATAATATGCTCATAGCCTAGTGAACTAAAGGACCTGTGAAGATGTCATCACAGGTCCTTTAGCTGACTTGTAATTCGGCATCTATCTAGGTCCTAGATAGATGCCGCATTGCACATCAGCTAAAGGACCTTTGATGACATCATCACAGGTCCTTTAACTTGATTTAAAGGAACTTTGATGATGTATAGGTTAAAAAAAAAAAGTCCCGTGGCCGTCACCCCCTCTGAAAGTGCCACCAGAGGCTGCCGCCTTACCTTGCCTCATTAGAGGTGCGGCCCTGGGTACAGTGAATGCATACACAGTATGTCCTGGTCTTACTGGTTCTAAATACTGTATTTAGTGTCAAAATATGTTACTCACTAAAAAACTAGCATGAAAGTACAAGTTCCAACAAGAGGAATATTATACTTGGTTGTGGTCATTGTCACTAAGTTTTGACATTATAAATAGAGATGAGCGAGTACTGAAATATTCAATATTCATTTCGAGTAGCCCTCAATATTCGACTATTCGACCGAATATCGAATCCAATTATAGTCTATGGGGAAAAAAATGCTTGTTTCAGGGGAAACCCAAATTCGACTAAAGAGAGTCACCAAGTCCACAATGACACCCCTTGAAATGATGCCAACACCTCTGGAATGCAACTGGGACAGCAGGGGAAGCATGCCTGGGTGCATCTAACACGCCCAAGTCCCAATATTACCCCACTATCACAGTCTATCAACTAGACACTTTCCACACTCAATAGAACCTCTATGAAAGTGGAAAAATACTTGGAAAACTTCTTTCCTCTACATTAATATGGACAGAAACACAAATTTAAACCTAAAGAAACATTAGCATGCACTCATCACAATCCCTGACTTAATAGCTGCTTTAAGCAGGACGCAGGCCACCACACTGAGGAGACTCGAGCACCAGGAACAGATGTTACAAGGGCTAGAGGATAATGCTTCCAGCTGCTTTTCAACCAGCCTATCTGCCACTACCTCCAGTCGTGTTCATACCCAAGAGTCTGCCCCTCCTTCCTCCCAAGATGCCCAATCTTCCCAGCAGAGTCATCCCACCCTTGCCCCCTCCCAGGAGCTACCAGAATAATTTCTGTGTCCTGATGCCCATACACTGGAGCGTTACCCAATATACCTGTGAAAATAGATTTTGCTGCACACACTGTTTTGTGATCAAAGGAATATAGAGATTTATTTTACAAACTCTATATTCGTATATTCGGGCCAGCAGTCAGTCCTCGGATGTCATTCCCGATGCTGAAATGCTGACTGCTGCTGTCCCGATACTGGTGCTGATAAGCTCTGCTGGCCCAATAACGGAATAGTACCAAATAATAACATGCTCCTACAACAGACCATAGATATAGCATGGAAGGAGTGACATCATACATATTAAACAGATATACAATACCAGTGTACAGTTGAAGAATAAGAACAACTGCACACCACATGAGTAAGTATGACTCTTTCTGTTGACAAATCAAGGTCGCTTCAACTGGATCTGGGAGTCGGGCAATAAGAAAGGGAGGGGAGGGAAGGAAGGGGGAGGGAGGATGTGAGAAAACAATAAAATAATAACAACCGCAACAACATAATAGAAATAACAGTTATCTACATCCAACTCAGCTTCACAGCATATAAAATTTAAATCTTGGTCAAGAGACTGAGGAGGTACTCTGCAGTAAAGTCACCACTAACTCAATTAAGAAAAGCTGCTATCAGGGAGCTCCAGAGGAAGGAGGCAAAATCCGGGGTTGGGAGTCCCTTTCGTTCCTTACATAAGAAGCCCAAAGGGTCCATTTGGTCTGAAATTTAAAAAAAGTGTGCCCTTTACTGGCCGGCATACGCTCCAGTATAAAAGCTAGGTTGACATGATGAAACAACTCGTTTACAATCAAACATAATGCTGATTTCCATTGGCGGGATTATTTGGCCCAAGACAACCTGCATACCCGTTGGAAAAGAGTCGGGATCCAAGAAACACAGCGTTAACCCTGGGGAGGGATGAATAGGGAGACCAAAAATGGAAAACATGAACTGAAACACTGCAACACAAAACGCCTGAATTGGGGGACACTCCCACCACATATGAATAAATGAGCCTACACGACCACAGCCCTGCCAGCATAGCCTTGAGGTGGAATTCATATGAGCCAATTGAAGAGGAGTCCTACACCAGCGCAGCATCATTTTTTGTGGCAGCAGTTTTTAAATATTTGCCCCTTGGTGTGATTTCAGACTTGCACCAGCATTTTTTCAATTGTGCCCCTTGGTGTCATTCCAGCCTTTCACCAGCAGTTTTTAAAATTTTGCCCCTTGGTGTGATGTGAGCCTTTCACAAGTAGTTTTTAAATTTTTGCCCCTTGGTGTGAGTTCAGACTTGTACCAGCAGATATACGGTAGTAGATAAATGCCATATATACTGGATGACAGTATACAAGAATGAGTGAGTTCACAAACTGATGTATACAAGTGTATATTTTTTTGTATACACAGATGGTAGATATATTGAGCGTATCTACTGCCGTATATACCGGATGACAGTATACAGCTTTCTTCTCACCCAATGGGACAGTTATAATGAGTGAGTGCACAAACTGATGTATACAAGTGTTTTTGATTGAACTATACACAGAGGGTAGATATATTGAGCTTAGGTACTGCTGTATATACCGGATGACAGTATACAGCTTTCTTCTCACCCAATGGCACAATGTGAGTGAACAAAAACACTTGTATACATCAGTTTGCTTGAAGTATACACAGAGGGTATATAGATATAAGACTTGTATACATCAGTATGTGTAAAGTATACACAGAGGGTATATACAGTCCTATGAAAAAGTTTGGGCACCCCTATTAATCTTAATCATTTTTAGTTCTAAATATTTTGGTATTTGCAACAGCCATTTCAGTTTGATATATCTAATAACTGATGGACACAGTAATATTTCAGGATTGAAATGAGGTTTATTGTACTAACAGAAAATGTGCAATATGCATTGAACCAAAATTTGACTGGTGCAAAAGTATGGGCACCTCAACAGAAAAGTGACATTAATATTTAGTAGATCCTCCTTTTGCCTCTAGTCGCTCCCTGTAGCTTTTAATCAGTTCCTGGATCCTGGATGAAGGAATTTTGGACCATTCCTCTTTACAAAACAATTCAAGTTCAGTTAAGTTTGATGGTGGCCGAGCATGGACAGCCCGCTTCAAATCATCCCACAGATGTTCAATGATATTCAGGTCTGGGGACTGGGATGGCCATTCCAGAACATTGTAATTGTTCCTCTGCATGAATGCCTGAGGATTTGGAGCGGTGTTTTGGATCATTGTCTTGCTGAAATATCCATCCCCGACGTAACTTCAACTTCGTCACTGATTCTTGAACATTATTCTCAAGAATCTGCTGATACTGAGTGGAATCCATGCGACCCTCAACTCTAACAAGATTCCCGGTGCCGGCATTGGCCACAAAGCCCCAAAGCATGATGGAACCTCCACCAAATTTTACAGTGGGTAGCATGTGTTTTTCTTGGAATGCTGTTTGTTTTTTTGGACGCCATGCATAACGCCTTTTTGTATGACCAAACAACTCAATCTTTGTTTCATCAGTCCACAGGACCTTCTTCCAAAATGAAGCTGGCTTGTCCAAATGTGCTTTTGCATAGCTCAGGCAACTCTGTTTGTGGCGTGCTTGCAGAAACGGCTTCTTTCTCATCAATCTCCCATACAGCTTCTCCTTGTGCAAAGTGCGCCATATTGTTGACCAATGCACAGTGACACCATCTGCAGCAAGACGATGCTGCAGCTCTTTGGAGGTGGTCTGTGGATTGTCCTTGACTGTTCTCACCATTCTTCTTCTCTGCCTTTCTGATATTTTTCTTGGCCTGCCACTTCTGGGCTTAACAAGAACTGTCCCTGTGGTCTTCCATTTCCTTACTATGTTCCTCACAGTGGAAACTGACAGGTTAAATCTCTGAGACAACGTTTTGTATCCTTCCCCTGAACAACTATGTTGAACAATGTTTGTTTTCAGATCATTTGAGAGCGGGCTGTCCATGCTCGGCGTCCATCAAACTTAACTGAACTTGAACTGTTTTGTAAAGAGGAATGGTCCAAAATACCTTCATCCAGGATCCAGGAACTGATTAAAAGCTACAGGAAGCGACTAGAGGCTGTTATCTCTGCAAAAGGAGGATCTACTAAATTTTAATGTCACTTTTCTGTTGAGGTGCCCATACTTTTGCACCGGTCAAATTTTGGTTTAATGCATATTGCACATTTTCTGTTAGTACAATAAACCTCATTTCAATCCTGAAATATTACTGTGTCCATCAGTTATTAGATATATCAAACTGAAATGGCTGTTGCAAACACCAAAATATTTAGAACTAAAAATAATTAAGATTAATAGGGGTGCCCAAACTTTTTCATAGGACTGTAGATATAAGACTTGTATACATCAGTATGTGTAAAGTATACATGGAGGGTAGATAGATATGGCGTTTATCTACTACCGTATCTAGTAGATGCAGGGACAACTGCTAGCTTTTCACCCCTATGGGACACATATGTAGTGTCTACCAGTGGTAGGGAATTGGAGCCCTAAAAAGGGCTTTTTATCGAATTTTGCTGCAGGATGAGTGTATATACTGGAGTTATATATACACTCATCAAGCAGTGTACCTCTGAGAATGTTTCCCGCCTGCCTAGCAGAAGCTGATCCCTCTCTAGCCGTCAGCATTGTCTCTCCCTATCTACCACCAAGCCGCAAATGACACAAACATGGCTGCCACTATTCTTATAAATCCGAGGTCACCTGATTTCGCCAGCCAATGACTTTTTCCTATGTTTTTTCTATGCCTACATTTTCCTGCTTCCTGTCCCACCTTCCCTGCACAGTTATTGGTGCAAAAAAAGCGCCAGGGAAGGTGGGAGGGGGATACGAATTTTTACTGCGTTTACCACATGGTATTTGATCGAAATCGAATATGTCGAATACTGTAATATATGATTGAATATCTACTTGATTGAACGGTATTCGCTCATTTCTAATTATAAAAAAAAGCAAATACAAATTCCATTTGACTAAAACCCTGTTTGCCCAAGGAATAATTGTTAGAATGTTTTTTTGGGGAGATTTATATATTTATGACCAATTCTTAACATAGACCCCACAGTGGCCTTTGATACACACAGTTCTATTTATTGTGGCCATTCCTGATTATTACAGTTCAGATTCCATTTAGGTGGATAGAAGCTTAACTGCTGTAACCCATTGTAGTCACTACACATTGTATAGAGCTTTGTTTCAGGATGACCTAGTTTCGGCTGCTGCAGTTCCCAATATTAGCTGTGGGGTGCAAGCTGTCAGCCCCCACCAATCTGATATTGATGAACTATCCTAAGGACAGGTCATCAATATCTAAATCCCCAGGAACCCTTTTAATATGATTACTCGTAATACTAAGACATTAGTTCTTGAATTTTATATATAGCGTTCAACCTTGATCTGGCAAACTGACTATAAACATAAGATACAGTATGCAATTGCTGTGACTCCATTGTCGGAGGAATCCCGCAATATACTTCTACCTTCCCCAGGTACAAGTGGGCACCAGGGCCTGTGTCAACACCTATAAAATATTAAAGTATACATCCAGTCAATCCTTACAGTACTGTACAATTAACAGTTTGTTGTTGCTGCACCCTCAGTTTGCATCCACCAAAATTGAATGCATGTGTGGTTTGGTAGAGGATCGACCACAGTGCAGTGCGCAAAACTTGGTCCACTCAAAGCTGTTGTGATTTAGGTTTAATTGTATGTTGTATATGACTGTATGATTTTTCTTTTTTTATGTAGATTGAGACCCACGTACCTTTTTTCCCTATCAGTATGTCTTTTTGGAATATGGGATGGAAATCCATGCAAACACGGGGAGAAAATATAAACTCCTTGAAGATGGTTTTTTGCCCTTGGCGGGATTCAAGCACCTGGAGTCCAGCGCTACAAGGCTGCAGTGCTAACCACTGAGCCACCGTGTGGTCCCTGACTTTATTGACAGGATCAGCATTGGAGTATCTTATCAGCCTCAATAATAATATATGTTTCACTGCAGGGGGATTGACACATCCACCAGTGGAATAATATATAAATATAAAACTTCACTTTTATTTCTAGACCATAAAATTGACACACCAAAAAAAAAGTGAAAAAAATCGTGCACAATCCACCATATAAAATCAGACAAATGTCTCTAGGGGGAGAGGAAAGGCTACTGCATATATAAGCCCTGCCATTATTTTCTCTCTACCTCCCTAGTAATACATACGATGTGCACCAAAACTCACAGGTTTAAAGTCAGAGCAAGACACACATGCGTGAGCTCAGTGGAATGATCCTCCACCCCTCCGAGGATACTGACCTAATGTCACACCAACGAAGAGGGGAGGTACCACTGGCTGTGTCTAAACTCAGGCTACCCGTGTGTGGGTGCTACACCATTAACTTTGCTGCGACCCTACGCGTTTCCTCTCTATAAAGGAGATTCATCAGGGGTCTATATCTTGGCTCTATAGGTCAGAGCTCAAGCCAAAAACATTAAGGTCTGCGGTAGATGGTCTGACCGCTAGCAGGACCGCCGCACATTTAATCAGCGGTGAATTGCCCTGCTATACTCGCGATATTTAAAGCATATTTCCACACCCTTCCACCGTCATACAAACCAATCATTCTCATTGGTCGGCGGCATCCAATTGGCACCCCGTGCGAAAACCATCCCTCGGAGCTGTGCGTCATACTCCCACTCTCATTGGTTAGCATAAACACACCTCCGCACCAAGTTCGCGCATGCGCGAGAACTTTAAACATTTTTCTACTCGGAGCGGCGTCTGACAGCCAGTCCATCAACGTCTGCGCATACGTGGCTGGCATAGACACACCTCAGCACCAAGTTCGCGCATGCGCAAGAACTTTAAACATTTTTCTCCTCGGAGCGGCATTCAATGATTATGAGGGGCTTCAAGTTCTAGAAGAGCTCCTGGCTGAGTCTGAAAGAGACACAAACATGGGCCCATTTACTACACTCAAACCCCTGAATAAATCTTTACCTCCCCCAGGTGATTACACACATATAGATCTGTTTGTGGATTTGGTGACCTCTGAGTTTAGAAAATTGGAGAAAAAGAGAAACAATGGTTACTCCTCTAACCTGGAAAGTGATGAGTTGCAAGCCCTCCTTTGTCTTGAAAAAGAACATCAACTGGTTTTTAAGCCAGCAGACAAGGGGGGGAATATTGTGGCTATGGATAGGGAGAACTACATAGCCATGTGCTGGACCCTGCTTAAAGACAAAAAGTGTTATGAGATCATAAGCAGGGATGTGGTCAAGGGGTATACAGCTGAATTGAAGAACATCTTACAGGAGGCAGTAGAGAAGGGACTGGTAGATAAAAACGAGAAAGAGTTCATGTTACCACGCCATCCTGTAATGGCCTCCTTTTATGCTTTGCCCAAGATTCACAAAGGGCTCGTCCCTTTGAAGGGCAGACCGATTGTGTCACAAATCGGGAGTTTGACCCAGAATGTGAGTAGGTATCTTGACACATTGTTGAGACCATTTGTTTTGAGTCTGCCCTCATATACGAGGGACAGTATGGAGGTCTTGAACAGAATGGAGGGCATAGTGATGGATAAGGATGTGGCATTCGCGAGTTTAGATGTGGAAGCATTATATTCTTCCATCCCTCATAATATAGGGTATATAGCCATCAAACATTACTTGCGAACAAGAAAAACTGGACTCTGGGAACATAATGAGTTGATCTTGAAGCTGTTAGCATTCGTGCTTGAAAGGAATGTGTTTAGTTTTGAGGGGCAGGTCTTCCACCAGCTGAGGGGCACGGCGATGGGGAGCCCTGTGGCTCCCACTTACGCCAATTTGCTCCTCGGCTGGTGGGAGGAAACAATTGTCCACTCGGAAGATAATGATATCTGGTCAGGTCATATTGACCTATGGATCAGATATATAGACGATATTCTCCTATTATGGAGAGGCTCGAAATTACAGTTTCACTCATTTGTGGAGACCCTTAACAAGAACAATTTGGGTCTACGGTTTACGGCAGAATTCCAGGAGGAAACTATCACTTTCCTGGATTTGAGGCTAAGGAAACAGAGAGATGGTAGAGTGTCCACAGATATCTTTAGGAAAGCTACATCCACCAATGGCTTTTTGAACTGGTCAAGTTGTCATCCACAAACCCTTAAACGGGGGATACCTGTTGGCCAGTTCATTAGGGCCAAAAGGAACTGTTCATCACATGGGAATTTTTTAGAGGAATCTAAGAACCTTTCGACCATGTTTTTGGAGAAGGGTTATCCAAAAGGAGTAGTGAACAAAGCTTTTGACAGGGCCAGTTCCATGAATAGAAACCATCTACTGGTTCCAAGACAGAGATCTGAGGGAAAGGGTCCCACAAGGATTGTGGGGACCTATGACGCTCGGCATCGGGAGGTGAGGGATGTTCTGAATAAATTCTGGGATATCCTTAAGGCAGATGCTGATTTAAAGGAGGAGATAGGCTCAGGACCGAGCATCACCTTTAGGAAAGGTAGGAATTTAAAGGATCGATTGGTTCATAGCTGTTTACCGGCTGTGACAGCAAACACCACATGGCTGGCAGACGGGAGACCACTGGGCACATTTAAATGTGGGAGATGCTCAGCATGCCCATTTGTGGATAAAAGCTTAAGCTTTCAGAGTGTATCGACGGGTACGGTATACCAATGCAGAAATTTTGCTAATTGCGAGACAGCAGGGGTGATCTACCTCCTCAGATGTCCATGCCCACTGAATTACGTGGGTAAAACTATCAGACCGCTGAGGAGGAGAATCAGGGAACATGTCTGCGACATTGAAAATGGTCGAGACACCCCCGTTGCTAGACATTTCACAAATTTTCATTCAGGAAACGCCTCAGGATTACGTGTACAAGTAATGGAGGTGGTGAAACCTCATCCAAGAGGGGAAGATTGGGACACTTTCGTGTTGAGGAAAGAAACCCAATGGATATACAGAATGGAGAGTATGTCCCCCAAAGGACTAAATGAACAGATAGATTATACATGTTTTTTGGAATAAACATACCGAACAAAGTATGATAAGGATAGGGTACCCAGTATGTATTGTATATACACATAGTACAGCGTTAAGCTATTTCTCCCTTTTCTTTTTAGGTCAATGGTTATAAAAATCTGGACCATATAGGTGGTGGCATGTTCTATAATGACCTCCTCCCCCCCCCCTTTTTTTTTTTTTGTTCTACTATAGGAGGGGAAAAGGGGTGGGTAACAATCTAACAGCAATATTTGTCCTCTTGTCCACTCGTCTGTAGTACACAATGTGTTACCTGTGGATTATACAGTGACATCTCACAGTTAATGGATTCAGTCTGTAATATCCCTGTTGAAAGGGACTTATTTCCTATAAACCTAATTCCAGTGTCTAACGGCGACACCCTTTGTGGGACACAATAGTGCACATCCAAAAGGGTGAATGTGAATGTGAAGTTATACCCTGTAAAAGATAGAGCGGCATATAATTCACAATGGGAGTTGTAACAGTGTTAATACACAGCAATATAAGTCCCCGATACCATATAACTATGTTTTTCAAAACAGTGGGATACAGAGTATCCAGTGGGAAAGTACATGGTATGATGGTATATGAGCAGAAGATGGAGACACTGTAACTAATATTGCAGTGACAGCCCGTATAATGAGTCCATGCGCATGCGTGATGGCGTATAATGGGATCTAATAGACACGGTCCTACTCGCATGCGCAGTTGTTGATGGACTGGCTGTCAAATGCCGCTCCGAGGAGAAAAATGTTTAAAGTTCTTGCGCATGCGCGAACTTGGTGCTGAGGTGTGTCTATGCCAGCCACGTATGCGCAGACGTTGATGGACTGGCTGTCAGACGCCGCTCCGAGTAGAAAAATGTTTAAAGTTCTCGCGCATGCGCGAACTTGGTGCGGAGGTGTGTTTATGCTAACCAATGAGAGTGGGAGTATGACGCACAGCTCCGAGGGATGGTTTTCGCACGGGGTGCCAATTGGATGCCGCCGACCAATGAGAATGATTGGTTTGTATGACGGTGGAAGGGTGTGGAAATATGCTTTAAATATCGCGAGTATAGCAGGGCAATTCACCGCTGATTAAATGTGCGGCGGTCCTGCTAGCGGTCAGACCATCTACCGCAGACCTTAATGTTTTTGGCTTGAGCTCTGACCTATAGAGCCAAGATATAGACCCCTGATGAATCTCCTTTATAGAGAGGAAACACGTAGGGTCGCAGCAAAGTTAATGGTGTAGCACCCACACACGGGTAGCCTGAGTTTAGACACAGCCAGTGGTACCTCCCCTCTTCGTTGGTGTGACATTAGGTCAGTATCCTCGGAGGGGTGGGGGATCATTCCACTGAGCTCACGCATGTGTGTCTTGCTCTGACTTTAAACCTGTGAGTTTTGGTGCACATCGTATGTATTACTAGGGAGGTAGAGAGAAAATAATGGCAGGGCTTATATATGCAGTAGCCTTTCCTCTCCCCCTAGAGACATTTGTCTGATTTTATATGGTGGATTGTGCACGATTTTTTTCACTTTTTTTTTGGTGTGTCAATTTTATGGTCTAGAAATAAAAGTGAAGTTTTATATTTATATATTATTCCACTGGTGGATGTGTCAATCCCCCTGCAGTGAAACTTATCAAAAGGAGTAATAATATCAAACATCAGAGAAAATCAATAATAATATAGCAAAAGTCCCAAAGACTGCAAAACATTTGAAATTCTACAGCTAAAGATTTGTTACAGTAATATTTGATTAAAAATTTTAAGAATTCTTGAATTAAAAAAAATATTAGATGTAGTGCCCTCATGTTATTAGGTAAATAGCAATAGGAAGGTGCAAAGTGTTTCATAATACTAGGTTTCTTCTCTTAGTAGTCCATTAAACATGAAATGTCAGTCCTCTGTTATCGGGATTATTATTGCACTTTCACAAATATATTGACTGTATATGGTTTATCCTATTAATAATGCTTTCTGTGAAGTTATCAGCAGTTTCAGCATCCAGGCAGTTACTGCAGTGTGCTCCATTAGGCTATAGACAATCTATCAATAACACAATGAATGAGAATGTTGACATTTAAGCTTCATTCTAGAATTTTTATGTAAACAGATACACAATTTTATGCATTCATTTTTAATAAAGATCTCTCAGTTCCCCACATAGCTTCATACTTCATACCAAACGAGGCTCCCGGGGTAAAACCCAAATATATGGGGCACCTGGCAGCCCTACCTATTCTGCTATCCTGCAGTGACTCAGTCCAACCATTATATAGAGAATGTTTCCTGCTCCATTTTCTGTTTTTTTCTGAGAACAACTGATGGGACTTCTTTAACCTCAGAAATAAGACTATAATCTATGAGTCTCATGCCAGGCCTTCACCAACATCAAGGGCAACCAATCAGACAGGAGACTTACTACAGGGAGTGCCCTGAGGTATACTGTTACAACCAACATCCACACCACATGCCCCCTTTTCACCAGTTCACCAGTCCACCAGTGGAGTACTGTAGGTTTAATGGAGCCTAAAGACTAGAGACACTGTGAGCATAACCATGACCAGCTACTGCTCCCATCCACTCAGTGCCGCACCTCCCATGAGGCGACCTGAAGCGAGCGCTTCAGGCGGCACTATGCCAGGGCCTCAGGGAGGGCGGCATTTTTGCTAACCTAAGCCAGTCCAGGACAAGCTGTCCTGGACTGGCTTATCACCGAACTGTGGTTTGGGGAGGCCACTGAAGCAGCGCTGCTCCAGCAGCCTCCCCTCACGCTCAGGCAGAGAGCAGGCAGTCTCCGGGCCTACTCTCTGCCGGCGAACGCCCCTTCACTCGGCCACGCCCCCGATCCACCCGGCCACACCCCCAATCCAACCGACCACACCCCCGATCCGCCCCCTCCTCGGGGGGGGGGGGCGGCTTTCTGCAGTTAGCTCGGGCGGCGAAAGGGGAAGGTTCACCCCTGCATCCACTCTATAGTTGTGGCCAAAAATTTTGAGTTTGAAGGAAATTTTGGTTTTCAGAACATGTGCTTCTTCAGTGTTTCAGTCAAATGACTCATGTACAATTTGCCCTGGCATGATGGATATCAGCTTCCTAACTGTTGACAAATCATCCTTACCTAATCAGTGTTTTTGTTTGTCTACCCGCCTTTGACAGGTAGATAGATAGATAGATAGATAGATAGATAGATAGATAGATAGATAGATAGGAGATAGATAGACAGACAGACAGAGAGACAGACAGGTAGATAGATAGATAGATAGATAGATAGATAGATAGATAGATAGATAGGAGATAGATAGACAGACATTGATATGCTGTATATAGTTACACATATACACATCTACTCACACACATACATGCATATACAACATATACACACACCTATCTACACACATACAGGACTCACACAGTATATAAGACACATAATGTAAACACATATACACATCTATACATATTTTATCAATAAATATACTTACATGTGGCTGTGCAGGATGTCTCCCTTCACACTCCGATACTGAGGAGGGGGAGGGGCGGAACAAGAAGCTGCTGTGTGCGGAACCTTTTACAAGAAGCATCTGCAGCCCTGCATCTAGCAGTGATTTGTCTACTGCTGATAGGGAAGGTATGGGGCCCTTGAGGGTGTGGAGATATTAAGGAGCCTATTAAGGAAAAAAAAACCCTGCAGGGGTAGCGGCTGTCGCCGGGCCCCTAATGTCCCGGGCCCTGTGGCAGCTGCTACCACTGCTACCACGGTAGTTACGCCACTGTCTGAGCATACTGTTGTCATGGCACAGTGCCCTTGTTAGTGTTCGCCTTTTCTTATCTGAACAATTAATTTGCCAGAAGCCATTCTCTCCAAGAAAAATATCAAATTAACATTCTAAAAGGAAGTATAGGGATTGATGTTATTTTCTCTGATGAAGCCTCCTTCAGACTGGGACATCTGGAAGAATGATTGTGAAAACCAAAATTTGTGTCAGTTTTAAAACTTTTGGCCACAGCAATACATTCCCCCACTGAGATGCTGCAACATGTACATCAATGGAAATTTTTTCAATGGAAAACACTATTTTTCTGCATTGTTTCTGTAGCTTTTTTTTTTTTTTTTTTTTTTTTTTTTTTACTGTTTTTCGCTATGTGGGGGCTTAGCCTAAGTCTGTAACGCATTTCCACCAATCTGCATGATGACTACTGAACGTACCTTTTTTGTGCAAAATTAAACTTTTATTCCATATATTACTCCAGGTTTGTGTGGGCCCCTGGATGACAGAGCCTCAGTGGGCGCCCCCTTTTGGAGCAACCCAGACCATTCCATACAAGTAGATAAAACCTGTTCAGACATCAGAAAGTAAAGAGGAATTTTAAGCTGACATCTGACCAGATTCCTCTTTATTTTCTGCCTCCCGGCTCATGGTGGTGGACACAGAACATCAGCAGACCCTTGCAGCTTTGCATCGCTGATTAGGCCGAAATTAATGAGTATAATGAGGGGTGAGTCTCAAGCCGTGGCCTCCGAATCAGCTGCAGAATCCACAGCAAGATCCAGCAGGACACTTTTTTTTTCAGCGTCCTGCTGTAATTGTTTTCATTGGGAGTCAGAATGAGATGAAGAATCAGCTGTTTGAATGAACAGCATTTGATATAAACAGGCGTCACAGCCCCTTCCATACAGCTGGTCAGTGGGTCACTTATCTCTTATTGATGACCTATTCTGAGGATACATCATCAATAAAAGTGAGCTGGAAAACTCCTTAAGCCGAAGGCCCCACAGCAAAAAAAACGCTGCGAAGAAAAACAGCAGCGGTGACGCATTGCATTTCTTCCTGCAGCCCTTTGCACAGAAAGACAGCAGAGCTTTCTTCGGCATACTTTCTGCTTCAATTCGTATATCTAAATCACTGCCATTTCTAAAACCACGACTGTTTTGGAAATTAGGGAGCCTGCACATGGAGTTTACGCTCGCTCATTCTGAACATAAAACTTGTTCAGAGTGAGCGGCGTAAAAAACAGATCCCATTGACTTGAATGGGTGCTGGCATACGCGCGCTCCCCATTGAAATCAATGGGAGGCTTTTTTGCCTATTGCTTTCAATGTGATACGCGCGTATCACATTGAAAGCAAAAGTTAAAAAAGCCTCCCATTGATTTCAATGGGGAGCGCGCATATGCCGGCACCCATTCAAGTCAATGGGATCTGTTTTTTACGCCACTCAGTCTGAACGAGTTTTACGTAAACGTACGTCTATCGTTCTGAAACACGTAGCCAAACAATGCGTCTACACGATTAATCTACTTTCTGTTACTATGTAAGATTTTATCTGGATCAAGAATAAAGGTTATATTTTATTGAATATTTACCGCCTGGTCGACGCTGGATTTTTACTCATTTGATCACACTTTCTTCAAGCTGGTTCAAGTCCATCTAGCATCTGAGCCTCCCAGGAAAGGTTTTTCTGTTCATAGCTAGGTGAGCTGGATTAATGTTGCTTGTTTAGTACTATCAATAGCAATGTAGCCAGTGGTGTAACTAGGAATGGCAGGGCCCCGTGGCGAACTTTTGACATAGGGCCCCCCCAACCGGCACCGTCGCCGAAGACCTCGACCAACCCCCTCTTCCGCATTCCTGCACGCTCTATTATGTCCCTTAGTGGTCCCTGCACACAGCATTATGTCCCTTAGTTGCCCCTGCACACAGTATTATGTCCCTCAGTGGCCCCTGCACACAGTATTATGTCCCACTGTGGACACCCAAAAACAGACCCCAGAGTATAATAATCGGAGACCCAGGGGAATAAAAACTCCGCTGCTATGGGGCCACACGGTGGCTCAGTGGCTAGCACTGCAGCCTTGCAGCACTGGAGTCCTGGTGTTCAAATCCCACCAAGGGCAAAAAACCATCTGCAAGGAGTTTGTATGTTCTTCCAGTGTTTGCATGGATTTCCATCCCATATTCCAAAAAAAGACATACTGATAGGGAAAAATGTACATTGTGAGCTCTATGTGGGGCTCACAATCTACATAAAAAAAAAAAAAAAAGCTCCGCTGCAGTCCAGGCTCAATGTGACATCAGACAACTAGGCTGAAGCCTGCCTGGAGAGGTACGTAACAGTTTTTTATGTTTCTTATGTCTCCCAGGCCTCTGATCATTAAATTATATTAAAGACCCCCGAGTATAATGATAGTGTTTGTGGGGCCCACGGTGTCACTTACCGATCCTGGCCCAGTAAGTAAATAGGGCCCGTTACCGGCTGGAATAACTCCAGCTGGTAACGGCCTATTAAGAAAAAAGAAAAAAAACACAGCAGTTGCGGCTGTCACCGGGCCCCTAATGTCCCGGGCCCTGTGGCAGCTGCTTCCGCAGTAGTTACGCCACTGAATGTAGCGAATTTCCCATAGACTACAATACAGTTGTATTACAGTCTATGGGACTTGTAATCAAATGATTGAAGGTTCAAGCTCCGAAGAAACAGTAATGGCTGGCTTTCTGAAAAGTTGCAGACCATAGAAAGTTCCTGCATTCGTGATTTTATCCATTGCCAACCAATCAAGACAACAGACCAGATCAAGACCACAAAGATATTAAGAGAAAATCTTTCAAATGCTACATAATATTTAATTACCTGTGTTTGGAAAAATGTTTAACTTTTTATTGTCTGCAAACTTAAATATGATTATATTCATGGGAAAACCCCAAGTTGTGACCTGCAGCCAAAAAAAAGCTGCACAAAAGACCTTGGTGGAAGGGGCAACATGGTGGCTCAGTGGTTACCATTGCAGCTCTGAAGTCCTGGGTTCGTATCCCACCAGGAACAATATCTGCAGGGAGCTTGTATACTCTCCCTGTGTTTACGTGGATTTCCTCCCATTCTACAAAGACATACTGATAAAAGAAAAAATGTACATTTTGATCTCTACATGGGGCTCACCATCTACATAAAAAAAAAGACCTTGGTGGAAATGCATTGACATGTTGCGATTTTCAAAAATGCAATCTTTTTTAAAATCTTTTCCAAGGTGATTTTTTTTCTGCAATGTGTGGATCGGGTTAACCAGAAGTCCATCCATTTTACAGGTAATGCAAAACGCTGCGTTTTCACGACGTGGGTCTTCAACCTTAAGATATTTTCTTTTAATCCCGTCAATCTCTGGATAGTGTTGCATAACAAATATCTCCATGTTACATAGTGCAGCCAAGCATCCAGGCGCCACTGTGATAAATTACATAAATACAGAAGATGGTGGCTACACACTGGGGAAGGGGGGCAACATAGATGCATTTTACCTCATGTAATAAAAGCAGTCATTGTAATATGAAGTATGTTATCACTTCATAGCGTGAGCTTAGATTAGAACTATCAAGCACAATTTTAGATCCTAACATTACAATGGAAATCCACAGAGAACTCCTTCTATACAAAGACATTGAAATATCAGATCACAAAGACACTTTTATTCTGCAAGATGTTGCAACTAGAGACATTTTCTTCCTGCCTGTGAGACGTACAAAAGCAACTGTTCAGTAAAAGCTTCTATCAGATCTGATCTGGTGTCATTAACGCTGTTTTAATTTATGCCGCTGCCGCCTAGGTTAAAATTAGATGGTAGGAAAATAAGCATCCTTGGTGGGATGCGGCTTTCAATTAAAATGAGTCTCTGGATGTTATTCAGCCTGATGAAAAGACCTCAGCTAATTTCCTCCTGACCGCTGCTCACCGCAAAAATATGAAGAGGAGCACATGGGACACAAAATATTTATAGCTCCTTAATCCCTTGAATGGATAGAATGATATTAAATATGGATTACCTTTGACTGAGCAACAGATAAAAAAGCAGAGATGAGAAAACAAATCCTCACAATAAGGTATACCTGAAACCCTGAAATCAAGCATTACCTTTAAACAGATATAAAATATCCGCACCCCTGATCCTTGTGATTTTTTCTAGATATGTCCCATGATTAAATAAAATATGATTAAACACAAATAACTATCTGGTGCTACTTATTAACCGATAAGTTCATACAGTTTTCCACTTTTCGATGTTTATGAATATTATTTATACATATTTTACATTGCCATATGTTTATGTTAATTTTTTAAAAATGTATTATGTTCTAAGGCCCCACATAGCGAGCTGCAGTCAAAAAACGCTTGCTGAAAAAACCACAATGGAAAAAGCAACACATTTTTTTCCGCAGCGTTTCACAGTACAAGTCCTCAGAGTTTTCCTCCGCTGACTTTCTGTTTCTATTTTTAAATTGTAGTATTTCCACTGCAATGTGTGGATGTTATTAGCCAGAATTTTTACAACGTGGTGCCCTGGCCTCAGACTCTACCCTAATACATTATTTCCATTTCTTTACACAGGAATCATCAGGGTCACCCTATCAGAAAAATTTAACTTGTAGCTCATAAATATCAATTTTCTTTCCCCAATTTTTTTTTTCTTCACCTACAGGGATGTAATAGATGTATAGGTATAATTATTTATTTATCCCCTTTCTGACATCCTTTGTACTATTATGGCAGATGTTGGTACCTTAAATATAGTGCCTGCTGGTCCTATAGTTGCTGGGTCTCCACTGTACTACACAGCAGAGACCTGGCAGCAAAGCCCAGATTTTCTATCTATTGTCACCCCCAAAAAATTGAATAAAAAGCCAGTAATGTGACAGACAATGTCCAAAATGGTATCCTTTACCCCTTCCCGACATCCGCCGTAATAGGACTGCAGATGTTGGGTGTTTAAATATGGCGGCCTCTCCGGTCTCTGCTATTTTATACAGCAGAGACCCGGTGCTGATGCTTACAATCGGTGCCCGCACTGATCGCAGGAATTAACTCCTCTGGCGTCTCGGTCAAAGCTGACCGAGGCACCATTTTACTGGCGGCACTGCCCTTTGGCCAGGGCTGGCATCCTGTTACTATGACAGCCGGGAGCCTTGTGAAGGCTCCCCGGCTTGTCTTTAGTATATTTCTGTTGCAGGCTGCTCTATGTAACTTGAAAAAGAAATGCCATTTTTTTTTGCATTTTGCATTATGCAGTAGGTAATCAGACCTCCTGGGGTTCAAGACCCCCAGGGGTCTAATAAATGCAAAGAAAAATATATTTAAAAAAAAAAATCAAAAATATTAAAAGTTCTAATCACCCCCATTCCCCTAGGACACATATAAAAGTATTTAAATACTGTGAAACACGTACATACAAGTGCATCTCAATAAATTAGAATATCATCAAAAAGTTAATAATAATAATAATACATTTTATTTATATAGCGCCAACATATTCCGCAGCGCTGTACAATTTGTAGGGTTAAAATACAGACAGAAAGATACATTACAAAGAGAATCATTTCACACAATGGGACTGAGGGCCCTGCTCGCAAGAGCTTACAATCTATGAGGTAGAGGGGTGACACAAGAAGTAGCAGGGGCGGCATTACTTATACAGGGGTCAGACACTTCTGTAATAGAGGTGACTGTCATTACACAAACATAAAACTTTATGAGCACCAGTTACCAGTCGTGTCCTGTAACATGTGGATGGAGCTTGGACCTATAAAGTTATCCTGAGATGACATCATATCATGTGGGGTAATGTGGGAACGGGGACAGAGGAGGGTTAAGGGTTTACGTTAGACATTGTGATAGGCTTGTCTGAAAAGATGCGTCTTTAGTTTGCGTTTGAAACTGTAGAAATTGGGAGTTAATGTGATTGTCCGGGGTAGAGCATTCCAGAGAAGTGGTGCAGCTCGAGAGAAGTCTTGTATACGAGCATGGGAGGTTCTGATAATAGAGGATGTAAGTGTTAGGTCATTGAGTGAGCGGAGAGCACGGGTTGGGCGGTAGACAGAGATGAGGGAGGAAATGTAGGGAGGTGTGGCATTATGGAGAGCCTTGTGGATGAGTGTGATAACTTTATATTTTATTCTATATTGAATAGGCAGCCAATGTAGCGAGTTATTTTTTTTTTTTAGTATTTCATTTGAAAAAGTGAAACACATTTATTATATTGTGTCATTACAAAGAGAGTGAACTTTTTCAAGCATTTAATACTGTTAATGTTGATGATTATGGCTTACAGGCAAGGAAACCCCAAAAGTAGGGTTGAGCTATCGTGTTTGGAAAAGATCGGATTCCGATCGGCGATCGAGTAAATTTCACGATCGCGATCGGAAATTCTGAACACAATCTTTTTAGGTGGGATCGAGATTTAGGATTATTTCCCACAATGCTTTGTTTCTGGCCAAGCATTGTGGGAAAAGCTAACAACGTTAGCTAGGTCCCATAGTGATGAATGGATGCAGCCGGCACACAGCCTTAACCCCCTGTGCGCCGGCTGCATCCATTCATTCTAATGGGAGACTAGCTAATATCTCTAGTAGCTACTTACCTGCACAGATCGCTGGTCCGGTCCCCGTTGTTCTCGGTCCTCTTTGCCTCGCTGCCCCCGCCTCCAAGGTTAGTGTTACAGACCTAGGAAGAAGGCGGGGCTTGTGGCTTAGGAGAGTGTGGGCGGGTACTGGGAGGGGAGATGTCGGGGAGTAAAAAATAAAAATTGAAAAACAAAAAATGCAGTGGGTAAGGGTGGAAAAATATCAACAACACCAAACCTGATGAATGGTTTCCACATTATGCTTTGGTATGCAAAAATACTTAAAAGATTCAATTCCATGAAGGCATTGACAGGGCAGATGACCAGTGGGGCCAATTCTGGCCTCAGTTATCAAATGATCAGTAATAGTTATGTCACTGCTAATACGTCTCTGTGATTGCTGAGGTCAGTGTTGGCCCCAGACCTGGAAACCCCCTTTAATAATAAAGGCCAAAGTACATTCAGTGGCCAAAAGTCATGGGAAGGTGCCAGATGTACCGTTAATAGCGGGTCGCCCATGTGCGAGCCCTGATAACTGCAGCAAGACGACAAGGCATGGAATGCACGGGGTGTTGGAAGAGTTCTGAAGGAATATTGATCCACGCAGTCTGCACTGCAGCCCACAATTGGTCCTGTGTAGTTGGTGCTGGGTCCATGGAGCGGACACTGGTATCCACAGTATCCCATAAGTGATCTATGGAGTTAAAGTAGGGCAAGCAGGCAGGCCAATCTAGGGTTGTGAGGTCAATGGTGTGTTCATTAAGCCAGTCCCATGTCACCAACGAGCGATGCCATGTTGCATTGTCCTGTTAGTACACAGCATCCCCTGTTGGTACACAACACTATTACAACTGTTTTGGAAATTGCATCATACCTGCTGCACACATTTTCCTGCAAAGGCAGATGGGATGGAGGGCCCCATGTGGCAAAAACCCACGTGAAAAAAAACCTGCAACATTCTAACAAATGCTATCCATACATTGTGGAAAAATAAATGCAGCAGATGCACTGCGATTTTCAAAACCGTTGTGGTTTTGGAAATTGCAGCATGTCAATTATTCCTATGTCAATGCTAGTGGTTTCCATATAGGTATGATGGAAGCAGAAAGTTCACAGGGGAAACCTCTGCTAACGTTCTGTAAAAAGCAGTGCCGGAAAAACCGCAATGTTACCGCCTGTGATTATTCCTGCAGCGCTTTTTTGTGTAGCTTTAGTCTTAATAAAGCCCAAATGGCACTTTAATTAAATTAATTGACTCTTATATTATGCCCCTGATTTCCCCTGACATAAATACTGCGCTCCTAATGATTCCTTATATGAATGACCACCCCTTTATGTTCCTAAAGCCCCCCAATATAAATGATGCCCCCTAATGGCCACTTATATAAATAACCTCTCCCTTGTATTCATAACACCCCGTAATAACCCTTATATAAATGTTCATAATATTATACATATATTGTGGGGAAGTTAGCTCAGTAGAAACAGGGGTGCAGAGCCAAACAGTAAAGACAGGGGCACAAAATATGCAGCAAGCAGGTTTATTTAGAAATACAGGAAAATAAATAAACCTTCACTTCAGACACAAATGAGCAAAACAAAATAGTCTTAACTAACTACTGGTAAACAGAAATGATAACCTAAACATACGTGTGGCTGTCTACCAGGTACACAAACAAAACAAGCACAATATTGTCTCACCGGAATCAGGAGTGCAGGATCTGCAGCCTTTTTCTGACCCAGTAATGAGCCAAGGACTTACACCTGGAGCTGAGGCCTACTCAAAACTGCACTGGACCACACATATGTCAGAAACCTGGGGAAGAAATAGCGAGATTCCAGCACTCTGCCTTTCACCTTCTCACACATGCTGATGTGTTCCACCCGTAAGGAGTCCGCATGAGGACCCTCCCGGACGGAATACAAACGCAACCGCAAGCGCTTTGCAGTTCAAGCACACAGGCCCCATAGACTATAATGGGTTCCGTGGGCTTGCCGCGCGAACGATTCATGCGGGCAGTGCGTGGCAAGCCCACGGACCCCATTATAGTCTATGGGGCCCGTGTGCTTGAACTGCACAGCGCTTGCAGTTGCGCTTGTGTTCCATCCGTAGGGGTCCTCATGCGGACCCTTACGGACGGAACACATAGCATGCGTGAACCGGGCAAGAAAGTGTAATGGTGACGCTGCAGAGTTGTCGCCATAGAAACCAGCACCTCCGGTAATGCCGGAGCTGCTTTGTAAGAGTTACAGCGGAGGAGCCCTCTGGGGATGTCCTCCCCCCTCCAAGTTTAAAATTAGCCCCGGACCGGCCCCATACCTTTAACCCCTTCCCGACATGCGCCGTAATAGTACGGCGCGTGTCGGGTCTGTAACTATGGCGACCGCCCGGGAGCCGGGCGGCCGTCATAGCCGCCGGGTGTCTACTGCTTTAAGCAGTAGACAACCGGCTCTAATGCCTCCGATCGGTCCCCGGACCGATCGGAGGCATTAACCCCTCCGGCGCTGCTGTCAAAGGCGCCGGAGGCGCCATTTTCCCGGCAGCGCATGGGCGCCGCCATTTTGGCAAGGATCGCCGGCTCCTGGAGCATGCTCCAGGGCCGACGTCATGTTGCAGTGACAGCCGGGAGCCTTGTTAAAGGCTCCCAGCCGGTCTGCAAATTCTCTCTTTTGCAGGCTGGTGTATACAGCCTGCAAAAGAGATGATGCTTTTTTGCAATGCATTGCAATGCATTAGCATTGTAATGCATTGCATTAGTGATCAGACCCCCTGGGGTTCAACACCCCTAGGGGGTCTAATAAATGCAAAAAAAAAATAAAAAAAAAAGTTAAAAAAAAATATAAAAAAATATAAAAAGTATTAAAAGTTCAAATCACCCCTTTCCCTAGAACAAATATAAAAGTAGTTAAAAACTGTGAAACATATACATGTTAGGTATCCCCGCGTCCGAAATCGCCCGCTCTACAAATCTATAAAAATATTAAGACCTCATATGACTCTGGGAGCGGAGAAATAAAAAAGTTATGGGGTTTAGAAGGAGGGGAGTCAAAAACGAAAAACGAAAATCAAAAAATGCCATCGGCGGGAAGGGGTTAAAGTTGCAGACCGGCTCCTGCGCAACGAGCTCGCAGGAGCCGACCTGTTCTGATGACAGCCGGGAGCCTAATGAAGGCTCCCAGGCCTGTCATCGCCATATTACTATTGCGGCTGGTCTATGACTATCCGTAATAGTAATGTAGAGAATCTCCCATAGACGGAAATACACTTGTATTGACACATCCTGGACACATAAAGCTGAGAAAAAATACTATACTAGGAATCAATAGCAGCTAAGTAAGAAAAGAAAGAAAGAAGACTTCAGGATCATTTAGCTCTCTCTCTTCGCTTGGTCTGGTGTAGATTATGCAGCCTGACAGCGGTTGGGAGGAAGGATCTCCAATAGCGCTCCTTCGCATACTTGGGGTGAAGCAGTTGGTCACTTATCGTGCTGCCAAGTGCTGTCAAGGTCTCATACATGGGGTGTGATTTATTCTCCAGCATGGAGCTCACCAGAGACACTGAGCACTGAGTCCAGGGGGCTCCCCAGGCAGAGCTGGCCCTTCTAATCAGCTTGTCACGTTTATTTCTGTCCCTGGTTGATATACTGCTCCCCCAGCAGGCCACACCAAAACAGATGGCTGAAGCAACCACAGAGTTGAAAAAGTCTCTAAGAAGTGCCCCCTGGACTCCAAAGGCCCTCAGCTTCCTGAGCCTGCTGTGACCCTTTCTGTGCAGCACATCCAGGTAATCAGCCCAGTCCAGTTTATTATTGAGGAGCACACCCATGTACATATAGGTCTTGACTATCTCAATGCCTGACCCTTGGATCTCCACCGGGATCGGAGCACTTCTCCGCTTACTAAAATCCACCACCATCTCCAGCATTAATCCTGAGGTGGTTCCGTAGATATCATTCTACAAAATCCCGGTTTAAGCCTCTTTACTCCCTATCGTCACCACCAGTGATGAGGCCTACTATTGCAGAGTCATCGGAGTAGTTTTGTAGGTAAGAGCTAGATGAATTGTGCCTAAAGTCAGCAGTGTACAGTGTGAAGAGGAAAGAGGCAAGAACTGTGGTGCCCGTGTACTACAGATCACAGTGTTCGACACACGGTACCTGGCTCTCACATATTGTGGACGGTTTGTGAGGTAGTTTCAGCACCTGAGTTGTTTGATAAAATTGCTGTGCATTTTCTGGTGGTCTTTATCTGGAGATTTGAGCCGGTGTCTTGTGACTCACTGGTCATTCTCTTTACCATTGAACTGTCTAGTTGGTGGTTGGGTATTTGCCTCAGTGTATCCCTGAGATGGCTTGGTGTCTCAGTAGATGTGAGCTTCAGGTGTTTGACATTAACCTATCAAGTCTTTCCAGGGTCTGTAAAAAGCTGCTGGCTTCAGTCCTCGCCAGTTTTTGTTGTTACCAACTAGGATTCTTGGCTCTGTTTGGTAGGAGTATTTTGTGGGAGTTGCACAGTCTCAAGATTGGAAGTGGTGTGAGTTTGTTCTGTGTGAGAGGCTGTTTTACCCTCAACATTTCTACTCAACCCCTGTCCTGCATTTCTGGTTGCCTTTCACTGTTTTGGTATTAGCGAGTTTTTGTTTAAGGACTTCAGGTTTATTTTGCCCCTGTCCTGTGATACCCTTTCCTCACTACTCCACTTTTCCACTCCTCAAATCCTGTTGTGTGTTTATGGTTGTGCTCCGTCTGTTAGTTCTCCAGCACGTCCCTTCCTAGTTGTTACTGTTTGCAGCTGCACCTATTCTTTCGTTAGGGGTGACCGCATCTAGTATCCAAGTCCCTAGCCTTTTTCAGCTCTCACCCCACCTTTCTGTCAGGTCTTCACGTTCAGAGAGCTAGTAGTTGTCGGGGCCAAGCTTAGCTTGGGTACAGCTGACCAACACCCACAGGCAGGGCCTAGTCAGCCGGTGTAGCACCAGGGACAGCTTTCCTACCCCATTTCCATAGAGGTGCAAGAAGCATTCAGTAGCCCGGTTGCTCAGGCATCGGCGCATCCGTGGCAGGTAGTCGAGTATCCAGTTGAATAGGTGATGGTCCACTCCAACAAGGTCCAGCTTGTTCCTCAGTAGCCCTGGCTGAATGGTATTAAACGGACTGGAGAAATCAAAGAACATTATTCTCACAGTGTTCCCTGGTTTCTCCAGGTGAGAGAGAACTCTGTGAAGAAGATGGATGATGGCATCATCCACTCCAATGCCCACCTGATAGGCAAACTGGAGGGGGTCCAGAACAGAACGCACTAGAGGCTGTAGATGTGTCAAGACCAGTCTCTCTAGGACCTTCATCAGGTGGGATGTCAGTGCTACAGGTTGGTAGCCATTCAAGTCTGTTGGGTTGGGTTTCTTTGGGACTGGTACCACACAAGATGTTTTCCATAGTTGTGGTACCACTCCCAGCTTCAGGCTCATATTGTACATGTGCGTAATAACACCACATAGCTTGTCTCCACACATTTTAAGAACATACAAAGGTAATCAAGAAATCCCTATATATAATTAGGAAATCAAGGTAAGTAAGCTAAATAATATTAAATAGGTCAAGGGATGTAGCTTAGTGGGGCTGGCAGGTCATGTGCCCAGGCTAGTGGCTGCCAATTAGATGGTGCAGGCAAAAAGTAACAGCCCCTAGTTCAGAATATTTAGAGTCTAGGTGCAAGAACACTTAGATACAGCTTGACAACTTCTTCCTCACAAATGGCCATCAGTTGAACCCTACATATGTGACCACTGGTCATTCACATGACACATATTGTGGTTGCCTTAATGATTATATCATTAGTGTTTGCCCTAATGATTAAATTTTTACTAAAGTCTATATAAACATCTTAAGGCTGGGCTCCATTACTGATTCTTCAGCGTATCCATCTTTATGCCTTCAAATTTAACATCATCAACAATTTAGTAATTAAGTAAAATATGTTCTACAGAATGTCAAAAGGGTAACTACTGGTGTAAGAAAAAGTGCCTGTATAATAGTAACCAATGAGAATCCCACTTTACGTTTTCAAGGCATGTTTTTAGATAAACCAGTGGTCTGACTGGTTATTATAACAACCATAGGACTCTTTGTAGCAACAATGTAGCAAAATAGACGTGGTTCCGAACATAAACCAGTATAGTAGCTGTATGTAACACATTTATATAACATAACCAAACTACAAAAGCATTTGACATTTGGAAAGCTGTCTTGGACAATCACTGTGGAGGCTTGGGACTGCTGGAAAGTCACTGTGGTGGTGTTTGGGAACGCTGTTGCGGACAGTCACTGCAAACCACCCACCCATCAGCCATGGTTCCTCAGAGATCCTGGTGGATGACTCTTCATGGTTTAGGATATTACTGGCCTTTTTAGGATCTAAAATTCTAAAATTGTAGAATTTCGAATGGAGCGAAATTTATAGACCATGGGTTTGTTTGGCAGTCATATAAGTGTAATATTTGGGCAGTTTATGACCACATAATTTTTCACTGAAAGGCAGTATAAGCTCAATAAGTCATTAGAACCCATTAATAAAGTACAGTAAAATAAAAAGAATTTTAAAAAAAAAATCAGCATGGTATAGGAGCGACAAGTTGCTAGGTTACAGGAATTTCAGCTCACCTAAGAGATTACATAAAAAATATACAGAACAAACGAATCAATAGTAACATTAGGTATCCCCAGATCCAAAAATGTCTGCATTATTGAAGCATACAAAAAAAGGCCGAATCATTACTTGTTAGAAATGTCTAAGTTTGCTATATATGCATGGAAGTTATTGTAAGTGTTCCCTTGCATGAATAACCATTTCTTTTCTATGCCTATATGTTACTTCTTTTGCATTACTACTAAGAGTGATATTTTACTCTGCTGGAAAAAATGTAGTGTGATCTCTGTGTTTATTAAAATATTTACACATGTTAAAAAGATTGTAAAATTTATGGCATACAACTAAATCCAAAAACTAAATTTTTTACAATGGCTCAAAGTATTAATCTGTCTCACCAAATAGTAATCCAGGTCACAAAATTCTATGCTGTACCAAAAATGTTAACATTTAACCAAGTATGTGATGTGGCATGCAATAACAAATCAAATGAAATAGGCTTTATTGGCACGTCCAAATGGATATTTGGCATTGCCAAAGCTACTAAAGTGGGGGGGGGAGTTGGAGTCGAGGGGGAGAGTATGGGGGGGTGACTGATTTGGGGTATAACAGTCCGTGGAATCTAATCTTCCTCTTAGTTGGTGACCGCTATATGGGGAGGTGGGGTGGGGTGGGTGGTTTGGAGTGTAACAGTCCGTGGAGTCTCATCTTCCTCTTAGTTGGTGACCGCTATATGGAAAGGTGGGGTGGGGTGGATGGTTTGGGGTATAACAGTCCATGGGGTCTCATCTTCCTCTTGTTTGGTGACAGCTGGACACGTATTGGGCAGCGATCTCCACAATGGCCTCTTCTTCTCCCAGTAGGATGTAGAGTTTACTCTTGTCGTCTGCAGATATGAAGTCTGGGATGTGGGCAGAGAGTCTTTGGTAGTAGACTGCCCTCACAGCTGAGTATTTGGTGCATTGTAGCAGGAAATGGGCCTCGTCTTCTAGGGCCCCCTGGTCACAGTGCTGGCACAGTCTGTTCTCCCGTGGCTTGTACGTCTGCCTGTGTCGCTTCGTCTCCATCTCCAGGTTGTGGGTGCTCAGTCTGTACCGGCTCAGGGTCTGTCTGTGTTTGGGGTGGCGTATTCTCTCCAGGTAGGTGGCCATGGTGTAGTCTCTTTGTAATGACTGGTACACGGTGAGTTTCTTGGAGTTATTTATTGCGCTTCTCCATTCCTCGATGTACCGCTCTTTGTCTCTCTCAATTACTCCTTTTATTTGAGCCTTGTTCAGGGCATGTTGGGGGTTTTGGCTTGGCAGATGGCTGATGCTTGGTTGGGGGGTATCAGTTTTTCTCGGGGCTCTGTGGCTCAGCCAGGCTTGGTGGTGGTAAGAGCCAGGACTGCTGCCCTGTATGTGTGTCCAGAATGATAGCGCCCTCTTCTGAATGGTGAGCCATAGGGGGAGTCTGCCTAGCTCTGCCCAGCATCCCATGTTGGAGGTGCTGCGATGGACATGGAGGAGGTACTTGCAGAACTCCAGGTGAAAGGTCTCTGTTGGGCTGGAATCCCACTTTGACTGGTCTGGGTAGGTGGCTGGGCCCCAAACCTCGCTGCCATAGAGAAGTATCGGAGCGATGAGTGCGTCAAATATCTTCAGCCAGACCCTCACCGGTGGTTTGAAGTGGTACAGTTGTCTTCTGATGGCGTAGAAGGTTCTTCAGGCTTTTGCTTTCAGGGTTTCTATTGCTGCTTTGAAGCTTCCTGATTGGCTGAGCTCCAGCCCCAGGTAGGTGTAGCTGTTGGTTTTCTCCAGTGTGGAGCCGTTCAGTGTAAATTGTGGGGTGCGGGCTTTGTTGTGGCCCTTCTTCTGAAATACCATGATTTTGGTCTTCTTCTGGTTGATGGGTAGAGCCCATGTGGTGCTGAATTTTTCCAGCACTGACAAGCTTTCTTGGAGGTCTTTCTCGGTGGGGGACAGGAGTAGGAGGTCGTTGGCGTATAGGAGGAACTTCACCTTATGGTCGTTCAGGGTGAGGCCTGGGGTTGGTGAGGCCTCCAGGGCTGTAGCCAGTTCATTGATGTAGATGTTGAAGCGTGTTGGGCTCAGGCTACAGCCTTGTCTGACCCCTCGGGCCTGTTGGAAGTATGCTGTCCTTTTCCCATTCACCTTCACACTGCACTGGTTTCTGGTGTAGGAGCTCTTGATGACTATACGTTCTTCCTCCTATTCCACTCTCTAGGAGTTTCAGGAGCAGGCCTGGGTGCCATACTGAATCAAACGCCTTCTTAAAGTCCACGAAGCAGGCGAATATCTTGCCTCTTCTGGCTCATGGTGTCCCCCTAGATGTCACAACAGTGCCTTGCTCCTCTTCTTCGAACCTCTAAATACACCCTGTAGTGGAAGGTATGTCCTGATATGCAAGGTATGTCCTCATATGCATCCTCCTGGCGCAGATGAGTTTAATACAATAGTAAATTAGAAAGCCGTCTGCTCCCTGTTTCGCCATTCAGCTTCTGCTCCCGGGAAAGGTATTAGTGTGTTTGTTATCCATCGTACAGTGAGCACCAGGACAATAGATATATACTGTAGAGCCAACTGGAGGGGACTATATAATGCGAGGCTAACTGGAGGAGGACTTTATATAATGTGGGGCCAACTGGAGGGGGACTATATATACACTATGGGGGCAAATTGAGGGGACTGTATATACTATGGGGGCAACTTGAGGGGGAGTATATATATATATATATATATATATTATGGGGCAACTGCTGGAGGACTATATATACTGAGGGGCCAAATTGAGGGAATCTATATATACTTTTGGGCAACTGGAGGGGGAGCTATAATATACTGTGGGACGAACTAGAGGGGTACTATAAATACTGGGGAGGGGCCACTGGTCAGGGACTGTCCTACGGGGACAACTGGAATATGGTATTATAATATAATGAATTGCTACTGGGGTGATAGGTTAATTCATATCTGAGGGGACACAGGAGAAGAAACAGGTTAATTAATGTCTAAGGGGGTCACTGAGGTGAAACATGTTATTGTCTAATGAGCAATGGAGGTGTACATGTTAATGTCTGAGGGGCCAGAAGGTTGTACAAGTTAATGTGTGAGGAAAGGTCAGGCACAGAATCAGTAGCAGAGTCTGGTGAAAGGCCAATGTCAATACAAACAGAAACACAAGCAGGAATCCCTCACAAGAACTGAAAAGTGGCATAACAATAGCTGTCACAGGGGAGTTGCATCTGGGCCCAGAGGGGAAATGGCCAGGGCCCTGAACTACCATGATAATGGTTCGGGGAAAGCCTTATACATATTGCTAAGGGGCTATCGCCAGGCCCCTTTCCAATAGAAGCCAGCCCAGAGGAGGTCAAAATTTTTTAAAAAAATACTTATACTAAGCTCTCCTAGACTCAGCTTCCGACCTGTGACTGGTGGAATGACGTCATCATTCCCTCGTGACTACCATACCATATATTATACTGTCCCAGTATTGTTTACATGCCGGGCGCTGCGCTGCTTGCTCATTCACCATATTCTTGATAACTGCAGTTGTGGATACTACAGCTGTATCCCTTTCAAATATCTGAGATATCGCTGCAGCACCCGTCACTATTATTGTTCTAGCAAAAAAAGAAGAAAAGAAGACACCGAGCGCGCTAAGTGTACTATACACTATTATAGAATAACAAATTTAAGAAGAAGGAAAGACGACCAGTTGGTCTCTCACCTGGAGGGGTTGTGATGAGGTCACAACACCCTGAGAAGCAGTTACAAAAAAGGCGATTTAGTCGAGAGTGGCAGCAGTTCTGTAGACAGACACGGGAAACCCGACAGGAGAGTAGGACGAGAAATGGAGGCAAGGATCCACGCTCAATGGTCGTACAGGAGATACGAAAAACAGGAAACAATCATGTTGGTAGGACCAACTTTAATGGGATAAAATACAGTACAACACAACGCGTTTTGGATTATAGAATACCATTTTTCAAGTGCACAAATCACTGCAGCCAGTCCGGACTCCTCCGCCTCCCCCGGGGTCAAGACGAGCAGCAGCCAGCACAAGATCTGGGAAAGCAAATCCTATGTTGCTTAGGCAGAGTACATGGACTATGCAAATATTAATAGACTGGAGCATTCTGGGATTTGCTAGAGAGGCCACGGGTGTTATGTTAAGAACATCACACGGCTGCATTTTGCTCGACTTCACGTTACTAAGAAATGTATCTGAATTTCACAGATGTTGATACCAGACCTGTTGTATATTCTCCAGCATATGGACCACATACTGCTGTTTTGGTTCACATCCAGCAGCAAATGTAAGAAGCCTCTCCTACCAATCGTATAAATAAGATGCATGCATTTGCAAGCAATATAATGCTGAAATCTCACCACTTTAATAAATGATGAACATGCCCAGAGAGTTTAATGAGTAAACCTATGCCAAGGCTGTCTCTTTGGTACATATTTGCTAGGATGCGTCCAAAATATAATGAGAAAATGTTACTATACTTTATTATTTTATTTTTAAAGACATAAACACACATTCAAGATTTGAAAACAATACGTTTAGATCTGATTTATCACAAAGGGATTTTATATGACACTTTTCTGACTTGGCTTATGTTTTACTAGAGTTTTTTATGACAAATTTATGAAAAGGTGCCAGAGTTCATTAAGAACTTTTGGTGTTTTCTTTAAGACCCACTGTAAGATTCCTATGCAACATCCCAGAGTGCTCCTGCTTTGATTGTCTTTGTGCCTCTGGGTGTGTTTTTGTCCTGTCTATATGTCTATATATTGTATGTTGTATGTCACTGTATTGATCTCAACTCATCTCCGGAGGCAGATGAGTTGAAACCGACGAATGGGACTGCGGCACATGACCCTGAATCCAGGAATGTCCTGCAAAATCCAGGACGGTTGGAACATATGCTAAGGGTCCATTCACACACAGGAAAATGGCGCTTTATTTGGCACTGAATTTTCAGCTCTGTGAAAAATCCTCCCATTGACCCATTGGAAAATTCCGCTAGTGGCAAAAAAAAAGTTAGCAGCACCCATTGAAATCAATGGGATGCTTTTTTTTCAGCGCTGAAAATTCAGCGCCAAATATGGCCCCATTTTCTTCCATGTGAATGGACCCTTAAGACTCTCTGCTAATACATGGGAAGGGCTCTCTTCATACATCCCCATGCAACTCAGGATGTAGTATTACGTCCTGGATCGCTAAGGGGTTAATCACATTGGGTAAGCCTAAAAGCTTAAGGCCAAAGGCCACCCCTATGATTTCAATAATTTGCTAGGATACATTTAATTCTTAATGGCAATCTATAAGAATAAAACAGTATTATGTCAATGGCATCACCTTGTATAGATAACACACTGCATATGTGCAGTCATGGCACATGAAGTTAGCGCTTGGTGACCAAGCATCGATGAAGTAAGAACGCTTATCAGTGTCATGTCTTCTATTAATTTAACAATTGTTATTAAAACTATAGATTCCATTTAATATACAATATACAAAATTCAAATATATTTTGCAGATTTTAATATTTCTTCCGTAGGTATCAGTTCTTGCACAGAAATAATTTGTTCATTGATAGCTATGTATCACAGGTTAAGGGAACATTTTGTACTCTGGATTTTACAACGTCGTTGGCTCAGTTCTGCCAACATATGTCCCTTGAAGGTGCCTTAAAGCAGGACAAGATATTATTTGAAAGTGAAGTAGCTATTTTAAGGTCTGTTAAGTTGAAGCAGTAAACAACAGGATTCTTAAAGGGAATGTACTGGTTTGTTGTTGGCAGAATAAGACTAACCTTACAAACAATACTACAACAACCAGGGTGTCGGCATAAAATGACCAATAATATGTAACCAAACAATAATTTTGAGAGCACTGACCACTGTTGCCAGGTTGCTAGTCATTCTCACAGGTGCTTGACAGATAAAGTATGTTTGACGGGTGATTTACCGTAATTGAAATGAAGAGAATTACAATAAGGGTTTATGGCCATCATTTATGGATGAGAAACATTTACATCTAATTCAAAAAGAAGCGCTGCAGCATCTGAAGTGTGCATTTTGTTACAGTCATCAGTTTCTATCTCTAATAGGGCTCACAATATAATTTCCCTATTTTGCAAAAATTCATCTCTGTACAGTTGTCAAGTTATACATAATCTAAGGATATTAAATATTCTCTACTTATGATTGACATATGATGAAAAAAATCTAGGTCTGTGAAAAACAAGGAAAATGTTTGTTCTCATACCATGCTAGTGGGTAGGAAATATAAAAAAAACCAAAAAAACTTGATAGTCTTCAGTAGTTGATACCTATTTTGAATGTGTGTGAATTCATATCGCTATACAATTAGAGAACGAAGACTGGACCTTCCCGTATCAAAACATTTCTGCAATGAGGATCATATCATCGATCATATGAAAATTTTGGTTTTAAGAGGTAATTTAAAATCAAAGAAAGAGCGACGGATTTATGAGTATAAACTTATGACCCTGCTTCAAACACTGGAGACAGGGTTAAATCTGTCACATGGATTTATGGCATCTTACAGAAATCACTGACCTGAGACCCTGAGAACTGATAAGAACCTGGAATTGTTTACATTGTTCTTACATTGTTTCTACCAATTACTAAGAACCCTCTTCCCCCCCTTCCTCCTAGAATTCTATCCCTATGTGTCCTTTTGTACATAAATATGCATCCTTCAGAAATGTGAAAAACAAAGCAGTTTGCTACATGGTTTGGCCCATAATCTTTTTTTAGACCTTCCAAAACACAATGCTCTATGCTCAAGGGGACAGATGATAACAATTGTACTACAAAACTTGACATCTTTCTCTCAGAACTGAATATGATAAATCATTCACCAATGTAATTATCATGGAGGGATTCCCTTGAGTGAGCTAGGACAATAAAATAAACCCCCCAGTGAAAAGCTTTAGTAAATACTAGCTTTACCCAACAGCCAGATAAAGAATCCAATATCTGCTACATGTCCAAACATGACATTGCTTAACAGACCCCAAAGCATCAATAGGAGATGTATTATCATAAAGGAGGCAGAGAGTAGCAGTCCAAAATCTATGGAAGCAAAGCAATCTGACAGAATTGGACTTACCTTCTAGGGAGAATCAGTAATACTGAGCAGATGGCTTAATACTTGAACATGAAGAGAGAAGTGAAGTTACAGCAGTCTCAAATGCTTTTTCTTTTAACTCCGTGTAAAACAGACACAAGCCATGTACAATAATGTATACACTAGATGACTGTTTCAAAACAGATGGTCAAAACAGTTGCCAGTCTTAACATTATACAATAAATGGTTTCATCAAAAAGAAGCGCAGAATGTAGAATCTGTACAGTATACTATACAGAGATAATCAAGAAGCCACCTCCAGTCAAACAGATTAATACTGTATTTTTTGGGCTATAAAACACACTGTTTTCCCCAAAAAATTTGGGAGGAAAATGGGGTGCGTCTTATAGTCCAAACATAGGGGAGAGGGTTGTGGGGGGATGTTGTAGCATCGCCTCACTCCTGCCACCGCTGGGTTCCTGCAGCAGTAGGAATGAGGTGATGCTGTGGGGCCCTGAGCTGAGAGGGTGTCCTGGCGGTGTGAACCTCCCAGCATCCGCCATGCTATTATGGTGGATGCAGGGTCTGTAGAGATGATGGCAGGTGGTCACCATAGCTACTGGGTCTCTGCTGTAATGTACAGCAAAGACCTTAAGCTAATGCCCAAGATTAGACTTCACTCTGATCGCGGGCATTACTACGTCAAAGCTCCACCCTAAAGTATAAATGTAGCTTCCGGGGACAGTCCTGTTCCTTTCAAGTTGCAGGCCTGCTCCTGTAGTCTATGGGACTTGTAATCAAGTCATTCCAGGTTCAAGCCCTGTAGCGTCGACTAACAAAATAGTAAAAAAATAAAAATAAAAAATAAAAATTCTACATTACCCTCTTTCCCAAGAATATACATAAACTTATAAAAGTATTTTTCCTGTAGGGTGAACGTCATAGAAGGAAAAAAAAAAAGCCAAACTGCAATTTTTTTTGCTGTTTCGCCTCTGATTTGAATAAAAAGGGATCAAAACAATAGACATTCCCCAAAATGGTATAACTAAAAAGAACATCTGGTTCCACAAAAAAAAAGACGCCCTATGCTTCCCCGTACAGCTGCAGGGCCACCTGTCAATGTGGCCTCTCAGCTGTTGGAAAACTACAACTCCCATATGTTATTTATGTTATTAAATATTGTACTATATTTTTTTTGCTTCAAAATTTTTTTCCCCTATTTTCCTCCTCTAAAACCTAGTGGTATCTTATGGTCCACTGCATCTTATAGTCTGAAAAATACGGTAATATGCAAGTGCCAGATTATGCTAAATGATTAGAATACGTGAACACCTGCTAAAACAGAACAAATGAGACTCAATGACAGGGTAAAAGATATACTTTATTATGAATCTAAAATATGAACTAAAGTTAAAAAAAGAGTAAATCACACAGTGCAAAAATGCATTGCAAGAGCAGGACACAAAATAAATATGTCCCTTCTATTCCAATATAAATCGTGTTCAAAAGCAAAACAAATAGCACTTAGTGAAAATATAGCCCATAAGATAGCAAGGTTCTCAGGGGTTAATACATGGTATGCAAATTATATTATATTGTATAAATATGCTGCATATCATAATATGAATATGAGTATCATAAATAATGTCCAGCAGATTACTTAAATAACCAACCAAATACCCAACATTATTAATAAATAGGATGGGTGAACAGACTCAGACTGATCCAAGATCGACCCAAATATTCCAAATTGTTTGTATTTTTATGATACTGAACAATTGGAGATTTGTCTTGGGCAAACTAAAATGGCCACTGTGTTATAATCTGGGGACTTTTTAGAGTATGATAGGGGAAGGCTCAGGGGAATTGAAAAAAAACAAAAAAAAAAACACATTTACACTCACCTTCCCTTAACTCTTTCAGGCTTACTTGTGGTGTCCAGAGCTCTCCTGATGATGTCATTGGCCAGGTGTCTCCACTGAGGCTCGTGATTGGGCCATCAGCAGTCACATGGGCACACAGAAAGCAGGCCTTAGCCGGAGGTGTGTGAAAATATGGATCCACGCCTGATACATTTTGATTAAAGTATTTTTTTTCCACACTGGTATTGGACAGCTTGGTCCATGTAGGTGTTACAACTCCTTCAGCAACATTCTCTCAGCCATTACGCTTGAGACTGGACAAGATAAAACTCCCAAGGTAAATTAGGCCAGCTCCTTCCACTGCGCTAAATTATTGGCCCAGGAGTCCATGGTCAATTCCAGGGTCAACGTTTTCTGCTAGAATATAGGAGCACTCAAGGTATAATACTGTACTCACTCATACAGTAGTGAGTATCAGTTTCCTACTGCGTCTGACTGGTGCTGTAAGGTGAAAAATGTCTGGTTCATCATGTTACAGATATTGTGCTGGCTGCTGATGCTTTTCCTCCTGTTACGTGTAGCTGTGGCACTGGCAGAAGTGGTTGAGCTCTGAGGTGAGGTGGACTGGGAATGGACAGATGCCTTTTAGGCAGACAAACTGGCTATTGGAGGGTTTTCCTCCTGTTGTAGTCTAGGAGTTGCAGGTCCTCCACCTTCTTTATTCTAATCTAGTTCTTCATCCTACTACTGTACAGTTTCTCTAATATCACCCAGTGCGATGAAGGTGACCAAGAGGTAGAAGCTGTTCTTCTTCCAACCCTTGTTGCAGGAGTGTGTTTCCTGTAGGATAATAACATGACATTGCTGATGCTGCAGTTATATCTGCAGACATATTTATTGGCCTCCTCAAAGGGCTTCAGAAGGCAGCACAATATCCCCTCAGCCTCCAAAGGTAAATCTGAAAATAGCACATAGTCCCTATGGTTTGTTGCATGCACTAATTAATGTCACCATCTTCTGCGGCTCAAATAGACATTCCAGCATGTTCAACATAGATTTCCAGTGAATTGAACTTCACAGATGAGGACAAAGGTCAAATAACATAGAAACGTACAGCATATCAGTAAATAAAGAATGAATTAATTAATTCAGAATTACTATGAAAGTGGGCATTGTATGTTCTTTTGTGTCTCTTTTTCAGAGCTGGCCAAAGGATATTTTTTCTTAAAAATGCTTAAAACACTAGAGATAACTATAAAACACATACAGTACCACATAATGAAATACTAACTCCAGTAAAATCTCTTTATCCCAGCTACCCTCCCCATGTCATTAGCATATTGTTACTATAATTAGTCTTTTCCATTTCTCTTACTAAATGCTATGAATCTGATTATAAGCCAAGACAATAGCTCTGGCTCAAACACTTAGTAACAAATTAAGTTTCATGTTACCTCTCAAGCCCAGTTCAGCCTCAGAATAAGAGAAACAAGATATCAAAAGGGCTCATGTACATGGCATTATGAAACTACATGAACTCAATGTTCTTTTGTACAGGCTCCGTCATGTGCTGCATGAACAGGCACAATCCCCGACATGGTATTCAGTAGCACCTACATAGTAATCCTTTTAAGTCTACAAGGACAAAAATTGCATCTAAACAACTTATATGTAATTGTTTAGACTGCTAACGTCAAAGTGTAAACTTGCTTTTAGGCTACGTTTACATTGCATTACGTTTACAAATGATTTTTTGCTGAACAACTGTAAGGTTTGCAGTAATGTTTAACATATGTTACTATGCATCTGTATACTAACAACCCAGGGGCGTAACTAAGGCTCCATTCCCACGGAGTAATGCACTGCGCATTCAGACACGTATACACGTGTCAGAGTGTGAGCGCTCAAAACAGATTCCATTCACTTCAATGTGTGCCGGCTTATGGGCGCTACACATTGAACTCAATGGGAGGCTTTTTAACCCATTCATTTCAATGTGTAGTGCGCGTGAGCTGGCACACATTGAAGTCAATGGGATCTGTTTTGAGCGCTCACACTCTGACACGTTTATATATGTCTGAATGTGTGGCGTGTTACTCCGTGGGAACGGAGCCTAACAAAGACTGGGCCCAACAGCAATCTTTTGACTTGTATCCCCTCTCCACAGTACAGTGCCCCATTTCCTGGCCTACACATCGTCTAGAACCTCATTTTCACGCAATATAATGTGCCACAGTGGCCTTCAGATAGTTTAATGTGCCATAGCGGCTCCTTCTCACAGTATAATATTCCATAGCAGCCCCTCCTTACAGTATAATGTCCCATAATAGCGCCTCTATACAGTATAATGTCTCATACAGGACCCTCCACGCAGTATTATGTCCCATAGTGGCCCCTGCACCCAGTGTAATGTCATATAGCAGACCCTTCACACAGTATAAAGTTGACGTAATAGTACGGCGGATGTCGGGTATTTAAACATGGTGACCGCCATAATGTACTGATTGCGGGTATAAACCCCTCTACACTTCAGTCAAAGCTGACTGAGGCACTATTTGCCGGGGATCACCGTCACCTGGAACGAGATCGCATCGGTTTTGGATGTTGGCATGACAGCCAGGAACCTATTGAAGGCTGTCCCAGGGTTTCCCAGGCTTTATGCAGCATGCCCATAGAAATGCTAATATTTTGCAATGTATTAGCATTATAATTCATTGCATTAGTGATCAGAGCCACTAGGGTTCAAGAATAATAAATGCAACAAAAGAAATAATAAAGAAAAATTCAAATCAGCCCCTATTTCCCTACAAATTACTTAAATAGCACGAAACACCTACACATTAGGTATCCCTGTGTCTGAAAATGCCTGGTATATAAACTTCTTAAAATATTTTTCCTGTACGGTGAATGCCGTAGCGGGCAAAAAAAATCAAAAGTGCCACAACGCCGTTTTTTTCACTGTTTCGCCTCTGATAAAAATTTTAATAAAAAGAGATCAAAGCAATAGCAATTCCCCAAAATGGACACCTGACCCCGTGAAAAAGACACCCTATGCATCCCCGTAGATGGAAATATAAAAAAAGTTATGGCAGTTATGTCAGAACGTGGTGAAATTAGGAAAAAAAATTTTTTGGAAAAGGTAACATGTCATTTTGGCTGCAGAGTGAATGTTGTAAAATCGAAAACTGTAAGAAAGTCGCACAAATGCAATTTTTCTCCAATACCACCAAATTCTGATTTTTTTTCCAGCTTCCCAGTACATTCTACAGAATAATAAATGGTACCATTATGAAGAACAATTTGTCCCGCAAACACTAATATGGATGAAAAGTAATATTTTAGGTCTGATGACCACATTATATGTATTCTGAGATTATCATTTGGATTTATTCCCAGCGTGGTGCTCCATAAGGCTTCATATTGGAAAGATATTCTAGAACTGTTGCTGCTATGGCAGAATAGTTTCATATTACAGCATCCAATGGAACATAATATAAATGGTGGAACTACGCGGCAAGCTCTCTGTGTTACCCCTCATTCACACCTGCATTGGTATTCAGTCTGGAGTAGTCTTCATGGGGAACCCCGAATGGAATACCAAACGCAATTGCAAGTGCTGTGCAGTAAAAGCACACAGATCCCCATAGACTATAAAGAGGTCTGTGTGCTTGACGCCAGATCTCCGCACAGAACAGGAAAGTAGTTCACAATCTACTTTCCCATCCGCATGATTCATGTGGGCAGCACGCGGCAAGCACACGGACCCCATTATAGCTTGCAATTGCATTTGGTATTCCGTTCAAGGGATCCAACTTACCTCTCTCCAACTTCAGCATTTCAGTTTCTGCTATGTGGCTACAGGTGCTTCATGCAAGTCAAACTACCTTGGAATGTGGTTAGAGCTGGAGGAAGTTTGCCATACATGCAGCACCTGTAGACAGACAGCAGAGGAGAGCAAGGACCAGACACTAAAGGACTGACACTGAGGAAGAACAATATAGAATGCTTCTTGAATCACCAGTGTACAGGAGAATCGTGAGCTTTTACCTGCTATGAACTTATTAGTTGTATAATACTGATTAGAATGCAGATTAAATCATTTTTAAATTTCTGCTAATTATTTGTCTGCATGTTAATTAATTTGTCTACAAGCATTTCACTGAAGACCTAACAATCCTGAGATCTTGGATACATTTGGATACTAGAGATACTGTAGTTAAACTGGTTCTTAACACACCAGATTCAACCCAACAAAGCCAAAGCTTTTGGGATTCGTTTTGAGCAAAGCACATGGCGCTGCCACACTCAAAGCCCTACTATTCCTCCCTTTGAGTCCCAAACAAGTGTTTACTTAGGAATGGACATTACAGCAGAATAGCATCTCTTTACAGATAGGCAGTATAGCAGACAAACTGGGGGTTATTTATCATCTGCCCCTTTTTTAGCCATACTTTTCGCAGGTGTGCCCTTTTTTTTTGACTAGTTTTACAATGGTGTTTATTTATGATGTAGGGTGTTAAATGTTGTACACATGTTAGTATAGATGCGCCTTTTTTGTCCATGTACACTTTGCCCTTTTTGGTCAAAAAGGTGCAAAAAAGGAGCAGTTGCTACTTTCTAATGCATTTAACCCTGACAGGTTCTTTTTTACACGAAAAGGATCTTCATTTTGGCTATACCTCATTTTCTTGCCAAAAGCATAAGTGACGAGAGCGTGAAAAAAGGCACAATTCCTACCAATATTATAAATGTGAAAGTTTGTGTGTTTGGATGTTTGTTAGTCAATCATGCAAAAACGACTGAACGATTTGAATGAAATTTGGTACATAGATAGTTTGTAACCTTGATTACCACATAGGTGTCAGAATTAGGGTTGAGCAATCGGGATTGGAAAAGATCAGATTCTGATCGGCGATTGAGTAAATTTCACGATCACAATCGGAATTCCGATTCCAATCTTTTTAGGCTCGAGGTCAGAGATTATTTCCCACAATGCTTTGCTACTGGTCAACAATGTTAGCTAGGTCCCATAGGAATGAATGGATGTAGCCAGCACACAGCCTGTGATGGTGTCTGGCTGCTTAACCCCCTGCGCACCGGCTTCGTCCATTCATTCTAATGGGAGACTAGCTAACATCTCTAGTAGCTAAGGCATGAGGACCCCTACGGACGTAACACAAGCACAACTTCAAGCGCTGTGCAGCTCAAGCGCACAGGCCCCATAGACTATAATGGGGTCTGTGTGCTTGAATGGCACAGCGCTTGCAGTTGCGCTTTTGTTCCGTCCGTAGCGGTCCTCATGCGGACCCTTACAAACGGAATACATCAGCATGTGTGAACTGTGCATTACTACCTGCACAGATCTCTGCCGCTCCCCGCTGTTCTTGCTCTTCTTCTTGCCTCGCTGCCCCCACCTCCCAGGTTAGTGTTACAGACCTAGGAAGAAGGACGAGCTTGTGGCTTAGGAGAGTGTGGGCGGGTTCTGGGAGGGGAGCACTCATGTCTCCCCGCCCACACTCTCCTAAGCCACAAGCCCCGCCTTCTTTCTAGGTCTGTAACACTAACCTGGGAGGTGGGGGCAGCGAGGCGAGAAGAAGAGCGAGAAGATGAGCGAGAACAACAGAGAGCGGCAGCGATCTGTGCAGGTAAGTGGACAGCAGGGGGGGACTTAAGTAGCCAGGGGATTTTTTAATCACTACACAGCGTGGAATCTAACAATTAAAGCATTCAATTTTTAGACTTCATGCTCTGTAGTGAATAGGATCGTTTTTAAAATCCGATCTTCGATTATTTAAAAAATCCGTTCAGGGGGTCCAAACTTACTTTTCTCCAACTTCAGCCTTTAGTTTCTGCTATGTGGCTACAGGTGCTACATGCAAGTCAAACTACCTTGGAGTGTGGTTAGAGCTGGAGGAAGTTTGCCATACATGTAGCACCTGTAGACAGACAGCAGAGGAGAGCAAGGACCAGACACTAAAGGACTGACACTGAGGAAGAACAATATAGAATGCTTTTTGAATCACCAGTGTACAGGAGAATCGTGAGCTTTACCTGCTATGAGCTTATTAGTTGTATAATACTGATTAGAATGCAGATTAAATCATTTTTAAATTTCTGCTAATTATATGTCTGCATGTTAAATAATTTGTCTACAAGCATTTCACTGAAGACTAGAGATGAGCGAACACTAAAATGTTCGAGGTTCGAAATTCGAATCGAACAGCCGCTCACTGTTCGTGTGTTCGAACGGGTTTCGAACCCCATTATAGTTTATGGGGAACATATACTCGTTAAGGGGGAAACCCAAATCCGTGTCTGGAGGGTCACCAAGTCCACTATGACACCACAGGAAATGATGCCAACACCTCTGGAATGACACTGGGACAGCAGGGGAAGCATGTCTGGGGGCATCTAACACACCAAAGACCCTCTATTACCCCAACATCACAGCCTAACAACTACACACTTTACACACTCAATACCACCTCTCTGACAGTAGGAAAACACCTTGAAACATGTGTATTTGGCACTTGCAGTGAGGAGAGCTTGTCACCAGCAGTGAATTTGGCCCTTGTAGTAAGTTGAGGTTGGCACCAACATTTGTTTTGAAAATCAGGGTGGATTGAGCCTCTAACCAGCAGAGTTGGGGCAAATTCATGGTGGAGGGAGCCTCTAAAAACCCCAGTTTGGACCAATTCATGGTGGAGGGAGCCTCTAAAAACCCCAGTTTGGACCAATTCATGGTGGAGGGAGCCTCTAAAAACCCCAGTTTGGACCAATTCATGGTGGAGGGAGCCTCTAAAAAACCCAGTTTGGACCAATTCATGGTGGAGGGAGCCTCTAAAAACCCCAGTTTGGACCAATTCATGGTGGAGGGAGCCTCTAACCACCCCAGTTTGGGCAAATTCATGGTGGAGGGAGCCTCTAAAAACCCCAGTTTGGACCAATTCATGGTGGAGGGAGCCTCTAAACAGCCCAGTTTGGGCAAATTCATGGTGGAGGGAGCCTCTAACCAGCCCAGTTAGGCCAAATTCATGGTGGAGGGAGCCTCTAAAAAACCCAGTTTGGACCAATTCATGGTGGAGGGAGCCTCTAAAAACCCCAGTTTGGACCAATTCATGGTGGAGGGAGCCTCTAAACAGCCCAGTTTGGGCAAATTCATGGTGGAGGGAGCCTCTAACAAGCCCAGTTTGGGCAAATTCATGGTGGAGGGAGCCTCTAAAAACCCCAGTTTGGACCAATTCATGGTGGAGGGAGCCTCTAAAAACCCCAGTTTGGACCAATTCATGGTGGAGGGAGCCTCTAAAAACCCCAGTTTGGACCAATTCATGGTGGAGGGAGCCTCTAAAAACCCCAGTTTGGACCAATTCATGGTGGAGGGAGCCTCTAAAAACCCAGTTTGGACCAATTCATGGTGGAGGGAGCCTCTAAAAACCCCAGTTTGGACCAATTCATGGTGGAGGGAGCCTCTAAAAACCCCAGTTTGAACCAATTCATGGTGGAGGGAGCCTCTAACCACCCCAGTTTGGGCAAATTCGTGGTGGAGGGAGCCTCTAAAAACCCCAGTTTGGACCAATTCATGGTGGAGGGAGCCTCTAAACAGCCCAGTTTGGGCAAATTCATGGTGGAGGGAGCCTCTAACCAGCCCAGTTTGGGCAAATTCATGGTGGAGGGAGCCTCTAAAAACCCCAGTTTGGACCAATTCATGGTGGAGGGAGCCTCTAAAAACCCCAGTTTGGACCAATTCATGGTGGAGGGAGCCTCTAAAAACCCCAGTTTGGACCAATTCATGGTGGAAGGAGCCTCTAAAAACCCCAGTTTGGACCAATTCATGGTGGAGGGAGCCTCTAAAAACCCCAGTTTGGACCAATTCATGGTGGAGGGAGCCTCTAAAAACCCCAGTTTGGACCAATTCATGGTGGAGGGAGCCTCTAAAAACCCCAGTTTGGACCAATTCATGGTGGAGGGAGCCTCTAAAAACCCCAGTTTGAACCAATTCATGGTGGAGGGAGCCTCTAACCAGCCCAGTTTGGGCAAATTCGTGGTGGAGGGAGCCTCTAAAAACCCCAGTTTGGACCAATTCATGGTGGAGGGAGCCTCTAAAAACCCCAGTTTGGACCAATTCATGGTGGAGGGAGCCTCTAAAAACCCCAGTTTGAACCAATTCATGGTGGAGGGAGCTTCTAACCAGCCCAGTTTGGGCAAATTCGTGGTGGAGGGAGCCTCTAAAAACCCCAGTTTGGACCAATTCATGGTGGAGGGAGCCTCTAAACAGCCCAGTTTGGGCAAATTCATGGTGGAGGGAGCCTCTAACCAGCCCAGTTTGGGCAAATTCATGGTGGAGGGAGCCTCTAAAAACCCCAGTTTGGACCAATTCATGGTGGAGGGAGCCTCTAAAAACCCCAGTTTGGACCAATTCATGGTGGAGGGAGCCTCTAAAAACCCCAGTTTGGACCAATTCATGGTGGAGGGAGCCTCTGAAAACCCCAGTTTGGACCAATTCATGGTGGAGGGAGCCTCTAAAAACCCCAGTTTGGACCAATTCATGGTGGAGGGAGCCTCTGAAAACCCCAGTTTGGACCAATTCATGGTGGAGGGAGCCTCTAAAAACCCCAGTTTGGACCAATTCATGGTGGAGGGAGCCTCTAAACAGCCCAGTTTGGACCAATTCATGGTGGAGGGAGCCTCTAAAAACCCCAGTTTGGACCAATTCATGGTGGAGGGAGCCTCTAAAAACCCCAGTTTGGACCAATTCATGGTGGAGGGAGCCTCTAAAAACCCCAGTTTGGACCAATTCATGGTGGAGGGAGCCTCTAAAAACCCCAGTTTGGACCAATTCATGGTGGAGGGAGCCTCTAAAAACCCCAGTTTGGACCAATTCATGGTGGAGGGAGCCTCTAAAAACCCCAGTTTGGACCAATTCATGGTGGAGGGAGCCTCTAAAAACCCCAGTTTGGACCAATTCATGGTGGAGGGAGCCTCTAAAAACCCCAGTTTGGGCAAATTCATGGTTGAGGGAGCCTCTAAAAACCCCAGTTTGGACCAATTCATGGTGGAGGGAGCCTCTAAAAACCCCAGTTTGGACCAATTCATGGTGGAGGGAGCCTCTAAAAACCCCAGTTTGGACCAATTCATGGTGGAGGGAGCCTCTAACCAGCCCAGTTTGGACCAATTCATGGTGGAGGGAGCCTCTAAACAGCCCAGTTTGGGCCAATTCATGGTGGAGGGAGCCTCTAACTAGCCCAGTTTGGGCAAATTCATGGTTGAGGGAGCCTCTAAAAACCCCAGTTTGGACCAATTCATGGTGGAGGGAGCCTCTAAAAACCCCAGTTTGGACCAATTCATGGTGGAGGGAGCCTCTAAAAACCCCAGTTTGGACCAATTCATGGTGGAAGGAGCCTCTAAAAACCCCAGTTTGGACCAATTCATGGTGGAGGGAGCCTCTAAAAACCCCAGTTTGGACCAATTCATGGTGGAGGGAGCCTCTAAAAACCCCAGTTTGGACCAATTCATGGTGGAGGGAGCCTCTAAAAACCCCAGTTTGGACCAATTCATGGTGGAGGGAGCCTCTAAAAACCCCAGTTTGAACCAATTCATGATGGAGGGAGCCTCTAACCAGCCCAGTTTGGGCAAATTCGTGGTGGAGGGAGCCTCTAAAAACCCCAGTTTGGACCAATTCATGGTGGAGGGAGCCTCTAAACAGCCCAGTTTGGGCAAATTCATGGTGGAGGGAGCCTCTAACCAGCCCAGTTTGGGCAAATTCATGGTGGAGGGAGCCTCTAAAAACCCCAGTTTGGACCAATTCATGGTGGAGGGAGCCTCTAAAAACCCCAGTTTGGACCAATTCATGGTGGAGGGAGCCTCTAAAAACCCCAGTTTGGACCAATTCATGGTGGAGGGAGCCTCTAAAAACCCCAGTTTGGACCAATTCATGGTGGAGGGAGCCTCTGAAAACCCCAGTTTGGACCAATTCATGGTGGAGGGAGCCTCTAAAAACCCCAGTTTGGACCAATTCATGGTGGAGGGAGCCTCTGAAAACCCCAGTTTGGACCAATTCATGGTGGAGGGAGCCTCTAAAAACCCCAGTTTGGACCAATTCATGGTGGAGGGAGCCTCTAAAAACCCCAGTTTGGACCAATTCATGGTGGAGGGAGCCTCAAAAAACCCCAGTTTGGACCAATTCATGGTGGAGGGAGCCTCTAAAAACCCCAATTAGGCCAAATTCATGGTGGAGGGAGCCTCTAACCAGCCCAGTTTGGGCAAATTCATGGTGGAGGGAGCCTCTAAAAACCCCAGTTTGGACCAATTCATGGTGGAGGGAGCCTCTAAAAACCCCAGTTTGGACCAATTCATGGTGGAGGGAGCCTCTAAAAACCCCAGTTTGGACCAATTCATGGTGGAGGGAGCCTCTAAAAACCCCAGTTTGGACCAATTCATGGTGGAGGGAGCCTCTAAAAACCCCAGTTTGGACCAATTCATGGTGGAGGGAGCCTCTAAAAACCCCAGTTTGGACCAATTCATGGTGGAGGGAGCCTCTAAAAACCCCAGTTTGGACCAATTCATGGTGGAGGGAGCCTCTAAAAACCCCAGTTTGGACCAATTCATGGTGGAGGGAGCCTCTAAAAACCCCAGTTTGGACCAATTCATGGTGGAGGGAGCCTCTAAAAACCCCAGTTTGGACCAATTCATGGTGGAGGGAGCCTCTAACCAGCCCAGTTTGGGCAAATTCATGGTGGAGGGAGCCTCTAAAAACCCCAGTTTGGACCAATTCATGGTGGAGGGAGCCTCTAAAAACCCCAGTTTGGACCAATTCATGGTGGAGGGAGCCTCTAAAAACCCCAGTTTGGACCAATTCATGGTGGAGGGAGCCTCTAACCAACCCAGTTTGGACCAATTCATGGTGGAGGGAGCCTCTAAACAGCCCAGTTTGGGCAAATTCATGGTGGAGGGAGCCTCTAACTAGCCCAGTTTGGGCAAATTCATGGTTGAGGGAGCCTCTAAAAACCCCAGTTTGGACCAATTCATGGTGGAGGGAGCCTCTAAAAACCCCAGTTTGGACCAATTCATGGTGGAGGGAGCCTCTAAAAACCCCAGTTTGGACCAATTCATGGTGGAGGGAGCCTCTAAAAACCCCAGTTTGGACCAATTCATGGTGGAGGGAGCCTCTAAAAACCCCAGTTTGGACCAATTCATGGTGGAGGGAGCCTCTAAAAACCCCAGTTTGGACCAATTCATGGAGGAGGGAGCCTCTAAAAACCCAGTTTGGACCAATTCATGGTGGAAGGAGCCTCTAAAAAACCCAGTTTGGACCAATTCATGGTGGAGGGAGCCTCTAAAAACCCCAGTTTGGACCAATTCATGGTGGAGGGAGCCTCTAACCAGCCCAGTTTGGGCAAATTCATGGTGGAGGGAGCCTCTAAAAACCCCAGTTTGGACCAATTCATGGTGGAGGGAGCCTCTAAACAGCCCAGTTTGGGCAAATTCATGGTGGAGGGAGCCTCTAAAAACCCCAGTTTGGACCAATTCATGGTGGAGGGAGCCTCTAACCAGCCCAGTTTGGACCAATTCATGGTGGAGGGAGCCTCTAAACAGCCCAGTTTGGGCAAATTCATGGTGGAGGGAGCCTCTAACTAGCCCAGTTTGGGCAAATTCATGGTTGAGGGAGCCTCTAAAAACCCCAGTTTGGACCAATTCATGGTGGAGGGAGCCTCTAAAAACCCCAGTTTGGACCAATTCATGGTGGAGGGAGCCTCTAAAAACCCCAGTTTGATCCAATTCATGGTGGAGGGAGCCTCTAAAAACCCCAGTTTGGACCAATTCATGGAGGAGGGAGCCTCTAAAAACCCAGTTTGGACCAATTCATGGTGGAAGGAGCCTCTAAAAACCCCAGTTTGGACCAATTCATGGTGGAGGGAGCCTCTAAAAACCCCAGTTTGGACCAATTCATGGTGGAGGGAGCCTCTAACCAGCCCAGTTTGGGCAAATTCATGGTGGAGGGAGCCTCTAAAAACCCCAGTTTGGACCAATTCATGGTGGAGGGAGCCTCTAAACAGCCCAGTTTGGGCAAATTCATGGTGGAGGGAGCCTCTAACTAGCCCAGTTTGGGCAAATTCATGGTGGAGGGAGCCTCTAAAAACCCCAGTTTTGACCAATTCATGGTGGAGGGAGCCTCTAAAAACCCCAGTTTGGACCAATTCATGGTGGAGGGAGCCTCTAAAAACCCCAGTTTGGACCAATTCATGCTGGAGGGAGCCTCTAAAAACCCCAGTTTGGACCAATTCATGGTGGAGGGAGCCTCTAAAAACCCCAGTTAGGCCAAATTCATGGTGGAGGGAGCCTCTAACCAGCCCAGTTTGGGCCAATTCATGGTGGAGGGAGCCTCTAAAAACCCCAGTTTGGACCAATTCATGGTGGAGGGAGCCTCTAAAAACCCCAGTTTGGACCAATTCATGGTGGAGGGAGCCTCTAAAAACCCCAGTTTGGACCAATTCATGGTGGAGGGAGCCTCTAAAAACCCCAGTTTGGACCAATTCATGGTGGAGGGAGCCTCTAAACAGCCCAGTTTGGGCAAATTCATGGTGGAGGGAGCCTCTAAAAACCCCAGTTTGGACCAATTCATGGTGGAGGGAGCATCTAAAAACCCCAGTTTGGACCAATTCATGGTGGAGGGAGCCTCTAACCAGCAGAGTTGTGGGAAATCAGGGTGGAGGGAGCCTCTAACCAGCAGAGTTGTGGGAAAGCAGGGTGGAGGGAGCCTCTAACCAGCAGAGTTGTGGGAAAGCAGGGTGGAGGGAGCCTCTAACCAGCAGAGTTGGGGGAAATCAGGGTGGAGGGAGACTCTAACCAGCAGAGTTGTGGGAAAGCAGGGTGGAGGGAGCCTCTAACCAGCAGAGTTGGGGGAAATCAGGGTGGAGGGAGCCTCTAACCAGCAGAGTTGGGGGAAATCAGGGTGGAGGGAGCCTAGTATTAGCAGAATTGTGCAACGCTTATGGTGGATGAGTATGAGGATGCGGAGGAATTGGAGAGGTTGAGCACAGACATGGAGTTTCATGTTGGGGTGCTTTACACAGGTGGGCACAAAAATGAAGGCTCTATCCAGTGGTGGTTCATTTTTATCAAAGTGAGCCGGTCGGCACTCTCAGCTGACAGACGGATGCGCTTGTCAGTGATGATGCCACCGGCTGCACTGAACACCCTCTCAGATAGGACGCTGGCGGCAGGACAGGACAGCACCTCCAAGGCATATAGGGCAAGTTCAAGCCACAGGTCCAACTTCGACACCCAATACGTGTAGGGCGCAGAGGGGTCGGAGAGGACAGGGCTGTGGTCGGAAAGGTATTCCCGCAACATGCGCCTATACTTCTCACGCCTGGTGACACTAGGACCCTCCGTGGCGGCACTTTGGCAAGGGGGTGCCATCAAGGTGTCCCAGACCTTAGACAGTGTGCCCCTCGTTTGTGTGGACCGGTGAGAACTTGGTCGCCTACTGGAGGAACTGCCCTCCCTGCCGCCAACGTCACATGCTGGAAACATCTCCATCATATTCTGCACCAATTGCTTGTGGCAAGCATTGATGCGATTGGCCCTCCCCTCTACCGGAATAAAAGAGGAGATGTTGTTTTTATACCGGGGGTCAAGGATAGCAAAGATCCAGTACTGGTTGTCCTCCATGATTTTGACAATACGCTTGTCGGTTGTAAAGCACCCCAACATGAACTCAGCCATGTCTGCCACAGTGTTAGTTGGCATGACTCCTCTGGCCCCACCGGAAAGTTCAATCTCCATTTCCTCATCATTGTCCATGTCTACCCATCCGCGCTGCAACAATGGGATGATTCGAAGTTGCCCGGAAGCCTCCTGTATCACCATCACATCATCGGACAACTCTTCTTCCTCCTCCTCCTCCTCCATTAAACGCGATGAAGCGGACAGATGTGTGGACCTACTCTCCAGCTGTGACGGATCAGATGCTATCCCTGACTCCTCTGTGTGATCTGAGTTATCCCTGATGTCAATCAGGGATTCTCTCAGAACACACAAGAGCGGGATTGTAAGGCTCACCATCGCATCCTCAGAGCTCACCCTCCTTGTGGACTCCTCAAACACCCGTAGGATGTCACAAAGGTCTCTCATCCATGGCCACTCATGGATGAGAAACTGAGGCAGCTGACTTTGTGGCACCCTAGGGTTTTGTAGCTGGTATTCCATCAAAGGTCTCTGCTGCTCAACCACTCTATTCAACATCTGAAACGTTGAGTTCCAGCGTGTGGGGACGTCGCACAAATGCCGGTGTTGTGGCACATGCAGGCGTTGCTGGAGAGATTTTAAGCTAGCAGCGGCTACTGTCGACTTGCGAAAGTGGGCGCACATGCGTCGCACTTTCACCAGTAGCTCTGGAACATTGGGGTAGCTCTTTAGGAAACGTTGCACCACTAGGTTGAAGACGTGGGCCAGGCATGGAACATGTTGGAGTCCGGCAAGCTCCAGAGCTGCTACCAGGTTCCGGCCGTTATCACAAACGACCATGCCTGGGCCCAGGTGCAGCGGCTCAAACCATATTGCCGTCTCATCGAGGAGGGCATCCCTCACCTCGGAGGCAGTGTGCTGTCTGTCCCCCAAGCTGATCAGCTTCAGCACGGCCTGCTGACGTCTACCAACGCCAGTGCTGCAACGGTGGCGGAGGAGGAGGCGGTGGCGGAGGAGGAGGCGGTGGAGGAGGAGGAGGAGGGGGGTGTTCTTCTCGTGTCCCTGCCAGGAATGTTAGGCGGGGAGACGAGGTACACCGGGCCAGTTTGGGAAGCAGTCCCAGCCTCAACTACATTCACCCAGTGTGCCGTCAGTGAAATGTAGCGTCCCTGTCCGCATGCACTTGTCCACGCGTCGGTGGTCAAGTGGACCTTTGTGCAAAGTGCGGAACTAAGGGCCCGCCTGATGTTGAGTGACACGTGCTGGTGCAAGGCGGGGACGGCACACCGGGAGAAGTAGTGACGGCTAAGGACGGCATAGCGAGGTGCCGCAGTTGCCATCAGGTCCAGGAAGGCGGGAGTTTCAACAAGCCGGAACGCCAACATCTCCTGGGCCAGCAGTTTAGCGATGTTGGCGTTCAAGGCTTGCACGTGTGGGTGGTTAGCAGTGTATTTCTGCCACCGCTCCAATGTCTGAGAGATGGTGGGTTGTTGTAAAGAAGCGCCTGATGGTGCCTTTGATGGTGCAGGAGTAGGAGATAAGACAGGAACAGTGGAGGATGAGGAAGAAGTCAACAAAGTGGCGGAGGCAGATGAAGTGGTGTCCTGGCTCGTCCTCTGGAGTGTATCGCCAGCACAGTCAGCAGTGGCAGTGGCAGAGGCAGAGGCAGTGGCAGTGGCGTGAACGGCAGGCGGCCTTTGTCCTGCCGTTGCTGCCTGCCACTGATTCCAGTGCTTGGATTCCAAATGACGGCGCATTGAAGTGGTGGACAGGTTGCTCTTCTCAGAGCCCCTAATCAATTTCGAGAGGCAAATTGTGCAGACAACACTATATCTGTCCTCGGCGCATTCCTTGAAAAAACTCCACACCTTCGAGAAACGTGCCCTCGAGGTGGGAGTTTTTCGGGGCTGGGTACGAACTGGAACATCTTGGGAGATTCCGGGTGTGGCCTGGCTTCGCCTAAGCTGCTGACCTCTGCCTCTGCCTCTAGCTACCCTTTTTGGTGCTGCACCTGCCTCAACATCCACACTACTTTCCCCGCTTGACATCCCCCCTGTCCAGGTCGGGTCAGTGTCCTCATCATCCACCACTTCCTCTTCCAACTCCTGTCTCATCTCCTCCTCCCGCACAATGCGCAGGTCAACTGGATGCCCTGACGGCAACTGCGTCACATCATCGTCGATGAGGGTGGGTTGCTGGTCATCACCACCAAATCGAACGGAGATGGAGGAGACTCTAGTGTTTGAGCATCTGGACACAGATGCTCCTCTGTTAGGTTCGTGGAATCGCGACGTGGAGGGGCAGGTTGAGGGACAATGAAAGGAGCGGAGAACAGCTCTGGGGAGCAGGGACAGTTGGGTTATTGTTCTGTGAAGCTTGGGAATTTTGGGAGGAAGGAGGACAAGACTGTTGGGTAATAGGAGGAGAGGAGGCAGAGTCTGACTGGCTGCTGGACAATGTGCTGTAAGCGTTATCCGACAGCCATTGCAAGACCTGTTCCTGGTTCTCGGGCCTACTAAGGTTTGTACCCTGCAGTTTAGTTAATGTGGCAAGCAACCCTGGCACTGTGGAGTGGCGCAATGCTTGCTGCCCCACAGGAGTAGGCACGGGACGCCCTGTGGCTTCACTGCTACCTTGCTCCCCAGAACCATTCCCCCGACCTCGCCCACGGCCTCGTCCACGTCCCTTTCCGGGAGCCTTGCGCATTTTGAATTCCCAGTCAGAAACTGGCACTATATAGCAGTAGCAAGAAATGAGGGTATTTGTAAACCCAATATATTCTTTGAATTCCCAGTCAGACAATGGCACTATATACCAGTAGCAAAAATTGTGGGTGCACGTAACCCCAATATATTCTTTGACTTCCCAGTCAGAAACTGGCACTATATGGCAGTAGCAAGAAATGAGGGTATTTGTAACCCCAATATATTCTTTGAATTCCCAGTCAGACAATGGCACTATATACCAGTAGCAAAAATTGTGGGTGCACGTAACCCCAATATATTCTTTGACTTCCCAGTCAGAAACTGGCACTATATGGCAGTAGCAAGAAATGAGGGTATTTGTAACCCCAATATATTCTTTGAATTCCCAGTCAGACAATGGCACTATATACCAGTAGCAAAATTTGTGGGTGCACGTAACCCCAATATATTCTTTGAATTCCCAGTCAGACAATGGCACTATATAGCAGTAGCAAAAATTGTGGGTGCACGTAACCCCAATATATTCTTTGAATTCCCAGTCAGAAACTGGCACTATATGGCAGTAATCCAAAAAATAAAGGTGCACCAGCTACATCCAGAATGGAAATCAGAAATATTGCAGCAGATATGTAAAATTTAACTTTTATTCTTCATTTTCAAATAAAAAAGTTATATCGTAACTATGGTGGTACATCAACAATAAAGCGACGCGTTTCGAGACATGTAGTCTCTTCCTCTCGGCTTAAACTTATGATTACCTCCACATCTTTTAAACCATAGCGTTGATTAACCACTCCCACCTACTGCCAATTAACTCTTGCTTTTCACTCATTTGACACATTGCATGAAACATACAAACATTGTACTTCTATATGTTTTCCATGTTAATCATTATCAGCATATTCTCATATCTATAAAAACATATATATATTACTGCTGCATAAAACTTAATACAAATCGCTTAGTCTGAACCATGTCTGATTACCCATAATGCCATATTAAAAATGAAAAATAAATAAATGAATAAACCATATAGATTTTATAATACTTATAATGGTTCCTTATTTTCCACTATATTAAGTTTCTTCGTAACACAAGAGGAACCTTACTAATGTAATGTATATGTATGATTCCCACTCACATTTGTTGATATATTAACGGCTTCTGCCTAAAGCTCCAGCCCGTATCCATTTCTCACAGAATCACGTGATCTGCACGTGACTACTTTTATCACATGATCAGAAACGCTCTACTAATTGGAACGCATACGTAAACCAGGAAGTGCCCGCTTGAACCGCATATTCATCCATTGCTTCATTAAAGGTGAGTATTTAATTTTTGACACTGTACCTTATATTGTATTGTACTATGTGCCTAATTTGATGTTAACTATAAACATTTAATACTACATACTACTCAATTGATATTTTATTTACCTTTTAAGTTCTCTTATAAATTTTTGAAACTCATTAACTTGTGTACATGGAATATTTGTGTTCAATAAATATAAGAAATATCTGTTCTCATATTTAAGCCTGTTGGATAACGTGTCTTCAGCCTCATTATCCAAAAAGCCTCTCTAAGGAGAACTTTTTTCCGCCAATCCCCTCCACGTGGGGGTTTGGATACATATTCAATAGCGTAATATTTAAGACTCGAGGTATTACCTTTGTGTTTAACAAAGAAATGTCGTGATGCTCCTGACACTCCCTCATTATCTTTGTTACAGCCTGTTACATGTTCAGCTATCCTAATTTTGACTGATCTAATCGTGCAGCCGACATACATTAGCTGACACTGTATGCATTCAATAATGTACACCACATGATCTGTGGTACAATTTAAAAAAGCTAGAATGGGAAAACTTTGTGAATTTCCTGAATTATAAAATCTAGTCATCTTTTTAACATACTGGCACGCTCCACACCTATTCATGCCACATTTGAAAAAACCTACCATATTAAGCCAAGTGGAAGGAGTTTTAGTTATATTACAAAACAAACTCGGGGCTAACTGACTACCTAACGTTTTTCCTCTTTTTGCTACTATCTGAATGCCATTTTTTAATATTTCTCGAGTTATAGCATCTTGCATTAAAATAGGCATATTTTTTTCTATAATGCCTTTAATGGAATTAAATTGTTTTGAATATGGGGTAGAAAATACCACTTTTTGATGTTCTTTTTTATCTCTCTCTTAAGACACGTTATCCAACAGGCTTAAATATGAGAACAGATATTTCTTATATTTATTGAACACAAATATTCCATGTACACAAGTTAATGAGTTTCAAAAATTTATAAGAGAACTTAAAAGGTAAATAAAATATCAATTGAGTAGTATGTAGTATTAAATGTTTATAGTTAACATCAAATTAGGCACATAGTACAATACAATATAAGGTACAGTGTCAAAAATTAAATACTCACCTTTAATGAAGCAATGGATGAATATGCGGTTCAAGCGGGCACTTCCTGGTTTGCGTATGCGTTCCAATTAGTAGAGCGTTTCTGATCATGTGATAAAAGTAGTCACGTGCAGATCACGTGATTCTGTGAGAAATGGATACGGGCTGGAGCTTTAGGCAGAAGCCGTTAATATATCAACAAATGTGAGTGGGAATCATACATATACATTACATTAGTAAGGTTCCTCTTGTGTTACGAAGAAACTTAATATAGTGGAAAATAAGGAACCATTATAAGTATTATAAAATCTATATGGTTTATTCATTTATTTATTTTTCATTTTTAATATGGCATTATGGGTAATCAGACATGGTTCAGACTAAGCGATTTGTATTAAGTTTTATGCAGCAGTAATATATATATGTTTTTATAGATATGAGAATATGCTGATAATGATTAACATGGAAAACATATAGAAGTACAATGTTTGTATGTTTCATGCAATGTGTCAAATGAGTGAAAAGCAAGAGTTAATTGGCAGTAGGTGGGAGTGGTTAATCAACGCTATGGTTTAAAAGATGTGGAGGTAATCATAAGTTTAAGCCGAGAGGAAGAGACTACATGTCTCGAAACGCGTCGCTTTATTGTTGATGTACCACCATAGTTACGATGTAACTTTTTTATTTGAAAATGAAGAATAAAAGTTAAATTTTACATATCTGCTGCAATATTTCTGATTTCCATTCTGGATGTAGCTGGTGCACCTTTATTTTTTGGATTACAAGTATTCTTTGGGAGGAGTCCACCCAACACCGTGCTCTCTGGAATTGGGACATTTCAAGCTTATATGGTGAGCTGAATTATAATTTTTTCTATACTATATGGCAGTAGCAAGAAATGAGGGTATTTGTAACCCCAATATATTCTTTGAATTCCCAGTCAGACAATGGCACTATATACCAGTAGCAAAAATTGTGGGTGCACGTAACCCCAATATATTCTTTGAATTCCCAGTCAGAAACTGGCACTATATGGCAGTAGCAAGAAATGAGGGTATTTGTAAACCCAATATATTCTTTGAATTCCCAGTCAGACAATGGCACTATATACCAATAGCAAAAATTGTGGGTGCACGTAACCCCAATATATTCTTTGAATTCCCAGTCAGACAATGGCACTATACACCAGTAGCAAAAATTGTGGGTGCACGTAACCCCAATATATTCTTTGAATTCCCAGTCAGAAACTGGCACTATATGGCAGTAGCAAGAAATGAGGGTATTTGTAAACCCAATATATTCTTTGAATTCCCAGTCAGACAATGGCACTATATACCAATAGCAAAAATTGTGGGTGCACGTAACCCCAATATATTCTTTGAATTCCCAGTCAGACAATGGCACTATACACCAGTAGCAAAAATTGTGGGTGCACGTAACCCCAATATATTCTTTGAATTCCCAGTCAGACAATGGCACTATATAGCAGTAGCAAAAATTGTGGGTGCACGTAACCCCAATATATTCTTTGAATTCCCAGTCAGAAACTGGCACTATATGGCAGTAGCAAGAAATGAGGGTATTTGTAACCCCAATATATTCTTTGAATTCCCAGTCAGACAATGGCACTATATACCAGTAGCAAAAATTGTGGGTGCACGTAACCCCAATATATTCTTTGAATTCCCAGTCAGAAACTGGCACTATATGGCAGTAGCAAGAAATGAGGGTATTTGTAAACCCAATATATTCTTTGAATTCCCAGTCAGACAATGGCACTATATACCAGTAGCAAAAATTGTGCGTGCACGTAACCCCAATATATTCTTTGAATTCCCAGTCAGACAATGGCACTATATAGCAGTAGCAAAAATTGTGGGTGCACGTAACCCCAATATATTCTTTGAATTCCCAGTCAGAAACTGGCACTATATGGCAGTAGCAAGAAATGAGAGTATTTGTAACCCCAATATATTCTTTGAATTCCCAGTCAGACAATGGCACTATATACCAGTAGCAAAAATTGTGGGTGCACGTAACCCCAATATATTCTTTGAATGCCCAGTCAGACAATGGCACTATATACCAGTAGCAAAAATTGTGGGTGCACGTAACCCCAATATATTCTTTGAATTCCCAGTCAGACAATGGCACTATATACCAGTAGCAAAAATTGTGGGTGCACGTAACCCCAATATATTCTTTGAATTCCCAGTCAGAAACTGGCACTATATGGCAGTAGCAAGAAATGAGGGTTTGTAACCCCAATATTTTCTTTGAATTCCCAGTCAGACGATGGCACTATATGGCAGTAGCAAAAATAGTGGGTGTATATAGCCCCAATTCTATTGCTAGGGGACTTGCAGGGTATTTCTGAGGTGAAGGTGGGGGGGGGGCACACCGTTGGAACGGTGATTTGGGGTGTATATATGGGGTATACGGGAATACACTGTCAGTGTATTCCATTCAGGATCCTGGGAAAGCTGGGTTGCGGCGATTGAGCCCGTCAGTGCCACGTTACACTGACAAGCTTCTCCCTGGAATTTAGCTCTTATAAGAGCTGTTGGTTGTCTTCTCCTTCCTATCCTAGCCTGTCCCTGCCTACTCAGAATCTAAGCCCTAGCTAACTGGACGGAAACCTCCGTCCCCGGTGAATTGCAAGCTCAGAATGACGCGAACCTGGGCGGCGCTGTTCTTTTAAATTAGAGGTCACATGTTTTCGGCAGCCAATGGGTTTTGCCTACTTTTCTCAACGTCACCGGTGTCGTAGTTCCTGTCCCTGTGAGGGGAATCGAGTAATGGCGCACTTTACCACGCGGTGTTCGATTCGATTCGAACATGCCGAACAGCCTAATATCCGATCGAACATGAGTTCGATAGAACACTGTTCGCTCATCTCTACTGAAGACCTAACAATCCTGAGATCTTGGATACATTTGGATACTAGAGATACTATACTTAAACTGGTTCTTAACACACCAGATTCAACCCAACAAAGCCAAAGTTTTTGGGATTCGTTTTGAGCAAAGCACATGGCGCTGCCACACTCAAAGCCCTACTATTCCTCCCTTTGAGTCCCAAACAAGTGTTTACTTAGGAATGGACATTACAGCAGAATAGCATCTCTTTACAGATAGGCAGTATAGCAGACAAACTGGGGGTTATTTATCATCTGCCCCTTTTTTAGCCATACTTTTCGCAGGTGTGCCCTTTTTTTTTGACTAGTTTTACAATGGTGTTTATTTATGATGTAGGTTGTTAAATGTTGTACACATGTTAGTATAGATGCGCCTTTTTTGTCCATGTACACTTTGCCCTTTTTTGGTCAAAAAGGTGCAAAAAAGGAGCAGTTGCTACTTTCTAATGCATTTAACCCTGACAGGTTCTTTTTTACACGAAAAGGATCTTCATTTTGGCTATACCTCATTTTCTTGCCAAAAGCATAAGTGACGAGAGCGTGAAAAAAGGCACAATTCCTACCAATATTATAAATGTGAAAGTTTGTGTGTTTGGATGTTTGTTAGTCAATCATGCAAAAACGACTGAACGATTTGAATGATATTTGGTACATAGATAGTTTGTAACCTTGATTACCACATAGGCGTCGGAATTAGGGTTGAGCAATCGGGATTGGAAAAGATCAGATTCTGATCGGCGATTGAGTAAATTTCACGATCGCAATCGGAATTCTGATTCCAATCTTTTTAGGCTCGAGGTCGGAGATTATTTCCCACAATGCTTTGCTACTGGTCAACAATGTTAGCTAGGTCCCATAGGAATGAATGGATGTAGCCAGCACACAGCCTGTGATGGCGTCTGGCTGCTTAACCCCCTTCGCGCCGGCTGCATCCATTCATTCTAATGGGAGACTAGCTAACATCTCTAGTAGCTAAGGCATGAGGACCCCTACGGACGTAACACAAGCACAACTTCAAGCGCTGTGCAGCTCAAGCGCACAGGCCCCATAGACTATAATGGGGTCCGTGTGCTTGAATGGCACAGCCCTTGCAGTTGCGCTTTTGTTCCGTCCGTAGCGGTCCTCATGCGGACCCTTACGAACGGAACACATCAGCATGTGTGAACCGGACATTATTACTTACCTGCACAGATCGCTGCCACTCCCCGCTGTTCTTGCTCTTCTTGCCTCGCTGCCCCTGCCTCTCAGGTTAGTGTTACAGACCTAGGAAGAAGGCGGGGCTTGTGGCTTAGGAGAGTGTGGGTGGGTACTGGGAGGGGAGCACTCACCTCTCCCCGCCCACACTCTCCTAAGCCACAAGCCCCACCTTCTTCCTAGGTCTGTAACACTAAGCTCGGAGGCAGGGGCAGCGAGGCGAGAAGAACAGTGAGAAGACGAGCGAGAACAATGGGGAGCGGCAGTGATCTGTGCAGGTAAGTGGACAGCAGGGGGGACTTAAGTAGCCGGGGGATTTTTTAATCACTACACAGCGTGGAATCTAACAATTAAAGCGTTCAATTTTTAGACTCCAGGCTGTATAGTGAATAGGATCGTTTTTAAAATCTGATCTTTGATTATTAAAAAAATCCCATTGACTTGCATTGGGATCGGGATCGAATGGAAAATGATCGTTAATCGGATTTTAAAAACTATCCTGAAATCTCAAGATCGGCTCAACCCTAGTCAGAATCCATGTCAGAATCTGGCTCAAAAAAATCACCTCCCATTGAAATCAATAGGAGCCAATCATTTCCTTTTTCCGCAAGCAGGAACAAACCAAAAAAGAAGCGACATTTCTTTTCTTCAGGCCTGAATCAGCCACGGACATCCACCTCCCGATATCTCCCTCCCGACTAGGCCGATTCATTTGGGCCTAATCCGGAGTGGAATGCCGCAACTGGATGCCAATGCACTGCACCGGCATCCAGTCGCGGCTAGCCATTTTTTGAACCGGAATCTGAGGCGGCCTCTGTTTCAAATTCCGGTCCAAAAAACTCACGTGTGAACTAACCCTAAGGCTGAACATACCCTTATTGTGATCAAACCAAAACTCAACAAAATATTTCTGCACACAATAAGCCTTCCTATGAGCTTATGAAAGTAAAAAGTTATGATTTATGGAAGATGGTGAGTAAAAAATGAAAATGCAAAAATGAAAAATGGCATCAGCTGGAAAGTATAAAAGGTTTTCATGTTATGACAGATCAGTGTAATACCATTAAATAAGCTAACATTTCATTTCGTTCTTTTTCAGACGGTATACAGCACAATAAAAACTGTAGATCACATCTTATTCACTTCATCTTTTATATGTCACAGCACAGAAAAAGCAGAGAGCAGACATTTGTATTCATAAATAACAATAACTGTCCATGTACTGAAGTAAAGGTTACTATGACTTGCACAGATCCGTTTCTATTACAAAAGAATTGTTTTGCAAAGGTTCAAAGTGTTTCTGCCTCAATGTGAGTTGAATATTAACTTTTATATTTATTGTTTTATAGGACTGCAGATGTTATATTGGGTGCTGCCAATAGTGAAGATGCCCAGAGCTCCTACCTCCTTGGCGAAATCTTAAAATAAGCGCTCCTCATTTCAGGCTGACACTTATCTCAGCTCATCTATTCCGAACTATTCTGATTATTCAGTCAGATTTGTTTCCTTTGTCACTGATCATAAGGAGCAGAAGGCCTGCAGTATGTAGAACATCTTAACTACTACTGATTCATGGGCCTAATGGGACTAAAATCTCAATCTAAAATCTCAATTTCTGTTTGATCACAGAGGCTCTATTGACATGGATGTGAAAAACAGCCCACCATATAGGTGTGTGGAGTCTTATTAAGCCATGAGCGCTCCACTGCAAAGGAACATGAGAAGAATATGCAAATCTGACTTCCATGATGTAATTAGGTTGCCAGTGCCTCAAGTATGCACACCAATAGAGGGCGCTGACTGAGAATGTGCAAGTCTATCTTCCATGATGTAATTAGGAAGACAGAGTCTCAGTCAAGCAAAACCTATAGAGAGCGCTCCCTTTAACATCATGCCGACCTTCTCAGAGGGAGCGCCCTCTATAGGTTTTGCTTGACTGAGACTCTGTCTTCCTAATTACATCATGGAAGGCAGACTTGCACATTCTCAGTCAGCGCCCTCTATTGGTGTGCATACTTGAGGCACTGGCAACCTAATTACACCATGGAAGTCAGATTTGCATATTCTTCCCATGAAAAACAGTCATCATAGATACACTAAATCAATGTAACCCTATGATCCTGTTGTAAGAATTTTGTAAATTTCCGTTAACACTGTCTTAAAAAGGGTCGTGCCCATTTTTTTGGCCAAGTCTTTAAGGGATGCCGGAAAAAACAGGGGCCACACAGAAGTAAATTGGACATTAAAAATGTCAGTTTTTCACTACTGATTTACATAACAGAAATGTTGCCTTAAGGCCTATTTAAAGAGGAGTGGCCTGCCTAGTACTACAACATATAAATCAGGAGTCAGGCCATGCCTACCATGAAATCCTTTCTGTTAGATGTAGAGGATGCTCCCATGTGGTTATTATAAGCCTATGAATAAAAAGATCATTAGAATAGTCTTTGTACTGCCACTCTATGTATTTGTACATTGAGATTATAACTCCACATAGCCATCTTTTTTATTTTTGATCAGATCTTTACATCACTGGAGGGGGTATTCACCGTGGCTATTAATGTCTCACTGGGGTCTGTTTATGTAATCATTCATCAAGGTCTGTGTATTTAACCATTACAGGGTATATACTGGTCTGCCTTTTAGCAGCATTATTATAGACATATCCCTTTATATGTATCTACTCATGGGAGACCTGGTCTCACCAGGTTTTGTATATATTTAACATATTGGACTACCTTATTTGTATTATGTCTATGTAATTATTTACCAAGGTCTGTCTATGCAACCATTGTAGGGTATATATATATTTGTCTGCAGCAGCATTATAGACATATCCCTTCATATGCATTTACTTCTGGGAGACCCGGACACACAACGCTTTGTACGTATTTAACATTTTGTACTACCCTATGAGTATTGTGCCCATACCTATCTGAGGTCACGTATTCTTTGGTATTTGAACTACCTTGTCCCCCCATTTATATGTATATGTTGTTATGCTGTTTGTGTTATTTGTATATTTTACTTATGTGATTAATAAATTTGATAGTTTTATTATAATTTTTGTGTGTAGGTTTTCTTAGTTTTTTGATTATTTTGTTATACACAGTATGTTAAGCTGTTTTTTGGATTATTTATTTGTCATGGCGGCAGCTGTCTGGCATTGGTTTCTAAGATTTAATTTTACTATTCACCAAAATCCCCAAGGCTATTTCAGTTGCAGTCCCTTACCTAATATTTAAGGGATTTTTTTATTTTATAAACTACCCTTAAGATAGGCCATAAATATCTACCGTATATATTCGAGTATAAGCCGACCCGAATATAAGCCAACCCCCCTAATTTTACCACAAAAAACTGGGAAAACTTATTGACTCGAGTATAAGCCGAGGGGGGGAAATGCAGCAGCTACTGGAAAATTTCAAAAATTAAAATGGCCGAGTTCTTGGGTGCAGTAGATGCTGGGGAAGGAGAGGGGGTGTTTTGGTTGTCTGTCTGCCCCTTCCCTGAGCTTGAGGACTGGGTTTTTTACCTCCAGTTGGAATTCAGCCTGGCTGAATATAGGGGATCTGCAGTGCTCCTATTAACCCCTTCCCGATGGAATAGAAGCACTGCAGCTACCCTATATTCAGTAGACCGGGCACTTTCAGACACAGTGATATCTAATGTGTATGTGTGTCACAGTCATTTTCTACTTTGAGGGCAGGTTCACACTAGCGCCCAATCTCCGTTATGCATAACAGTTTTGCCATGGGCAGCAGAAGACGCTTACCGATAGACACTGAATGTCGGTTTCTGTCCTCTCCCGACAGAAAACGGAAACCTGCATAACTGAGATAAGGTGCTGTGAACTCGCCTTTATATGTATTCTAGGGAAAGGAGTGATTTAGAACATTTATTTATTTTATTTTTTATTATATATATTTTTTTTTAAAACTTTTTTTTTTGAAACCTTGAACCTGCAGTCATTTGATTGCAAGTCCCATAGATGGCAATACAAGTGTATTGCCGTCTATGGAAGATTCTCTACATTACTATTACGGCTGGTCATAGACCAGCCGTAATAGTAATATAGCGATGACAGGCCTGGGAGCCTTCATTAGGCTCCGGCTGTCATTGGAACAGGTCGGCTCCTGCGAGCTCACTGCGCAGGAGCCGGCCTGCAACTTTAAAGGTATGGGGCAGGCAGGAGGGGGGAGGACATCTCCGGAGGGCACCTCCGCTGTAACACTTACAGCGGAGATGCCAAAGCTTATGCCTACAATCAGAGATTGCAGCCATAAGCTTCAACATCTCTGCTGTAAGCATTACAGTGGAGGTGCCGGTTTCTGTGGCGACCGCTCTGCAGAGCGGCGCCATTACATTTACAGACCCGGAATCCGGACCCAGCATCCAGATATCGGGGCGGGTGCGCGGCGATGCTGTACATTAAGAGCTGCAGAAGTACTTACGGTACTTCTGCTAGCAGGCCAGGAAGCAGCCACACGCCGGGTGCAGGCCTGAGCTTACGTGGCCATGTCACCCGGCGTGTGATGAAGCGGTGGGTGGGGGGTGGGGGGGTCTGCTACCCTGGCCTGCTAGCAGAAAATTACCGTAATGACCCGAATATAAGCCGAGGAGCACTTTTTCAGCACAAAAACTCGAGTATATACGGTAATTGGTAGATCAGATACTGCTGCTTTTGTAGCCCGTGGTATAAACAGCACAGAGCTCAAAGCAGTTGGCACCATGCCCTGTATAGTGGCCAGGCGCCATCACCGCCGCTCAGCTCCAATAACCATCCATTGCAAATTACACATATTGTTTTCTCTATCAAAATGCATTACCTTACATTTGTCTTCATTAAACTTAATTTACCAAGTCTCCGATTGTACTTCCAGCTTCTTAAACTCCCTCTATAAATTCTACTATCCTTCTCAGTTTTGGTTACTTTACAGAGCTTGGTATGTACTAGAGATGAGTGAGTACATACCTCCCCTGCATAGTTATTGGTGATTACAGCAATAACTATGCAGAAGAGGTATTCGATCGAATACTACTCGCTCATCTCTAGTATCTACAAATATGGAAACCCCAATCTGGAACCTGTATACATGTATTAATCTATGAAAAAGAAGATACCTCTGTGATACATCACTTTTGACTTTGACTGAGTCTGACTACTTACCATTAACAATTCTCTGGTTCCTGTTATGGAGCCTATGTTGTAAACACAAACTGATATATTTTCCCCCAGTCCTCCGGTCCAAATATTCTCCTCCATAAAGTTACCATTCTCATTAATGTCAGTCATTTGGGGTTATTAGTTTAGTGTTAGTAACTCCATGTGCCTCACATTAATAGGAATAAACCCCATCATGTCCCTCATATTAACCCCTGTGTGCCTCATATAAAGGTTACTAATATGTGAGACATATGGAGGTACTAATAAAAGACCTCAATAATGAAGATACTTAATTATTACCTCCAAGTCTCTCACATATCAGTAACTCTTACACAAGGGTTAATGTGAGGGACATGAAGGGGTTAATTGCTATTAATAAGAGGCACATGGAGTTACTGAACTGTCATGCACAGGGCCAGACTTTTATCTACAATTGGTCCTGTACATTTCAATGGGCCCATACACATAGATCCTGTTTTTGCGGCTGTGTGTCCGGGACAAATTGAGCTGTAAAATATAGAGCAGGTCCTATATTTGTCCTATACCTTTCCTACACCTGTCCGTATTTGCAGCCCTGTCAATTTATTTTTAATCTATAGGTCAGTGCAAACCATATCCATGCCATTTGTGTGCAGGAGGCCTAGGCTGAAGCCCCACGTTGCGGAAACACAGTGTTTTTGTTGCAAATTTTGCTGCGGTTTTATGAGTCAAAATCAGGAGTGAATTGAGTAGAAGAGAGAAGTATAAGAACTTCTTGTATATTCCCATTCCTTTTGTAGCTATTCATGGCTTTGGATCAAAAAAATGCAGCAAAATCTGCAACAAAAAAAAAACTGCGTTTCCACAACGTGGAGCCTTACGGTATGTTCACACATCAGTATGCCATCCGTCCGTTTGAATTCAGTTTGGCACTTCAAAACGGACTGGTACACATACTGAATAGATCAGCCGATCCGAACAGCACGCACGCATTGAAATGAATGGACATAGCCGGCACGCGAGGGGTTAAGTGGCCGGCGTCAAAGCGGAAGTACCAGGTGCTTCCATTCATTTCAATGCATGCGTGCTGTTCCGATCGGCTGATCCGAACAGTACTCGCTCATCTCTAATACTGATTGTATACTGACACCTTTTTATGCTGATAGCAAATGCTCTCAGTCCCCTAGAGGACAGATAAGGGGATTAAAAGTAGCAATTGTAAACAGAGTAGAGATAAGGAGGACATAAGGACATTTATTATATCTCCTTATCTCTACTCTGTTTACAATTGCTACTTTTAATCCCCTTATCTGTCCTATAGGGGACTGAGAGCATTTGCTATCAGCATAAAAAGGTGTCAGTATACAATCAGTATGTGCATCAGTCCGTTTTGAAGATCCAAATTGAATTCAAAGGGACGGATGGCATACTGGTGTGTGAACACAGCATTAGCCTTAGGGTGTTTCTTTTTGGGTAGTGACACTGTGTACCTAGGTGCTCCTAAAGCCAAATCCAGTTCCTGGGCATCAGTACTGTCATTTTGGTGTAAGTGTGACACCTATTAATTCCTGGATGTGGTTTAGCTGTTACTGTGTCACCAGGAATTAAATATAGCTGAAATTAATCCACATTTCACTTATAGAAAAGTGCAGGTACTGGCGACCAGGGATGTAGCATCCAGGTACATAGTGTGTCACCCCTCTACAGGCGTTACTGCACTCTGCTACCAGTCACATATGTTATCACTAATTGTAGGTTACATATGTGCTTACATCGCTTCTAATGGAAAAGTACAGGTGTATCAAGGCAAATAACAATAAACACGTGACTGGGAGCACAGTATGGCTTAGTTCACACGTGGAGCGTAATGGCACATTTTGGCACCAAGAGTGACGCGAGGAGCCGCGTCACTCTTGGGTCAAAACCCATCTGCCATGACAGTCAGGGCTTCCCCCTCCAGAGTAGGCTCAAATGAATAGCTCTAATCCAGAGGTTTCTGCCGCCATGCAGGATAGCTAGGTTTCAACAGATAGAATGCATACATATGCAGCTTTACATTATGTTATAGTCAATATGCCATTCTACAGTGACTATAATAATGTATAATGGATCAATGCCTATCATATACTTCCCCAACAGCCACCAAACATTTACTATACATGTCATGAGTGGATATCATAGTCTCCAAGTCTCTGCTGTTTTACCCAGCAGCAGTACGTACAATCAGTAATGGTCCATTCACACGGAGGAAAATGGTGAGGAATTAGGTGTGGAATTTCAGCGCTGAAGAAAAACCCTCCCATTGACTTCAATGGGTTCCTTGACCATAACATTGGGCATCTAAGGTTTTTTTTTATACGTTCACTTTAGTTTGGTGGACATGAATGGCTCCTGTACAGCAACATTGTTCTGTTTCAGGGAAGGGCTCAGGTTTACCACCCTGAAATACGCTAATACTTGTAGTACTCATCACTCTCTGTCCCATATCAATCTATCGTTTCGGATGAGATCGCTATTGTCAATAGCTGATACCTCTGTGCACATTTCTTTCTAAACCTTTTTCTCTAGTTTCAGGCAAACTAATATCCTATAGAGCGATGATGATATACAATAAGTCAAAGTTGAATACCCACAAAACAAATATTACACCTCCATGTTATAAAGTCAATCTCTAGGTGTATGTCTAGTTAAGTTGCGTACCCTTTCAATGGGATTCCGTATCGCCTGTTACCTTCAGAACATATTTAGAAATATTAAATTTGCCCAATAAAATGAAAGCCTGACACTCATACAGGAGCAGATGTGAATTAAGAATCTGGCGCTGATGACAGAATCACATTATAATACAGGTGCTAAAAGATCCACTTAACTGTGATAACAAATCAGGACTGGGAGCAGACACTGATGATAAACTGCAGTTATAAATTCTGCAAAGCTGATAGATTCCATTTTTTATATTATTAATATGGATGCAACAGATCAACACTTTCTAATTTAGACAAATATTACATTCTCAAGAGATTAAATTCATACACATTTTGGCAGGAGATGAATCAGTTTGATGTAGTTCTATAAAATCTTCCAATCTCTATGTAAAAATGTCCAAGGAATGTCATAGATGCAATACCAGACACAACCTTTGAACTATCTGTGGCTATTTTGGAAAGAAGAGCAGACCTTTTTCTTTTTCTAATCTTGTAACCTCCTTTTAGGCTAAGGTGACACGTTGCAACATTTTTGGGTGTTGAAGAAGCGCAGTAGAAAGAAATGCTACTTTTTATTGTCCCAGCATGAATGAGATGAGCGGAAAAGCAGTTAAAGGGTTTATCGCATGAAGCGACAAGCGGAGGACCTTTCTCCCACTGAACATTCAGTTTTGCTGAATATGGGCCAGCACTCCCATTCACTTCAATGGAAGCACTGGAGACATCCAAAGTAAAGCACACCGCTATCTCCAGTGCTCTGTTACATATCAATGGGGAGAGCATCCGAGATAACTCCTACTGAAGTGAATGGGAACACTCTCCAGCACCAGCTATGCCCGCATTCACACACATTCATATTCAGTGCTCCCGTTCTTGCTGTGTAGACCTGTAAATAGTGTTGAGCGAGTAATATTTGATCAACTACCTTGCCGGCATAGGAATGCGTGTAATCGGCCGAACACCAAGGGGTTAAACGCATCGAATATTCGCCCAATTACACGCATTCCTATACGGCGAGGTATTCGATTGAATACTACTCGCTCAACACTACCTGTAAACCAAAATGGTTTAAGTCACTACATGCAAATGGATATCTTGAAAATGTTGAAGAACAAAATCTCTATGGGGGTTAATTATCAATTGCGCAATTTTTTAAGCTTTTTTAATCTTGCCAATACATTTGCCTAATTAAAAAGGTGCACTTGTTTTATAAATCTTGGTAAGACACTCCACACAAAATTTTGACTCCAATGCTGTCTGATATGAGAATTTTTTTTATGTTGTATCTTTACTAGAGTGCCGCTGCTAGAGTGTGCAGTTCAAGCCTTCACTCCTTTCAGCCACTCTTCTTCTTCGCTCCTTTTGTACAGTTTGGTTGCTAACTGACTTACCGGGGTGTCACTGATTGTACAATGGTTCAGGGGCATAACTAGCAAACACTGGGCTCCTTAGCAAAGTTTTGACTTGCACCTTCCCCTCCTCCCCCACATCATAGCAGCCCCTTTCCTGGTCCGCATGCAATATAATGCTCCATTTACAAACACTATAATGTCTCAAAGTGATCTCCAGACAGTATTATGTCCCATAGTGGCACTTCCAAACAGTATAATGTCCTATAGAGGCCCCTCTACACTGTATAATGTCCCACACTTTTACACACTTTTGTCTGGGGTTCCCTACCCCTTCCCTATAGCAAATTCTTGATAGTGAGAGTTACAAGACCCCACATAGTATAATATTCTGCACAATTGCCCCCACATAGTATTATATGCTCCACAGTGCCCCCCACACAGCATTATATGCTCCAGTGTTCCCACACAGCATTATATGCTCAACAGTGGCCCCCCACACAGTATAATATGCTCCACAGTGACCTCACACACATTATATTATGCTTCCCAGAGTGGCCCCACACAGTATGATATGCTCCACACTGTGGCTGCACACAGTATGATATGCTCCCCACAGTGGCCCCCACACAGTATAATATGATCCACAGTGGCCCACACACAGTATGATATGCTCCCAACAGTGGGCCCCACCCAGTATTATATGCTCCCCACAGTTGCCCTCACTGTGATTGCACCACAACTGGCCATAGCAGCCTCTCCACACAATATATTGTCTGATAGCAGCTGCTCCACACAGTATGATGTCCCACAGTGGCCCCTTCACAAGGTATTATGTTCTACAGTAGCCCCTCCACATACTGTCATGTCCCACAGTGGCATCTCAACACAGTATTATACTCTTTTTGGACCCCAAAGTGTAATTATCGGAGACACAGGGAAAGTGAAAGAACATAAAAGGCCAGGCCAGACCAGGCCAGCATCATACCAGATCACAGGAGAGGTGAGTAACACTGTATTTTTTTTATGTTTTCTCACATTCCCTGGGTCTCCGATCATTATACTCTGGGGTCTTTTTTTTTTTTTTTTCAAATCTCATTTTATTGACATTTTAAGATGTTTTTATATTGAATGAAACCATAAAAGAGAGGTAACAGGAATATGAACAGTTCGAGCATATAAATGTGAACAATGAAAAAAGGGTCAAACTATCAAATTGTCTGGACCAGACTAAGCCAGTACAGGTAGTCCTCGACTTACGACGTTGGTCCGTTCTTGCGCGGCGTTGTAAACCGAATTTCGACGTAAGTCAGAAACCTACCATACCAATGCCGCGTAGGAATGGATCACAGTGATTTAGTGTGCAGCAGCTCGTAACAGCAAGCTGCCAGCTCTCTTCCGATGAGCAAGGACGAGCCTGCTGTAGAACCAGCATTGATTTGCCGCGGGCTAGTCCTTGCTACTCGGGAGTGCTGGCAGTTTTCTGTTACAAGGGAGCTCTCATCTCTAGTCGTAACCACGAAACGTTGTAACCCGAGACCGTCGTAACCCGAGGACTACCTGTACATTGTAATCAAAGTTTTAAGATTCTTGTCGTAAAGAGAAAAGGAGCGAGGAGAGAATGTTGTAAAAACAAAAAAAGGGAGGGAGACAGGATAGGGTAGGGTGAGAAAAAAATCAATCACGTGGGAGTAGAGGAGAAAGCACAGAAGATTGGAATGGTCTTAGGAGTGTAGGTCTTCAACCAAGACATTTGGGTTTGTCTACTGAGAATCCGTGGAGATACCAATCTGACTGAATTTCGACCACGTCTTTAGGAAATGGCCGTGGGAGCCAGTGGACCAGCTGAGCATTTCTTCAAATTTAAAAATTTGCGTCACTTTCTCTTCCCATTCAGCAACTGACAGAACAGGGGGTTGGAGCCAATATTTAGGTATGAGGGATTTCGCTGCTTCAAATAAATGCGTTGTGAGATTAGCTTTGTTGAGAGTATAGTAAGATGTAGGGCATGAGAGGAGAACTGCAGCAGGGGGGCAGATCAGAGTCGATGAGGTGATATGCTGAATTTTCTGCGTAATTAGAGACTTGAAGTTCTTGATCTTCAGACAAGTCCACCAGATGTGATAGGAAGTGCCTTTTTCCGCATGACATCTCCAGCAAAAGCCAATTTATGGGCGTATAACCAATCTGGGCTATGGTGCCCTCTTCTGGAGCCACACACAGTTGGAGAAGCCATGTGAGGTTTGCATGATAGAAGAAATTTTGTCTTGGCTGAAGTCTGTTTCAAGCTCAGCTTCCCATGCTCAGCTTCCCATGCTGAAAGATATCCCGACTTGGAATCTGGAAGCGTATCGAGCAAAGCTGCTTTGCAATTAGCTAATTTCCTGTTTCTTGGAGATTTTAGGACTACCATCCTCTCAAATTTGGTCATTGGTTCATCAGATGCAACTGGTCGAGGCAAGGAGGCGATACTATGCTTGAAATGTTGATAGTGCAGAAAAGAAAGGGGTTTGTCATCAATCAGTATTCGGAGGGTCTTTCAGCGTGGTGTGGTCAGGGGTCCACAGGTGTTTGTATAGTGATTGACCATGTTGTAGGACTGCCATCTCTCTTACCATCGAGTCCTGTGGAGGTACACTGAGAGTAAGCCATCTGGTCAGGAGGTTCACCTTATAGTAGGTCGTCACATCAGATAGGGAAATCCCACCTCTTATTTTGTTCTGAGTGAGTAGGTTGTAAGATATTCGTGTTGCTTTATTTTTCCAGAGAAACTTGATGAAGAGTGATCTTAAGGAGGCAAGAAAAGTTCTGTGTATGGGGATTGGCAACATTCTAATTGTGTACAGGAGCTTTGGTAGGACATAGATTTGAAGAATGTTCTTTCTCCCGAACCATGAAACATAGGGTATGTCGTAGGAATGTATCAAAGATTTCACTTCCTTGAGTAAAGGGGGGAAATTGGTTGAAAACAGTTTCTGTAAATCGCTTGTCAATTTAACTCCCAGATAGGAGATGTGGTCCGATTTCCATACAAAAAGAGAGTCTTTCTTCAATGACTTCTCTAAAGCTGAGGGTAGTGAAATAACTAGAATTTCCAATTTAGAGAGATTTGGTTTAAAGTTGGACAGTTTACCATAGTTATGCAGGAAAGTTGTCAGAGCTGGGAGGCCTCTTTCAGGGTTCGAGAGTAAAAACAAAACGTTGTTGGCAAAGGCGACAGAGTGTAACGAAGTTGCACCTATGGGAACACCCTCTATGTTGGGGTGGATACGTACTGCCTGTAGGAGAGATTCTATTGTCAAGATGAACAATGAAGGTGAGAGGGGGCATCCCTGCCTCATCCCATTAGAGATATTGAAAAATGGTGATAATGTTCCAATAACCTTAAGTCTTGCGTGAGGTTGGGCATACAAAGAGAAAACTTCAGAGATGAAAAAGGACGGGAAACCAAAGATCTCCAACGTGGCATGAATAAAATCCCAGCTTACTTGATCTTACTTATGTCTTCTCGGACCAGCTTATTTCTTAACTTGCAAGGTAGGGAGATTGCATGTAGCACTTTGTGAGAATTATCTTCCCCCTCTCTGTTTATTATGAAGCCAGATTGTTCTTCATTTATGAGGCAAGGTAGCAGGGGCTGGAGCCTAGCGGCAAGTAGTTTGGCCCATATTTTTAGATCTAAATTAAGTAGAGAAATTCGGCGGTAACTCCTACAGTCAGAAGGGTCCTTACCGCTTTTAGCAATGAGTGTTATATGAGCCTCTTATGTCTGTCTAGAGAGAGGGGAGCCTTTAAGGAGGGAGTTACAAAGTTCTGCAAGTCTGGGTAGCAGGACGTTTTCGAATTTTCTGTAATACAGGACAGTAAGGCCGTCTAACAAACTGTTTGCTGCTTCTTCCGATAATTTCGGTAGGTTTATCGAGGCCAGAAAGGTGGAGGTGGTTTCTTTAACATCGTTTTCTGCAGGGCCATCACAGGGAGGAGTGATGTTGTAAAGCTTGGAATAGAATTTTTAGAAAGCATCAGCTATTTTTTCAGTATCTGTGACCATGGTGCCTTTGTCGTCCTTGATTTTGTCGATGTGAGTCTTTGCTTGAGCCTTTTTAAATCATCTGTGACATCATTTTCCCATCTTTGTCGCCATGTGCGTACAGGCAAAATTTAAAGAGGAGATGATTTTTGGCACTTTGCATATGGAACAGCCTTTTGAGATTCTCTCTGAGTGCAGAAAGGTCCAACAAAGTGGAAGCAAGTCTCGTGAGCTTATGCGTCCTTTCAAGCACCCTAATCTGGGCTAGTAGAGAGTCGACTTCTTTTTGTCTCTGTTTTTTGATGAGGGTTGCTTTCGAAATAAGGAGCCCTCTCACGTAGGCCTTGTGTGCCTCCCATGTCGTGCTTATGGAGACATCAGATGTGGAATTAATCAAGAAATATTCTTCAAGACTTTTGGAGATGTCTGAGAGCAAGGCATTGTCATTTAAAAGATCGTCGTTCAATCTCCATGACCACTGGCGGGGGGTTAGCTTCCTGATGAGAAAAGAAGCTGTGACTGGCGCGTGGTCTGATATCGTGGCACAATCAATGGCTGCGGATTGAGAGAAGGGTATTAAGGTTTGTGAACAAAACAAATAATCTAGTCTTTGGTGAGAGTTGTATTTCGGTTAGAAATGGGAGAAGTCTTTCACAGAGGAGTAATGAGTACTCCAAACGTCGGTCAGCTGTAGCTCTTGAAATGTTTTAAAAGAGAGTTGATGGCCAACTGTGAAATCGCTGATTTGCCTGATGAGGAGTCCAGTAGCGGATTTATTGTGACATTTAGGTCATCTCCTAGGACAGTGTCTCCCACAGCAAACTACCCTGGGGTATATGGGGTCTACTCTGGGGTCTGGGGTCAACTATAGTGTTGTTAAACAGTATACTAGCAGTATTTGCTGGGGTTTGCAGGCACTCAGCCTCACTTACCGATTCCCGCTCCTGCACACAGCTGCATCCACTTTGGAACATGTGCCATTGCTCCAAAAAAAAAAAAAAAATGCAGAAGTTCAGGTTAACTCTGCTACATCTGTATATGCCTTATAAAAACTAAATAGAAGCAGGGTAGCAAAAATTAACCACAATTAAAATATTTATGCTTGTATGCCAATATTCCAACAGAGAATTTTTTTTTTTTTTTTTTATAAATACACCAAAATAACTAGGCTAGGTTCTCACTTGTGCTATATATATCCAATACAAAGGGCATGCTTATTCATTCCAATTTCATACAAAGAGGTAGTTGATCCCAAAGTGTATTAGGAAAAAGTGAAAAAGGCATTGATCAAGTGGGTACAGTGCTTCAAAGGAAAAAAGATCCAAACAGCTTTAAGAAAAAACAAAAAAAATCACAAATTCATTCTTCAATGGAGCATTCTCCAACAGTGATCTTCCAAGGAAGAAATCAGGCACAAATCTACCACAAATGTAGATTTGGTATAATATTACTTACCCGTTACCTGAATTTATGTCTTTCTCCTTTGGTTCACTCAAGAATGATCTAATTCTTGGAATCGTATGTGTGTAGTCTAATGTATGTCTTCTCTAGTACCTGACACCTCCATGCATCAGTGATGGATGTCCCTGAAAGGCACTGAGCCCATCATTCCAAACTGCAGACACTACCTAATGGATCTGCTCAGGATGATATTATTTATTTATTGGCTTGAAGTCACGACAGGGACACAAGTGAAATGTGGACATTTTTTGGCCCAGCTACATATATAAATATGAAACTTAAAATGATACTAGGAGTGTTAAAGGGGTATTTCCACAAATATAACCATATTTAAATTTGAAGACAATTAGTAGTTAAATATTTTTGCTAATATATGTTATTACAAATTGTCAGAAACCCAGTTAAGGTTTCTCTATTGTGTACAGGTTATCAGGTAGGGACATTGCATGTATGAGAAGATAACCTGACCGCAATAATTAAACCAGGTCTTATTTTCTGACAGAAACGTTCCTGCATTCATGGTCATATCCGTGCATCAGCATAATAAGCATAAATGAATCAGAACAATAAAAGACATGCTTAGGCCCAGTTCACACCTGCGTTGGATATTCCATTTGGGGAGTTCACTGCATGTACTAAAAGGCGGTAAGCTAAGAAACCACACAGACCCCATAGACTTTAATGTTTCATGCAGAAACCACACGGACCCCATTAACATCTATAGGGTCCGTGTAGTTTATGCACGAAACATGCAGAGAACAAAGTGCTACTTGCAGTACTATAGCAAGAATAGTGTGACATGCTGTCCAATTCATGCCATTGTAGACCAGGGTCAAGCTCCTCAAAGAGGCAGGCAACATCACTGCTATTATTATTATTATTATTATTATTGTTATTATTATTATTATTATTATTATTAGAGATGAGCGAACAGTAAAATATTCGATATTCGTTTCGAATAGCCGCTCAATATTTGACTATTTGAATGAATATCGAACCTCATTATAGTCTATGGGAAAAAATGCTTCGTTTCAGGGGAACCCACAATTCGACTCAGGAGGATCACCAAGTCCACTATGAAACCTCAGGAATTGATGCCAACACCTCGGGAATGCAACTGGGACAGCAGGGAAGCATGTCTGGGGGCATCTAACAAGCCTAAGTCACAGTTTTACCCCACCATCACAGCCTATCAACCACACACTTTCTGCACCCAAAAAAACCTCTGTCAAAGTGGGAAAATACTTGGAAACCTTCTTTTTTCCCCAATTGGATGGACAGAAACCCAAATTTGATGCTAAAGAAACATTAACAAGCACCCCTTTAAATCACGTTGCCCATGACAACCACAGATGGAAAAGGCAATGGGAAATACAACAGTACCCACCCTTAACTGTCATTGAGGATGTGTGTGTGTATGTGTGTGTGATGTGGCCCATAAGCTGAGCTACCAGCAGAGATTGAGGGCCTTTAGGTGACTTCAGCCTCTTACCAGCAGAGTTTTAGGCCCTTTAACTTACTTCAGCCTTGCACCAGCAGTTTTTTGCCCTTTGGGTGAGTTGACCCTTGCACCAGCAGAGTGTTAGCCCCTTTAAAATTCTTAGCCCCTAAAACGGTGGTTCCAGAACCATCACTCTCATTGTGTGGGATTGATGCAGTGGATTGGACTAAGGACCCAGACATTGGCCTTCATTGTGATTGTGAAATTGATAACATTTTGGCATCAAATCCTGGGGGTAACTTTTAGTTACAGGACAGCAGTGGAGAATTGGCTGCAACCACTACTATCGGTAATGGTCCTTTAATATCGGACTCTACATTACCTCTACCGGGTTCTGATCAGGTGTTAATAGTCCAAACAACATGCTCCAGTACTTCGCATGTAGATCAGAAACCACTTTCCATTCCGACACCAGATTTAACCAAGCTTCATCGTCATCATCATCATCATCATCATCATCATCATCCTGCTGAGATGGAGCCACTAAAGGAAACCTTGCCTTCCAAGGCATGTTTTGGAGCTGTGACTGAGCCAAATCTAAACACAGAGTCCTTTGGAACTGAACAAAATTCACCAGCAGTGTTTTTGGCCCTTAGGGTGCGTTGAGCCTTGCACCAGCACGTGTCCTGTAACATCAGACGGGCCCTAAGTTCTGCGCTAAGTTGCACAAAGTTCCACTTGACCACCGACGCATGGACAAGTGCATGTAGCCAGGGACGCTACATCTCAATCACGGAACACTGGCTGAATGTAGTTGAGGCTGGGATCGGATCGCAAATTGTGGCGGCCTGCCTTGTCACCGCACCCCATATTCCTGGCAGGAGTGCTGAAACACCACCCTCCTCCTCCTCCTCCGGCGTTAAATCGACCCCAGCTACGAGCCGAAAACGCTGCAACACTGGCGTGGGGAGACGTCAGCAGGCCGTGCTGAAGCTAATCAGCTTGGGGACAGACGGCACACTGCCTCCAAGGTGAGGGATACCATCCTGGATGATATGGCAATGTGTTTTTCCCCGCTGCACCTGGGGCCAGGCATATTTGTCGTGTGTGATAATGGACTGAACCTGGTAGCGGCCCTCGAGCTTGCCAGCCTCCAACACGATCCATGCCTGTTCCACGTTTTTAACTTATTGGTGCAACGGTTTTTAAAAACGTACCCCAATTTACACAAGTTACTGGTTAAAGTGCGGCACTTGTGCACCCACTTTGGCAAGTCTACAGTAGCTGCTGCTAGCCTCAATAGATTCCAGCAATGCCTACATCTGCCTGAACCACCGGCTGTTGTGTGAGCTCACCACATGCTGAAACCCTAGATACCATATGTTGAGCAGTGTGTGTGAGCAGCAGAGACCTTTGATGGAGTTCCATCTCCAAAACCCAAGGGTTCATCAACATTAGCATGTGCTCATCGCAATTCCTGATATGACAGCTGCGTTAAGCAAGGTGCAGGGTACAACGCAGAACATGCCCAAGCAACAGGAACAGATGTTACTATGGCTAGTGGATAATGCTTCCAGCTGCTTTTCCACCACCCAGTCAGCCACTACCTGCAGTCGTGTTCATACCCAAGAGTCTGCCCCTCCTTCCTCCCAAAATGCCCAATCTTCCCAACAGAGTCATTCCACCCTTGCCCCCTCCCAGGATCTCTTTTTGGGTCCTTTTACTGTCTCTCCCTCTGTTGAACCAATTCCCGAATCGCAGGAGCTACCAGACGACTTTGTGTGTCCTGATGCCCAAATAGTGGAGTATCCACCATTTCCTACCAATTTTGTGGTTGTGGACCCGCAACCGGCATTTCTGCGCCTCAGTGATGATGACATGACAAAGTTGACATCAGGGCAAGCTGTGGTTATGTGTGGTTTGCAGTAAGGGGAGAGTGAGCAATTGGAAGAGGAGTTGGTGGTCGACGAGGCCACCGACCCGACAGGGGTGATGTCTAGCGGGGGGAAAACAGTGTAGATGTGGAGGCAAGCTAAGCAGGAAAAAAGGTAGCTAGAGGCAGAGGCATTGACAGGGGTGATGTCTAGGGGCGAAATCAGTGTAGATGTGGAGGCAAGCTAAGCAGGAAAAAAGGTGGCTAGAGGCAGAGGCATGGACAGGGGTGATGTCTAGGGGCGAAAACAGTGTAGATTTGGAGGCAAGCTAAGCATGAAAAAAGGTGACTAGAGGCAGAGGCATGTCCAGAGGCAGCAAGGCCAAAGATTTTCCGTGTACTAGCCACTCGCGCAAAACTCACCCATGTTGGCAAACTTATGCAAGATCTCTCCTTGTCTTTGAGGAGTCCACCAAGAGGGTCAGCTGTGACGACGCACTCGTGAGTGTAACAATCCCGCTCCTGTATGTGATGCAACAATCCGTCCTCGCCATCAGGGATAACACATTGTACGCTGAAGAGTCAGGCATAGGAGCAGAACCATCCCAACTGGATAGTCAGTGCACACTCCTGTCCGCTTCACAGCGTATATTGGTGGAGGAAGAGGAGGATGACGAAGTGGCAGATGATCTCATTGTCATACAGGGGGCTAGCGGCACCCCCTGGCCAAACTACCACCACTGAGGGGCCTAGTGTCACCAGGAGGGACAGGTATAGGCGCATGTTGCAGGAGTACCTGGCCGACCTCAGCCCTGTCCTCTCCGATCCCTCTGGGCTCTACACTTATTGGGTCTCCAAGTTGGATTTGTGGCTGGAACTTGCGCTATACGCCTTGGAGGTCATTTTCCTGCCCTGACGCCAGCTATCGGAAAGTGTCTTCAGCGCAGCCTCACGCATGCCGGTGGCATCATCACAGATAAGCACAGCTGGCTGTCAGGTGACAGTGCTGACCGGCTGACTTTCATCAAAATGAACAGCCAATGGATAGACCCATCATTTACATATCAGTTACATGACAAATTTAGTGCAGGTTGCACACTTTGCAACTCTAAACTGAGTAGGGGGTCTGAAAAGAGCAACCTTACCACCTCTTGGGTGCGCTGTCATTTGGAAGGCAAGCCCTGGGCTCAGTGGGAGAGAGCAAACGCAGGACAATCAGCTCCCAGCGTTGCCGACACTGCCTCTTCCACTGTTTACAGTGCTGGTGCTGCAGTCCAGACCACCAGCCTGGACACCTACACATCTGTCTCTGACATTTTGGGGAGTTCACCCCCATTCGCCCTTTTTGCCTGCAACATCATGCGCCTCTTCCCAGCCACTTCCCATCTCCCAGGCGTTTCATTGCAGGCAGAAGTACAGCGCAAGCCACCCATATGCCCAAGCCTTCAACAGCCTCATCTAAAAACTGCTGGCCCTGCTTCTGGATATTTAGGCCTTCCGTCACCAGATGGCAGCTAGGCACCTCCTTATGCTGGGCCTAGCCATTACTACTTCTCTTGGTATGCTGTCCCCGCCTTGTGCCTGCACATGTCCCATAACATCAGTCGGGCCCAGAGTTCCACGCTTTGCTGCAAGGTCCACTTGACCACTGACGCATCAACAAGTGCCAGCGGTCAGGGATACTGCTTCTCTTTAATGACAGGCCGGGTGAATGTAGTGGAGTCTGGGCACGGGGTGCAAACTGGGGTGGCCTATCTCCTCTCCCAGCCCAAAATTCATGGCAGGGGTTCTCTGAAAGCCTACTCCTGCGCTGCAACCTCAACCCCAGCTACGAGCTGGAAACGCTGTAACACTGGCGTGGGGAGATGTCAGCAGGTCGTGCTGAAGCTCATCTGCTTGGGGGACAGACAGCACACTGCCTCCGAGGTGAGGGATGCGATCCAGGATGATATGGCAATATGGTTTTCCCCGCTGCACCTGAGGCCAGGCATGTTCGCATATGCAATAATGGCCGGAACCTGGTAGCAGATCTGGAGCATGCCAGACTCAAACATGGTCCACACATGGCCCACATTTTCAACTTGTTGGTGTTCTTCGAAACCTACACCATTGTGCCTGATATACTGGTCAAAGTGCGGCCATTTTCGTAAGTGAAAAAAACATTCAGAGCACACTCCTGTCATCTTCGCATTGTTGGCTGGCAGAGGAAGACGAAGGGGATGAAGTAGCATTTCATTTCACTGTCCCACACGAGGATTGAGGGTGAAGTTCAGTGCATCCCATTGCTTCAGCACGGATGGTGTGAAGGGGAGGGTAAAATGGAGGAAATGGAGAGTGACCCTTACAGTTGGGGCAGCCAAGTATCACACTGGCACGCATGGCTGACTTCATGTTGGGTTGCTTTTCAAGAGACAAAGGCATAGTTAAACATCATGGAGCGCAAACAATACTGGATTGAACAAGAAATTGGATTGAGCTTATACAGTGGGGCAAAAAAGTATTTAGTCAGTCACCAATAGTGCAAGTTCCACCACTTAAAAAGATGAGAGGCGTCTGTAATTTACATCATAGGTAGACCTCAACTATGAGAGACAAAATGAGAAAACAAATCCAGAAAATCACATTGTCTGATTTTGTAAGAATTTTTTTGCAAATTATGGTGGAAAATAAGTATTTAGTCAGTAACAAAATTTCATCTCAATACTTTGTTATATATCCTTTGTTGGCAATGATAGAGGTCAAATGTTTTCTGTAAGTCTTCACAAGGTTGGGACACACTGTTGGTATGTTGGCCCATTCCTCCATGCAGATCTCCTCTAGAGCAGTGATGTTTTGGGGCTGTCACTTGGCAACACGGACTTTCAACTCCCTCCAAAGGTTTTCTATAGGGTTGAGATCTGGAGACTGGCTAGGCCACTCTAGGACCTTGAAATGCTTCTTACAAAGCCACTCCTTCATTGCCCTGGCGGTGTGCTTTGGATCATTGTCATGTTGAAAGACCCAGCCACGTTTCGTCTTCAGTGCCCTTGCTGATGGAAGGAGGTTTGCACTCAAAATCTCACGATACATGGCCCCATTCGTTCTTTCATGTACACGGATCAGTCGTCCTGGCCCCTTTGCAGAGAAACAGCCCCAAAGCATGATGTTTCCACCCCCATGCTTTACAGTAGGTATGGTGTTTGATGGATGCAACTCAGTATTCTTTTTCCTCCAAACACGTAAAGTGGTGTTTCTACCAAACAGTTCCAGTTTGGTTTCATCAGACCATAGGACATTCTCCCAATACTCTTCTGGATCATCCAAATGCTCTCTAGCAAACTTCAGACGGGCCCTAACATGTACTGGCTTAAGCAGTGGGACACGTCTGGCACTGCAGGATCTGAGTCCCTGGCGGCGTAGTGTGTTCTGATGGTAGGCTTTGTTACATTGGTCCCAGCTCTCTGCAGTTCATTCACTAGGTCCCCCCGCGTTGTTCTGGGATTTTTGCTCACCGTTCTTGTGATCATTTTGACCCCGCGGGGTGAGATTTTGCGTGGAGCCCCAGAGCGAGGGAGATTATCAGTGGTCTTGTATGTCTTCCATTTTCTAATTATTGCTCCCACAGTTGATTTCTTCAATCCAAGCTGATTGCCTATTGCAGATTCAGTCTTCCCAGCCTGGTGCAGGGCTACAATTTTGTTTCTGGTGTCCTTTGACAGCTCTTTGGTCTTCACCATAGTTGAGTTTGGAGTCTGACTGTTTGAGGGTGTGCACAGGTGTCTTTTTATACTGATAACAAGTTTAAACAGGTGCCATTACTACAGGTAATGAGTGGAGGAAAGAGGAGGCTCTTAAAGAAGAAGTTACAGATCTGTGAGAGCCAGAAATCTTGATTGCTTGTAGGTGACCAAATACTTATTTTCCACCATAATTTGCAAATAAATTCTTACAAAATCAGACAATGTGATTTTCTGGATTTGTTTTCTCATTTTGTCTCTCATAGTTGAGGTCTACCTATGATGTAAATTACAGACGCCTCTCATCTTTTTAAGTGGTGGAACTTGCACTATTGGTGACTGACTAAATACTTTTTTGCCCCACTGTATAGCATGACTGAATTGCTTTGTATCACACTTAGCTTTTGGGGGTAGACCCTTAAAAATTGGATTGAGCTGATATAACCTGATTGAATTGCTGTGTATACCACTTAGCTTTGGGGGTACAGCATTAAAAACAGGTTTGACCATACATGAACTGAATGAACGGCTGTCTCCCACTTAGCTTTGGGGGGTACAGCATTAAAAACAGGTTTGACCATACATGGACTGAATGAACGGCTGTCTCCCACTTAGCTTTGGGGGGTACAGCATGTGGAAAGCTGGATGTTGCGTATATAGACTGACTGAATTGCTGTCTATACCACTTAGCTTTTGGGGGGTACAGCATTAAAATCAGGTTTGACCATACATAGACTGAATTAACGACTGTCTCCCACTTAGCTTTGGGGGGTACAGCATATGGAAAGCTGGATGTTGCATATATAGACTGACTAAATTGTTGTGTCTCCCACTTAGCTTTGGGGAGTACAACATTAAAAACAAGTTTGATCATACATGCCCTGACTGAACGGTTGTGTCTACCACTTAGCTTTGGGGGGGTACAGCATTAAAAACAGGTTTGACCATACATGGCCTGACTGAATGGCTGTGTCTCCCACTTAGCTTTGGGGGGTGCAGCATTAAAAAACTGGATTGAGCTTTTATAGCGTGACTGAATTGCTGTGTTTCACACATAGCTTTTGGGGGGTAGACCCTTACAAATTGAATTGAGCGTACATAGCCGGACTGAATTTCTGTGTCTCCCACCTAGGTTTTGCGGGTACACACCGTGGATATCTGGATTGAGTGTACATAGCCTGACCGAATTTCTGTGTCTCCCACCTAGGTTTTGGGGTTACACACCATGAAAAATTGGATTGACCGTACACAGCCTGACTGAATTTCTGTGTATCCCACCTAGGTTATGGGGTACACACCATGGATATCTAGATTGAGAGTACATAGCTGGATCTAATTGCTCTGTATCCCTGTTTTGGGGGGACACCACCTGGAAATCTGGGTTGAGCGTATATCGCTGGACTGAATTACTCTATATCCCTGTTAGGTGTTTGGGGGGACACTGCCTGGAAAGCTGGGTTGAGCGTATATTTCTGGACTGAATTGCTCTGTATCTCTGTCAGGTGTTCATGGGGGACACTGCCTGCAAAGCTGGGTTGAGTGTATATTTCTAGACTGAATTGCTATGTATCCTTTTAGGTGTATGGGGGGACACTGCCTCCAAAGCTGGGTTGAGCATATATTTCTGGACTGAATACTCTGTATCCCTGTTAGGTGTTTGGGGGGACACTAAATGCAAAGCTGGGTTGAGCGTATATCGCTGGACTGAATGCTCTGTATCCCTGTTAGGTGTTTGGGGAGACACCGCCGGCAAAGCTGGGTTGAGCGTATATCAACTCCTCTCCCTGCAGTATATAGCTCTGAAAAGAGCTGTTGCTCTTCTTCCGTTTTTTCCCTGCCTATCTGAAGCTAATCCGGAAAATGAAACTAAGATGGCGCTGGCTATTCTTATAAATGGGAGGTCACATGTTTTCGGCAGCCAATGGGTTTTTTAAATTTTTTTCAATGCCTCCGTTGTCGCAGTTCCTGTCCCACCTCCCCTGCACAGTTATTGGTGCAAAAAACGCACCAGGTAAGGTAGGAGGGGATCCGAATTTTTACTGCATTTGCCGCGTGGTATTCGATTGGAATCGAATACCTTGAACGGCCTGATATTCAATTGAATACCTAAGGTGTTCGCTCATCTCTAATTATTATTATTGTTTATTTATATAGCACCATTAATTCCATGGTGCTTTACATACAGTACACAAAATATACAGGCAGATATAAAACTAACAGTGACCAACTGGCACAGTGGGGCAGAGGGCCCTGCCCGCAAGGGCTTACAATCTATGAGGGAAGGGGGTTAGAGACAGAAGGAGAGGGGGGAGACAGTTCAGATGGTGATGTGGTGCTAGTGTTATTGGAGGTTGTAGGCCTTCCTGAATAGGTAAGTCTTCAGGGCCTTCTTGAAGCCTGTGATTGTGGGGGTCAGTCTTATGTGTCTTGGTAAGGAGTTCCAGAGTATCGGGGATGCACGGGAGAAATCTTGGAGACGGTTGTGTGAGGAGCGGATGAGAGCAGAGCGGAGTAGGAGGTCTTTGGAGGATCTGAGGTTATGTGTGGGCAGGTAGCAGGAGATTAGGTTGGAGATATAAGGAGGGGACAGGTTGTGGATGGCTTTGTATGTTAATGTTAGTAGCTTGAACTCAATTCGCTGGGCTATGGGTAGCCAGTGGAGGGACTGGCAGAGGGCAGCAGCTGATGAAGATAGGGGAGAGAGGTGAATTAAGCGAGCAGCGCAGTTTAAGGAGGACTGGAGGGGGGCGAGGCGGATTCGGCGGATGTTCTTGAGTTGGAGGCAGCAGGAAGTGTTGAGGGTTTGAACATGTGACTTGAAGGATAGGTCGGGGTCCAGTGTTACTCCAAGGCATCAGGCCTGTGGGACAGGGGTAAGTGTGGTTCCATTGAATTTGATAGATGGATCACGTGGAGGGGCCATACGGGGTGGGGCAACGATAATGAACTCCGTTTTCTCCATATTGAGTTTGAGAAAGCGGGAGGAGAGGAAGGGGGCTACAGCCGTTAAACAATCTGGAGCTCTGGCCAGCAGAGAGGTAATGTCTGGTCCAGAGATGTATATTTGGATGCCATCAGCATAGCAATGGTACTGGAAACCATGAGATTCTATGAGTTGGCCCAGGCCAAGGGTGTAGATGGAGAACAGGAGGGGTCCTAGGACAGAGCCTTGGTGGACACCTACAGAGAGAGAGCATGGTGAGAAGGTGGTGTGCGAGTGGGAGATGCTGAATGTGCGGTTGGTGTGGTATGAGGAGATCCAGGAATGAGCCAGGTCTGAGATACCAAGGGATGAGAGAATTTATAACAGGAGGGAGTGGTCGACTGTGTCAAAGGCAGAGGAGAGGTCAAGGAGGAGGAGGACGCTTGGCTTTGGTGGTTAGCAGGTCATTAGTGACTTTTGTTAGGCAGTTTCAGTGGAGTGACGGGGTCTGATGCCTGACTGTAGTCTGTCAAAGAGCAGGTTGGACTAGAGATAGGAGGAGAGTTCTGAGTGGACGTGCTGCTCAATCAGTTTTGAAGCGTACAGGAGCAGTGAGATGGGACAATAGTTGGCTGGAGCGGACAGGTCAAGGGACGATTTCTTAAGTATGGGTGTGAATGTGGCGTGTTTGAAGGCGGAGGGGAAGGATCCATTGGCTAGGGATAGGTAGAAGAGATGGGTTAGGGCTGGGGTAATGGCTTCAGTGAGTTTGGGGATGAGATGTGACTGAACCGGATCAAGTGCACAGGAGGTGACGTGGGATTTAGAGATTAGGGAGGAGAGTTTTTCGTCAGTGATGGTGGAGAAACAGGTCAGGAATGAAGATCAGCAATAGTTGGGTAGAGGGGTTGTCGAGGGAGTAGGGTGAGACTGTCTCTGATGGTGTCGATTTTAGTTTTGAAGTAAGAGACAAAGTCGTCAGCTGAGATAAGTGATGTCGGAGGGGGGGAAGGAGGACGGAGGAGGGAGTTGAAGGTGGTGAATAGCTGTTTGGGATTGTGAGAGAGTGCAGATATGAGTGTGGTGAAGTAGATCTGCTTTGCGGAGGTGAGTACGTTCTTAAATGTGAGAACTGCCCCTTTGTAACTGAGGAAGTCCTCCTGGGATTGACTTTTCTTCCAGAGGCGTTCTGCAACCCACGCGGCACGTCTCAGTTTTTTAGTCAGGTCAGTGTGTCAGGGTTGCGTATTGATAGGTCGGGCTCTAGTGGTTGTGAAGGGGGCCACAGAATCAAGGGCAGCAGTGATGGTGTTATTATAGAAGGCAGCAGTGGCATCTGTGTCCTGGAGTGACGATATGTCAGTGAGTGGTAGGAGTGAGTCTGAGAGCGTACGGATGTCAAGACATTTGAGGTTCCTGTGGGGGCGTGTTGGTTTGGAGGTTGGGGGTTCTATTGGAGAGTAGAGGGCAGAGAATGTCAGCAGGTTGTGGTCAGAGAGCGTGAATGGAGAATTAGAGAGGCTGCATATGGAGCAGAGGTGGGTGAATATGAGGTCTAGTGTGCCCCTCTTTATGTGCCCCCCTGCTATGAGACTCATGATGAAAAAGGACCTGGTATTGAACTTCTCCCTCTCAACGTGTAGCCAAATGACTTTCCTGCAGCCACTACCAGGGGGAGCTCAGTGCACAGAGATTTTTAAAGCTTCCATCCAGTTCAATGTATGAATTCCTATACACTGAGCTCCCCCTAGTAGTGGTTGCAAGCAAACAGTTTTATCATGTACAGTATCATCTACAGAGTCCTCAGAAAGACCGCAGGGTATTAATATCTTCTTCTACTCCTTTCTTGTTGTTGTTCCTCCTCCTGTGAAAACAAAAGAATATTTGATTCACAACAGCTCTTCATTACTTCATTAATATATTGGAAACATATATGTATTTCAGTACTTACCTCCTGTTGCCGTCTGTGTCGCCGCACCATACTAACTACCACTGACATTACTAGTCTCATTTCTTGGCGGCGGACTGTTGATGCAGGGCTGGGTTGCGATGTGGCTGAGGCTGCGTTTTCCACCATAACAATTTTTTCTCAGAACAGATCAGAGCAGATCAAAATTTTCGACAGTACAAGCTAAAATGGTGCCTGAAGAAAAAAGGGATTGGCTTTTTGGGCATGCCCAGTGGGCTGGCTAGTTAAAAATGGGCTGGAGGAAAAAAAAAAAACGCTTCCAAAAACGTGTCAAAAACCGCGTTGCATCAAACAATGCTTTCCTAATTCCTGAAGCACATTTTTTCTTCTCTAAAATACTTGCCAAAGAACTTCTGTGTGAACATACCCTTAGTTGAGAAGTCCAACAGTGTGTTTATAGCCACATAAGCACAACTGAGATGCGCAGACTCTTTTCTAGCCACTTTTCTTAGGCCGGGTTCACACGGGAGTTTTTTGGTCAGGATTTTCACACGGAATCTGCGTCAAAATCCTGCAAAAAAAATCCACCTCCCATTCACCACAGAAAGCTTGTTTTGTCCTGTGTTCAGACAATGTGAACCTACGGCTTAGTCCAAACTTGAAACACAAACTGGCCAAGTCACTATTTCACTGCCAAATCTAATTTTGTTTAGCTTTATTTACCAATTTATTTTTTTTTTGGTAAAACAAAAACTGCCAACATCTCTCCAAAATTCTGAGAGTGATACAGTTTAGTTTCACTCTTATTTTCATAGGCCAACTCACTCTTTCTCTATCTTCACCAAGAAAAATTAGATTGTTGTACCATATTAGCCAGTGGATATGAAATGTAAAGATTGAGAGTCCTCAGTAGTTGATACCTTTTTTAATGGCTAACAAAAATGCTGAAAGATTTCAAGCTTTCGAGACTACTAGGTCTCTTCATCAGACATGGTAGAACACAATTTCTGAAGGCATGCAGAGGTGATGGAATGTTTTCTTTAATCATCACTGTTCCTGAGCAATAAATTCTGCTACTTCTAGTGCCTGACATGCTATTTAGGCACCGTAGTGTCAGGTGGACAGGGTCAATCACAAGTAGACAAGGAGTGCTATTCTGAGCACTAAGGCATGGTTCACACATCAGTATTAGAGATGAGCGAACAGTGTTCTATCGAACTCATGTTCGATCGGATATTAGGCTGTTCGGCATGTTCGAATCGAATCGAACACCGCGTGGTAAAGTGCGCCATTACTCGATTCCCCTCCCACCTTCCCTGGCGCCTTTTTTGCTCCAATAACAGCGCAGGGTAGGTGGGACAGGAACTACGACACCGGTGACGTTGAAAAAAGTAGGCAAAACCCATTGGCTGCCGAAAACATGTGACCTCTAATTTAAAAGAACAGCGCCGCCCTGCTTCGCGTCATTCTGAGCTTGCAATTCACCGAGGACGGAGGTTTCCGTCCAGCTAGCTAGGGCTTAGATTCTGGGTAGGCAGGGACAGGCTAGGATAGGAAGGAGAAGACAACCAACAGCTCTTGTAAGAGCTAAATTCCAGGGAGAAGCTTGTCAGTGTAACGTGGCACTGACGGGCTCAATCGCCGCAACCCAGCTTTCCCAGGATCCTGAATGGAATACACTGTCAGTGTATTCCCGTATACCCGATATATACCCCGATACCCGTTCCAACGGTGTGCCCCCCCACCTTCACCCCAGAAATACCCTGCAAGTCCCCTAGCAATAGAATTGGGGCTATATACACCCACAATTTTTACTACTGGTATACAGTGCCATTGTCTGACTGGGAATTCAAAGAATATATTGGGAATACAAATACCCTCATTTCTTGCTACTGCCATATAGTGCCAGTTTCTGACTGGTAATTCAAAGAATATATTGGGGTTACGTGCACCCACAATTTTTACTACTGGTATACAGTGCCATTGTCTGACTGGGAATTCAAAGAGTATATTGGGAATACAAATACCCTCATTTCTTGCTACTGCCATATAGTGCCAGTTTCTGACTGGGAATTCAAAGAATATATTGGGGTTACGTGCACCCACAATTTTTACTACTGGTATACAGTGCCATTGTCTGACTGGGAATTCAAAGAATATATTGGGGTTATAAATACCCTCATTTCTTGCTACTGCCATATAGTGCCAGTTTCTGACTGGTAATTCAAAGAATATATTGGGGTTACGTGCACCCACAATTTTTACTACTGGTATACAGTGCCATTGTCTGACTGGGAATTCAAAGAATATATTGGGAATACAAATACCCTCATTTCTTGCTACTGCCATATAGTGCCAGTTTCTGACTGGGAATTCAAAGAATATATTGGGGTTACGTGCACCCACAATTTTTACTACTGGTATACAGTGCCATTGTCTGACTGGGAATTCAAAGAATATATTGGGGTTATAAATACCCTCATTTCTTGCTACTGCCATATAGTGCCAGTTTCTGACTGGTAATTCAAAGAATATATTGGGGTTACGTGCACCCACAATTTTTACTACTGGTATACAGTGCCATTGTCTGACTGGGAATTCAAAGAGTATATTGGGAATACAAATACCCTCATTTCTTGCTACTGCCATATAGTGCCAGTTTCTGACTGGGAATTCAAAGAATATATTGGGGTTACGTGCACCCACAATTTTTACTACTGGTATACAGTGCCATTGTCTGACTGGGAATTCAAAGAATATATTGGGGTTATAAATACCCTCATTTCTTGCTACTGCCATATAGTGCCAGTTTCTGACTGGTAATTCAAAGAATATATTGGGGTTACGTGCACCCACAATTTTTACTACTGGTATACAGTGCCATTGTCTGACTGGGAATTCAAAGAGTATATTGGGAATACAAATACCCTCATTTCTTGCTACTGCCATATAGTGCCAGTTTCTGACTGGTAATTCAAAGAATATATTGGGGTTACGTGCACCCACAATTTTTACTACTGGTATACAGTGCCATTGTCTGACTGGGAATTCAAAGAATATATTGGGGTTATAAATACCCTCATTTCTTGCTACTGCCATATAGTGCCAGTTTCTGACTGGTAATTCAAAGAATATATTGGGGTTACGTGCACCCACAATTTTTACTACTGGTATACAGTGCCATTGTCTGACTGGGAATTCAAAGAGTATATTGGGAATACAAATACCCTCATTTCTTGCTACTGCCATATAGTGCCAGTGTCTGACTGGGAATTCAAAGAATATATTGGGGTTACGTGCACCCACAATTTTTACTACTGGTATACAGTGCCATTGTCTGACTGGGAATTCAAAGAATATATTGGGGTTATAAATACCCTCATTTCTTGCTACTGCCATATAGTGCCAGTTTCTGACTGGTAATTCAAAGAATATATTGGGGTTACGTGCACCCACAATTTTTACTACTGGTATACAGTGCCATTGTCTGACTGGGAATTCAAAGAGTATATTGGGAATACAAATACCCTCATTTCTTGCTACTGCCATATAGTGCCAGTGTCTGACTGGGAATTCAAAGAATATATTGGGGTTACGTGCACCCACAATTTTTACTACTGGTATACAGTGCCATTGTCTGACTGGGAATTCAAAGAATATATTGGGGTTATAAATACCCTCATTTCTTGCTACTGCCATATAGTGCCAGTTTCTGACTGGTAATTCAAAGAATATATTGGGGTTACGTGCACCCACAATTTTTACTACTGGTATACAGTGCCATTGTCTGACTGGGAATTCAAAGAGTATATTGGGAATACAAATACCCTCATTTCTTGCTACTGCCATATAGTGCCAGTTTCTGACTGGTAATTCAAAGAATATATTGGGGTTACGTGCACCCACAATTTTTACTACTGGTATACAGTGCCATTGTCTGACTGGGAATTCAAAGAATATATTGGGGTTATAAATACCCTCATTTCTTGCTACTGCCATATAGTGCCAGTTTCTGACTGGTAATTCAAAGAATATATTGGGGTTACGTGCACCCACAATTTTTACTACTGGTATACAGTGCCATTGTCTGACTGGGAATTCAAAGAGTATATTGGGAATACAAATACCCTCATTTCTTGCTACTGCCATATAGTGCCAGTGTCTGACTGGGAATTCAAAGAATATATTGGGGTTACGTGCACCCACAATTTTTACTACTGGTATACAGTGCCATTGTCTGACTGAGAATTCAAAGAGTATATTGGGAATACAAATACCCTCATTTCTTGCTACTGCCATATAGTGCCAGTGTCTGACTGGGAATTCAAAGAATATATTGGGGTTACGTGCACCCACAATTTTTACTACTGGTATACAGTGCCAATTTCTAACTAGGAATTCAAAATGCGCAAGGCTCCCGGAAAGGGACGTGGACGAGGCCGTGGGCGAGGTCGGGGGAATGGTTCTGGGGAGCAAGGTAGCAGTGAAGCCACAGGGCGTCCCGTGCCTACTCCTGTGGGGCAGCAAGCATTGCGCCACTCCACAGTGCCAGGGTTGCTTGCCACATTAACTAAACTGCAGGGTACAAACCTTAGTAGGCCCGAGAACCAGGAACAGGTCTTGCAATGGCTGTCAGAGAACGCTTACAGCACATTGTCCAGCAGCCAGTCAGACTCTGCCTCCTCTCCTCCTATTACCCAACAGTCTTGTCTTCCTTCCTCCCAAAATTCCGAAGCTTTACAGAACAATAACCCAAACTGTCCCTGCTCCCCAGAGCTGTTCTCCGCTCCTTTCATTGTCCCTCAACCTGCCTCTCCACGTCACGATTCCACGAACCTAACAGAGGAGCATCTGTGTCCAGATGCTCAAACACTAGAGTCTCCTCCATCTCCGTTCGATTTGGTGGTGGATGACCAGCAACCCACCCTCATCGACGATGATGTGACGCAGTTGCCGTCAGGGCATCCAGTTGACTGGCGCATTGTGCGGGAGGAGGAGATGAGACAGGAGTTGGAAGAGGAAGTGGTGGATGATGAGGACACTGACCCGACCTGGACAGGGGGGATGTCAAGCGGGGAAAGTAGTGTGGATGTTGAGGCAGGTGCAGCACCAAAAAGGGTAGCTAGAGGCAGAGGCAGAGGTCAGCAGCTTAGGCGAAGCCAGGCCACACCCGGAATCTCCCAAGATGTTCCAGTTCGTACCCAGCCCCGAAAAACTCCCACCTCGAGGGCACGTTTCTCGAAGGTGTGGAGTTTTTTCAAGGAATGCGCCGAGGACAGATATAGTGTTGTCTGCACAATTTGCCTCTCGAAATTGATTAGGGGCTCTGAGAAGAGCAACCTGTCCACCACTTCAATGCGCCGTCATTTGGAATCCAAGCACTGGAATCAGTGGCAGGCAGCAACGGCAGGACAAAGGCCGCCTGCCGTTCACGCCACTGCCACTGCCTCTGCCTCTGCCTCTGCCACTGCCACTGCTGACTGTGCTGGCGATGCACTCCAGAGGACGAGCCAGGACACCACTTCATCTGCCTCCGCCACTTTGTTGACTTCTACCTCATCCTCCCCTGGTCCTGTCTTATCTCCTTCTCCTGCACCATCAAAGGCACCATCAGGCGTTTCTTTACAACAACCCACCATCTCTCAGACATTGGAGCGGCGGCAGAAATACACTGCTAACCACCCACACGCGCAAGCCTTGAACGCCAACATCGCTAAACTGCTGGCCCAGGAGATGTTGGCGTTCCGGCTTGTTGAAACTCCCGCCTTCCTGGACCTGATGGCAACTGCGGCACCTCGCTATGCCGTCCCTAGCCGTCACTACTTCTCCCGGTGTGCCGTCCCCGCCTTGCACCAGCACGTGTCACTCAACATCAGGCGGGCCCTTAGTTCCGCGCTTTGCACAAAGGTCCACTTGACCACCGACGCGTGGACAAGTGCATGCGGACAGGGACGCTACATTTCACTGACGGCACACTGGGTGAATGTAGTTGAGGCTGGGACTGCTTCCCAAACTGGCCCGGTGTACCTCGTCTCCCCGCCTAACATTCCTGGCAGGGACACGAGAAGAACACCCCCCTCCTCCTCCTCCTCTACCGCCTCCTCCTCCGCCACCGCCTCCTCCTCCGCCACCGCCTCCTCCTCCGCTGTTAGATTGACCCCAGCTACGAGTTGGAAACGTTGCAGCACTGGCGTTGGTAGACGTCAGCAGGCTGTGCTGAAGCTGATCAGCTTGGGGGACAGACAGCACACTGCCTCCGAGGTGAGGGATGCCCTCCTCGATGAGACGGCAATATGGTTTGAGCCGCTGCACCTGGGCCCAGGCATGGTCGTTTGTGATAACGGCCGGAACCTGGTAGCAGCTCTGGAGCTTGCCGGACTCCAACATGTTCCATGCCTGGCCCACGTCTTCAACCTAGTGGTGCAACGTTTCCTAAAGAGCTACCCCAATGTTCCAGAGCTACTGGTGAAAGTGCGGCGCATGTGCGCCCACTTTCGCAAGTCGACAGTAGCCGCTGCTAGCTTAAAATCTCTCCAGCAACGCCTGCATGTGCCACAACACCGGCTTTTGTGCGACGTCCCCACACGCTGGAACTCAACGTTTCAGATGTTGAATAGAGTGGTTGAGCAGCAGAGACCTTTGATGGAATACCAGCTACAAAACCCTAGGGTGCCACAAAGTCAGCTGCCTCAGTTTCACATCCATGAGTGGCCATGGATGAGAGACCTTTGTGACATCCTACGGGTCTTTGAGGAGTCCACAAGGAGGGTGAGCTCTGAGGATGCGATGGTGAGCCTTACAATCCCGCTCTTGTGTGTTCTGAGAGAATCCCTGATTGACATCAGGGATAACTCAGATCACACAGAGGAGTTAGGGATAGCATCCGATCCGTCACAGCTGGAGAGTAGGTCCACACATCTGTCCGCTTCACTGCGTTTAATGGAGGAGGAGGAGGAGGAGGAGGAGGAAGAAGAGTTGTCCGATGATGTGATGGTGATACAGGAGGCTTCCGGGCAACTTCGAATCGTCCCATTGTTGCAGCGCGGATGGGTAGACATGGAGGATGAGGAGGAAATGGAGATTGAACTTTCCGGTGGGGCCAGAGGAGTCATGCCAACTAACACTGTGGCAGACATGGCTGAGTTCATGTTGGGGTGCTTTACAACCGACAAGCGTATTGTCAAAATCATGGAGGACAACCAGTACTGGATCTTTGCTATCCTTGACCCCCGGTATAAAAACAACATCTCGTCTTTTATTCCGGTAGAGGGGAGGGCCAATCGCATCAATGCTTGCCACAGGCAATTGGTGCAGAATATGATGGAGATGTTTCCAGCATGTGACAGTGGCGGCAGGGAGGGCAGTTCCTCCAGTAGGCAACCAAGTTCTCACCGGTCCACACAAACGAGGGGCACACTGTCTAAGGTCTGGGACACCTTGATGGCACCCCCTCGCCAAAGTGCCGCCACGGAGGGTCCTAGTGTCACCAGGCGTGAGAAGTATAGGCGCATGTTGCGGGAATACCTTTCCGACCACAGCCCTGTCCTCTCCGACCCCTCTGCGCCCTACACGTATTGGGTGTCGAAGTTGGACCTGTGGCTTGAACTTGCCCTATATGCCTTGGAGGTGCTGTCCTGTCCTGCCGCCAGCGTCCTATCTGAGAGGGTGTTCAGTGCAGCCGGTGGCATCATCACTGACAAGCGCACCCGTCTGTCAGCTGAGAGTGCCGACCGGCTCACTTTGATAAAAATGAACCACCACTGGATAGAGCCTTCATTTTTGTGCCCACCTGTGTAAAGCACCCCAACATGAAACTCCATGTCTGTACTCAACCTCTCCAATTCCTCCGCATCCTCATACTCATCCACCATAAGCGTTGCACAATTCTGCTAATACTAGGCTCCCTCCAACATGATTTCCCCCAACTCTGCTGGTTAGAGGCTCCCTCCACCCTGATTTCCACCAACTCTGCTGGTTAGAGGCTCCCTCCACCCTGCTTTCCCACAACTCTGCTGGTTAGAGGCTCCTTCCACCATGAATTTGCCCAAACTGGGCTGTTTAGAGGCTCCCTCCACCATGAATTGGTCCAAACTGGGCTGGTTAGAGGCTCCCTCCACCATGAATTGGTCCAAACTGGGGTGGTTAGAGGCTCCCTCCACCATTAATTGGTCCAAACTGGGCTGGTTAGAGGCTCCCTCCACCATGAATTGGTCCAAACTGGGCTGGTTAGAGGCTCCCTCCACCATGAATTGGTCCAAACTGGGGTGGTTAGAGGCTCCCTCCACCATTAATTGGTCCAAACTGGGCTGGTTAGAGGCTCCCTCCACCATTAATTGGTCCAAACTGGGCTGGTTAGAGGCTCCCTCCACCATGAATTTGCCCAAACTGGGCTGTTTAGAGGCTCCCTCCACCATTAATTGGTCCAAACTGGGCTGGTTAGAGGCTCCCTCCACAATTAATTGGTCCAAACTGGGCTAATTAGAGGCTCCCTCCACCATGAATTGGTCCAAACTGGGTTTTTTAGAGGCTCCCTCCACCATGAATTTGCCCAAACTGGGCTGTTTAGAGGCTCCCTCCACCATGAATTGGTCCAAACTGGGCTGGTTAGAGGCTCCCTCCACCATGAATTTCCCAAAACTTGGCTGTTTAGAGGCTCCCTCCACCATTAATTGGTCCAAACTGGGCTGGTTAGAGGCTCCCTCCACCATGAATTGGTCCAAACTGGGGTTTTTAGAGGCTCCCTCCACCATGAATTGGTCCAAACTTGGCTGTTTAGAGGCTCCCTCCACCATGAATTGGTCCAAACTGGGCTGGTTAGAGGCTCCCTCCACCATGAATTGGTCCAAACTGGGTTTTTTAGAGGCTCCCTCCACCATGAATTTGCCCAAACTGGGCTGTTTAGAGGCTCCCTCCACCATGAATTGGTCCAAACTGGGTTTTTTAGAGGCTCCCTCCACCATGAATTGGTCCAAACTGGGCTGGTTAGAGGCTCCCTCCACCATGAATTGGTCCAAACTGGGGTGGTTAGAGGCTCCCTCCACCATTAATTGGTCCAAACTGGGCTGGTTAGAGGCTCCCTCCACCATTAATTGGTCCAAACTGGGCTGGTTAGAGGCTCCCTCCACCATGAATTTGCCCAAACTGGGCTGTTTAGAGGCTCCCTCCACCATTAATTGGTCCAAACTGGGCTGGTTAGAGGCTCCCTCCACAATTAATTGGTCCAAACTGGGCTAATTAGAGGCTCCCTCCACCATGAATTGGTCCAAACTGGGTTTTTTAGAGGCTCCCTCCACCATGAATTTGCCCAAACTGGGCTGTTTAGAGGCTCCCTCCACCATGAATTGGTCCAAACTGGGCTGGTTAGAGGCTCCCTCCACCATGAATTTCCCAAAACTTGGCTGTTTAGAGGCTCCCTCCACCATTAATTGGTCCAAACTGGGCTGGTTAGAGGCTCCCTCCACCATGAATTGGTCCAAACTGGGCTGGTTAGAGGCTCCCTCCACCATTAATTGGTCCAAACTGGGCTGGTTAGAGGCTCCCTCCACCATGAATTTGCCCAAACTGGGCTGGTTAGAGGCTCCCTCCACCATGAATTGGTCCAAACTGGGTTTTTTAGAGGCTCCCTCCACCATGAATTTGCCCAAACTGGGCTGGTTAGAGGCTCCCTCCACCATGAATTGGTCCAAACTGGGCTGGTTAGAGGCTCCCTCCACCATGAATTTGCCCAAACTGGGCTGTTTAGAGGCTCCCTCCACTATTAATTGGTCCAAACTGGGCTGGTTAGAGGCTCCCTCCACCATGAATTTGCCCAATCTGGGCTGTTTAGAGGCTCCCTCCACCATGAATTGGTCCAAACTGGGTTTTTTAGAGGCTCCCTCCACCATGAATTGGTCCAAACTGGGCTGGTTAGAGGCTCCCTCCACCATGAATTTCCCAAAACTTGGCTGTTTAGAGGCTCCCTCCACCATGAATTGGTCCAAACTGGGCTGGTTAGAGGCTCCCTCCACCATGAATTTCCCAAAACTTGGCTGTTTAGAGGCTCCCTCCACCATGAATTGGTCCAAACTGGGCTGGTTAGAGGCTCCCTCCACCATTAATTGGTCCAAACTGGGCTGGTTAGAGGCTCCCTCCACCATGAATTGGTCCAAACTGGGTTTTTTAGAGGCTCCCTCCACCATGAATTTGCCCAAACTGGGCTGTTTAGAGGCTCCCTCCACCATGAATTGGTTCAAACTGGGCTGGTTAGAGGCTCCCTCCACCATTAATTGGTCCAAACTGGGCTGGTTAGAGGCTCCCTCCACCATTAATTGGTCCAAACTGGGCTGGTTAGAGGCTCCCTCCACCATGAATTTGCCCAAACTGGGCTGGTTAGAGGCTCCCTCCACCATGAATTGGTCCAAACTGGGTTTTTTAGAGGCTCCCTCCACCATGAATTTGCCCAAACTGGGCTGGTTAGAGGCTCCCTCCACCATGAATTGGTCCAAACTGGGGTTTTTAGAGGCTCCCTCCACCATGAATTTGCCCAAACTGGGGTGTTTAGAGGCTCCCTCCACCATGAATTTGCCCAAACTCTGCTGGTTAGAGGCTCAATCCACCCTGATTTTCAAAACAAATGTTGGTGCCAACCTCAACTTACTACAAGGGCCAAATTCACTGCTGGTGACAAGCTCTCCTCACTGCAAGTGCCAAATACACATGTTTCAAGGTGTTTTCCTACTGTCAGAGAGGTGGTATTGAGTGTGTAAAGTGTGTAGTTGTTAGGCTGTGATGTTGGGGTAATAGAGGGTCTTTGGTGTGTTAGATGCCCCCAGACATGCTTCCCCTGCTGTCCCAGTGTCATTCCAGAGGTGTTGGCATCATTTCCTGGGGTGTCATAGTGGACTTGGTGACCCTCCAGACACGGATTTGGGTTTCCCCCTTAACGAGTATCTGTTCCCCATAGACTATAATGGGGTTCGAAACCCGTTCGAACACACGAACATTGAGCGGCTGTTCGAATCGAATTTCGAACCTCGAACATTTTAGTGTTCGCTCATCTCTAATCAGTATGCCATCCATCCGTCTGAATTCCGTTTAACACTTTAAATGGACTGATGCACATACTGATTGTATACTGACACCTTTTTATGCTGATAGCAAAGTCTGTGCTTCCCCTAGAGGACAGATAAGGGGATTAAAAGTAGCAATTGTAAACAGAGTAGAGATAAGGACATATAATAAATGTCCTTATCTGTACTCTGTTTACAATTGCTACTTTTAATCCCCTTATCTGTCCTCTAGGGGATGTGAAATGAAAGAAATTTTTGAGAGAAGTCCTCAGTAGTTGATACCTTTTTTGATACCTTTTTTGATGCTTTTTGATGACATATCGAGCTTTTGAGACTATAGAGGTCTCTTCATCAGGATGGTATAACACAATTTCTGAAGTGACGCTAGGTTCACACCTGCGTTCGAGTCTCCGTTCTGTGCTTTCCGTCTTCTACATGCAAGAAGATGGAATGCACAGACCGGGTCCGGCCGTGAGCGGTGGTGAGCGTTTTATGCTCTCCGCCGCAAAACCGTTTTTTTTAATCCGGACACAGAGTACAGAGTACTGCATGTCCGACTCTGTGTCCGGATTAAAAAACCCGGTTTCGCGGCGGAGAGCATAAAACGCTCACCGCCGCTCACGGCCAGACAGCTTTCTCACCCATTCAAATGAATGGGTGAGAAAGAATCCTGCAGGTTTCCGTCTCCTGCTCTGTTTTATGCAGGAAACGGAAACCTGCAGTACGGAGACCGGGCGCAGATGTGAACGAGCCCTTAGGCATATATATATATATATATATATATATATATATATATATATATATATATATCTAGAGAGAGAGAGAGAGAGAGAGAGGAATGGAGTGTTAGATGCAAAATAGATGGAAAACAGAACATGTAAATAAACGGCAAAAAAAAAATATATATCAGTTCACAGGAAAGTTCTCTGGGTTTATAGCTTCTTTGATCAGTGATGTGTTGTCTAGTGGTTGTAGAAGGCCATAAAACCCTGTGCTTGATTTAACCCCCTTTGGAGAGTGTTAAAGGTCGTCATAAGTTTAAACTCCCATATGAGGGGATCTTTCCTGTTCTTAAAATTCCCTCTTAGTACCAGGATCTTCATATCCTGGGTCATATTATGATTTTCATTGCAGAAGTGTTTTGGCACAGGGAGGTCCAGTCTCTGTTCTCTAATCGTATGTCTGTGTGAGTTCCTCTTCATCCTAAGTGACTGTCCTGTCTCACCTACATACAGGCCCTCAGGACACTTAGTACACAATATCAAATACACTACATTAGGTGTGCTGCAGGTGACATTACCTGGGATCTTGTAGTGTCGATCAGAGTTCGGGATCTTTATTTTATCCGTAGTCAGTATGTGCAGGCAGGTTTTGCACCTCTTATTTCCACATGGAAATGTTCCTTTGTTAGTTGGAGGTGACAGTGAGCTGCTAATAATCATATTCCTGAGGTTTGGTGGCTGTCTGTAGCACAGGAGAGGGGGATCTGGAAATATGGATTTTAGACATCATCTTTTTGCAGTAGTGGATGTAATTTGCGTGTAATTCCTCTAAGCATCTCCAGGTGTGGCTTATATGTGACAACCAGGGGCACCCGATTGTTCTCCTGTTCGGTATTGTATTTTAATAACTCCGATCTTGGTATTCTCGTGGCCCTGTTAATTTGGTTTTCAACTGTTCTTGGATGGTAACCCTGCCTCAAGAATGTGTTTTTGAGGCCCCCAATGTGCTTGTCTCTGTCCACAGGGTCTGAACATATGCGATGGTATCTGATGGCCTGGCTGTAGACAATGGAATTCTTTATGTGTTTTGGATGAAAGCTATCCCATCTTAGGTAGGGCAGCCAATCGGCGATACAGTGATGTCTCAATTTTGTTGTCCTGTATCTTGATGACTGTGTCTAGGAAGTTTATTTCCGAGAAGGAGTGATTGAGCGTCAGGTTGATGGTGGGATGGAACTGGTTGAATTGTTCATGGAAGGTTTTCAGCTGTTGTTCAGACCCAGTCCAAATGATTAAGATATCGTCAATGAAGCGATAGTAGGCCTGAGGCCTGGTGGTGCAGGTGGATAGGAAGTCACTCTCAAGCCTGGCCATGAAGAGATTGGCATACTGTGGTGCCATTTTGCTCCCCATTGCGGTGCAGGTGGATAGGAAGTCACTCCCAAGCCTGGCCATGAAGAGATTGGCATACTGTGGTGCCATTTTGCTCCCCATTGCGGTGCCAGTCTGCTGTAGATAGATGCAGTCACAAGGATATTTTTTTCTCTAGGGGATGGACAGCCTTCTGTTATTTAAAGATGTATAGCCTCCTCAGGTCTATTGGTGGTCCAACGCTTAACCACACTAGTTGTATTGATCATTGTTCAAACCATATAACAACTTTCACTATAGACAATAATGTACATTTTGGAATAGCATAAGAATGACACTTTACAAAAAAATATAGTATTTTGATACATTGGAGTGCTAAAAAAAAGTACCATAATGCATGATCAAAAATATTGATTGGAGTCATCCGCAAACAACTTCTTTTTCTCATCAATAGATGCTGATGTATTATAGAAATGTAGGCAGAAATCAGTCTCCCAATAGTCAATGAATATAAGTATACGTTTTGCTTTTGCTAGTATCTCCAAAAAATTGAATTTACACATATCAAGCGTAGATGGCCAGCTTTGTAGAAAGTATCTCTTTAAAATGTTTAGCTTTAGTAGTAGTTGATAATGAACTTAATTAATATAGTATATCTTTCTTTTGCAGAGGCTGCATATTACTAGTATTCATATTAAAGCCACAGCATCCAGATGCCCTAAATTCTGCTCAATTGAACATGGAAACTGACCTGGTTCACTCTGCTATTATAAGTCCTTTTCCTCTGATTAGATATACTACAAAGATTTGTTTTTCATAATTACATCCAATGGTACCGACTATCTACTTTTTACAGAAAGTTCATAAAAACTTGGACATCCCATCTTATCTGGGAGAGGAGGTTTATGTGAATTGGTATGCATTGGATTTTTATTTAAAGCCTTGTGTTTAGTTTACCCTCATTTATTAGGGACTCAACGGAGGCCTTGCAATGTATTGAAGAGAACATGTACTTTGTTAGTCCTGACGTTGAATCCTTATATACATCAATAGAGTATTAACATGGTTTGAAAGCCGCCTATTTCTTTTGATTAAGGCTAGTTGCAGATGACCGTGTGTTTTTAGCGGTCAGCAAACTAATAATTAGTGGTGAGTTTTTGCGGACAGAGTCTCATTAGTGTGTTGTGGGGGAATAAGCTCAGCAGTAGCAGCAGACAGTCAGAGACAGACATAAAAATCAGGTACAAACAGGTTTTACCCTCCATGTTTATTTTGGAAAAACTAGCACAAAATAAACAAGCCTTAACTTCAGGCAAAAAACAATAACACGAATCCTGCTCGTCTGAGCTGCTAACTATACAAAGAAACCCTAACTGTACAGTACGTGTGGCTTGCTTCAGCCACACAGTCAACATAAAAGGCAAAAACAAAAGCAACAGTTGACACTGGACTCTCACCAGAGAGTTAGGACATAAGCTGGCTCCTCCTCTCTCCCCCTGGAACTGCTCAGAACTGAGGTCTTGCCAACTTTTTATGGGCCTTTAATGAGGACAAGTTCCCACCTGTGCTAGAAGGCTCCTCCCTATTAGTATAAGAAGAGGTTAAAGGGGCTCTATCAGCAAAATCATGCTGATAGAGCCCCACATATGCGTGAATAGCCTTTAAAAAGGCTATTCAGGCACCGTAACAGTTATATTAAACTACCCCCCGTTTTAAAATAAAACCCTAAAACAGAATGTGATAAACAACGTGCTGCTTCTACTACGACTACTGCGCATGCGACCAGGCCATTTTTTTTAAGCAATGTCAGTTTGCGAGCGCCGGAGGAAGACGGGACCCAAGGACATCGGAGGAAGAGGAGGCGTGGATGAAGAAGACGGCGGACCCTGAATGCCCGCCCACCGTGCACGTTCGGTAAGTTTATCACATTCTGTTTTAGGGTTTTATTTTAAAACAGGGGGTTAGTTTAATATAACAACAAGCCTTCTGACAGCTAAGGTATTGTTAGCTACCTGTGTTACCACACATAAGTGACACCTGTCACCTTCTCACAGTGTGTTCAGAGTGTCTTCAATGTGCCATCAGTGTGTGATCCTAGTTTGCGGATCCACAGCCCAGGGAAATGGTGGACAGCCCATGCTCTTTCATAAGTATTACCCGGTCACAATGGATCTTTAGTACAAGCTTTCTTTATTGTGAAAAAGGGCAATATGCGTTTCACAGCTAAATGCTACTTTAAATCAAATCAAATCAAACAGGCTTTATTGGCACGTCCGAATAGATATTTGGCATTGCCAAAGCTAGTAAAGTTTTGGGGGGAGTAGGAGTCGGGGGGGGGGGGGGAGTGGTGGGTATGGGGGGGGGGGGGGATTTGGGGTACAACAGTCCGTGGAGTCTCATCTTCCTCTTAGTTGGTGGCCGCTATATGGGGAGGTGGGGTGGGGTGGGTGGTTTGGGGTATAACAGTCCGTGGGGTCTCATCTTCCTCTGGTTTTGGTGACAGCTGGACACGTATTGGGCAGCAATCTCCAAAGTGGCCTCTTCTTCTCCCAGTAGGATGTAGAGTTTCCTCTTCTCGTCTGCAGATATTAAGTCTGGGATGTGGGTATCAAGTGCAATAATTACTATTAAATGAATAAAAAATACATACATAAGAATAAGATCAAATAAAATTTGCTTTCTTAAAAAACTATAAGGTGGTTAATGGAACACCATATGTGAGTAAAAACAGCAAAAGACTGCATATAGTCAATATAGTCAATAGAAATGAACTCAGTAGCTGTGACAAAAAAGAATTACTATTCTATATCCCAAAGGTGCAGTTACAGATTTCAGTTTAACATAATAAAAATGGAGTTTCAACAACTGTTGTGTCAGTGTGCTATATCATTAGATGACGTCATCAGTGTGCTATACGGTACTGTCTTTTTCATTTGAGTTTCTTTTCTTTAGAGTTTTTCCACTGTAAAAAAAAAAAAAAAACCACAGGAGACATCTAATGATGTCCCCAGCTTGTCCTCATAAACAAACGGCACACTGATGACACACGGAGTACATCAGTGTGCCGTCCTAGGATTTTAGTCTCCTGTGGGTGAGTCTGTTCTGCAAAAACTGAACAGAATAAGACATATTCTATCTGATGTGGCAAAGAATCACAACTCGCACACTGATCAGTGAAAAAGATGGTTGTGTGCATGTGCCCATACAAATGAATGGGTCAGTGTGCTATCCGCGAAAAACAGGGATAGCGCACGGATTTCGCCCACAGTCAAAAGGGGCCTATAATTGGATTGGAAAAAGACTGGATGGAACTCGTATTGCTATTGTTAAGAGTACGTATTGACACACAATTTTTTTGTCTTAAAGAACATAGGAGCAAAACGTGCATTGGTGCTGGAGGTGGGGGCCATGGCAAACTTTGGCTATACTATATTTACTGAGTAATTCAGTTTGACATTTTTTAACGTTATTGTTTCTATTTCATTGTATACCTTAATATTTGCTATCCACAATACCAAGATAGCCTAAGTATTGTCTTTTGAGTGCATATATATATATATATATATATATATATATATATATATATATATATATATATATACAGTCCTATGAAAAAGTTTGGGCACCCCTATTAATCTTAATCATTTTTAGTTCTAAATATTTTGGTATTTGCAACAGCCATTTCAGTTTGATATATCTAATAACTGATGGACACAGTAATATTTCAGGATTGAAATGAGGTTTATTGTACTAACAGAAAATGTGCAATATGCATTAAACCAAAATTTGACCGGTGCAAAAGTATGGGCACCTCAACAGAAAAGTGACATTAATATTTAGTAGATCCTCCTTTTGCAAAGATAACAGCCTCTAGTCGCTTCCTGTAGCTTTTAATCAGTTCCTGGATCCTGGATAAAGGTATTTTGGACAAACAATTCAAGTTCAGTTAAGTTAGATGGTCGCCGAGCATGGACAGCCCGCTTCAAATCATCCCACAGATGTTCAATGATATTCAGGTCTGGGGACTGGGATAGCCATTCCAGAACATTGTAATTGTTCCTCTGCATGAATGCCTGAGGATTTGGAGCGGTGTTTTGGATCATTGTCTTGCTGAAATATCCATCCCCGGCATAACTTCAACTTCGTCACTGATTCTTGAACATTATTCTCAAGAATCTGCTGATACTGAGTGGAATCCATGCGACCCTCAACTTTAACAAGATTCCCGATGCCGGCATTGGCCACACAGCCCCAAAGCATGATGGAACCTCCACCAAATTTTACAGTGGGTAGCAAGTGTTTTTCTTGGAATGCTGTTTCTTTTTGGACGCCACGCATAACGCCTTTTTTTTATAACCAAACAACTCAATTTTTGTTTCCAAAATGAAGCTGCCTTGTCCAAATGTGCTTTTTCATACCTCAGGCAACTCTATTTGTGGCGTACGTGCAGAAACGGCTTCTTTCTCATCACTCTCCCATACAGCTTCTATTTGTGCAAAGGGCGCTGTATAGTTGACCGATACACAGTGACACCATCTGCAGCAAGATGATGCTGCAGCTCTTTGGAGGTGGTCTGTGGATTGTCCTTGACTGTTCTCACCATTCTTCTTCTCTGCCTTTCTGATATTTTTCTTGGCCTGCCACTTCTGGGCTTAACAAGAACTGTCCCTGTGGTCTTCCATTTCCTTACTATGTTCCTCACAGTGGAAACTGACAGGTTAAATCTCTGAGACAACTTTTTGTATGCTTCCCCTGAACAACTATGTTGAACAATCTTTGTTTTCAGATCATTTGAGAGTTGTTTTGAGTAGCCCATGATGCCACTCTTCAGAGGAGATTCAAATAGTAGAACAACTTGCAATTGGCCACCTTAAATACCTTTTCTTATGATTGGATACATCTGGTTATGAAGGTCAAAGCTCAGAGGTTACAAAACCAATTTTGTGCTTCAGTAAGTCAGTAAAAAGTAGTTAGGGGAATTCAAATCAATAAAATGATAAGGGTGCCCATACTTTCGCACCGGTCAAATTTTGGTTTAATGCATATTGCACATTTTCTGTTAGTACAATAAACCTCATTTCAATCCTGAAATATTACTGTGTCCATCAGTTATTAGATATATCAAACTGAAATGGCTGTTGCAAACACCAAAATATTTAGAACAAAAAATGATTAAGATTAATAGGGGTGCCCAAACTTTTTCATAGGACTGTATATATATTTACTGTGTACTATTTGTATTCTGCATCATTATTAATTAATTCAATGTTTTATTAATTATTATTATCTTCATTCAATATGTATCTATTCATTTATTATGCAATTATGATGCAAATATATATTTTTATAATTGCACTTTACATATTTTTGTATAATCATTAGATATTTATTTTATTATAATCATGTGGTGAATATGAAATTTTTGTATACTCATATTGTACTATATGAGTACATATTATACTGTAATATTTGTATGTTTACTGAGTACTGAATTTGCCACAACCTTTTTTCTATTTTAAATGTTTTTAATAGGATTAACTTTTTGTTCATATGAAATAAAAATTATTTATGATCTATATTTTTGTTGGTAGTAATTATTTATTTGCTTGGTCATTCAATGTACCGTATTTTCCGGACTATAAGGCGCACATAAAAACCTACGATTTCCTCAGAAATCGTAAGTGCGGCTTATAGTCCGGTGCGGCTTATATATGGATGGAAGCGGCGGCAAAGACTGCGTGCCGCTTCCATACATACATAAAAGGCACCGTAAGGGTGCATTCACACTACCGAACGCCGGCGTGTATCACAGCCGTACACGCCGGCGTTACAGCAGGGCTGCCGGACACTTCCTATTCATTTCTATGGGAGCAGGCATGCGAGCGCTCCCCATAGAAATGAATGGAAAAAAGCAGTCCATTCATTTCTATGGGGAGCGCTCGCATGCCGGCTCCCATAGAAATGAATGGGAAGTGTCCGGCAGCCCTGCTGTCACGCCGGCCTGAAACAGAACGTGAAACTTACCCAGCGGTGCAGGGCGGGCGGGCGGGCATTCAGGCCTCCTCTGCCTCCGATGTTCCGTCCTTCTCCTCCGGCGCTCGCTGATAATGGCCGGGGCACATGCGCAATATCATAATGCTTCTACTGCGCATGTGCCCTGGCCATTATCAGCTTGCGAGCGCCAGAGGAGGACGGAACATCGGAGGAAGAGGAGGCCTGAATGCCCGCCCACCCTGCACCGCTCGGTAAGTTTCACATTCTGTTTATGTTTTTATTTTAAAACGGGGGGGGGGGGGTAGTTTAATCTAACGTTTACGGTTGGGCTCTATCAGCATGATTTTGCTGATAGAGCCCCTCCTCGCCTGCCGAGCGCTTCCAATAGAAGCGGCTGGCACGCGGGGGGTTAAGCGGCCGCTGGCAAAGTCTGCCTGCCGCCGCTTTCAATAAGATATAATGCGCACCGGACTGCGCCTTATAGTCCGGTGCGCCTTATATATGAACCGAGGCGGACTATAAGGCGCTCATGGGCAATGCGGCTTATAGTCCAGTGCGCCTTATAGTCCGTAAAATACGGTAGGTTGTTTTTAGTTTATGAGTTCGATGTGCCTTTTTATTAGCTAGCGGTAAGAAATTAGTAGCTTTAATATTTTTTTTTTTTTAGAATTGCCCGTAGTGTTTATTCATTAATTTTCATGACAATAAATCTGCCTATATGTGTTTATAGATATGTCTAATATGGTGACAGCTATAGCTGGCTATATATATATATATATATATATATATATATATATATATATATACACATTTATATATATATACACACACACATTTAATGTCTATTTCGCCTCTCAATGTAATTTGATCAAAATATCAGACATTCCCAAAAATGTTATGATTAAAAAGGACATTTGGCCACACAAAAGGATGCTGTATGCAGAAATATATATTTAAAAAAAGCCTATCACAATGTCTAACGTAAACCCTTAACCGTCCTCTGTCCCCGCTCCCACATTACCCCACATGATATGATGTCATCTCAGGATAACTTTATAGGTCCAAGCTCCATCCACATGTTACAGGACATGACTGGTGACGGCTCATAAAGTTTTATGTTTGTGTAATGACAGTCACCTCTATTACAGAAGTGTCTGACCCCTGTATAAGTAATGCCGCCCCTGCTACCTCTTGTGTCACCCCCTCTACCTCATAGATTGTAAGCTCTTGCGAGCAGGGCCCTTAGTCCCATTGTGTGAAATGATTCTCTTTGTAATGTATCTGTCTGTATTTTAACCCTACAAATTGTACAGCGCTGCAGAATATGTTGGCGCTATATAAATAAAATGTATTATTATTATATTATTACCGTATGTGTGTCAGAATATTGCAAGTCCAAGAATTTTTTTTTCTTTGCAAAGTCTTTGGGCTCGTTCCCACGATGTAACATTGTGCTCATTCTGACACGTAAACACGTGTCAGAGTCAGCGATTCAAAACAGAATCACATTGACTTCAATGGGTTCCGTCTTACACGGGCTACACATTGAAATCAATGGGAGGCTTTTGTTTTCAATGTGTTACGCGCGTTAAATGGAACCAATTGAAGTCAATGGGATTCTGTTTTGAAGCGCTGACTCTGACACGTGTTTACGTGTCAGAATGAGCGCCGCGTTACATCGTGGGAACAAGCCCTTTGACTTTAATGTCAAACTACATAAAAACAAAAAACAATATAAATTTGATATCCTTGCAATCGTGTTGACCCACAGAATACAGTTAATATGTAATTTTTGCATAGTAAACGCCATAAAAATAAAGCCTGTAATAAAGTTATACAAACTCAGTTTTTCTCAAATGTTGCCTCATTCTGATTCCTCCCAGTACATCATACAGTATATTAAATGGTACCATTACCAAGTATAATTTGTCTTGCAAAAAGTAAGCCCTCATATGACTTTTGAAAAATAAAAAGTTATAGTTTTTTAAAGACAGGGAGTAAAAATCAAAAATCAAAAAATGGTTTCATTAGGAAGAGGTTAATAAAGCAAAAGATCCGAACCTTAATACTTCTGTGATTCTGGCAGAAAAAAATAATTAAATATGGAGATTAATTGCAAACCGCTGTGTCTGTAAATAAGCCAAAATGCCTGAACAAGAATATAAAGCTTTGATGCTGGAAGGTGCCAGATTATCTAATGATCCATTGAGGAAAGTGTACATATGGATATTTCATATGGTATCTAGAAGATTTTTTTATTTTATTTATTTTAAATTGGCATGGTTAGAAAAAAAAATGTAGAAAAAAAGAGAAGCATATGGCATCTTATAACATAACGTCCACAGCAAGAGGCTTAGAGGAGGTGTTTTGTTGAGATTTAAGAAAGTATAATCACATGGGTTTTTGCTAACAGGGATTAAAAACGTCTGCTTTGTTGTTCACACAAATCCCTTAGTCTGTGCTAAAATTCCACTCATGTATGAAATACCTGAACATAGTGACAACGAGGTTTTATGGAAATTGTCAACAATAGAGGCAACGGCAGGGGATTTGACAGAAATGTTCACATATGCTAAGGAGCTCAACTGAAGGATATTTTTAAGAATAATATTCATAAAAAATTAATTATATGTGAGCAGCTATTTTATTGTTAATGTGGCAGTTGCTAAAGAAAAAAACAATTATTTTCTTGCCACATATGACACTGATGAGAAAGTTATGGCAAAAGCTACTGTAACACATTGTAACAAAGTTCTGTTCTCATCTGAACTTTATAAGAAACTAGCAGGAGGACCCGGCTTTGCACAGTTATATTACATTTTATGTTTGTGCAGTGGCCCCATAACAATTGTCCAATTTTGCACTGGTGTATGTTGTTTGTGTTTATGTCCATATGCGTCATGTGATTATGTGTATCTCATTTTGGATATCAGTGAAAAACCTGTGATCAGTTGTTATGGATACCTGGAGTAAAGCTGTATCTAATCCTTCCCCGTGTAGTACTGTGTTTAGACGCAAGTATCTAATCCTTGTTTGTGTGGTACTGTGTGCAGATGCACATATCTAATCCTCTGGAGTGTGGTACTGTGTGCAAATGTGCGTATCTAATCCTCCCCCGTGTGGGAGGAGGTGTACATATGGATATTTCATAGGGTATCTAGAAGATTTTTTTATTTTATTTATGTCCAGGTTTGCCGCAATACAGACACAGAGCGTTTTCTAGGCGATACTTTCTCCTGGAGGCCGTTGTGGACCCCAATATCATCGGTTCTTCTTCAGGTATCGGACTAGAAGTAGGGACAGCAAAAGGAGGTATAGGTTCTGAAAGGACAGACCAAGATTTAGCTGAGGACCCTGGTTGGCTTAATTTCTCTCTACGCCTGTGAAGAAGCGCGTATATAATCTTCCGGCAAGTGAAACCGTGTGCAGACGTGCGTATCTAATCTTACGGCATGTGGTACTGTGTGCAGATGCGCATATCTAATCCTCTGGCGTGTGGTACTGTGTGCTGAGATGTGTATGTAATTCTCTGGCATGTGGTAATGTGTGCTGAAATGTGTATGTAATTCTCTGGCGTGTGGTATTGTGTGCAGAGGCATGTATCTAATCCTGCCCCATGTGGTGCTGTGTGCAGACGCAGGTATCTAATCCTCACCTATGTGGTATTGTGTGCAGTGGCGCATATCTAATCCTCCAGCATGTGGTATTGTGTGGAGAGGCACATATCTAATCCTCTGGCATGTGGTACTGTGTGCAGAGGCACATATCTAATCCTCCCCGTGTGGTATTGTGTGCAGTGGCGTGTATCTAATCCTCCGGTGTGTGGTATTGTGTGAAGATGCATGTATCTAATCCTCTGGCGTGTAGAACTCTGTGCAGATGCACGTATCTAATTTTCTGGCGTGTGGTACTGTGTGCAGATGCGCGTATCTAATCTTCTGGCGTGTGGTACTGTGTGCAGATGCGCGTATCTAATCCTCCCCCATGTGGTACTGTGTGCTGAGACATGTATTTAATTCTCTGACATGTGGTACTGTGTGCAGAGACATGTATCTAATCCTCCAAAGTGTGGTATTATGTGAAGAGGCACGTATCTAATCCTAAAGCGTGTGCAAGTGTGTGTAGATGCGCGTATCTAATCCTACGGCATGTGGTACTGTGTGCAGATGCGTGTATTTAATCCTATGGTGTGTACAACGGTGTGCAGACGCACGTATCTAATCCTCTGGCATGTGAAACTGTAAGCAGACGCGCATATCTAATCCTCCGGTGTGTGGTATTGTGTGAAGACGCATGTATCTATTCCTCTGGCGTGTAGAACTGTGTGCAGATGCGCGTATCTAATCCTCTGGTGTGTGGAACTGTAAGCAGACGCGCATATCTAATCCTACGGCATGTGGTACTGTGTGCAGACGTGCTTATCTAATCCTCTGGTGTGTGGAACTGTGTGCAGATGTGCGTATCCAATCCTCTGGCATGTGATACTGTGTGCAGATGCATTTATCCAATCCCCCGGCGTATGGTACTGTGTGCAGATGCACATATTTAATCCTCCAGCGTGTGAAACTGTGTGCAGACGCACGTATCTAATACTACGGCATGTGAAACTGTGTGTAGACGCGTGTATCTAATCCTACGGCATGTGGTACTGTCTGCAGACGCACGTATCTAATCCTCCCCCGTGTGGAACTGTGTGTAGACGCGCATATCTAATTCTACGGTATGCGGTACTGTGTGCAGACGTGTGTATCTAATCCTATGGCTTGTACAACTGTGTGCAGACACACGTATTTAATCCTCTGGAGTGTGGAACTGTGTGTAGATGCATGTATCTAATCCTACGGCATGTGGTACTGTGTGCAGACGTGCTTATCTTATGCTCTGGTGTGTGGAACTGTGTGCAGATGCGCGTATCCAATCCTTTGGCATGTGATACTGTGTGCAGACGCATGTATCCAATCCCCCCGGTGTATGGTACTGTGTACAGACACGCGTATCTAATCCTTCGGCGTGTGAAACTGTGTGCAGACATGCGTATCTAATACTATGGCATGTGGTACTGTGTGCAGACTTGCGTTTCTAATCCTCTGGCGGTGGTACTATGTGAAGACATGCATATCTAATCCTCCGGCGTGTTGAACTGTGTGCAGATGTGTGTATCTAATCCTCCCTTGTGTGGTATTGTGTGAAGAGGTGCGTATCTAATCCTCCCCCATGTGGTACTTTGTGCAGACACACGTATCTAATCCTTCAGCGTGTGGAACTGTTGACGCTCATGTCTAACCCTCGGTCGTGTGGTACTGTGTGCAGACGCATGTATCTAATCCTCCCCTATGTGGTATTGTGTGAAGAGGCGTGTATCTAATCCTACGGCATGTGGAACTGTGTGTAGACGTGTGTATCTAAGCCTACGGCGTGTTGAACTGTATGTAGACGTGCCTATCTGATCCTACGGCATGTGGTACAGTGTGCAGGCGTGCTTATCTTATGCTCTGGTGTGTGGAACTGTGTGCAGATGTGCGTATCAAATCCTTTGGCATGTGGTACTGTGTGCAGACACGTGTATCTAATCCTTCAGCATGTGGAACCATGTGAAGACGCACGTATCTATTACTTCAGTGTGTGGAACTGTGTGCAGAAGTGCTTATTTAATCCTCTGGTGTGAGGTACTGTGTGCAGACGCGTGTATCTAATCCTCTGGCATGTGATACTGTGTGCTGATCTGTGTATCTAATCCTCTGATGCGTGTATCTCAGTTCGGATATCAGTGTTGTATTGTGCATGTGGAGTGACCGTGTGTATTGCAGTTGAAATATGAGTGAAAGACTTGCAGGTTTGTATTGGCTAAGGGGCGGGAGGGGCATTGTGTTTGGAATGCTGTATCTCAGCAACAGTACGTCCGAGCGAGTTGGAGTCTCTTCTTAAACCTTTCCAGATACCTGAAGTAAGAAAAAGGAGACAGAAAACCCTCGGCACCGAGCCGTTCTTTGTGTAATACCCTTGGTATAGAGAATAAATGAATAGATACAGCAATACAGGTGTCCGCTCACCTGACTTGGTTGTGTTAATCACAACAACCAATAGACGTATAAACAGAGAACCGGTATGGTACTGGAAGGCAGCTGCTGATCACAGTCTCAGGGACGTCAGAGCAAATACAAAGGGAGGAACCAGCCTTGCGGAAGAACAGGCAGATAAACAGCGCTCAACCAGTTTTGAGAAAGAAGGTAGACTTTATTTGGCACCACGCGTTCCGGGCAATAAACCCTTTTTCAAGTGCAATAATAATCTTTAACCCCTTAACGACCGGCCCATAGGGAATCTACGTCGGCACTGACAGGTCCTTCCTGACTGCCCTATAGGAAAACTACGTCGGGCAGTCAGGGAAGGATTCCCTGTCAGTGCCAACGTAGTTGGAGCAAGTCTTAGCTGCATCTTACAGCTAAGACCCTGCTCCATAACCCCCCATCGAAGGGGGCTCCGATGGGGGGGTTTTAACCCCTTCAGTTCCGTGATCAAACATGATCATGGAACTGAAGCGGTTCCGTGATGATGCCGGTCAGATCGGCACGCGGCGAGATCGGGGGGTGCCGATATACAAAACATGCAGTCTGGGGTCTGGCCAGTGACCCCAGACTGCCTGAGCCCCCCATTACCTGGTTGATCCTGTCCCTGTTGTCAGGAAGCCAAGCGATGCGTCTACATCGCTTGGCTTCCTGGTACAGACTGGAGACACGTGCAGCCTGTGTCTCCAGGCTGTAATACTGATTCAGCAATGAAATCATTGCTGAATCAAGTGTCCTAAAAGGGACACATAAAAAAGTGAAAGAAAAAGTGAAAAAAAGTAAAAATAAATAAATAAAGCTTTTGAAAAAAATGAATAAAGTTATAAAGCCCCCAAAATCCCCTTTTTTCTATAGAAAATGAGTTATGTAAAAAAAAAAAACAACTAAAAATTAATAAAAACAATACATATTTGGTATCATCGCGTCCGTAACAATCTGTACAATAAAACTGAAATAATATTTAATGTATACGGTAAACGTCGGAAAAAAAACCCGGAAAAAACCCGCCGGAAGTAATGATTTTTTGCCATCTCACCTTAGAAAATATGCTATAAAAAGTGATCAAAAAGTCATATGCACCCTACAATAGTACCAATAAAAAGCGCAGGTTGTCCTGCAAAAAAATAAGCCCTCAACCAACACTGTCAACCAAAAAATAAAAATGTTACGCCTCTCAGAAGATGGCGATGCAAAAATCACTGATTTATGTCCCCAAATGTGTTTTTGTTCTGCAGAATTAGTATCACATAAAAAAATACTATAAATGAGGTATCGCCGTAATCATACCGACCCGCAGAATAAAGGTCACATGTTACTTATACTGTACACTGCATGGCGAAAAATTTAAAAGGGAAAATTCAATTCCAGAATTGATTTAATTTTTTTAAATCTAGCAAAAACAGAGTTAATAAAATGTATTCAATAGATTGTAGGCACCCAAAAATGGTGTCATTACAAAATTCATCTCATCCCGCAAACAACAAGCCCTTATATGGCCATGTCACCAGAAAAATAAAGAAAATATAGCATCTAGTAATGTGAAGGCAAAAACCCGCAAAAATCGCCAAATCATTAGAACACAACTGGCTGCGTCAGGAAGGGAATGTATAAGCTGTGCGAGCGTATATCAGGGGAGACCCCAGATTTACAGCTTATGAGGGAACAGACACCAGAAATGACCCCCAGAGTGACTCCCCCAATCATAGGAGCTCCTGGAACATACTAGGGAATTTGGTGTCTGTAATGTTCTCCGCACAGCTTATATATTCCCTCTTCGCCATCCGCTGTGCAGTCACGTCTGGGATACTAATACTCACTACACCCCCTGGGAAATTCTTTGAGGGGTGCAGTTTTCAAAATGGGGTCACTCCTTTGGGGAATCCACTTTTCTGGTACCTTACAGGCTCTACAAACATGACATCTCGTCCATCATCTAAATCTGTACTCCAAAAGCCGCATAGCGCTCCTTCCCTTCTGCGCCCTGCTGTGCGCCCAAACTGCAGTTTATGACACATGTATGAAACATGTATGACACTGGTGTACCCGGGATAACATACGTAATGTCATATGTGGGCATAAACTGATATTAGGGCACAGCCGGGCACAGAAGGGAAGAAGGGTTATTGGGTTTTTGGAGCACAGACGGCTTGGCTTTTGGATTCCATGACACTTTTGTGGAGCTGAAACGCCAGTAAAGTGGAATCCCCTGATATAAGACCTTATTTTGGAAACTACACCCCTGAAGGATTTATCCAGGGGTACAGAGAGCATTTTTAACCCCCAAGTGTTGCTATAACTTATTATCCATAAATGAATATGAGGCTAATTGTGAGAGGTGAAAATGACCATTTTTCCAGGAATACATCATTTCAGTGAGTAATATATTGTGCCCGACTTGTATCCGAGATGAACGCTCTAAAAGCTGTTGTGCCCGGGATACCCGCTACCAATTTTTGGAGTGTGTATCTCTGCTGACATAAGTTGGGCACAACATATCGGGCACTGAAATGGCGAATCTCTGGAAAAATTACATTTTTAACTTTTCATTATCAGTTGCGATTTCATTTCTGGAAACTAAATAAATGCAACACTCAAGGGTTAAAAACGCTCGCTACTCCACTTGATAAATCCCATCAGTGGGCTAGTGTCCAAAATGGGGTGACGTCTGCGGATTCCACTTTATTGGCAATTCAGGGTCTTTGCAAAAGTGATGTCCAAAAACCAAACTGTGCTCCAAAAACCAAAATAGCGCTCCTTCCCTTCTGTGCGTGGCTGTGCCCAAACAGCCGATTCTACCCACATATGGCATTAAGTCCGTTATCCAGGGTATACCAGTGTCATACATGTCGGCATACACTGCCATTTGGGTACACAGCAGGGCGCAGATGTGAAGGAGTGATATGTGCTTTTGGAGTGCAGATTTAGATTGTTGGTGTTTGGACACCGTGTCACATTTGCAGAGACTCTAAAATTGCCCCTACAAAATGGGGTCACTTCTTAGGGAATTCCAGTTTACTGGAACCTCCAGGGCTCTGCAAAAACATCATGGTGCCCAGAGGGTCCCTCTAAATCTGTACCCCAAAAGCTAAAAAGCGCAGTGCTCCTTCCCTTCTGAGCCCTGCTGTGTGCCCAAGCAGCAGTTTACACCCACATATATAATTTTTGCCCCCTCGGGATGGCCCACTTAATAGTTTCAGGAGTGCAGGTCTCTGACAACACAAAGTGGGGGCAACGTATTGGGCACCGAAATGGCAGATTTCTTTCAAAATTTCAATTTTCATTTTGTACATTAATTTTTGGGAAGTATTTTTAGGCTCAAAATGATAATACCCCTTGATACATTCTTTGATGGGTGTAGTTTTTAAAATGGGGTCACTTTTGAGGGGTTTGCATTGTATTGATACTTTAGGGGCTCAGCAAATGCGACATGGTCCCTGAAAACTATTCCAGCAAAATCTGCTCTCCAAAACCCAAATAGCGCTCTTTCCATTCTGAGCCCCCCCCATGTACCCATAGAGCAGATTATGGCACATATGGGGAATTGCCGTGTTCAGGAGAAATTGTGTAACAAACTGTGGGGGGCTTTTTCTCTTTTAACCCCTTGTGAAAATGAAAACTTTGGGGATAAAGGGACATTTTAGTAATTTTTTACCTACACATCCCAAGGTTAGTAAAATCTGTGAAATGGCTATAGGGTCAAACTACTCACTATACCCCTCAATGAAGGGGTCTAGTTTATAAAATGGGTTCATTTATGGGGGTTTTCAATTGTTTTGGTAACTCAAATCTTGTTTGAATGTGCAATGGGCCTGAAATATCTGCAAGCAAAATTTGTGTCTTGAAATTCAGTTGGTGCTCCCATCTTTTTGGGCCCTACCGTGCATCCATACATAGGATTAAGGCCACAAAGTGTACATTTTTGAACACGGGAGATGGGGCCATCTATTTTGGGGTGTTTTTCTTTATTTTCATGCCTTGTATGCAAAAAAACTGCCTTTAAAATGACTCTTTTGTGTAAAAAATATGAGAATTTTTTGTTTGACACAAATTCTTTTAAAACCTATGGGGTCAAAATACTGACTATACCCCTCAATGAATACCTCAAGGGGTCTAGTTTATAAAATGGTGTCATTTATTGGGGTTTTAAATTATTTTGGTAACTCAAATCTTGTATGAATGCTCAATGGGCCTGAAATATTTAGAAGCAAAAATTGCGTCTTGAAATCCAGTTGGTGCTCCCTTCTTTTTGGGCCCTACCGTGTGTCCGTACATAGAATTAAGGCCACAAAGTGTATGTTTTTGAACACAGGAGAAATGGAGTCATTTACACCCATAAAAAATCGTATTCGATGATCCCTTTATTCATATATACATTATTTTTATTTATCCATGTACATATTTATTTATTTGTGTATCGTACTATTTATTTCTTTATTCATTCATATGTTTCCTAAATATTTTTTAATAATCCATCTCTTATGGTAATGTAGGATTCAGATATGCTCCTATCAAATATGCTCCTATCAAATATATTTATAATTATGGTATCAGAGAATTTTGATTAGACAATATCCAAGACACTGCACCGTTGGTGTAAGTTTCCTATAAAATAAAAAATATATACAATATATACATTGTTTCTTGTGGCTAACTATGATTATGGTTTTAACATGTACTGCATATCTATTGTTTCTCTACACAAACCACTCTTACAGAGTTTTGAGTCCTCCACTAGCTATGGAACTGACAGTTTATTTGTTATTTTCCACTCCCTAACATAAGGAGGTGCTTATCTTTATCTTTTTCTGCTGCATTTGGGTTCAGCAGGTAATATCCTCCGCATAGATTTGCCCGGTCTGCGGCGCTGTGTCTTTCAGCACTGTGGTCTGTCTTTGAACGGGTCTGCTAGCCAATGCGCATGCGCCAAGAACCGTACCTCGCGCATGCGCATATGAGACATTCCGGACGCCGCGAACACGCGGCTGCTGTTAGTATGTGTATCGACGGTTTGGCGCGTGACGTCCTTTCCTGCCGTACACATCAATGTTATTGGCCCTTTATAAACCCAGCAATGCCTGAGCAGGACAAGCAATTTGTCCACAGTGGCTGGGTAAGCCGATTCCTTTTTTAAATACAATTGTACAACTTTTTTTGTTGCTAATAGTTTTGAGATTATGCCAATTGGTTGTTTCTGTTTAACCACAGTATGGATCAAATTAAGGGTGGTCACATACTGGGTCACATTGATTTACGCAGAATGTGTCTTTACAATATTTTGCCTATATGTATTGGCTTTATTTATTTATTTATTTATCGATTTGGGCTTTATCATCAATTTTTCACTGCAATATATATTTTTTGGAGGACTTGTTTTATTGTTAAATGTTAAATGTAATTATGAATTTTCATTTTTAAAGATTATTATTGCACTTGAAAAAGGGTTTATTGCCCGCAACGCGTGGTGCCAAATAAAGTCTACCTTCTTTCTCAAAACTGGGTGAGCGCTGTTTATCTGCCTGTTCTTCCGCAAGGCTGGATCCTCCCTTTGTATCAGATACCTGAAGTATCTCTGTATCAAATTTGGTGAAGATCCGTACAGTCGTCTGGTTTGCAATAGAGAACATACAGACAGAGATTCATTTTTATAATATAGAGAGATATGACTCGCTATGTTCTATGCTATGGAATCCTTTTTTCAGTGGTACAGCAATTTAAATGTTGAGGTTGCATCAAACTATTACGCAACACAACTTTATAACATGAATTCACAATACAGGATGCCACACAGAACCAGGAGCAGCACATGGTACATAAAATGGATAATAATTAGAGATGAGCGAACACTAAAATGTCCGAGGTTCGAAATCCGATTCGAACAGCCGCACACTGTTCGGCTGTTCAAACGGATTTCAAACCCCATTATAGTCTATGGGGGAAATGCTCATTTCAGGGGTAGGCAAAATTCGATACAATTATACTTACCAAGTCCACGAGTGACGGTCGGGCTGGATTCCCCTTGAAGTCTTCTCTCGGTGCATCGAACCTTAAACTTCGAACAGCTAATAGTGTTCGATCGAGTACGAGTATTTCAAATACCGTAGTATTCGATCGAACACCTACTCGATCAAACACTACTCGCTCATCTCTAATAATAATGTCTAATAAGAAATTGTAAAATGCATTAAATAATATACTGTGAGAGTCCATTCACACGGAGGAAAATGGTGAGGAATTTCAGTGCTAGGATTATTAATGTAGGATGCCAATAAAGTACTACTATTCTCTTAACCTGGCACTCAGAAAGCATTACCATATTCATTTAAGAGGGGGTCTCAGGAAACCTTTTGAATTTGAGGGGCACTCAAGAAACATCATTAATGAATATTAATTTAAGGGGTCAGTCAGGGGCATTGTACATTTGAATTGCAGTATCTAGGGCAACATACCCTACAGCAGGTACAGTAATAAGAAAAAATAGGTAGCGACAGCCAAAGTATTGGAGGTAGCAGCAGCATTAGTAGTTAGAGTAGGTGAAGAAAAGATGGAAAGGGGGTTGGGTGCCATATGTAAAAGTTTACTCTTGATATTGATTTTGTGGGAGTGCTTTTTCAAGTTTTGTACCCATCAAGAGGTTTGCTATAAAGAGTTAGCCAGGTGGCATCACTTTCAGAAGACAATCCTTAAAGGGGCTCTATCAGCAAAATCATGCTGATAGAGCCCCACATATGCGTAAATAGCCTTTAAAAAGGCTATTCAGGCACCGCTAAAGTTATATTAAACTACCCCCCCCATTTTAAAATAAAACCCTAAAAAAGAATGTGATCTACTTACGCATCGTGCACGATGGGCGGGCATTCAGGGTGTGTCTTCTTCTTCATCCACGCCTCCTCTTCCTCCGATGTCCTCGGGTCCCGTACTCCTCCAGCGCTCGCAAACTGACATTGATATAAAAAAATGGCCTGGGCGCATGCGCAGTAGCTGTAGTAGAAGCCCAGGCCATTTTTTTTATATCAATGTCAGTCAATGATTTTGCTGATAGAGCCCCTTTAAACAAGCCTTCTGGAGGTCCTTCTCTCTACCCATGCTGTCCCAACGGTTATTTACAGACTAGAGACTTAGAGACTAGATATTTAGAGAAACCTTGTTCTCCCCCTATATATTGACCTATTGCCAGTGGCATAACAATCATGGTCGCAGGGAGTGTGACCACGACCGGCCCTGGAGGGGTATGGGCCCCATGGCCCTTCTGGAAATGGTCTGGGGTCAGGACCACAGTGGTCAGGGAAAGCCTTGTTCCTTGACCGCTGTACATATTGTTAATGGAAAGGGGCCTGACTGAGTCCATTTGCATTAAATTCCAGCCCAGAGGATGTGTATAAATATAAAAAAAATACTTCTACTCACCTGGCCTGGGCTGAGCATCTGCTCCAGACCTCTTCGTGCAGTAGATGCTAAATACTAGTGGGCTGAAGGACCTTTGATGATGACATGAGGTCATCAAAGGTCCTTTAACCCACTAGGATTTGATCAGCCCCATGTGTGGGCGGAGCCTTTCTGGATTGCACATCACAGTGTGGAAGCTGCTGGGAACGAGACTGATCGAAGGTAAGGAAGAAGAGAACATGTGTGAGCAAGAGGGGGGAATGAGGGTGCATATTGTGCGTGAGCAAGAGGGGGGAATGGGGTACAGGCTGTGTGTGCACAAGAAAGGGGAATAGGGGTGCAGTCTGTGTGTGAGCAAGAGGGGGTAATGGGGGGGTTCAGTCTCTGGTGGGAGTGGGCACTGTTAGCACATAATACTCTGTGGGGCCACTGTGAGCATATAATATTGTGGGGGTCACTTTGAAGCATATAATACTGTGTGGGAGCCACTGTGAAGCATATAATACTGTGTGGGGGCCGCAGCACCATCCACTGTATAGCAGAGACACTGGAAAACTGAAGTTCAGTTCTTTTTCCTTGAATAGTAGCAGAGTGCTTCTCCTCCCTGTCCACTGCAGTAGCTTTTGGCATCAGGAGGCTGCTGGAACAACTGATCTGTGCAGGGTTTAGGTGCAAGAACCAGAAAACCCCTAGTAGAGATGAGCGATTTTCTCTGAAATTCAATTTGGGTCTGATTCAGTTGATTTAAGATAAGATAAGAAATTCAGTTAGACATCAGATTCAATACAGTGCAAAATGAAAGAACTCTGATTATCTTGAAAATCTATGTATGGCATTCTAAGATCTCCTAGGACTACATCTGAATACTTTCAAGCTTTTTACTGCCAATACATCATGTCACATTTACAGCAACATATATGGCTATGGGTAAACAGATGGTAGCCAGTAGCTGTCAGATTTGTTATGCTTTTTAAAATTAATTTTCTGTTACGGTAGATGCCTGCCGATTACTGTTTATATACATATAGTGGTATTGGAAGAAATAATTATTTTACAAGTGATCCAAAAATTACCCCTTTTCTAGGGCAGATACCGATCATTGGCTTTGCATATACGCTGATATCGAATTAAGGGTAATCCTTTCAGACCACAATGCTATCAGTACAGCCTGAAGTGTGATATGAAGGTTATCCCATGCACATAACCATATTTATATTCTTAGACAGCTAAAAATTAAAATTTTTGCAAATATAGCGTCTATACTCGAGTATAAGCTGAATTTTTCAGGACAGCCCCCGACTCGAGTCAAGCAAAAAACAAAAAAATATTATTATTTTTTTTAATTTTATGGGGGGTGGGGGTCTATGACCAGCTGCATTAGTAATGTAGGATAGGAGCACCACGGATACCCTATATTCAGCCAGGCTGAGTTCCAATTGGGGAAAAAAAAACAGTCCTCAAGCTCAGAAAAGGGGCAGACAGACAACCAAAACACCCCCTCCCCTTCCCCAGCACTTAGCAACTACTGCACCCAAAAACCCCAACCATTTTAATTTTTGAAATTTTCCATTAGCTGCTGTATTCCACCCCCCCCCTAGGCTTATACTCGAGTCAATAAGTTTTCCCAGTTTTTGTGGTAAGTTGGTGGGGCCTCGGCTTATATTCGGGTCGGTTTATACTTATACGGTAAATATATTTAAAAAAAAAAATTGGTCAAATTTTAAAGATTTTAGTTCCTGAATTCATGGTCATATTCATTGGCAACAACTGAGAAAACTAGGGAAAATCCTTAAAACTAGCAAAAAATTTTAATTATTAATATTTGCAAAAATGTTTACTTTTTAAAACTAATTTAAACATGGTTATTTTCATGAGAATACCCCTTTATGTCAGTGCAAAACAACACAGCAACAGGAATACTATGAGCATCATGAAGAGGTGTAAATTTAAATGGAACGCTAAATCTAAGACAACTTTGTTAACATAAGTGTGTGTGTTGTGCCAATGTTTTATGGTCACAGTTTTGGAATGCGACCTCTTACCCCTTGTATTAAACAGCACCAAGGCCTTCTACAAAGCTAAAACAAAGTTAGAATTGGAACAGAAGAACCATTTACACTAACAAAATGAACAAGTTCCAATACATATCATCCCTGGGTCTACCATTTTAACTAATCCCAACCAATAACATCTACAGTATATACATTACTTTGTGAAAGTTGTTGACAGATATAGAAAAAAGGCTGCGCAGTAACAATGTTTTAAAACATAAAAGTAATATTAGTTTATTTTTGTCAATTATCAAAATGCAAAGTGAATTAACAAAAGAGAAATCTTTATCAAATCAATATTTGATGTGACCAACACTTGCCTTTAAATGGATTCTATCATTGGTGTCAGTGGTTTTGAGATAAAGACTAGAGATGAGCGAGTACTGTTCGGAACATCCGATCTGAACAGCACGCACGCATTGAAATGAATGGAAGCACCTGGTACTTCCGCTTTGACGCCGGCCACTTAACCCCCCGCGTGCCGGCTACGTCCATTCATTTCAATGCGTGCGTGCTGTTGTAATCCTGGTTAATTACTTTATGAGCCCACCAAGCACCCTGGGCATTCCCCAGGGCCTCTGAGAACCCCCTCCCCCACACTATTATTCACACCCGTCCATTGCTTGTGCCCCATCTGACCTTTTCCTCCATCCCTCTGAATATAGCGGAACTGTACATGCCTGAGATGTTCTTCCGGCTGCATTCTTGAATTCTTGGGCATGTGCAGTTCCACTCTGCTCGTGTCCGAGAGCCATTTTGTTGTAGCTGGTTATAGAACTGGGCATACTGATCGGAACTGCAGATGCCTGAGAATTTAAATGCAGCAGAGAGATCTTGCCGGAAGAACACCCAGGGAGAAGGAGGGCACAAGAAATGAAGGGGCGGGAATAAAGGTATGACATGGGGACCTGGGTGCTTGGTGGGCTCATAAAGTAATTAACCAAGATTACAACGAAATGGCAGGGAGAATTTAAAAAAAGAAGGTTGTAGTAGAATAGCCTTTTTAAAGGCTATCCAGGCATGTCTTTATCTCAAAACCACTGACACCAATGATAGAATCCCTCTAAAACAGCAACAATTCTTCTAGGTACACTTGCACATTGATTTTGAAGGAACTTAGAAGGGAAGATGTCCCAAACATATAAACTAACTACAGATCATCTGTGATAGGCTTGCACAAATCCTTTTATCATTCTTTAAGAGAACGGGCCGCAAAAAAACGTGCGGTAAAAAACGCTTCCCTTTCACTTCTATTGCTTTCTTCAGGCAGAAAATGCCTGAAGAAAGGTCATGTCGCTTCTTTTTCTCTGCTAGCAGAAAAATCTGCTAGCAGAAAAAAAAGCTAGCAGTCTACATAGATTAACATTGTATGGAGGAGGATTATGACATGGATTCCATGATTTGACATGTCATAATTCTCCTCCATGTCCCCGTGTGAACTAGCCCTTATACTCTTTATGTTTAATATTTCAATTTAACTCAATTCAATTGGATAATTTTGTTCATAAATATTAATTAATACACTTCTAATCCAATATTTTGACCTTCATTGATATATATAGTTCGTATTCTTTATTTGACGTTTACAGTATATATATCCGGCTATTAAATTGAATTCAAAGCAGGGAAGGTTTTGTTTTTTTTCATGAAACCGTGACGTGTGGTTGTTGGTGTTATGGTGCATTCACACTACGTTTCCTGAAGCTTACTCTGAACGTAAAACACGTTTAGAATAAGCGGCGTATAAAGCAGCTCCATTCATTTCTATGGGAGCCGGCATACGAACGCTCCCCATAGAAATGAATGGGCTGCTTCTTTCACTGCGAGCAGTCCCATTGAAGTGAATGGGAAGTGCCGGCGTGTACGGCTCGGCATAAGCAGAGCTTGCCGTATACGCCGGCACTTCCCATTCACTTCAATGGGACTGCTTGCAGTGAAAGAAGCAGCCCATTCATTTCTATGGGGAGCGCTCGTATGCCGGCTCCCATAGAAATGAATGGAGCTGCTTTATACGCCGCTTATTCTGAACGTGTTTTACGTTCAGAATAAGCTTCAGGAAACGTAGTGTGAATGCACCCTTAGAGAAAGGGCAGGAGGGGCTGTTCTTGGGTATCATATGCCTCCCTTTCATGTCCCACTCCTCTCTTCCCTCCTTTTTACATCATGACATCAGCCCCTTTGGTTCAGCTGCGTGACAGCTCCTTTTTTTCAGAGTTCTCTCTCAGCTGTTCACAGAACACATAATACACACCAGGGGTCCTCAAACTTTTCAAACAGTGGCCTGGAGGCAGAGCAGGTCGCACAGACATCAGGAGCGGTGCCCTCCAATAGGTAAAGTGAAGTGCGCTCCATGGCCTGGCCCGAGCTCCCCAGGAGCTTCATTATAAATGCACGCCTACTGGCGTTGTCGGCGGGGCCAGACAGAAGTGCTTGGCGGGCCGCATGTGGCCCCCGGGCCGCAGTTTGAGGACCCCTGATACACACAGTGGCGTAATTATTGTGATCACAAGGGCTGCTACTTCAACCGTGCCGAAAGGGGTACAGGGACCCGCTACCAGCTGGAGATGTCCAGGGCCCGACACCACAAGGATAGCTGTCAGGGAAAGCCTGATTCCCCAACCACTATATATCTCTGGCAGTAACTGCTTTGCCCAATGAGATATATTGTTTTCTGAAAAGCAAAAGGTGGGCTATAACTGATAAGGGGCTATTATAAGTAGGGAACTATAATTTATAAGGGCGAGCCTATTACTTATAAAAGGAGAAAATATTTACTGTATAAGTGGGACTATTATAGTGTTATATTGTAACATTTCTCCCTGTTTGGGTCTGTGCACCACCCTCCGCTCGCAGGCTGCGGTGCAGGAGGCGTGTTCAGTTTGATTCTTTACTTAGAGTTTTTCGTTGCTCTGTGTGAACCCTTTTCTATTACCTTTCCTCTGTAATTGAATTCTGACCACACCCATCTCCTGCACCTTCTTTCCCCTCTGTTCATCAGACAGTTAATCTTAGCCTTGCCTGTGTTATTGACCAGTGTCTGCTTGTTAAGTCTGAGGCAGGTCCTGGACTTCCTATCTATAGGTCATCAGCCCACACAGGTTTGCTGGCTATTTTGACTCTGTCCTGTGACTTTGTCCTCTCTAGCTTCCTACTTGCTCTTTCTATTGTATTACTGACCTCTGACCTTTGGCTTCCCTTGTGACAACTCTTTTGGATTATTTTGGAGTTTTGTGCTGCTTTATCTATCTGGCTTCTGACCCTTGATTTGCTGACTTCGCTTCTGTGTTGTTTTGTCCTGTCTTGTTCTGTGTGACACTTTTTTCTAGGAAGGGTTTTGCCGCCCATTTGTCGTCTGTCACCTAGGAAGGTTCAGGCAAGTAGCAGGGACAAGGGCTGGGTCGAGTTTAGGACTCACTGTCTTTGTCTTTCCCTTCTTCCTTTGTTCCAGCAGCAGCACTAGGGATTTGCATAACTAGTAATTCCCTTACATATATTTAAGGTAACAATAGATAATGAGGGCTATTATACACTGTCTACCAATAAGTATTTGGACACCCATGCAAATGCAAATGAAGATATCTGTGGCCGTAATGTACATCACACCTTCAGCCATTAAATATCGTGTAGGAAATAGCATTGGCATTAGTCGCGTGCAAGATGCCACAAAGTGCAGAGTTATCTGATTTCGACAAAGGGGTAATTGGGGGGACCACTGAATTGGTTGATCCTTAACGGACATAACAAGCGAACTGAATTACCCAAAATTGACAGTGGCCTATGTGATTATGAAGTGGAAGGCGAATGGTGAATGTGCCCTGAGCCAGCAGACCCCCGAAACTGCAGCTGTCTGAAATCGTTGAAAGAACTTACCAGTCTTCTCCAAGCCGAATGGAATAAAATACCCCTAGCCGTCATACGAGGACTTGCAGAAAGCATGCCCCGGAGGGTTGAGGCTGTAATTGTTGCTCGTGGAGGCTCTACCAACTATTGAATACGAATAAATGTTGTTCTTCTATTCTACCACAGGTGTTCAAATACTTATTGGTAGACACTGTATATAAAGGGGACTATTTATAAGAGGGGCTATTTTTTATAAGAGAGGAACTATTACTATATATATATAGTTTGTCATGACGCCAGTTGGGGTTTCGGCTTGGGGTGAAGCCGGGCACTGTAGACAGGGCCTCTGTGAATAGATGGTGATGCAGTGCCAGATGTTATACCCTCCCCAACCAGGGCAGGTCCCAGGGCCAGATGATATAGGTGCTGTGTACAACACGCGGCCGCAGCACACACTGCACCTCCACACACCTCTGCACTCTCTGACCTGGAACTGAAAGAGAGGCTCTTCCAGTCTGTAGCTCCACCCTTCTTCCTAAAGGGGCAGTGTCTGTGGAACTGTGTATGTTAACAGGCTGGCTGGATCTCACTTTACATTCACAATAGATCACATGAGATGGCATTTGTAGTGACCCACTCTGTGGGGTGCTACATTAAGATACCTGTTGTTGAAGGTAGAAGATTTTATTTTGTATTATTGTTTAGTTTTGCCTGCACAACTACTAATAAAACTAGTTACGGCCAGTTGCACTTCACTTGCTGGAGTGGACTTTCATTACTGTGCCAAAAAAAGTGCTTGTCTATCTGAGGAGACGACGATCCCTGAGCTAATCCCGTCACAATATACACACACATTTTGTCTAAGACTGGTCCTGGCTTTACATATGAGACAGCAGTCAGGGTATCAGGCTTTCCCCGACCATTTTCATGAAGCTGAGGTAGGGATCCCCAGTGACTAACCCTTCTAAAGAATTATTCCTATTACCTGCTGTCCTCAGGTCATCCATACCTATGACATGCTTGTTTTTTTTTAACCCAAACTATGCTTTTTATAACAACATGGCACTTATGGCATGCTATATAGAAAATTACACTTCTATAGATGAACTAAACGTAGGACCAAGTCACAAGCCCCTGAAAGGATTTCCCTGCTGAGTTCTTACTTAGCAATGAATGTTGTCAAGATTCCTGTTCACATGTTAGAATATATTTTTGTTTTTGATTTTTCAAGAAAAAAAAACACTGATTAGCAGCAGGCCTATTACCTGTATTATGAACAGAGATGGCATTATGCTAATTTATCTTTATTAACCGGCTCTATAGATGCAGGTAATACTAATAATGGCTTCATCCTTTCAATCACACAGTAAGAGGGAAGGAAACTGACTACAGGGTTCATAAAAACAATGACAAGCAAAAAGCATGTGGGCTGTGCTATAACTACCATGTGTCAAGTGAGATTGTTACAGATCAAACCAAGAAAATGAGCATTCGGCACTTTATAAACCATTTAAACATGCAAAAGCACAATGTATAAGGCAGTTTTCTAATCAAGTGAAACCTGAGCTTTTGGCTGTACATACAAGACTATATATGACAATTTCCACTGTGCGCCCCTAATTATGTAGTGGTTTCCTATCTCACATATTTCCAACATATAAACAGGATATGCCAAAATTGTGTTATAGATGTGGATCCCACCTGTGGGATCAACTATTGTGACAACAAGGGTCAGGGAAAGAGAGATGTTCACACAAGTAAAGCTTTGTCCATTCATTTCTATAATTTGGGACTCTTATCCAGACCTGGGCAATGATATCCGTCCCTCTGATTGGTTCTGTCCGGAGCTTGTGGGATAAAAGTAGATGCCAAATGGTAACTTCACTAAAGGACCTGTGATGACGTCATCACAGGCCCTTTAGCTCAACTAGGATAGGCTAAGACTCGTTAGTGGGCAGAGCCACATGGGACAGTGTGGTTGCTGTTACACAGAAAGAGCAAGCTCCCTGGAATGGAGACTGAAGGAAGATAAGGAGAGAAGAGACAGTATGTGTGAGTAAGAGGAGGGAACTGGGGGCAGATGTAGGGGCAGTTACAATGAAGGCAGATGGAGGGTGACATTAAACTGGGGGCAGATGTAGGGGGCAGTTAAACTGAAGGCAAATGGAGGGGGGACATTCGACTAAGGGGCAGATGGAGGGTGACATTAAAATGGGGGACAGATAGAGGGGGGCATTAAACTGGGGCAGCTGGAGGAGCATATTAAATCGTGGGGGGTAGCTGGAAGGGGACAAGTCTGCCTCTATTTACCCCCCAGTTTAATGTCCCCCTACAACTACCCCCACAGTTTAATGTCCCCCTCTAGCTGCCCCAGTTTAAACTGGGGCACCAGGAGAGGAACTTAATACTGTGGGACATTTGGAAGGAAACATTATAATGTGGGGGTGTATAATGTACAGGTGACTGTAGGAGGATTATACTTTGTGGGGGCACATGGAAAAATTATTGAGAATGGGCAGAGTCAACGTAGACGTGGGTGGAGCTAAATTTGCCGTGCCGCACATAGCCCTCTAGAAGTTTCAATTTCTCATGTGGCCCCATGGGAAAATTAATTGCCCACCCCTGCTTTCTTCTTTTTTGTTATTCTACATTACCTGTTCAACATGCAGGGAAAACAAGGAAAGGAAATACTCAGCCACTTCCAGGTGATACATTGATTCCACCAAACTTCTCCGCTTCTACTGTCCTGTGGCTGTGCATGGATATTTAGCTCCCTCGGTTCAGAGCACCAACAGCTACATTTTTAGATAAAACGAATCCAGCATGGCCACCATTTGAAGATAAAAACACTTCTTCTTTATTTGAACATTCCTTGTATTAACTAGTATGGTATACATAGGATACATCATTTCTGTAATCCATTCCCTCTGGGAATCTAGTTCCTAATTCTAAGAGCCAAAGTTTTAGAGGGATAGAACAAGTTAGGTGTCCGCTAAGAGGAGGGCCCTAGGAGCAACAACTTAGAATACGTGAGGTCTATTGGATCTTAGAATTAGGAACTAGATTCCCAGAGGGAATGAATTACAGAAATGATGTATCCTATATATACCATACTAGTTAATACATATCAAATACAAGTATACATCTATTACAATAGCCTTATTATGATAGAGATACTTACCCAATTGGAGTAAGTGTAAACTCATTTGGATTGGTTAAACAAGAGAACGGAGTTGGAGATGATTAATTTTCGAGCATGCGTAGTAGATGTAGGATGATAAATCGCCATCTTTAGTACGGGAATCTAGGTTTCGTATACAGAAAGAGGAGTATGGGCAATATTAACCAATGAGAGATGAGTTAATTGGACATGTGACATGAATAGAAGATCTCGATGGAGTGTATTCCGCTTATACATATCCTAAGGTAATTCAATAGAATACAACTGGAAATAAAGATATATTGGATCAGATCATTTATAAGGATTGGGATTATATGAGGAATCGTCATGAGAGACGGACAGCAGTGTTATTAGGAAATTGAATTGTATTCTGATTTTCTTTGGATACTTATATTGATTTTAAAAAGTATTGTATTATATGTTGGTTTGTAATGTATGTATTAATGTGGTTTATATGTGTGGTTAATCTCTTTACCCTTGTGGAGGTTTCTGCCGGATACAAATTCCAAAATAAACAACAGGTGATGGTAATTGGAAACAGATGGTTAAGATGGCAGTTTCTCTATAAGAGAAAAGGGATAACATCAGTGTACAGGCTTTGAGAAAGGACGCATAGTCCTAAACGCGTCAGTCTGACGCTTGTATTCATTCACTTTTATTGCATGTTCAGTGTTTTACAAGGAATGTTCAAATAAAGAAGAAGTGTTTTTATCTTCAAATGGTGGCCATGCTGGATTAGTTTTACATTACCTGTTGCCATCCCTGAAGTCAGTTTCAATGCTGTTTTCCAAAATTCTTGTGAAAACAAAATATAGCACAATATAAGTAGGGTCTGATAAACACAAAATAAATTATTACTGTTTTAAAAGTCTGCAGATTCTATTTTACAAATCTGTGGTATGTCCTGTCTTAAGATAAGATAAGATAAGATAATCCTTTAATAGTCCCACATTGGGGAAATTTCAGCGTGTTACAGCAGCATAGTAATACAGATACAGTATAAAACAGAGTAATATATTACAGACGTAGACACAGATAAGCTGAGAAGAGAAGATATACTAGGAGTCCATGGCAGCTAAGGAAAAACAGAAGAGAAAGAGGAAAACCTCATGGTCATCGTCATAATAATCATTAGTTCTCTGTGTGGAGTGATCTTCGTTTGGTCTGATGTAGATTATACAGCCTGGTCATGGTTGGAAGGAAGGACCTGCGATAGCGCTCCTTCTCACACTTGGGGTGAAGCAGACGGTCGCTTACAGTGCTGCCAAGTCCCATCAGGGTCCCATACATGGGGTGGGATTTGTTCTCCCGCATGGAGGTCACCACAGACAGTATCCTTCTGTCACCCACCACCTGTACTGGGTCCAAGGGGCTCCCCAGGACAGAGCTGGCCCTCCTGATCAGCCTGTCAAGTCTATTTCTGTCCCTGGTTGATATACTGCTTCCCCAGCAGGCCACACCGAAAAAGATGGCTGAGGCAACCACAGAGTTGAAGAAGGCCCTAAGAAGTGTCCCCTGGACTCTGAAGGCCCTCAGCCTCCTGAGTAGGTAGAGTCTGCTGTGGCCCTTTCTGTGCAGCGCCTCCAGGTGATCAGCCCAGTCTAGTTTATTGTTGAGGAGCACGCCCAGGTACTTATAGGTCCTGACTATCTCAATACATGTTCCTTGGATCTCCACCGGGGTCGGAGCACCTCTCCGTTTACTAAAGTCCACCATCATCTCCTTGGTCTTCCCAGCATTAATCCTGAGCTGGTTCTGCTGGCACCATTCAACAAAATCCCGGTTTAAGTCTCTGTATTCCCTATCGTCACCATCAGTGATAAGGCCGACTATAGCAGAGTCATCGGAGTACTTCTGTAAGTAACAGCTGGATGACTTGTGCCTGAAGTCAGCAGTGTACAGTGTGAAGAGGAATGGGGCAAGAACTGTACCTTGTGGTGCCCCCGTACTACAGATCACAGTGTCAGACACACAGTCCTGGGCTCTCACATACTGAGGGCGGTTTGTCAGGTAGTCTAGGATCCAGTTGGACAGGTGATGGTCCACACCACCAAGGTTCAGCTTCTCCCTCAGTAGCCCTGGCTGAATGGTGTTGAAAGCACTAGAGAAATCAAAGAACATTATTCTCACAGTGTTCCCGGGTTTCTCCAGGTGAGAGAGAGCTCTATGAAGAAGGTGGATGATGGCGTCATCTACCCCAATGCCTGGCCGGTAGGCAAACTGGAGGGGGTCCAGAGCGGAGCTCACTAGGGGGCGTAGGTGTGTCAGGACCAGTCTCTCTAGGACCTTCATCAGGTGTGATGTCAGTGCTACTAGTCGGTAGTCATTGTAGCCCATCGGGTTGGGTTTCTTTGGGACTGGTACCACGCAAGATGTTTTCCACAGTTGAGGTACTACTCCCAGCTTCAGGCTCATATTGTACATGTGCGTAATAATGCCACCCAGCTGGTCACTGCACATTTTAAGAACTCTTGCGCTTATACCATCAGGTCCCCCCGTTTGTTTGCTCTAATATTCTTCATTTCCTTACACACCTGAGACTCCTGCAGGATCAGATAGTCAGATTGCAGTTGACCGCAGTTCGGTGGGGGTTGGGTCTTGGTGTGTGAGGAGAGGGGGATTGGCTGACATGCTGGTGGAGGGAGCATTTGCTTGGAGTCGAATCTATTGAAGAATAGATTAAGCTTGTTAAGCCACTTCCTGTCCCCTACTGTTCGGTGCCCTGTCTTTTCCTTGTGTCCTGAAATTGCCTTAAGGCTGTCCCACACCTCAGAGATTCTACCCTCCCCCATCTGTAGCTCCATCTTCCGCCTGTAGTTGGCTTTCCCTTCTCTGATCAATTGTCTTAGCTGTTTCTGAACCGCCCCCAGGCCATTTTTGTCCCCAGACCTAAAAATTCTCTTTTTTTCCTTGAGGAGAGTTTTAATCTCAGAGTTGATCCATGGTTTGTTATTGGAGAAACACCTCACCTTTCTAGTTGGTACTGTGCTGTCCACGCAGAAAGTAATGTAGTCCGTTATGCAATGTGTGAGTCCCTCAATGTCCTCTGGAAATGAGTCTTAAAACATTTCCCATAAAGTTATATCAAAGCAGTCCCTTAGAGACTCGACACTTCCCTCTGACCAAATCTTCACTGTACGGGTAACCGCCGGTTCTCTGCGCACCAGTGGAATGTATGTGGGTCGCAGATGTACCAGGTTGTGATCTGATCTGCCTAGGGGTGGTAGGGCAGATGAGTTATATGCATCCCTCACATTAGCAAAGAGCAAGTCCAGTGTTTTGTTGTCTCTTGTATGGCAGGTTACATACTGTGTGAAGCCTGGTAGAGTGGATGCTGAGACATGGTTGAAGTCTCCAGACACTAGGAGCAGGGCATGGGGGTGAGATGATTGCAGCTCACTCACAACAGCATGGAGGACTTCACAGGCAGCGTCAGCTTTAGCAGAGGGGGGGGACATATGCAGCTAGTACGATAACATGTGATAGTTCCCTTGGCAGGTAAAAAGGTCTCATGCTCACGGCTAGCAGTTCAATATCCTTTCCACACAATTGTTTCTTAACCACAATATGTCCTGGATTACACCATCTCTCATTGACAAATATTGCAATCCCTCCGCCTATTCGCTTACCGCTCTCCAGTGTTCTGTCCGCCCGAAGAAGTTTGAAGCCCTCCACGGAGGCAAGTATGTCCGGAGTGATTTCAGTAAGCCAAGTCTCTGTAAACAGCATCATACTGCACTCACGATACTCCTGTTGATGTCTGGTCAGTGCTGTCAGTTCATCCATCTTATTCACAATTGATCTCACATTCCCCATAATGATGGACGGGATCACATGCTTTTTGTGTTTTTTTCCTTCGCGTCTCAGTATGCCGGCTCGTTTTCCGCGTTTTCTAAGTTTCCTTATTAGTTCGTGGGGGATGGTAAGAGCATGCTTGCCCTGTAGCTTGTCCTGCCGCATGCTTATAAGGTGTAATAGTGTCTCCTTAGTGTAAACCAGTCTTCCTTGTCTGTGTGGAGGCATGCTTCAGACAAAAAGGCTCAAAAAGGATTTCTTTATAAGAGTTTCTGCATCAAATTCCAGCCCATGGTAAGTTCTTATACTAATACTCCTTATAGTAATAGAAAAAAGTGAAGAAAAAAGGACGGGATAGAGAAAGATCAGTTTAGTTTTCAGCAGCTGTAAACACATGCAGCCACACACTAGGCAGGCGCAGTTAGTACAAATGCATCAGATTTTCACTATAGATTTAATTCACTGCAATGTGATGAATGAGCCCTCTGGCATTATTTGCACCAAAATCTGCAATGAAACCCACATATTTTACAACCTTCAAACCACATAAGCACATGTGACCCTGAATGTGACCTGAAAAGCAGGACTTCACTAATATACTCACTTCCACTCTCACCTATCACACTAGGCTACAAAGGAGTGAATCAACCCCAACTTCTGCACATTCACATAAACAGCTACCACCACCCGCTACATAACAGTAGACAAGACACAAATATACCGAGATCGCTCACACCTATGCCCTCTGGCACCACACCTTGAATCTCTAGTATGCTAACATACAAACAGTAACCAAAGTAAGTGGTATTTTTCCTCGTTGGGATTGTGGGGACATTTAGAGCCATGGACAATCATATTAATTTTTAAGATTTAATATACTGTGAGATTTTCAAGGTGAATAGTTCTTGAGATTCTTGTCTTTGTTGGTTTAGAAGGAATTGCAGATCAGTAATCTCAGTCCTGCGCAGAAGATTTTCTGGTTTAAACTGTCTTCAAGTATATTCTACAGGTTGCACATGAAAAAAAAAAAAAAAAAACAATAAAAAAAACCATAAACAGAAAAGTCCTAGCTTTGTCCAGGCCCTAAATAAACAGAAACTAGTCCCCAACTACTTGTACTAGACTGAGCATATCTTAAGCCAGTCAAACAAGGTTACAATGTGACTTTCACTTGTCCAGGAGTTTTCAGCAGTGTCTCCTTAGGCACTTAGCCTGAGTGCTCGTGGTGCTGGCTGCTTAGGGCCCACCAATAGAATTCATTCTGGACTCCCACTATACAACTAATTACAAATTTTACTTGTTTTCCAAATTCCAAAAACTTCATGAACACACATTTTTTCTTTATTAGCCTGCTACCTAGCCCTGACTATGAACCATTTTGGTCCTGTGGACCTCTTAACAGCCTGAAGACCTGCTCTTGCCTTAGATTAGGGCCTACTTATCTCTGTGAGCAAGACGATTAGTAATGGTGGCTCGCATTGACAGTAGAGGAGACAGGGCCTATGTGAGGATAGAGGTCGACCTACCTCTGTACATAGATGTTACCTCTGCCACCTATTGCATATATATACCGTATTTTTCGGACTATAAGACGCACTTTTTTTCCTCCCAATATGGGAGGAAAATGTGTGTGCGTCTTATAGACCGAATGCAGCGTGTGCAGCGTCTGTGTCCTGTCTATGAGGAGCAGCACGGAGAGCAGCACGGTGCCTGCCTGCTCTGCCCCTCCTTCCCTGTCTGTGTCGCATGTTTGCAGGAGCGAGATATGAGAGGCAGCGAAGTAGGGGCGGGCCAGACAGGTGAAGGAAGCCTGGTTTCAAGCTTGCCGAGAAAACCACGCCTCCTTCTCCCGTCTGGCCCGCCCCTCCTTCACTGCCTCTCAGATCTGGCTCCGGCAATGATGCCACACAGACAGGGAAGGAGGGGCGGGCCAAACGGGAGGAGGAGGCGTGGTTTTCTCGGCAAGCTTGAAACCACTCCTCCTTCACCCGTCTGGCCCGCCCCTACTTCCCCTGCCTGTGTGGCTTCATTGCAAGAGCCAGATCTGAGAGGCAGTGAAGGAGGGGCAAGCCAGATGGGTGAAAGAGGTGTGTTTTCAAGTTTGCTTAGAAAACCACACCTCCTTCACCCGTCTGGCCCGCCCCTTTTTCTCTTCTTGCATAGCTTCACTTCCATGGATGAGATAGATTAGATATAGATGGATAGAAAGACAGACAGACACAGACAGATAGATGGATAGATAGGAGATAGATAGGTAGATAGATAGATAGATGGATAGATAGATAGATTGAAAGACAGACAGACACAGACAGATAGATGGATAGATAGATAGATAGATAGACAGATAGATATAGATATATGTTCAAATCACCCCCATATCCCTAGAATACATATAAAACAAAAACATTACTGTGAAACACATACACATTTGGTATCCCTGTGTCCGAAAGCCCCCGGTTCTATTTACATTGGTGAAATATTATATTATTAGGTTATTAAATATTTCACCAATTTTTTTTCCTTAAAATTTTTTTTTCCCTATTTTCCTCCTCTAAAACCTTAGTGCGTCTTATAGTCCGAAAAATACGGTATATATATATATATATATATATATATATATATATATATATATGACTGCTTGACATGATGTACTCTGCATTGAGATAATGTACTCAGTGATTGTACTGTGCTATACACCAGTCTTGCATGGGTTGGGGGGTCCTCTAGCTAAACTGAGTCAGGGGACCAATAGGGGATTCACCTGCTCCCCTGTGGGCCCGTCCAAGCCTGAATCACACTATAAAAGGGCCTAATAACACCATCAGATGCATAATAACGTCACATAGTGACTGACTATTACCAACATATGGAACAAAACCCACTATAGAAGACCAATTACTTCCATACAATGACTATACAGCAATAGATACCCGTTCCTGCATATCATGCAAGTGAATATAGTTACCGTATATACTCGAGTATAAGCCAAATTTTTAAGCACAGTTTTTGTGCTGAAAAAGCCCCCCTCGGCTTATACTCGAGTCAAGCAAAAAAAAAAAAGAAGCTTTAAAAAATATAATAAAAAAATAAAATAAATAAAAGTTTGAAATCCCTCCTTTCCCTAGAATACATATAAAAGTAAAAAATTACTGTGAAACACAAACACATTAGGTATCCCTGTGTCTGAATATACTGAATATAGGATCTGCAGTGCTCTTGTTCCATCAGGAAGGGGTTAATAGGAGCACTGCAGATACTCTATATTCAGCCAGGCTGAGTTTCCAACTGGGGGGGGGGGGGGAAACCCAGTCCTTAAGCTCAGGGAAGGGGCAGACAGACAACCAAAACACCTCCTCCCCTTTCCCAGCACCCAGCAACTACTGCACCCAAAAACCATTTTAATTTTTGAAATTTTCCAGTAGCTGCTGCATTTCCCCCCCTTGGCTTATACTCGAGTCAATAAGTTTTGCCAGTTTTTTGTGGTAAAATTAGGGGGGGTCGGCTTATACTCCAGTCGGCTTATATTTAAGTATATACGGTATATCCAATAACTTAATGGTGATATATGTAGTCAGTTTTGATGTATCCATGATGATTTTTCCTGACCATGACTTTGCATCTCTGCAAAATTTGAAACAAAAACATATTTGGCTACTCACTCGATAATTATTCTCCACCATATAATGATGCCTCATTGTGATATCCCAGAGGATGCAGGTGTTATAGTAGGACCTAATGGGGGTAGTAGTCCCTCTGATAGCTGAGCTATTGGAATGGATACGGTAGCTGTAGTGGTGGTCCAGACTGTGGGGCCCCTCTCAAGGGACACACAGCAAGTCCATTTTCCAAAGTAGAATAACAAAAGACACAGTCCTTCCATAAAGTGCAGCAATACCTTACAATGATACAGTCTCTATGTACAATACAGCGGGTGCATGTGAGGAGGATTCCCTGTTAGCTGACTGGTAAGGGCTGAGGCTGACACAACTTTCCACAGATTTTGTAGTCTACAGTTTTAAGGAGACACAGTCCAGATTATAACTACAGAAGAGGGATTTTCACCGGTTGGCTAATTTGGGGTGTATGTAGTTACTCACGTTTACTGGGTTGTGATATCCAATAGTCGGACGCGGACCTAAGAGACACGTGGCCTGGAAACCATGGTACTATGGACTTGACTGGAGGCCTATTGTAAGGCCCATGAATGCAGAAAGGCTTCTTTATAGCTGCTCCTTTTTGTCAGGTTCACTCCTTCTTGAAGACGGTAGAAATATGCTTGTTATCCCCTCTGTTTGGACTGGTGAATGGCTTAGCAGGAATAAACTGAAAATCCTGCTTGGTGTTGGCATAGCAGGTGGTGCTACTACCTCACACAACATGGCTGGAGTGGATTTCCTGTCCCTTGCTAAGAGGAAGGCGGGCTAAAGTCTCTGCCCACAGTTTGCTAGAAGCTTCTCTGGAAAAGCTTGTGCTGTGTATGGAGTGATTGGGATCCTACCATCACATGCACCTACATAGAGTGAACCATAGGTGTCAGTAGAGTAGTACATGCTGTGTGTACAGTGCAAACAACATATAGATGGGCTGGGAGTAACACAATAAGGTGCTGGTAGGTTGTCTCAGATGCTGTCTGTAGTGCAGTTCAGATTACCATTGCTGGATGGTGCGTGTGACAATCCACATTGTGAATATTACAATTGAGGTGGTCTGAAAGATTCTCAATTGCGTTCAAGTCTGGATAATTAGGTGACCAGCAAAGTATTTGGAAGTTTTGGTCATGTTCTTCCAACCACTATATGACATTTCTAGTCAGACATGTCACATTGTCTTTCTGGAAGTTTCCTTCTGCCCCAAGAAAGACAAAATACCATGCATACGTATATGTGATCTGCAAGTATGGATTCATACTCAAATCAGTTGCAAGTGCGTTCTACATGGATGAGTGGGTCCAGAGAATGTCATGAAAAAACTGGATGCCACGAGGGAGCCCAGGAGAAGTTGGGAAGGTGAGTATGAGTATTTTTTATTATTTCAGGAGGGCTTCCATTATTATACTCTGTGGTTCAGAGAGACCATACAATATAATACGGATTCATGTGCATACAGTGCAAAGTTTTATGGGTAGTGAACAGAATACACTTCAGGTTATACTACATGTTATGCAGACAGTGTATATTTTATGCTTAGATGAAAAAAACTGGTCACAATAAAAGCAATAGCAAGCAATTTACTTTGCTGCTCACAGTTATCTACAGTTATGTACAACCAGCACACCTCTGCGAGCCAAGACAGATCTGCCTTCAACAGATCTCCCCGCAAGGGGAGGTGGGCTTTGCCGGATCTGGGGATCTGAATTGTCACCAAAGAGACAAATGTACAAACAGTAAACGCACTGCTGCAGAAACCAACACCAGGACCGCAAAAACTAACAAAGTGGCATGGGAAGAAGAGAAATGGTACAGCAGGGTCAAACCAGGAAAGCAGAATAAGCTGAGACGGGAGATAAAAAGTTTTATCTGAGAAACAAGCCAAAAAGGTAAAAAATCGAACCTGGAACATCACAACAGAATCAACAAACAAAAAAGGAATCCAGGGACAAAGCCAGAAGTCACAAGTGATATTGGTATACACACAAAATGTAAATCCAAACTAGCAGGCAGCAAACTAATAGTCTGCACATGTGTCAGAAGGGTGTGGCCTTATATAGACCCCCTCAGCTGCTATTTGGATCAAGCCTCTAAAAGTGTAAAAGCTTCCCAGGTTGGCACGGTAATGATAAAGGTGCAGCAGTTGGATAGAGAATCCTGACGCTGGGTTCACACTAGTGCCCGGACTCCGTTTTCAGGTTTCCGTCTTCTGAATGCAGAAGATGGAAACCTATCAGACCGGGTCCGGCCGTGAGCGCCGATGAGCGTTTTATGCTCTCCGCTGCAAAACCGTTTTTTTAAACCGGACACAGAGTACTGCATGTCCGACTCTGTGTCCAGTTTAAAAAAACGGTTTTGCGGCGGAGAGCATAAAACGCTAACCGGCGCTCACGGCCGGACACCTTTCAAACCCATTCAAATGAATGGGTTTGAAAGAGTCCTGCAGGTTTCCGTCTCCTGCTCAGTTTTGTGCAGGAAACGGAAACCTGTATGAACGGAGACCGGGCGCAGATGTGAACGAGCCCTGACAGTACAGCTGTGTAAATACAGTGCAATGCTACTCAAGGTTAGCTTAGTCACAACACTCAGTTCTAAAAATAAAATCAATTAGTGCGCAAATTTACGGCTAAGCCTACATTCACACAACTATGATGCAAAACACTTATGAAAAATAAACATTTTTTCACAGTCATTTTGCAACCGAGTAGTTGGCTATTTTCATGGTTCCATCATACATTACAGTGCATAGAGTGCTATGAAACAGACAAAAATAGAGCATAATAAATATAGATTTTGATAGTCCATGATGATAGACAGTCAAAATATCACTCATATGAATGTCTCTAATTCACAGACATTGAAAGTAATAGATGTCTACTGTAGGTATAACATATAGTTTATAAGTAAAGCTGGGCTATAAATGAGAAATAACTACAGGACAATTTTCTTTACTGTTGTATTATGGACCGGACACATTTGTAAAGTCTTGGAAGCCACCCCCTTCCATAGTTGTACCCTAAGTGAAGGATTTATAGTTTGTAAGTAGGAGTCCCCACTTGTTAGTTATGCTCTGTGGTTCTCTAATACTCATATGGTAGAATTGTCTGATAATTGTATTAGGTTACTGCCACTTTACTTGTTAATGTATAGTAATCGTGAATGGGCAAATTTTCTCACAGCAGGAACTCTGCTATGGACTGTGCTGTCAGTTGTGTCTTCCTTTCTTCCCAAAGTACAGCCTTAGCACACTTGGGCAGGAATACTCACCATTAGGTTAAAGGGGTATTCCTACGTCGCATACTCACCAGTCTTCACTGCTGTAAAATCTTCTTTCTTCCTGGTTTATTGCGTCGTTTGGGGTTTCATATGCAACCTGCAATTTAGCTCCGCCCCCAAATTAGTGTGTAGCTCCGCCCACCACATAGCGTGTGTTGCAGAGTGCAGTCGCAGAAGAAAGCTTCAGAGTAGATTATATGGGTTAATCTTCAGTTTACTTCTCAGAACATGAGGTAACATCAGCAGGTCTATACAGCAATATACAAGGAATACACTGGAAAGAACTAACCACAGAAAGATGCAGCATTTTGAGAGACAGACAAGTCTCCATAGCTTATCATAACATGCATTCAGCACATAACAATAATAACATCGCCATCTAGTGTCCGGAAGCTGTAAGTTCCTCCTACACAGTATAATACAATAAGTCTATATCTGTTGCATATATGTATATATACCAACACCCTTTCTCAACAATAAAGACTTATTCAGTCAAACTTAATTTCTTCATCAGTTTCTGATGTCTTTCAGCATTCAATGCCTTAGTAACAATATCGGCTGTCATATCTTCAGTTGAACAATACTCTAACTTCAGCATTCCTTGCTCCTGGTAATCCCTCAAAAAATGAAACTTTATATCAATGTGTTTTGTTCTTGGATTAACTCTTTCCGTCTGAGCAAGAACAATACAACCTTAATTGTCTTCATACAACTTTGTCGGTTCCAACAGTTGTTCTCCTAAGTCTGTCAGTAGTTGTCTCAACCATAAGACTTCTTGAGCTGCTTGTGCTGCGGCAACCTACTCTGCTTCTGTTGTCGACGGTGTCACTATTGATTCTTTTTTACTAGCCCAACTAATTGGTCCACCTGAGAGTAAGAAAACATAACCACTGGCAGATTTTCTGTCAAGTGTATCTCCAGCCCAGTCTGCATCCACATATCCAGTTAAAACGCATTTGTTACTTGCAGGTAGTTTTAGTTTAACATCGATAGTTCCTTTCAAGTAACATATTACTCTCTTCATGGCATTCCAGTCCATTTTATTTGGTTTTGACACCTTTCTGCTCAAAATTCCTACTGCTGCTGCAATGTCTGGTCTTGTAACAGTTGCAAGATACAGTAATTTTCCCATTGCCTTTCTGTACTGTTCGTTGTCTGGCAACATATTTTGTTCACTGTTCATCTCCTTCAGATAGTTAATTTCCATTGGAGACTTTATTGGTTTCGCATCTTTCAATCCAAATGTTTCAATAATGTCCTGAATCATGTGACTTTGGTTAAGAAGATAACTCCCGTCTTCTTCTCTTTCTACTTGTATCCCTAGGTACTGTTTCACATTTCCTAAATCTTTGATCTCAAAGTGTTGATCCAGAATTTTCAGTATTTCTGTTATATCCCTTTCTTTTTCAAAACAAACTAAAATATCGTCCACATATATCAGTACATAGATCCATCTGTCTCCCAGTTTCTTTGTGTATAGACACGGATCTGCTTTACTTCTGTGAAAATGTTCATTTGTGAGCACTTCTGTGACTTTATCATTCCAGGCTTTAGCGGCTTGCTTTAAACCATAGATACTTTTCTGTAGCTTACAAACCATGTTTGGTTTTCTTTTATCTTTGTATCCTGGAGGTTGTTCTATGTAGATATCTTCTGTTAAATCTCCATTTAGGAACGCTGTCTTTACATCCAGATGTCTCAATTGCATTTGTTTTCTTGCTGCAACTGCAAACAAGGTTCTAATTGTAGTACGTTTGACGACTGGTGCAAAAACTTCATCATAGTCTTCTCCATATTTCTGAGTATAACCTTTAGCTACGAGTCTCGCTCGATATCGTTCAGCTGTGCCATCTGTTTGATATTTTACCTTAAAAACCAGTTACATCCTATAGTTTTTCTTCCTTCTAGTAATTCTGTCAGTGTCCAGGCCTTATTATCACGCATGGATTTAATTTCTGTTTCTGTTGCTTTTATCCATTTGTTAGCTTCTTCTTCTGAGAGTTTTGATATGTCTTCTCAAGATGTAGGTTCATATATCTTGTTTGCACTCGCCTTGTATGAAAGACGTACAGGTGGTTTTCCCTTGTTCTCTCTTATTGAACATCTTGGTTCATTGTTTGCCTGTTCTTGTATCTCTTTACTTTCAGTGTTTTGATTCTCGGCAATTTCCACTTCTTTATCATCAATATTCCTGCATTGATATCACTGATGCTTTCATCATTTCTCATTTCCAGTGATGTCATTACGTCATCATTTAGATCCTCAATGAATGTTACACTGTTACTCACTGTAACTTTCTCTGTCTTGGGATCTAGGATTCTGTATCCTTTGCAGTTTTCACAGTATCCAACAAATATTCCTTCTATGGCTCTGTTTTGAAGTTTGGATCGTTTCTCTTCTGGAATAAACACAAAGGCTTTACAACCAAAAACTCTTAAATGCTTCACATTTGGTTTATTACCTTGCCATAGCTCATATGGGGTCTTTTTCAGTTTTCTTGAAAAAAGTCTGTTTTGCAGATAAGTGGCCGTCTTTGCTGCTTCACCCCAATATTTCTCTGGTAGTTTGGAATCTGTCAGCATACATCTTATCATTTCAGTCAAAGTTCTGTTTTTTCTTTCTGCTACCCCATTCTGCTCGGGTGTGTATGGAACAGTCTTTTGATGCTCTATTCCATTCTGTTTTAAGTAGTTTTCTATTTGGTGTCCTGTAAATTCACCTCCATTATCACTTCTAATGATGATTGGCTTCCTTCGAAACTTGTTACTCGACTTTGTCACATAGTCTTGTAATTTACTGAAAACTTCACTTTTGTTCTTTATTAAGTACGTGACTGTGTATCTTGAATAGTCATCTATGAAGGTCACCATTTATCTATTACCTCCTGATGTGGTCACTTTCATGGGTCCACATACGTCAGTATGTACCAAGTCAAGTGGTCTTTTGCTTCTTGTTTCACTTTCTTTAGACATTGACACTCTTGTAGCTTTTGATTTTATACAACATTCACACTTCATGATCATTGAGCAATTAGATATTAATAGATCTTTTGTCAAATGTTTCTTCTGTAATGCCATTATACTTTCAGGATGTCGGTGTCCTAGACGTCTATGCCATACATGAATACAATTCTTGTGATCATGTGTACATAACTTCACCTGTTCCTGTACTGTGTCTAGATGATATAATTGTTCTCCTGCAGTTACACTGACTATAACCTTGTCTCCTGCTAGGATTGTACAGTTATCATCTTTGAATTTTACAGTAAGTCCTTTAGCTGTTAGACGTTTTACGGATAACAACCCTCCTTCTAGTCCTGGAACATACAATACATCCTTTACTAGGACTTTTACATTATTTCCAGATTTATCAGAACAGATCAACATTCCTTGTCCAATACCTTCTGCTGTTATTCTGCTCCCATCTGCAAGATAAATTGCTTCTTTCTTATCTAAATCAAGCTCAGTAAAGAAACTTCTATTACTTGTCAAGTGACTTGTTGCTCCTTAGTCAATAAACCAACTTGATGATGATGATGACTTTATATCAGCTGCTTTAAACGTACCATTGCAGTGATCTGCATGTGAGTTAGAAATTGAGCTTTTCACTTTCTGTTTACTGTCTCTCTGTTGTAGTTTTTGTTGTTCTGCTTTCCATATAGTACAATCTTTCTTTAAATATCCCTTTTTCTTACATCTGAAACACTCTCTTGTTTCTGTGTTGTGGCGCTTTTTATCTGTAACTTTAAGAGCATTCCCACTAACCTCTTCTGTGGATTCTTTTGTTTGCTCTTTCCTTCTCTGGTATTCATCTATGAGTCTGGTCTTTACAAACTCTAGAGTAATCTCTGCTTCAGGTCTTGTTTCTAGAGCGTTTATTAGAGCAGTATACGAATCTGGTAAGCTGCATAATAATATCACTGCTATATGACTTTCCTGAATATCTTCACCAATAGATCTCAGCTGTGTTATCACTTCCATCATGGCGTTTATGTGCCCATCCATGTCTTTCTCTGCACTTAATCTCATCTTGTACAGTTTCCTTAGCAGAAATAACTTGTGATTTAAACTGGATCTTTCATGTAACTTTTTCAAAGCTTGCCACATTCCCATTGCTGTATCCTCATTCCTTATGTGAATAAGCTGATCATCCTCCACTAATAAGCTGATAGTAGCTCTTGCTTGTCTGTTTTTCTTCTCCCATGTCTGATCATTCTCATTGGTCTATCTGTGGTGATTACCTCCCATAAATCATCCTTAGACAACAACATCTCCACTTTGAACTTGGACTCATTGTCCAGCTTAGCTACTGTAAGTCTGAGCTCTGAGCTGCTGTTCATCTTTAACTTATCTTACTTGGTTGTAGAGACTTGTTCTGGAGAATTCTTTTGCATTCACAGAGTCCTCTGGTCTTCTCTGTCTGGTTGCTGGGTCTGGTTGCTGGGTTGTCTGGGTGCTGTGTCTGTCTGGGTCCTGAGTCTGTCTGGGAGCTGTGTCTATCTGGGTCCTGGATTCCTGGGTTGTCTGGATTCCTGGGTTGTCTGGCTGCCTGGGCCCATAACCTGTTGCAGAGTGCAGTCGCAGAAGAAAGCTTCAGAGTAGATTATATGGGTTAATCTTCAGTTTACTTCTCAGAACATGAGGTAACATCAGCAGGTCTATACAGCAATATACAAGGAATACACTGGAAAGAACTAACCATAGAAAGAAGCAGCATTTTGAGATACAGACAAGTCTCCATAGCTTATCATTACATGTATTCAGCACATAACAATAATAACATCGCCATCTAGTGTCCAGAAGCTGTAAGTTCCTCCTACACAGTATAATACAATAAGTCTATATCTGTTGCATATATGTATATATACCAACAGCGTGATCCTATGGGGCGGCTGAAGGGCCTGTGATGTCATCAAAGGTCCTCAAACAACACTATATGCACAATATTGGACTATGAAGTACAGGCAGGAGCAACTCCATTCTGTGTTACATACAGAGACTGCCTGTCTCTGCCATAATGAACACAATTGAATTAGCTAGCCTGATAATCGGGAGAACAGAAGACATTCAGAAATGAAAGCAGCTCCTCTCCTCTATCTGAGAGCAGGGAGCTAGGTCACGTGGTGTAGACACAGGAATAGCTAGATACACAGGCTTGCTCTCCTGCACTTAGCCCCTCCTCCCTTTCCCCTCAGAGCAGCAGATACATCATTTGACTTTTGAGCAGATAAGTCAAGGGCTGTGTCAACAATGAATTGATTAAAGTAAGATAGTGGACAAACAAAGCAATTTTGCTGAAGCAGTGTATTTAGGAAAAGTCCTTGTGATGGGACAACCCCTTTAAGGCCTCACATTGCAGAAACACAGCCAGGAGTGGATAGAACAAAACACAGAAGTAGAAGTATTTCCTATAGATTTCCTATCCCTTTTGTAGCCATTCTTGGCTTTTGGCTGAAAAAAAAAAACACAAATCTGAAACAAAAAAAGACGCATTTTCGCCTTAGCAGTATAGGGTTTTCCCACACTTTTGAGGAGTTTGGTCTAGGATTTTGTTCAGTGTGCGTTAGTATGGGTGTAAGAACAATATTAAGCCAAAATTTTTCCTGAAAGTCAGTAGAGCAAAGTGTAGGGACTGTTTTGAGTAGTGAGTTCCATATGTGCTTGGCAACCCCTATGTGAATAGACATACTGGTGTGTTTCGGAAGGCTGTGCAACTTTAATGTTGTTGGTTAAGGCCATCTGCTGTGAAGCTCTTCTGTACCTAAAACTACATCAAATAAAATGCTAAATTTTTACTGTCCCAGTACATACAGAAGCATGGAGACATGATCCACTTTGGGTAGTTAGTAGAGATGAGCGAACAGTAAAATGTTCGAGGTTCGATATTTGTTTTGAGTAGCCCCTCAATATTCGACTACTCGAATCGAATATTGTACCCCATTATAGTCTATGGGGGGAAAATGCTCGTTTAAGGAGTAGGCAACATTCGATCAAATTATACTTACCAAGTTCACAAGTGAGGGTCGGGCTGGATCCTCCGAGCAGTCTTCTTCTTGCAGCGTCCGCGCGGCGTCTTCCGGCTCTGAATTCACTCTGCCAGGCATCGGGCCTGGGCAGAGCCGACTGTGCATGCCCGCACTACAAGAAGACATGCGCAGTTGGCTCTGCCCAAGCCCGATGCCTGGCAGAGTGAATTCAGAGCCGGAAGACGCCGCGGGGAAGCTGTACGGAGAAGACTTCTAAAGGTAGGAGAAGAACCAGCGTTGATTGGCCAACTGTATAGCATTCGGCCAATCAAGGCTGGTTCTGCATTGAACTTTTACATTTGAACAGCGAGTACTACTCGCTCATCTCTAGTAGTTAGCTTTACACCAGCGGAAGAACCTGTTGCAAGGCAGGATGTTTGCCTTTACACATCTAAGAAATTTAACTATGCTTTTGCTAAGCAGTGGCTGAACTCACGGACTGTATTCTTTGTGTCACACTGGTATAGCTAGTATACCACCAGAAAGCCAACAGTGCACTGTCAGCTTACCCGTTATGTGCCCCGGGGCTGGAGATATCAGTGCCGTTACAACAGCAACAGTAACTCCCCACTGTCAGAAGGGCATTCATGGAAATCAAGCTAGGCTGTAAGGAACGGCCCTCCTGACAGTGCTTGTCCATAGCCCTATACTGTCAGGGGGAGTGTTCCTTACCGCCGTTCCTTACCGCACAGCTCAGCCTCATTACTGAGCGGTAAAGAACACCCCCTCTGACAGTGCAGGGCTATGTTAGAGTACTGTCAGGAGAGGCATTCCTCACAGCCCAACTAGACTGTCAGGAATGCTCTTCTGACAGTGGGGAGATTTTGGTAACGGCACAGATATCTCTTGCCACAGGCACATAACGGGAAAGCTAACAGTGCGCTGAAGCCAGCTTTCTAGTGGTATATAAAAAACGCATGTGCCCAAGGATATGAGAGGTCCTCTTTAATGAGGGTTAATTAGCAGCCAATTGGAAGGGTTCTATAAATGAGATGTTTTTGGTTTTTTTTATAAATTCTTTATTTATGAGAACCGAGTTGAACAGAAGAGAGAAGAAAAAAACAATACAAAACAATGAGCAAATGTACAACATAACAAAAGGGGCCAGGTTACAACCTGAGCCCAGCAAACGAAACCCATAAAATACAACACATGGGCCGGCTCTCTCCAGAACCAACAAGCCAGGAGAGGTGCCAACAACTTTATAGCAAGGGGAGGGGCAGGAGAAAGAGGATGGGGGAAAGGGGGGGGGGAGAAAGAAGAGGACATGGAAGCAGGTGAGGAAACAGAAGCAAGCAACTGCCAGCAAGAAAAAAAAAAAAAAAAAAAGAACGGGGGGGGGGGGGGACCCCCAAGGACCCACCAGGAACACAAGACCCTGTCTAACCCATCACTTCTCTGTATGGCCCAGGGCCCTGGAAAAGGATCCAGGGAGTCCAGGCCTTCAGGAAGGCCTCATGAGCATCACGGAGGGACGCCGTGAGGTCCTCCATGGATTGAATGTCCTCAACCTTACGGATCCAATGGCGAAGGGACGGGGGGTTAGGGGACTTCCACAGGGCCGGGATGCAGGCCCTGGCAGCATTTATCAGATGTCGGATCGCAGATTTACGATAGGCCTTGCGGGGAATCCCAGACAGGTACAGGAGAAAACACTCCGGAGTATTAGGAAGAGAAGTTTGAAAAATCTGGGTCGTCAGGCGGTGGACACCGTCCCAAAAATCCCGCAAAGCCGAGCAACTCCAAAAGATGTGGAGTGTCCCGTCCTCCGAACCACAGCGCCAACAGGAGGGAGAGGTAGATGGAAAAAACTTGTGTAACAGGGAAGGGACATGGTACCATCTAGTTAGGATCTTGTAACCCGCCTCTTGGTATTTGCACGCCATGGAGCTCTTATGAGCAAGTTCCAAGATCCTAGAGCAGTCCGCATCTGAGAAAGAGAGGTTGAGATCCAACTCCCATTTGGATAATAAGGAAGGTCTGTGGTCCGGAGAAGGGGAAACCAGCATTGTATAGAACTCTGAAAGGGAGTGACGCAGAAGACCAGAGCCGACACAGACCTTCTCAAAGCCCGTAAGGGGTCTGTCAAAGATACTGGGATCCGGAAAGGAAGAAAGGAAGTGGGAAAGCTGTAAACTTCTCCATGGTCCAAGAGGGGGGAGGGTCATGTCCGATTGCAGGGCTCCAAAGGAGCGCCAGGCTCCATCCGCACGGAAATGGAGAACCCTCTGTAAGCCAGCCTCTGACCACTCACGGAATGGACCCCATGAGGACCCAGCAGGAAAGGCCGGGTTCCCCAGGACAGGAAGGAGAGGGGATGGAGAAGGGGAGAGACAATCCTTACGGAAGAGCGACCGATCGTGGGATGGGAGTGAAGGAGAGGGGAGGGGACCGAGTCCAACCAGGGGAGCAGATGAAGCGGGAAGCACGAGAAGGAGCTCTCCAAAGCAACCCACTGCTTGAAGGGGGAGTGGCAGCACCAATCCAAGACGCGATGAAAGAGGGCAGCTTCATAGTAGCGGCGGGGGTCGGGGAGACCCAGGCCCCCTCACCGTTTCGGAAGGGTCAAGATAGAGCGTGCCAATCTCGCTCGTTTGCCCTGCCAGACAAATCTGACCAGATCAGAATAGAGTAACTTGAAAAAGCTAGGGGGAATGTGGATCAGGAGAGTTTGAAGAAAATAAAGAAATCGAGGCATCACGTTCATTTTATAAATAGCGCAGCGGCCAAACCAGGTATAGGTGCCCCTAGACCATTTCTTAAGGTCGAGGCGAACTGCCCTGAGCAATGGCAGGTAGTTGAGAGTAAAGAGATCATCAAGAGCGCTAGGAATCCACACGCCTAAATACTTAATGGCCGACCGGGACCATCGGAAAGGGAAGGTAAGAGCGAGGGAGGACCGAAGACCCATCGGGAGAGAAACATCTAACGCCTCAGACTTCTGGTAATTAATCGTAAGGTTAGCCAGGTGGGAGAACACCTCCAGCTCGGACATCAAGACAGGGAGAGAGGTAGACGGGTCACGTAAGAAAAACAGAAGGTCATCCGCATAAGCCGCTATCTTCAGGTGCCGTCTCCCCATCTCAATGCCCAGCAAGTCAGTGTTGGCCCTAAGCTTCCTGAGAAGGGGCTCCAAGGTGAGAACGAAAATCAAGGGGGAGAGGGGGCAACCCTGATGAGTGCCATTACCAATCGGGAAAGGGGATGACAGAATCCCATTGACTCGAGTGGATGCCGAAGGATTGGAGTACAGGGAAGAGATCCAGGCCTTCATAGAGGGACCAAGGCCAATATGGTCCAGGACCTCGAAAAGGAAGGGCCACCCTACCCGGTCAAATGCCTTCTCCGCATCAGTGGAGAGAAGGCAGAGCGGGAGATTTCGAGAGCGAGCAAAGTGAACAGCATTAATAACCTTGACGGTGTTGTCTCTAGCTTCCCTCGAGGGGATAAAGCCAACTTGGTCGGAATCGGTCAAGGAGAAGAGGGGCCAAACGCGTGGCCAGAACCTTTGAAAAAATCTTCAAATCTACATTGAGAAGAGAAATGGGTCTGTAACTTGAGCAAAGGGCGGGGTCCTTCCCCTCTTTGTGTATGACGGCAATATGGGCCCTAGTCAAGTCGGGAGGGAGTGGCGCACCCTCAGAGACAGAGTCAATGGCACTCGTCAGGGGACCGAGGAGCAGGGGCGCAAATTTCTTATAATAAGAGGGGGGGAAGCCATCTGGACCAGGGACCTTACTAGGTTGCATGGATCCGAGAGCCTGCGCAACTTCCTCGCTCGTAATGGGGGTTTCCAAAGAGGACAGGGCGGAAGCCGACAGACGGGGTAAGCCCAAGTCCCTGAGATATTGCTTAATCGCCGGCAGGAGCGACGAGCCCGATGGAGCTGCAGGAGGAGGGGATAGGTTATACAGACAACAATAAAAGTTAGCAAATTCCTCCGCGATACGATTCAGATCCGTAATACGCGTACCCGAGGGCCCGGCAATAAGGGGGACAAAGTTACGGGAACGCTGCTCCTGGAGGGAGCGAGCCAGAGTCCTACTACACTTGTTCCCATACTCATAGAAGTGACGGCGGCCCCTAGCTAGGAGGCACCTAGTCCTAATATCCAGGCGCTCACGTAATTTTTTACGGGCCGAGAGAAGGGCCGCTATAAATGAGATGTTAACTCTTCCTGTAATGCACCCTTTTTGGGGAAGACAGGCTGTGTGCCAGGGCTTGTGGGAACCAGAACAGTATAAATTGGAATGAACCACTGTGTTTGTGGAGATACTAGGTAATAGGTCCAGGGTCTCATAATGAGGGACATTATATGTCTAGTCAGTAGCCAGACGGCTGAGGATTTGTTTTTGTACTGTGCTGTGCTGTACATGCTGTTTGCTGTGAAAACAAGAATAACCAAGATCAGTTTTAAAATGAATTCACTGTGTCGGAGTGAAAATCTATTGGAAATTTCTGATGTGGCAGTCATCTGACCTAGAGATGGTGATCCGGTGAGCTAAAATAACCCCGAATTATCAGAATGACAAATATGCTATTAGTTATGTGTTTCTTATGCCTCATTGTCCACTTATTGTTGGACTACAAAGAGAGACATCCCAAACGCTAAATATTCTGGTAAATCGTGAAAGAAATTTCAGATAAGCTGTGTTTAAATAATCTTCATTGTTTAAATGCCTGTCACAAAAAAATCCTGCCTGATGGAAAAAAAATCTGAAAACATATTTGAAATTAAAATATATATTGAGTACAAAAAATTCATTGAAATCCGCATATGTTTGTATTTTTTGTGGACCAGTGAATTATCAGAGTTACGTCTAACCAGTGGTGTAACTAAAGTTATGTGGGCCCTAATGCAAACTTTGCATGGGGCCCCCTACTTTCTCCCTAAAGCATATTCTTCATAGTGACAATTTAAGGGTGCTGCAGCGGTATTTGAAAGGGCCCGGCATGGAATTAGTATTGGGAGTTGCATGCTGTGGGAAACAGCTGATCTGCAGGGTCTAAGAGATGTACAGTAAGTAATCAGTGGGGGTCTAGCACCCAGAGCCCCTGTGGATCAACTCTTTGGAGATACTGTGGTGCTTTTGCAAGCACGGTGACTTCTCTACTTACATAGTACAGTATCTGATATTTTTACTGGACCAGTGCTGGTTCCTCTGTTTTTGTGGGATTCATCCCTTCATTGTATTTCTTCACTACTACGTAATCCTCTCCAGTATTCAAGATGATCTCCAGGGTGAGATTTAATATCCTTGTAGACATGTGGACTCTGGCCTTCGGCCATTCCCGGGGTGTCATGAATGGAAAGGACCATCATCTTGTACCTGAAGAACCTATAACCTATAATCCATCCGGAAGAGCCTATAATCCATCTCAGTGAAACCATAATAACAATTTACATCTGTTATTTGCTACTATACATCATGTTATCCAGGGGTTACTGCACTTGATTGGCTTTCTTTAAAAAGTCGGTAAATGATCTAGATTAACCCATACATTGTATAAACAGGTTATACTGCAAATAAGGTTTATCTGAGATAAAGGAAAAATATCTGTTCAGTGAGTGTTTCAGCAGTCAGACTCCATCATACAGGATATTTTATCCATGTTGTGCATGCAGCTAGCCTGTAACCCCTAATTCAATGTAGGCATGACCCTTGGTGGACTGGACACATCCAAGTACCCATCCACTTCAGTGGGGACACCAGAGATATCAGCTATCTGTGGTGCTCCCATTGAAGCAAAAGGGAGACCAGAACGGGCACATCTACATTAAGGCTGAATGCACAATGGGGATAAACACCCCCATCTTCAGATCATGGGGGTCTCAGCAGTCAGACCCCAACCGAACAGATATGTTAGCAAGATGAAAAAACTGTGCATGTAGCATTTTTCCATCCAGCTGAGGCACAGATCCAACACCTTACGATGCCAGAACTGATTACTCTTGTGCCAAAACAAATCACACAGAAAAGTTTATCGGTTTCATGATAATAATTAAAATAATAAGAACGTTATATACAACATGTAAGTTATATGCAAAAGCACTGTTATAGGTAGAAAACATTGGAATAACAGGCAGATTTTGGCTTTTATTTTTCAAACAGTAGTACGGAGTCCCAAAAGAGTTCTTGGACAGAAGTGGGTCCACTTTCACAAAGTTTGGGAAATGACTTCTTTAGACATTGATACTACACTTTTTTTTTTTTTTTAATGTAGATTGTGAGCCCCACATAGAGCTCACAATGTACATTTTTCCCTATCAGTATGTCTTTTTTGGAAGATGGGATGGAAATCCATACAAACACGGGGAGAACATACAAACTCCTTGCAGATGGTTTTTTGCCCTCGGCGGGATTTGAACACCAGGACTCCAGCGCTGCAAGGCTGCAGTGCTAACCACTGAGCCAGCGTGTGGCCCCTGATACTACACATTTAAAACATGTTTTGCTATCTTTACTGTAACTGGAATTGGAATCTAACAGCTTAATATCAATTGTCAATAATGGTACAGAGGGGTCATTTTGAAAGAGCATGTGCTGTACTATTATAGCCTATATGACCTGTCTTAATAAAATTATCCACAAGTAGGTTATTTGATATCATCTACTTTATCAATAACTCTATGGCAATCAAAAGTACAAGTAGCAGAACCATTTAGTACAGTATCCCAAATACTGATAAGTGCTGTATTCCTCTGGGTGTTCAGTATTGTAATGGAATATAGATGATGTCATTATTCTGGTTTATTCAATTTATCAAGTTGTAATTACTCTGGGCCTTATCCCTCCCTCCACCCTATCTGTGGATTGCTTCAACACCTTCCCATAGAGATGTAGAAAACTAAGTGCAGATCATTAAGATCTGGCTTTTAATCTGAATTCTGATTGAGTCGCTAGCTCCCCTATGAGTGTGGACTATTGATCACTTTGGCTTTTAATTCTTGTGCCAAGTGATGGAATCAGTGTGATTTCCCCTGTGAATTAGAGCAGTGAAGGAGTCGAGCTATATAATTTTGATAGCTTTATTGTGTTTTATGGTCACTGAAAAGTGGGATCTGTATTTTTCAAGCTACAGTAAGAGGGAAGATGCCTAGGAGACACATTAGGTGATGCCATTGTACATAAGTTGGCAGTGTCCTGCAGTAGGGTCATGACTAAGAAGAAAACTGTTTACTGATATTTAGTGTGATTTGTGATGTTTTACACTCTTTTACACCATTTTATATTGACTTTTACACTTTCTCCAGGTTTATGCTGGTCACTCAGGATTTAGCGTATTCCTGCGCTACAATGTAAATGGGAGTGGCTCCTGTTCTGAGGTTTTAAGAAGGGAGGAATTTAGAGGTTGCCAAGCCACCCCAGCCTTCAGCCAGCGAGTTTGTGCCTGTTTCAATTTGTCTTTAGCTGGCCTCTGGATGTAGATGTGGATGTGGAAGAATACCTTCAGCTCTTTAGGTGTTAGTAAAGGCAGTGCAGTGTTGCTTCCTAACTAGAAAAAATCCTGCTGAGTAAACTATTCCACCCTGTTTCCTGTGCTTCATTTACTCGCACCATCCATCAAGGGGACCCCAAAACACTATCACACAGAAAGGAGTTCCCAGGGCAACCCTTAATATCATCCAAGTGGAACCCGCTCATCACTGTTCCATCTCAGGTCCTGTAAGAGAATTTGGTGCTAAAAGCCATTGTTACCAGTGAATTGCAGACATAACATAAGTTAAATTGAATTTGTAGGTTCACCAATCTCCAGCGTTGTTATATGAAGAATATAACACTTAGCCTCTAGCCTGGTGTGAGTAGAGAAGACATGATTTTATTTTTGCTTAAATGCATCCTTCTGCATTAGGGCTAGTTCACACGGACACAGAGGGGGCAGAATCCACGTCATCATTTGCCCCCTCACAATGGGAGGTCTATGGAGACCGCTAGCAACCTCCGGAGTCGGCCCATTAATTTGAGCCTACTCCGGAGGGGGAAGCCACGACTGTTGGAATCTGCGACAGACGTGGCAGGCACATTTTGGCCCAAGAGTGACGCGGCTCCCCTGCATCACTCTCGGTGCCAAAATCCGCCCTTCTGCTCCCTGTGTGAACGGGGTCTTAGAGATGGGCAAACATCTGAAGATTAGTTTCTTTTTGGGTGGTTTGGTCCATAGATCTGTTTAGGTTCAAATAAGTTCAGTATGAAACGGAACTTAAATTTGCTTAAAACATAATGTATGGCATGGTTAGGGCTCCTAGGACTATCTAGCCAATTTCTAGATCTGTAAGGCAAACACACCCGAAGTTCTATCAAAGTGACTGCGACATGTATGTCACAGATAGATTTAAACATTTAAAATACTAAAAATATATACATATACAGATCCATGCATGATTGATTTTGACGAAAGCTTTTTTCCACATTTGCAGTAGACAGTTTGGTCCAGCTAGGTATGACAACACCACCAGTAGCACTGAACACTCAGTCCTTATGCTTGAGGTGGGACAAGATAAAACTACTAAACTGGGCCAGCTCGATCGTATTGGCCTAAAATTCCCAAAAAAATTGTGCAGCCAGTGAGTATTCCCTGTTGTGGATCTAGTTCATCTTCCAGGTAATTCAGTACGCCTCTCTCATGCTAATAATACGCTTGTCATTATTGTAAGTATACAACCTGTCATACTTGCAATTATGTGCATGGATCAAGGGGTCTGCCATGCTTCTTGGCCACAGTGGTGGTGGTCATCAACATCATTATTTTGAAAGAAATAAGTATCAGCCTTCTCCCATGGCTGTGCCATATCATGTGCACTCTCTGCATCCAAAAGAGAGTATACATTCTCTTTCTGTCTAGGAATCCCAAGTCCTCCATCACGATGACCCTGGCCCACTTCTTCATTCTCCTGCAGTTCCCCTTACATCAACCCAGTGACCAAGACTCAAAGCTGTTTTCTTCTTTCATCCCTCAGTGCTTGAGTGTGTTTCCTGTAACATATCATAAAGGGATAACATCACTGATACTCCAGTTGTCCATGCTGACAAATTTGGTGGCTTCCTCAACGGATTTCAGAAGTTGACACACTTATTTCATGAACCTTCAATGGTGGATCTCAAAACAATCTGATCCAGACTCATTAGTTGTAAAACCCCATCGCAGCACTTTTCCAATAATGGTACAAGTGAGGGAGAATGGAAACCTTGCCTTGGTGATGATGGGGACAGGGAACGGTTTAGAGAACAGGGTCCAGAAGAGGCAGATGGGCCCTTCATTGTGTTGTAACTTGGCCTTCAGAAATGGAGTGGAATTAGCACCTGGCCTATTTGCGTTTCTGAACTGTGGCCATTGCTCCTCAAAACATTGACCCAGTGAGATGTATGTCCTTGTCGTTGTCCATAATTGTTGCTAAAAGCAATTGCAGAGATAAAAAGCAGGGACAGCTTTCCTAAATAAATAATGGTTACTATGTATCCTTCATCAAGGCTGAGTATATGCCATCAGGTGGCGAAACACAGTGGAATCCACTTAAGTGATTCGGCAGCCACTTCCCTCTCAGGAACTTGGCCAGGTGCATGTTAAGTTGCAAAACCGTCGTATGACTGGGTGCTCAATGCAATATCCTGGACACACATTGCCTTGTGCATGACTTGTGGATGACTGACGTTTGTGTGAAGGAGAAATAGAAGACAGTTGTTGATGATTAAAAATAAAAAAACAAGATCATGGGGAGAATGAGTGGAACTGTTTTGTTCACTTTCCCTGTAACATTAGAGGAGGAGGAAGGACATATAGAAACTTGACTCAAAATCAAATCACCCTTCATCTGAGCATCTCAGTAATATCTTCCTGTGAGAGAGATGAGCAAGCTAAGGCTAGGTTCACATCTGCACTGGGTTCTCCGTCATTCACGTCCTAATCAGCAAAACACCTGAGACACTTAGTTTTCAGCATCCTGTTTCAATCTCTGCCTCCGAATGAAAACAAAGATAGGCCATCAAAGGTGGATAACCCATTTATTAAACATGGACATAGTTTATATTGGAGGATGAAGAGCACTGTGAGTAGGGGGCCACATGGTGGCTCAGTGGTTAGCAATGCAGTCTTGCAGAGCTGGGGTCCTGGTGTTCAAATCCCACCAAGGGTAAAAAACCATCTGCAAGTAGTTTTTTAGCCGGCTGGCTTTTGACTATACGCGATTTCACACTCACAGTCTCTCCCCCCTCTTCCTCGCGGCTGGCGACGCTGCAGTGGGTGGGGGAAGAGGCAGAGCCTTTTCCGGCAAAGGTTATTTAAGCCTTTGCACCTGGCTGGGACTTCCTTTCGGATCCCCGCCAGCGTCAGAAAAGGTTTTTTCCGCCCTCCCTCCCCTGTTTTTGGTTGATTATTATTTTTGGTTAGCTCTTCAGTTGTTGTTTGTTTTCTTTCAAGGTTATTATTTATTGTTTGTGTTATTTATTCATTGGTCCTATGGACTTTGTTTACCTTGCTGTTGCTGTTACACAGCTCTTTATGATGCTTATTGTTTTTTCTTTATACCCTAGGTGTCACAGCTGGCATGTTGGCAGGACCTTGCCCCCTTCCCTCTTTGGCATACGGAGAGAAGAGGACGGCGCGTCACCCGCTGAAAATATATCTCACATACCCACTGCAAGTGGTGGCGGGGCATTCCGGTGGCACGCCTTACAATTTCGTCATGGGGTAGCAGGGTTCTGCTAATATGTTTATTTGTAATAAAGCTGTGGCCGGCCCCCCACAATTTATACCCATACATGTTGTCGGTGCCTTTATTTCATATGTGTACTTTATCAGAGCAAGAGGGGAGGGGTTCTTGGGTTTTAAAGTTCAGATATTGCGCATAGTCTGTGTTCTCCCTGTGCTTTCATGGATTTCCATCCTATATTCCAAAATGACATACTGATAGGGGAAAAAAATGTACATTGTGGGCTCACAATCTACATTAAAAAAAAAGAAGAACACTGAGTGGCAGGAGGTACTTTAGGAAGACTTCAAAAGTGGAGTGACTTTGTGTTAAAGGGGACATGACCTAAAGCTTTCGCAAAGTTTTACTTTGTGTGCTGCCCCTCCACTTCCCTCCAGAAATCTTTTTGGCGCACTGTATGCACTACCCCTCCCATTGACAGCCCCAAAATTTCCAGCTGATACGTGTCCATGTACTGCACATGCCATTTAAGCTAGATTTCTTGCGTAAATTATAATAAATCTAATCTTTAATCAAAGAATAAAAAAATAAATCACAAGGACTAGCATCAGATGGTCTTGAAATCATCCCTATGACTGTTAAAATTAGACTGGATATTTTTGCCATATTTTTATCTAGCATAAGAGTAAGTGCTCAATTTGAGCAATAGAGGGGGATAGCTACAGTCTCTGACCATACAATTCAGCATGGCTTAATTTATTGCTATGTTACATCATATTTCCCACTTAAACATATGGGACTGTAATAAATACATTGGTGATGAAGCAGGTGGGTCTAAAAATGTATTCGTGTGGATTCATGATGTGGCATGAAAGTTTTAGTAGCTACAGATCTTGCAGACTGGAGAAAACAGAAGCTCCTTAGTGCTTCATGGTCAGAGGAAGCTTTGTAAAGCTGCCCGACCCTTATGTCTAAATTTATCCAGACAAAATAGGAACATTCAGCAAATGCTGCGTACGTAGCAGCTCCACAGCCTCAACTCAAATAAAACCAGGCCCACAATTAGGGGCTACCAAAATAAACGCGCTTACAAATTAAAATGAAATTGTTACCCCCAAATTAGAAACAAGGCTTTTATACCAAATATCAACTTCTCTGCCAAATGACTATGGATACACTGCTGTCAACCACACTGCTTCTAAATTTACCATATTAATGGTGGATGCTATAAATTGATATATAATGACTAGTATTGGTGGGCAAGGGTCACTTTTTTTAGGATTCCTCACTTTGTGTTTCACATTTTGGTATAATATTTCTATAATTTATAATTAGTATGTCCCAACAATGTGGTAAGCAAGGCATGGGGGGATTGTGGCTCAGGATTAACCCAATAAAGGGACTTGTGTCAAATGCGCACCAAAATATCATCCATCTACGCTACAAAACTGGAATAGAGGTATTAATAAATCTGCTTTGTTGTGTTTATGTTGGTCTTTCATGTTTTTCAAAATGACTTTCTGATTTCCTATATTTTTTTTTTTTACACACTAAAATGCAACATGTCTTTGTCTGTGGAAAGCAGTGACCTATACACACACCTATTTACAATCAATAGGACTGTGTGCTGTTTGTGGAGACCTTGGACCACAGATATCGATGATTCACAGAAGCTTAAATTACCCCAAATTCACATGACCAAGTCCATATTTTGACTGGATTTACCAGCCTTGACAGTGCGGTGGAAAGGGACTCCTAGGATCAGTGGCGTAACTATCGCCATAGCAGCGGAGGCAGCTGCCACAGGGCCCGGGTCATTAGGGGCCCGGTGACAGCCGCTACTGCTGCTATCATTATACTCGGGGGTCTTTTCGGACCCCGAGTATAATGATTGGCGGACCGGGAGAGGTACGAAACATAAAAAGCATGTTACTCACCTCTCCACGATCCTGCCAGGCCTCCTTCCTGACGTCCTTTCTGACGTCTCTGACGTCACATGAACCCGGCCTGCGTCCCGGGTCATGTGACGTCCGACGTCATTGAACAAGGACAGCAGCGGAAAAGGCAGTGGAGAAGACAGCTTAGGAGCCGGGGGACAGGTAAGTAACAGTAGTTTTTTATGTTTTTATTCCCCCGGGTCTCCGATTATCATACTCTGGGGTCTGAAAAGACTCCAGAGTATAATAATTGTTTATGGGTGTCCACAGTGGGACATTATACTGTGTGCAGGGGCAACTATGGGGGACAATACTGTGTGCAGGGGCCACTAAGGGACATAATACTTTGTGCAGGGGCCACTATGGGGGATAATACTGTGTGCAGGGGCCACTATGGGGGATAATACTGTGTGCAGGGGCCACTAAGGGACATAATACTGTGTGCAGGGGCCACTATGGGGGATAATACTGTGTGCAGGGGCCACTAAGGGACATAATACTGTGTGCAGGGGCCACTATGGGGGATAATACTGTGTGCAGAGGCCACTATGGGGCATAATAGAACGTGCAGAAATGCGTAGGAGGGGTCAGTCGAGGTCTTAGGTGTCGGTCGAGTGGGGGGGGCATGTCAAAAGTTCGCCACGGGGCCCCACCATTCCTAGTTACGCCACTGCCTAGGATGATAATTATTTATGATGCTGGGAGTCCCTCACTGAGGTCTACTGTCCTGTACTATAATTGGTACAGGACAGTATGTCACTCGGAGACCGGGACACCTAGCATCATAGATAACTGTAATGCTTGGAGTCCCTCTTCCAACATACTGTTTAGGCCAGTAAAACCAGTCAAAATATGTATTCGGGTCAGGTCAGCCAACATATGGTCCATGTTATAAGGCTGAATCTCGGTCGTGTGAATGTAGAGAGTGAATAAGTTGTAAATGTGGGGCCAACGGTTCACACGTGCGGTTTTATTGCCAACAGTTCATACAGTTTAAATGAAAAACAGCTTACTGCAGCATAAATGAACAAATCAGGAAAACATAAACCACCCTTGTTCTCAGGTACAAAATACAGTAGTTCACCAATGGAATAGATTATTTTAGGCTTCACTCCTCCACACAGGGCAGTGTGTGGTTTAGCTCACAGCTTCTCAATGAAGAGACCACCACACCTCTTCTTTTAGGCAGCTTTAGATCTTCAAATCTGCACCCAGCAAGACTCAGACTGGAGGATTAACGGCAGGATTAACATTACTATTGTCCGACTATTACTAATGGATGTGTCGGAAATATTTTTGTAGTTGTAGCCTTCACAATTGGTCTGATATACAACTAGTCCACATGCCAGTCACATTTGCTTTTATGTGTATACTGTAGGCAGTTCAGGCAATGCATCATCTTAAAGTTACAATATGAGATAAAACCTGGCATCCCGTAAGCAGGAGGTGCCATTTACAAGATAAAGAGATTATCTGCAAGATAAATGATGCTTAACTCACTGAATAATACAAGCAAGTAGAACTCCCGCAAAGCAACCATTTTCCTAACATAAACCAGCACGCTTCGTCTTGGCACTACATCCACATATACTTTGGCAGGGAATCTCACATAGCCTATTTCTCAAAGAGATTCAGAAAAAAAACTCTTTCTGCTATCCTGGAGCTATATATTTTACAGAAAGCCCTGCTGGCAGGCACAGAAGAAACATCATTAGTACATTTGGCCCCTGTCCGATAGAGCAGCTCCTCTCTAACAGAGTATTCAGTGTCCAATTCAACATTCAATTCCCATCCCACAAGCGCACATTCCAGCCAAAGAAACCAAAACTTCACATACCGCTGTAAATGCCAGACAAGCAGGGTTTTGTGAATATTATTTTCAGTAAAATCTATATTTGAAATATAATATTTGTAGAATTATGACTGTATCTGTTTTATTAGCCTGTACACTGGTCAGACTTGTGTGTGGGCTATGCCGCTTCATGAACTGATAAATATCTAACTTTGTATGTATTATATGGAACACATGGAGGTTACTATATACCTTCTCTCATTTTTACTATGGGTTACAGATGACCTATTTTTTTGTTAAAGAACTGCATACATTGTGTAACTGCAGCAATGAGTATCACTTGTCACTATACATTTCACCTATACACCTGTACACCAGAGGATGTCACAGGTTGTTGGCATACAGGTGAGATGTATAGTATGAGGTGATACTCATTGCTGCAAATAAAAAAGGATTATGTCATCCCACCCTTAGGCCCCGTTCCCACAGAGTAACTCGCCGCTCATTTAGACACGTAAACACGTGTCAGAGCGAGGCGCTTCAAAACAGATCCCATTGATTTCAATGGCTGCCGGCTTACGCACACTACACATTGAAATCAATGGGAGGCTTTATAACCATTTGATTTCAATGTGTAGTGTGAGTAAGCCGGCAGCCATTGAAGTCAATGGGATCTGTTTTGAAGTGCCTCGCTCTGACACGTGTTTACGTGTCTAAATGAGCGGCGCGTTACTCTGTGGGAGCGGGGCCTTAGACTAAGACCCTATGTAGATAAACGCAGCAAAAACACTGTGCTAATATGTGTGCATTCTTTCAGGGATAGAAGTATAAAGTCTATGGACAGTCTGGAAGTGGTTAAATGTTTAGGGAAAACATGATCCCATAACTAAATTTCAAGCACAAATGGATTTTTTTTCTCTAGCCTCCACCATTCAAGAACAAAAAACCCTAGATAGTTTTGGTGTCTGATGTGCCATTTAAAGGGATCCTATCATTCAAACACAATTTTTTCTCATTAACATGTCGGAATAGCCTTAAGAAAGGCTATTCTTCTCCTACTTTTCGCTGTCTTCTCCGCGCCGCCGTTTGCTTGAAAATCCGTTTTTTGTCGGTGTGTAAATGAGTTCTCTCGCAGCACTGGGGGCGGGCCCCAGCGCTGAAACAGCACTGGGGGTGTTCCCAATGCTGCCAGAGAACTCTCCAGCGCTGCCTCCATCTTCTTCTGGAACAATGTCTTCACCGCGTCTTCTTTCGGCGGTGGCTTCTTACTTCTAGGCCTCAGACCTAGGGCAAAGTCGACTGCGCATGCCCGCCGTCCACCAGAAAATGGCCGCTTTCAATACTGTGTAAGCAGCCATTTCTCTTCTGGCCGCGGGCATGCACAGTCTGCTTTGCCCTATGCCCGAGGCCTAGAAGTTACAACAGCACGTATCGCATTGAAAGCAATAGGTAAAAAAGCCCCCCATTGATTTCAATGGGGAACGCGTGTATGCCGGCACCCATTCAAGTCAATGGGATCTGTTTTTTACACCGCTCGCTCTGAATGAGTTTTATGTTCAGAATGAGCGAGCGTAAACTCCGTGTGCAGGCTCCCTAAGGCTGAGGCCCCAAGCCTGCGGGCTTACTGTGAAAGGTGCTGTGGGAAAAAATGTGGAGCCTGGCGCTGGGTTCACACTAGGCAGGCAGAAGACGGAAACCTGTCAGACCGCGTCCGGCCATGAGCACCGGTGAACGTTTTGTGGTCTCCACAGCAAAACAGTTTTTTTTTAAATAGGACACAAAGTGCTGCATGTCCGACTTTTGTGTCCGGTTAAAAAAAAAAACGGTTTCGCCGCAGAGAGAATAAAACGCTCACTGGCACTCATGGCCGGACACTTTTTAAACCTATTCATTTCATTTTAAATTAGATTTTTATTGCGAGAGAAACTTTTCCATTACATAAGAGTAAAAAATACCAAGAACAAGGAATACAGGGAATAAATAAAAGGGTAACAATGCTCACAGCCGGCAAGACAGATATAAATAACTAGATGCAACAAATAGAACAGTCACAAAAATATTGTTGGGTGGGGATGCAAAAGATTTTGCAAAAGAATTATTAGACCTGAAACCCGTCCCAAATCATTAGAAAGAAGGTCGATGAGAGCGAAGGGTAGCGCAGAGGGGAAGGAGGGGATAAGGGAAAAGGATGGAACACAGGGAGAACATCTCATGAGAGAAACATAACCATAAAGAACAAATGTAAAACAATATAACTTTAGCACAATACATCTCCGCTTATCTTAGAGCAAAGTGGTGCAGCTCCAACAATGGTGTAGAAGTCATGCATGAGCAGGTAAGCATAATGACCTCTCTTCTGACAAAAGTTTAACAACTGAGGCCACTTGCGAACTGAGGCTCACTGAGGCTCACTCGCGAACAGCCATTAAGTAAAATGGCGAGTAAGCCTGCGCAGTAGCGCTCCGGAGGGAAGCAGTGTCATGCTGTTCTCTCCCCCTTCATCTGCCCCAGTGTCATGCCGTTCTCCCCCCATCATCTGCCCCAGTGTCATGCCGTTCTCTCCCCCTTCATTTGCCCCAGTGTCATGCCATTCTCCCCCCCCCTTCATCTGCCCCAGTGTCATGCTGTTCTCCCCCATTCATCTGCCCCAGTGTCATGCCGTTCTTCCCCCTTCATCTGCCCCAGTGTCATGGCGTCCGTAGAAATCGGGACATGTCGACCGGCACCATTTTGTTAGGTCCAGGTCGCGCCGCGGGGCCCCAGGCGGTTGCCCGGCTCGCCCGGCCCTGGATCCACCCCTGCACAGCTGTCTCCATTCTGCTCCGATCTCAGATGTAGCAGTGTTGAGCACACAGCTCTGCTACATTGGCCATCTCTGGATGTAGTAGAGCTCAGCACACACTCAGCTCTGCTACATCTCTGGATGCAGCGGAGCTCAGCACACACTCATCTGAGATCTGACCAGAATGGAGACTGCTGTGGACTGATCTTAGACTCCTCTTCCTCCGGCAGAACCAGCATTGATTGGCCGAATGCTGTACTCTGTATGGCATTCGGCCAATCAACGCTGGTCAATGCATTCCTATGGGAGAAAGTCAGCTCCCGCATATTGCAAGCTGACAGGGATCCTGACGAGATAGTGGCGTAATAAAGGTACTTGGGCATGTTAGATGCCCCCAGGCATGCTTACCCTGCTGTCCCAGTTGCATTCCAGGCTGTTGGCATCATTTCCTGGGGTGTCATAGTGGACTTGGTGACTCTCCTGAGTCAAAGTGTGCCTTCCCCTGAAACAAAACATTTTTCCCCATAGACTAAACATTTCATTCCCCTCCCACCTTCCCAGGCGCTCTTTTACACCAATAACTATGCAGGGGAGGTATTCGATCAAATACTATTTGCTCATCTCTATATATTTTCCTTTTTTGATACAAAAGTATCTAACATTGCTTAATATAATATATTTATAAATCCATCCACATTGTTGTGTTGTCTATTTATAGTCACTCACACAACTGTCAGCATATTATACAATTTACATAGAGATCAAGCAATTAAATCCCAAAAAATCGCATCATCCAAAATTTAGAGAGAGAACACTGTATAGGATTTAAAGAGAACATCTGGCTTTTGTGACTTTATCACACACAAATGTCATATACACTCTATGTATGAATGTTACCTTTTAATATCTTTATGATGTATATGTTGAGCACTATACTCAACAAGAGCCTTATTTATGGCACATGGAGGGTGTCTAGAATTTTCGTTTCTCTTTCTACATCTATATTTTCATTCTGTACTTCTTACTTTTTACCTAAGCTGAAGTTAATAAAGATGTTAGTTCGATGGTTGATGGCATGGCTCTCACAGAATGATGGACTGGGCTGCAAACACTTCTTCCAATTATCGAAACGCAGCAAATGCACTACTCGTCTTATCTCAGGAAACGAAGGAAAGAGCTGTGCATGGCCTTGTGACTGTATACAAAAGCACAGCAAATAAATGATTCTGTATTCAGCAGATTACAGACACATTCCAATAAAAGCACTTCTTGGCATAGCAATTGCTGCTACGAGTTAAATTCCGTTAACATATAGTGCCCAGTAATAAAGAACAATTTGTCATAATTTATAATAACTGGAATGATTATAATTTGGCGTAGAACCACCAGGAGTGTTAGCTTTTTACTGTATATCGTTTAGTAGAAGTAGAAATTGTCAATAAATCTATATTAACATCACATTTATGTACATCACATAAGTTCTTGGCGTGCACAATATTCACAAATACTTCCATCTCGTACTGCTGTCTACAGAAACACATGAAAAACTGTGGCAGACATGATGGATGGGGCATTCTTGTCTGTCTTACAGCACACTGAAGCAAAGGGGTTTGATAACTATGCTGCTGTCAGATTGTTGATACCTTGTGTGGAGGTCTTTGTGGTAGAACAATATGGTACTTTTAATAAAATAAGAAACTGTTTCTTCCAGCTGACTCCTTCTCCAGGATATAATGCTCATTGACTAAATAATCTTGTCTCCTGTTAGAATGACTCCTGGCACATTAGTTAGCTAAAGTAATGCCTAAGGCTGGGGCCCATGTAGCATAAATGTTGTGATTTTGTAATACCAAAAAACTGCAAAGTGGATGGGATTCTAGATAATCCCATCCACACATTACAGAAAAATAACTGCAGTGGATATGTTGAGACAGAAAACTGTTGTGTTTTTGTTGTAGCGTGTCAATTATACCTACAGAATTTCTGGCGTTTTCTTTTTTTTTTTTTTTTTTTTTAATGTAGATGGTGAGCCCCATATAGGGATCACAATGTACTTTTTTTTTTTTCCTATCAGTATGTCTTTATAGAATGGGAGAAAATCCACACAAACACAGGGAGAACATACAAACTCTTTGTTGTTCCTGGCGGGATTCGAACCCAGAACTTCAGCGCAACAAGGTTGCAGTGCTAACCACTGAGCCACCGTGTTACCCCTAATACCTGGTGTTTTCTGTATAGGTATAATTGAAGTAGAAAGTCTGCAGATAAAAACTCTTTGGACTTTATGTTAGAAAAAAAACATAACGTCATGGTTTTTCCCACAGCACTTTTTGGCTGTGACCTGCTGTGTGGGGCCTTAGCCTTAAAATTTGACTGATTGACCTGCAAATAAGAAATGTAAATTATTAACTGAAACCAAACGTTTCATAGCAATAGTGATTGGTCATAGGCCAGTTATGACTATCACATAGATTTTGGATATTAACTCCTAACCACCAGACTGTAGCATTGCTTTACTGCATAATCCATGATTGTCATCTGAGTTTACGATACTAAATGTCCATGACGGAGCTGTACAGCTGCTTAAAAGCAACACAAGCATGTCTTTGTATAAAATCAGGGTAAGGGGATTTCACAATAAAATAATTTTTATTTATTGGGGACATTATTTGCTGTAGTCTAGTAGGTGAGCCAAGTGTCTGCCCTAGTGACATAATTTTATAGGTATTTACACCGTTGAAAAAAGACCTACAGTGCTTCCCAAAAGTATTACAATAGGTTCACACGAATGTCAGGTTGCCTGTTGTCCTGATCCATTGGAAAACAACGCATGATGAACTAGGAAAAACAGCCTACAGTATAAAACCATGGCCTGTAACTAAAGGTAGCTCTGTTATTGTGCTTAGAATCAGCATCTTTGACAAGGTTGGCTGCCATGAGTGCTATGTACAGCGCAGGCTTTACAACCACAGGATCATTGGCAGGACCATTCCTGATGCTTTCTTCCTCCCTGCAAGCCACCCTGCCAACCTGTGCTGGGGAGTATCTGATCTTAGTGCCACCCTCCTTGGCCTTGTGATTCGCACCCGTTTTATACCTGTTGCAGTTAGTAAGTGCTATTTCCTCTTACCATTCTAGATTCTAACTTCCCAGGAAAAGTGTCAGTCTGACTTGATGCCCGATGTCCAGCAGTTGCCGCTCCCCACATAAGGAACAAGTGTTCCTCCCTGAGTACTCATTGATAGATGGTTACAGATTTGGGACATTGCTGACACCTGTTTAACCTTCTGCAAACAGCCCCCCTCTGGGCATCGTCTCCCAAGTTCTCTTACTATTGCTGAGTTTAGAGTATTGGATTCCTCTTGTTCTCATTGGTATGCTGATGATTCTAGTGTGATTTAATAGTTTGTCAATTTACGGCATTGCTTAATCACTTTTTTTCTACAGGTTTTTCATGTTGGAACCAAGCCTCACCCGTTGTCAATTCATTGCTGTACTGAGGAATCATGGCTGTCTTGATGCACTTATTTCAGGAACTATTGATATTGATATATCAATGTACTTACTGTTTATCTGTGTTCCCTATTCTAGTATCACTTATATTTATTTCAATTGACTACTAGCAATTGTGATATTGTTTGTCACATTCTATCTATTTTCGTTGGTTCATACAATCAGATGCACATCAGTCAGTCACAATATGAGCGATATTTAGCAAATACATGTAGCCAGTACCCATAGGTTTACAATTTTTTTGTCCACTTAGAGCACCTGTGTGAATCCTATAATTCACGTGTGCACGGTTTTAGCTTGGAATCCAGAGCACCCACATTTCCTCTGCTCCCTCATGTATGCGTGAGTGTCCCATTTCGGCACAAGCACGGTTCAGTATTTGAGCCCTGAGTTCTCATATTATAGGCTTGGGCTCTTTCATCCATATTTTGAGCACACATACGCGGACTTACCTTTTCGTGCATATACAAAGTTGCATCCATGACTAGGTAGCCTATATCCTCTAGCCATGCATCTCCTCTTCTATTTTGCATTGTGCATGCATTGAATTCATCGTTTCGCGCTTGCGCAGGTCTCCATTGTGCTTCTAAGCGGGAATATGATCCTATGCCGTTTTTTTGAGCATGTGCACATGCTCAGTTGGCCCTAATAGACGCTAATAGATTTTTAAGGTAGATACTTTTTGATACCTTTATTAAAGGGGCTCTATCAGCAAAATTATGCTGTATGAGCCCCTCATATGCGTGAATAGCCTTTAAGAAGGCTATACAGGCACCAATAATCTTATTTTAACACCCCCCCCCCCTTCATTTTAAAATAAAACCCTAAAAACATATATGTAAATTATACTTATCATGCACGGTGGGCAGTGATGCACAATCCAACGTCATCTTCTTTCACGCCTTCCTCTTCTCTCGTTTTGGCGACGCCCTCCTGTCCTGGCTCTTCCCTGGCTTCATCGTTGTCTTCTTCCAGGAGTTCAAATCCGATTGGTGCTAATCCGGCGCATGCGCATTAGCGCCATTTTTCTCAATGGCAATGCACCAGATTTGAACCGCCGGAAGAAGACGACGATGAAGCCGGGGGAGAGCCAGGACAGGAGGGTGTCGCCGAAAGAAGAAGAAAGAAGAGGGAGGCGTGCCAGAAGATGACGTCGGATCGTGCATCACTGCCCACTGTGCACGATAAGTATAATTTACATATATGTTTTTAGGGTTTTATTTTAAAACGGGGGGTTTAAAATAACATTAGCGGTGCCTGAATAGCCTTTTTAAAGGCTATTCACACATATGTGGGGCTCATACAAAATAATTTTGCTGATAGAGCCTCTTTAATGGTGACATATTGCCTCTAAAAATGACGACATATTGCGAGCTTTTGAGATAACTAAAATGATCCCTTCATCAGGCCGATGACATTTTTGGAGACTTTTATGTCTCTTTATATTTCACTCCCTTTCAGCTGTCCCTTAGAGAAACATAGAAATAGCACAGAGAACTAAATGACTATGAAGTCCTCCTTCTTTCTTCTCTGTTCCTTAGCTCCTATAGACTCCTAGTATATCTTTCTCAGCATATGTGTGTCTACTTCTGTAATATATTACTGTGTATTATCCTGTATCTGTATTACTATGTAGCTGTAACATACTGAAATTTCCCCACTGCGGGACTATTAAAGGATTATCTTATCTTATATAACTACCTGCCGCAGCCCAGATGGAGGAGACCAGAGGATGGCAGATGATGTGCCACCTGCTAGGCTGAGTACAATCCTCCAAGCACTCCAGCCCTGCTCATGGGCCAGAGATCGTTGAGAGGGGTTCTGCAGCCCTATCTGATGGTGATAGTAGTAGTTTCCCCTGGGGTGCCTCCAGTTGGAGAGGGAACCTCTCCTCTCTGAGCCGGTTTGATGTTAATCAGAAGGGCCCTGATGGTAAGGCAGGCACAACTCAAGACGCAAGTGCATTTGAACAAGGTAACAGCTTTATTCAGCAACTGAGACAGATGTAAACAGCAGCATCCAAATGGGGGTAAGTAGTAGCACAGTGTCCAATCCCCCAGCCTCGGTTATAGGAAAGTGCCCAGGGATGTTACAGGCTCTATGACAACTACTCCTCTCATGCCTCTCTCCCTGCTATGGATACTGGGGATGGTGATACAGAGAGGCCTGACAAGGATCTGATTACCTTTAGACTAGGCCCAAACACATTCCTCCTGTCAGGGTCCTCTTCTGCTCCTCCTGGCACAGAACATAAAATGTCCAATAATCCAGACAGCGCTACTCCCTATCTTAGGGCTGACTCTACATGAGCCTGGGTCAATGTCCTCTCCTCCTAGGGGCTGTAGGGGTAGCCGTTGAGGTCCAGTGCTGGTGCCCTCTCTGTACCATCCAACATAGACTACACAGGATCACTGCTATAACTGAACTAAGGCCTCAACCAACACCCTGAAGACCAAGGTCTCCTACAACCCAACCCAGTGACCTGTGACTGGCCAGGGCTAAACCAAGGCAGAGGGTTGAAACACTGGGGGGGGGGGACAACAGGGAAAAGCTGCAAAACAGTGACACAGAACATAGAACATAAAGGGTGTGACATAGCAACACAACCCAGAGGCACAATAGACAAACACCAAGCAATAGCTGGGATGCTGCATACCAAAATCCTATAACCGGCACTGTCCTCTGAAGACATAGCCATGTTGGCAGCACCCATTATAGAGGAGGCAGTGGCCTCCCTCACAAATCGTAAATTCCCGGGTACTGAAAGGCTTCTACTAATGGAATATTAGAAATGTTACACAAATGAATTCACTCCTCACTTATGAGTCAAGGAGGCCACCTTCTTCTATGACAGAGACATGAATAGTGGTTATCTCCAAGCCGGGCAAAGACATAACTCTCTATGAGTCATATTGACAAGTATTACTGCTGAAACTGGAGGTTAAAGGGGCTCTATCAGCAAAATCATGCTGATAGAGCCCCACATATGCGTGAATAGCCTTTAAAAAGGCTATTCAGGCACCGTAAAAGTTATATTAAACTACCCCCCCCCCCCTGTTTTAAAATAATAACCTAAAAAAGAATGTTCTCTACTTACGGATCGTGCACCCTGGGCGGGCATTCTGGGTGTGTCTTCATCTTCCTCCACGCCTCTTCTTCCTCCGATGTCCTCTGGTCCCGTCCTCCTCCGGCGCTCGCTCGCGGACACTGATATAAAAAAAACAGCCTGGGCGCATGCACAGTAGCATGCGGCTTCTACTACAGCTACTGCGCATGCGCCCAGGCTATCACTGTCCATTCGCGAGCGCTGGAGGAAGACGGGACCGGAGGACATCGGAGGAAGAAGAGGTGTGGAAGAAGATGAAGAAACACCCTGAATGCCCGCCCAGCGTGCACGATCTGTAAGTAGGGCACATTCTTTTTTAGGTTATTATTAGAGATGAGCGAACACTAAAATGTTCGAGGTTCGAAATTCGATTCGAACAGCCGCTCAATGTTCGTGTGTTCGAACGGGTTTCGAACCCCATTATAGTCTATGGGGAACAGATACTCGTTAAGGGGGAAACCCAAATCCGTGTCTGGAGGGTCACCAAGTCCACTATGACACCCCAGGAAATGATGCCAACACCTCTGGAATGACACTGGGACAGCAGGGGAAGCATGTCTGGGGGCATCTAACACACCAAAGACCCTCTATTACCCCAACATCACTGCCTAACAACTACACACTTTCCACATTCAAAAAAACCTCTATCAAAGTGGGAAAATACCTGGAAACCTTCTTTACTCCCCAAATGGATGGACACAAACCCCAATTTAAGCTCAACAAACAGTAACAACCACCCCTTTAAATCACGTTCCCCATGACAACCACAAATGGAATAGGCAATGGGAATTCCAAAAGCCCTCACCCTTAACTGTCATTTTGAGTGTGTGTGTGTGTGTGTGTGTGTGTGTGTGTGTGTGTGTGTGTGTGTGTGTGTGTGTGATGTGGTAAGACCTTCCAAAATTCACTTTTCTAGCCCTTAACATGAGCCCTTCCAAACAAAGTTACATGACCTTAAGCTGAGCTACCAGCAGAGATTGAGGCCCTTGGCATGAGTAGAGCCTTGCACCAGCAGTGTTTTTGGCACTTAGGGTGAGTTGAGCCTTGTACCAGCGTGTGTCCCTTAACATCAGGCGGGCCCTAAGTTCTGCGCTTTGCACAAAAGTTCCACATTAACTAGGCTGAATGGTACAAAGATTAGTAGGCCCGAGAACCAGGAACAGGTCTTGCAATGGCTGTCGGATAACGCTTAAAGCACATTGTCCACCAGCCAGTCAGCCTCTACCTCCTCTTACCCAACAGTCTTGTCCTCCTTCCACCCAAAATTCCCAATCTTCTCAGAACAATAACCCCAACTGTCCCTGCTCCCCAGAGCTGTTCTCCCTTCCTTTGACTGTACCGCAACCTGCCCCTCCATTTCGCGATTCCACGGACCTAACAGACGAGTATCTGTGTCCAGATGCTCAAACACTAGAGTCTCCTCCATTCCATCTCCGGTCGATTTGGTGGCGGATGACCAGCAACCCACCCTCATCGACGACGATGAGACGCAGTTGCTGTCAGGGCAGCCAGTTGACATGCGCATTGTGCAGGAGGAGGAGGCGAGACAGGAGTTGGAAGAGGAGGTGGTGGACGACGAGGACACCGACCCCACCTGGACAAGGCAGATGTCAAGCTGGGAAAGTAGTGTGGATGTTGAGGCAGGTGCAGCACCAAAAAGGGTAGCTAGAGGCAGAGACATGTCCAGAGGCAGAGGTCAGCTGCTTTGCCGAAGCCAGGCCAGACCCGGAATGTCCGAAGATGTTCCCTTTTGTACCCAGCCCAGAAAAACTCCCCCATCGAGGGCACGTTTCTTGAAGGTGTAGAGTTTTTTCAAGGAATGCGCCGAGGACAGATATAGTGTCGTCTACACAATTTGCCTCTCGAAATCGAGTAGGGGCCCTGAGAAGAGCAACCTGTCCACCACTTCAATGCACCGTCATTTGGAATCCAAGCAATGGAATCAGTGGCAGGCAGCAACGGCAGGACAAACGTCGCCCGCCGTTCATGCCACTGCCTCTGCTCACAGTGCTGGCGATGCACTCCAGAGGACGAGCCAGGACATCACTTCATCTGCCTCCGCCACTTTGTTGACTTCTCCCTCATCCTCCCCTGTTTCTGTCTTATCTTCTTCTCCTGCACCATCAAAGGCACCATCAGGCGCTTCTTTACAACAACCCACCATCTCTCAGACATTGGAGCGCCGGCAGAAATACACCGCTAACCACCCACCCACGCAAGCCTAGAACGCCAACATCGCTAAACTGCTGGCCCAGGAGAGGTTGGCGTTCCGGCTTGTTGAAACTCCCGCCTTCCCGGACCTGATGGCAACTGTGGCACCTCACTATGCCGTCCCTAGCCGTCTCAACTTCTCCCGGTGTGGCGTCCCCGCCTTGCACCAGCACGTGTCACTCAACATCAGGTGGGCCCTTAGTTCCGCGCTTTGCTGCAAGGTCCACTTGACCACCGACACTTGGACAAGCGCCTGTGGTCAGGGATGCTGCAGTGCTTATCTTTAATGACAGGCAGGGTGAATGTGGTGGAGTCTGTTCCTCGGGTGCAAACTGGGGTGGCCTATCTCCTCTCCCAGGCCAAAATTCATGGCAGGAGTAGACTGAAACCCTACGACGCTGCAACCTCCACCACAGCTACTAGCGGCAAACGCTAAAACACTGGTGTGGGGAGACGTCAGCAGGCGGTGCTGAAGCTCATCAGCTTGGGGGACAGACAGCACAGTGCCTCCGAGGTCAGGGATGCCATCCTGGCTGAGATGGCATTTTTTTTTCCCTGCTACACCTGGGGCCTGGCATTTTTACGCCTGTGATAATGGCTGGAACCTGGTAGCGGCTCTGGAGCTTGCCAGCCTCCAACACGTTCCATGTTTGGCCCACGTCTAACCTAGTGGTGCAAAGTTTTTTAAAAACATACCCAAATGTACCGAAGCTACTGTTGAAAATGCGGCGCTTGTGCGCCCACTTTTGCAAGTGCACAGGAGTCGCTGCTAGCCTAAAAACACTCTAGCAAGGCCTACATCTGTCCAAACACAGGCTGTTGTCCGTCATTCACACACGCTGAAACCCTACAATACCATATCTTGAGCAGGGTGTGTGAGCTGCACAGACCTTTGATGGAGTTCCATCTACAAAACCCAAGGGTTCCTCAAAGTCAGCAACCAAAGTTTCTGCACCATGAGTTTCCAGGGGTGGCAGAGTTATGGCTAGGGGAAGAGGCATGGATAGGGATGATGTCTAGGGGCAAAAGCAGTGTGGATGTGGAGGCAAGCTAAGCAGGAAAAACTGGGGGTACAAGCTAAGGCATGGACTGGGGTGATGTCTAGGGGCAAAAGCAGTGTGGATGTGGAGGCAAGCTAAGCAGGAAAAACTGGGGATACAAGCTAAGGCATGGACTGGGGTGATGTCTAGGGGCAAAAGCAGTGTGGATGTGGAGGCAAGCTAAGCAGGAAAAACTGGGGGTACAAGCTAAGGCATGGACTGGGGTGATGTCTAGGGGCAAAAGCAGTGTGGATGTGGAGGCAAGCTAAGCAGGAAAAACTGGGGGTACAAGCTAAGGCATGGACTGGGGTGATGTCTAGGGGCAAAAGCAGTGTGGATGTGGAGGCAAGCTAAGCAGGAAAAACTGGGGGTACAAGCTAAGGCATGGACTGGGGTGATGTCTACTGGCAAAAGCAGTGTGGATGTGGAGGCAAGCTAAGCAGGAAAAACTGGGGGTACAAGCTAAGGCATGGACTGGGGTGATGTCTAGGGGCAAAAGCAGTGTGGATGTGGAGGCAAGCTAAGCAGGAAAAACTGGGGGTACAAGCTAAGGCATGGACTGGGGTGATGTCTAGGGGCAAAAGCAGTGTGGATGTGGAGGCAAGCTAAGCAGGAAAAACTGGGGGTACAAGCTAAGGCATGGACTGGGGTGATGTCTAGGGGCAAAAGCAGTGTGGATGTGGAGGCAAGCTAAGCAGGAAAAACTGGGGGTACAAGCTAAGGCATGGACTGGGGTGATGTCTAGGGGCAAAAGCAGTGTGGATGTGGAGGCAAGCAAAGCAGGGAAAATGGTGGCTAGAGGCAAAGGGATGTCCATAGGCAGCAAGGGCAAAGATGCAAAACTCTCCCGTTTCAAGAATTTTCCTGACTTGTTTCCCCACAAAACATTCCTGGGAGGAGGGCTGAAACACCACCCTCCTCCTCCTCCGCTGTTAGATTTACCCCAGCTACGAGCTGAAAACGCTGCAACACTGGTGTGGGGAGACGTCAGCAGGCTGGGCTGAAGCTCATCAGCTTGGGAGACGGACAGCACACTGCCTCTGAGGTCAGGGATGCCATCCTGGATGAGATGGCAATTTGTTTATCCCCGCTGCCCCTGGGGCCAGGTTTTTTAGCTTGTTGGAGGGCTCTGGAGCTTGCCAGCCTCCAACACGTTCCATGCCTGGCCCACATGTTCAATGTAGTGGTGCAATGATTTTTAAAAACATACCCCAAATTAGCTGAGCTAAGGGTGAAAGTGCGGCACTTGGACACCCACTTTCCCAAGTCTACAGTACCTGGAGCTAGCCGCAATACACTCCAGCAAGGCCTACATCTGCCTGAAGCACCTACTGTTGTGCGAGGTCACCACACGCTCTAACCCTAGATACCGTATGTTCAGCAGGGTGTGTGAGCAGCAGAGACCTTTGATGGAGTACCAGCTACAAAACCCAAGGGTTCCTCAGAGTCAGCTCCCTCACTTTCTGCACCATGAGTTTCCATGGGTGGCAGACTTATGGCTAGAGGCACAGGCATGGATAGGGGTGATGTGTAGGGGCAAAAGCAGTGTGGATGTGGAGGCAAGCTAAGCAGCAAAAACTGGGGGTACAAGCAGCCGGTGACATCATCACTGACAAGCACAGCTGTCTGTCAGCTGACAGGCTGACTTTCACCAAAATGAACAGACAATGGATAGACTCATCATATACATGTCAGTTACATGACAAATTTAGTGCAATTTGCAAGTCCAAGATGGTTTGGAGATCTGCGGAGAGGAATCTCACCACCTCTTGCGGGTGCCATCATTTGGAAGGCAAGCCCTGGGCTGGGGTGAGAGCAAGCGCAGGATAATCGTCGTTTGGCCTGGCGGCCACTGCCTCTTCCACTGTTGACAGGGCTGGCGCTGCAGTCCAGACCAGGAGCCAGGACACCTCCACATCTGCCTCTGACACTTTGGGGAGTTCACCCTTATCCTCACCTTTTCCTGCCATTTCTCCTTTTGCCCGCGCCATCATGCGCCTCTTCCCAGCAACTCCCCATCTCCCAAGCCTTTCATTTCATGCTAAAGTACAGCGCAACCCACCCACATGCCCAAGGCTTCAACGGCCTCATCTCAAGAAATCTGGCCCAGGAGATGTTGGAATCCCGGCTGGGGGACACTCTGCCCTTTTTGGGCAGAGTGTCTACTGCGCCACCGCACTGTGCCGTCCACACCAGCACTTTCCCCCAAACATGAGGCGGTCCCTAAATTCAGCGCTTAGCCCTAAAGTTCCATGTGACCAGTTACGAATGGACAAGTGCATGCGGACAGGGACGCTACCTTTCAATTTGGGCACAGTGGTTGAATGTAGTTGAGGCGTGGACCGGGTCGCAAAATGTGGTGGCCTGACTTGTCTCCCCACACAACATTCCTGGGAGGAGGGCTGAAACACCACCCTCCTCCGCTGTTAAATTGACCCCAGCTACGAGCTGGAAACGCTGCAACACTGGTGTGGGGAGACGTCAGCGGGCCGTGCTGAAGCTCATCAGCTTGGGGGCCAGACAGCACACTGCCCACAAAGTGAGTCATGCCATCCTCGATGAGACGGCAATGTGGTTTTTGCCACTGCACCTGGGCCCAGGCATGTTGTCATGTGTGATAATGGCCGTAACCTGGGATTGGCTCTGTAGCTTGGCAGCCTGCAACATATTCCATGCCTGGGCCACGTTTTTAACTCATTGCTGCTAATCTTTTGAAAAAGGTACCCCAATGTTCCTGAGCTACTGGTGAAAGTGTGGCGCTTGTGCGGATAGTTTTTAAAGTGTATAGTTGCCGCTGCTAGCCTCTATGCACTCCTACAACGCCTGTACCTGCTGGAACAACGGCTGTTGTGCGACGTCTCCACACTGCTGGCACTAAACATATCATGTGTTGAGCAGAGTGTGTGAGCAGCACAGACCTTTGATGTAGTTCCAACTCCAAAACCCTCGGGTTCGTCAAAGTCAACTCCCTCAGTTGCTCAACCATGAGTGGCCATGGGTGGCAGACTTATGTGAAATCCCATCCCATCCATTGCACTGGACACGAAACATTAGCATGCGCTCAGCACAACTTCGGATATGGCAGATGCGTTAAGCAGGGTGCAGGGTACAACACAGACCAGGCCCGAGCACCAGGAACAGGTGTTAGAAATACTGCAGCATCTGCCATTTCCTTCCAATTTTGGGGTTTTGGACCCGCCACCGACTTGTCTGGACCTAAGTGGGGATCATGAGACACAGTTGCCATCAAGGCAAGCTGTGGTCATGTGCGGTTTGCAGTAAGGGGGCAGTGCGCAATTGGAAGAGGAGTTGGTGGATGACGAGGCCACCGACCCCACATGGACAGGGGTGATGTCTAGGGGCTAAAGCAGTGTAGATGTAGAGGGAAGCTAAATCAACAAAAAACCTGGGTAGAAGCAAAGGCATAAACTGGGGTGATGTTTAGGGGTGAAAGCAGAGTAGATGTGGAGGGAAGCTAAGCAGCAAAAACAGTGGGTAGAAGCAAAGGCATGCAAAACTCTACCCTGTTGGAAGACTTATTCCTAGGTCTGGAACACGTTAATGGCCCCCCTGGACAAATTACTGCCACTCAGGGGCCTAGTGTCACCAGGAGGGACAAGTATAGGCGCATGTTGTGGGAATACCTGGCCGACACCAGCTCTGTCCTCTCCGATCCCTCTGTGCTCTACAGCCTAAACTTATTTTCTCATCTTTTTTTCTGAACTGCACATCTCTTGCCTGCTTCCTTTGGGATCTTAGAAATGGTGGTCCACTTCCACAGATGGTAACTTCAATAGACAGTGTAACGGGAGTAGCTGAGGGATCGCTGTCTTAACCACTTTTTGGCACAAAATTAACTTCCAAAGCCAAATATGGTGCAAGTATATGATGCAAGGACACCTACACACCTATCTCTGACACATTGGGGAGTTCACCCTCATGCGCCCTTTTGGCCTGCACCATCATGCGCCTCTTCCCAGCCACTCCACATTTCCCAAGCTTTTCATTGCAGGCAGAAGTACAATACAACCCACCCCCATGCCCAAGCCTGTAACAGCCTCATCGATAAACTGCTGGCCCTGGAGATGTTGGTGTTTGTTTATGCTTCTGGAGACCCAGGCCTTCCGTCAGCAGATGGCAGCTGGGGCACCTCCCTATGCTGGGCCTAGCCGTTACTACTTCTCTTGGTGTGCTGTCTCTGCCTTGCGCCTGCATGTGTCCCATAACATCAGTCGGGCCCAGAGCTCTGCGCTTTGCTGCAAGGTCCACTTGACCACCGACACATGGACAAGCGCCTGTGGTCAGGGATGCTGCAGTGCTTATCTTTAATGACAGGCAGGGTGAATGTGGTGGAGTCTGTTCCCCGGGTGCAAACTGGGGTGGCCTATCTCCTCTCCCAGGCCATGGCAGGAGTAGACTGAAACCCTACGAAGCTGCAACCTCCACCCCAGCTACTAGCGGAAAACACTGTAACACTGGCATGGGGAGATGTCAGTAGGCCGTGCTGAAACTGATCAGCTTGGGGGACAGACAGCACAGTGCCTCCGAGGTCAGGGATGCCATCCTGGCTGAGATGGCATTTTTTTTTCCCTGCTACACCTGGGGCCTGGCATTTTTGCGCCTGTGATAATGGCTGGAACCTGGTAGCAGATCTGGAGCTTGCCAGACTCAAACACGGTCCACGCATGGCCCACGTTTTCCAACTTGTTGGTGCCATGTTTCTTTGAAACCTACACCATTGTGCCTGATATACAGGTCAAAGTGGGGCCATTTTCGTAAGTGAGAACTAGCCTCTGCTAGGCAGAAAACATTCAGAGCACACTCCTCTCATCTTCGCACCGTTGGCTGGCGGAGGAAGACGAGGGGGTTGGAGTGGCATCTGATGTCCCTATCCCACACGAGGCTAGAGGGTGCACTTCAGTGCATCCCATTGCTTCACCACAAATGGTGTGAAGGGGAGTGGAAAATGGAGGAAATGGAGAGTGACCCTTACAGTTGGGGCCAGCAAAGGCATGCCAAGTAACACACTGGCACACATGGCTGACTTCATCTTGGGTTGCTTTTCAACACATATTTCACATCATGAAGAACAAATAATACTGGATTTTTTCAAGCCTCGAACCCCGGTCTAGGTCTAATGTCTGTTCCTTTCTTATATTAGGGGAGAGGGAAAAAAAATTACTTCAGTGATACGTTTAGCGTACATAGACTGACTATTAATGTGTATCCCACTTAGTGTTGTTAGGGTTACACACCGTCACAACCTGGCTAAAGCTTCTATAGCTGTTAATAAAGTCAACATAACTTTACGGTATCCAAAAAGACAGCTGGTACCGACAGAGAGCAAGACAAATGTCACCCAAAGCTGTGAGCTCTGAACACCCACAGTGACTTTGGCGTCATCATCATTATAAGGGAGTGGGTGGTAATAAATAACTTGGCAGTGCCTAAAACCCAAAAAGCTTATACAACTATATTTACATTAAGATACACAAATGAAACTTTTCAGTAGCATGTCATGAGACAAGCTGATAAGCTCTTCCTTTGTGCAGTGCTATTTGAAAGTTAAACGCTGCCTTTATTTTAATTCTGGAGAAGGTGCAGACATTAGATTTAGAACATGTTGTCTTCATTGTCCAAATCCTCTATATAGGTAACGCGTTTTTCGGGCCGAGCTGTCTGGGAACGAGCTGGTGCAGCACTGACAACCTGGGTGAATATGGCAAGAGCCTGAGATGTAGGGTGAATGAATCCCCAAATTATTTGTGGAATTCCCAGTGAGACAATGGCACTGTATACCAGTATTAAAAATTGTGGGTGCACATAACCCCCATATATTCTTTGAATTCCCAGTCAGACAATGGCACTGTATAGCAGTATTAAAAATTGTGGGTGCACGTAACCCCCATATATTCTTTGAATTCCCAGTCAGACAATGGCACTGTATACCAGTATTAAAAATTGTGGGTGCACGTAACCCCCATATATTCTTTGAATTCCCAGTCAGACAATGGCACTGTATACCAGTAGTAAAAATTGTGGGTGCACATAACCCCCATATATTCTTTGAATTCCCAGTCAGACAATGGCACTGTATACCAGTATTAAAAATTGTGGGTGCACATAACCCCCATATATTCTTTGAATTCCCAGTCAGACAATGGCACTGTATACCAGTATTAAAAATTGTGGGTGCACGTAACCCCCATATATTCTTTGAATTCCCAGTCAGACAATGGCACTGTATAGCAGTATTAAAAATTGTGGGTGCACATAACCCCCATATATTCTTTGAATTCCCAGTGAGACAAAGGAACTGTATAGCAGTATTAAAAATTGTGGGTGCACGTAACCCCCATATATTCTTTGAATTCCCAGTCAGACAATGGCACTGTATACCAGTATTAAAAATTGTGGGTGCACATAACCCCCATATATTCTTTGAATTCCCAGTCAGACAATGGCACTGTATAGCAGTATTAAAAATTGTGGGTGCACGTAACCCCCATATATTCTTTGAATTCCCAGTCAGACAATGGCACTATATACCACTATTAAAAATTGTGGGTGCACATAACCCCCATATATTCTTTGAATTCCCAGTCAGACAATGGCACTGTATACCAGTATTAAAAATTGTGGGTGCACGTAACCCCCATATATTCTTTGAATTCCCAGTCAGACAATGGCACTGTATACCAGTAGTAAAAATTGTGGGTGCACATAACCCCCATATATTCTTTGAATTCCCAGTCAGACAATGGCACTGTATACCAGTATTAAAAATTGTGGGTGCACATAACCCCCATATATTCTTTGAATTCCCAGTGAGACAAAGGAACTGTATAGCAGTATTAAAAATTGTGGGTGCACGTAACCCCCATATATTCTTTGAATTCCCAGTCAGACAATGGCACTATATACCAGTATTAAAAATTGTGGGTGCACATAACCCCCATATATTCTTTGAATTCCCAGTGAGACAAAGGAACTGTATAGCAGTATTAAAAATTGTGGGTGCACGTAACCCCCATATATTCTTTGAATTCCCAGTCAGACAATGGCACTATATACCAGTATTAAAAATTGTGGGTGCACATAACCTCCATATATTCTTTGAATTCCCAGTCAGACAATGGCACTGTATACCAGTATTAAAAATTGTGGGTGCACGTAACCCCCATATATTCTTTGAATTCCCAGTCAGACAATGGCACTGTATACCAGTAGTAAAAATTGTGGGTGCACATAACCCCCATATATTCTTTGAATTCCCAGTCAGACAATGGCACTGTATACCAGTATTAAAAATTGTGGGTGCACATAACCCCCATATATTCTTTGAATTCCCAGTCAGACAATGGCACTGTATACCAGTATTAAAAATTGTGGGTGCACGTAACCCCCATATATTCTTTGAATTCCCAGTCAGACAATGGCACTGTATACCAGTAGTAAAAATTGTGGGTGCACATAACCCCCATATATTCTTTGAATTCCCAGTCAGACAATGGCACTGTATACCAGTATTAAAAATTGTGGGTGCACATAACCCCCATATATTCTTTGAATTCCCAGTGAGACAAAGGAACTGTATAGCAGTATTAAAAATTGTGGGTGCACATAACCCCCATATATTCTTTGAATTCCCAGTGAGACAAAGGAACTGTATAGCAGTATTAAAAATTGTGGGTGCACGTAACCCCCATATATTCTTTGAATTCCCAGTCAGACAATGGCACTGTATACCAGTATTAAAAATTGTGGGTGCACATAACCCCCATATATTCTTTGAATTCCCAGTCAGACAATGGCACTGTATAGCAGTATTAAAAATTGTGGGTGCACGTAACCCCCATATATTCTTTGAATTCCCAGTCAGACAATGGCACTATATACCAGTATTAAAAATTGTGGGTGCACATAACCCCCATATATTCTTTGAATTCCCAGTCAGACAATGGCACTGTATACCAGTATTAAAAATTGTGGGTGCACATAACCCCCATATATTCTTTGAATTCCCAGTCAGACAATGGCACTGTATACCAGTATTAAAAATTGTGGGTGCACGTAACCCCCATATATTCTTTGAATTCCCAGTCAGACAATGGCACTGTATAGCAGTATTAAAAATTGTGGGTGCACATAACCCCCATATATTCTTTGAATTCCCAGTGAGACAAAGGAACTGTATAGCAGTATTAAAAATTGTGGGTGCACGTAACCCCCATATATTCTTTGAATTCCCAGTCAGACAATGGCACTGTATACCAGTATTAAAAATTGTGGGTGCACATAACCCCCATATATTCTTTGAATTCCCAGTCAGACAATGGCACTGTATAGCAGTATTAAAAATTGTGGGTGCACGTAACCCCCATATATTCTTTGAATTCCCAGTCAGACAATGGCACTATATACCAGTATTAAAAATTGTGGGTGCACATAACCCCCATATATTCTTTGAATTCCCAGTCAGACAATGGCACTGTATACCAGTATTAAAAATTGTGGGTGCACGTAACCCCCATATATTCTTTGAATTCCCAGTCAGACAATGGCACTGTATACCAGTAGTAAAAATTGTGGGTGCACATAACCCCCATATATTCTTTGAATTCCCAGTCAGACAATGGCACTGTATACCAGTATTAAAAATTGTGGGTGCACGTAACCCCCATATATTCTTTGAATTCCCAGTCAGACAATGGCACTATATACCAGTATTAAAAATTGTGGGTGCACATAACCCCCATATATTCTTTGAATTCCCAGTCAGACAATGGCACTGTATACCAGTATTAAAAATTGTGGGTGCACGTAACCCCCATATATTCTTTGAATTCCCAGTCAGACAATGGCACTGTATACCAGTAGTAAAAATTGTGGGTGCACATAACCCCCATATATTCTTTGAATTCCCAGTCAGACAATGGCACTGTATACCAGTATTAAAAATTGTGGGTGCACATAACCCCCATATATTCTTTGAATTCCCAGTGAGACAAAGGAACTGTATAGCAGTATTAAAAATTGTGGGTGCACATAACCCCCATATATTCTTTGAATTCCCAGTGAGACAAAGGAACTGTATAGCAGTATTAAAAATTGTGGGTGCACGTAACCCCCATATATTCTTTGAATTCCCAGTCAGACAATGGCACTGTATACCAGTATTAAAAATTGTGGGTGCACATAACCCCCATATATTCTTTGAATTCCCAGTCAGACAATGGCACTGTATAGCAGTATTAAAAATTGTGGGTGCACGTAACCCCCATATATTCTTTGAATTCCCAGTCAGACAATGGCACTATATACCAGTATTAAAAATTGTGGGTGCACATAACCCCCATATATTCTTTGAATTCCCAGTCAGACAATGGCACTGTATACCAGTATTAAAAATTGTGGGTGCACATAACCCCCATATATTCTTTGAATTCCCAGTCAGACAATGGCACTGTATACCAGTATTAAAAATTGTGGGTGCACGTAACCCCCATATATTCTTTGAATTCCCAGTCAGACAATGGCACTGTATAGCAGTATTAAAAATTGTGGGTGCACATAACCCCCATATATTCTTTGAATTCCCAGTGAGACAAAGGAACTGTATAGCAGTATTAAAAATTGTGGGTGCACGTAACCCCCATATATTCTTTGAATTCCCAGTCAGACAATGGCACTGTATACCAGTATTAAAAATTGTGGGTGCACATAACCCCCATATATTCTTTGAATTCCCAGTCAGACAATGGCACTGTATAGCAGTATTAAAAATTGTGGGTGCACGTAACCCCCATATATTCTTTGAATTCCCAGTCAGACAATGGCACTATATACCAGTATTAAAAATTGTGGGTGCACATAACCCCCATATATTCTTTGAATTCCCAGTCAGACAATGGCACTGTATACCAGTATTAAAAATTGTGGGTGCACGTAACCCCCATATATTCTTTGAATTCCCAGTCAGACAATGGCACTGTATACCAGTAGTAAAAATTGTGGGTGCACATAACCCCCATATATTCTTTGAATTCCCAGTCAGACAATGGCACTGTATACCAGTATTAAAAATTGTGGGTGCACATAACCCCCATATATTCTTTGAATTCCCAGTGAGACAAAGGAACTGTATAGCAGTATTAAAAATTGTGGGTGCACGTAACCCCCATATATTCTTTGAATTCCCAGTCAGACAATGGCACTGTATACCAGTAGTAAAAATTGTGGGTGCACATAACCCCCATATATTCTTTGAATTCCCAGTCAGACAATGGCACTGTATAGCAGTATTAAAAATTGTGGGTGCACGTAACCCCCATATATTCTTTGAATTCCCAGTCAGACAATGGCACTATATACCAGTATTAAAAATTGTGGGTGCACATAACCCCCATATATTCTTTGAATTCCCAGTCAGACAATGGCACTGTATACCAGTATTAAAAATTGTGGGTGCACGTAACCCCCATATATTCTTTGAATTCCCAGTCAGACAATGGCACTGTATACCAGTAGTAAAAATTGTGGGTGCACATAACCCCCATATATTCTTTGAATTCCCAGTCAGACAATGGCACTGTATACCAGTATTAAAAATTGTGGGTGCACATAACCCCCATATATTCTTTGAATTCCCAGTCAGACAATGGCACTGTATACCAGTATTAAAAATTGTGGGTGCACATAACCCCCATATATTCTTTGAATTCCCAGTGAGACAAAGGAACTGTATAGCAGTATTAAAAATTGTGGGTGCACGTAACCCCCATATATTCTTTGAATTCCCAGTCAGACAATGGCACTATATACCAGTATTAAAAATTGTGGGTGCACGTAACCCCCATATATTCTTTGAATTCCCAGTCAGACAATGGCACTGTATACCAGTATTAAAAATTGTGGGTGCACGTAACCCCCATATATTCTTTGAATTCCCAGTCAGACAATGGCACTGTATACCAGTAGTAAAAATTGTGGGTGCACATAACCCCCATATATTCTTTGAATTCCCAGTCAGACAATGGCACTGTATACCAGTATTAAAAATTGTGGGTGCACATAACCCCCATATATTCTTTGAATTCCCAGTCAGACAATGGCACTGTATACCAGTATTAAAAATTGTGGGTGCACGTAACCCCCATATATTCTTTGAATTCCCAGTCAGACAATGGCACTGTATACCAGTAGTAAAAATTGTGGGTGCACATAACCCCCATATATTCTTTGAATTCCCAGTCAGACAATGGCACTGTATACCAGTATTAAAAATTGTGGGTGCACATAACCCCCATATATTCTTTGAATTCCCAGTGAGACAAAGGAACTGTATAGCAGTATTAAAAATTGTGGGTGCACATAACCCCCATATATTCTTTGAATTCCCAGTGAGACAAAGGAACTGTATAGCAGTATTAAAAATTGTGGGTGCACGTAACCCCCATATATTCTTTGAATTCCCAGTCAGACAATGGCACTGTATACCAGTATTAAAAATTGTGGGTGCACATAACCCCCATATATTCTTTGAATTCCCAGTCAGACAATGGCACTGTATAGCAGTATTAAAAATTGTGGGTGCACGTAACCCCCATATATTCTTTGAATTCCCAGTCAGACAATGGCACTATATACCAGTATTAAAAATTGTGGGTGCACATAACCCCCATATATTCTTTGAATTCCCAGTCAGACAATGGCACTGTATACCAGTATTAAAAATTGTGGGTGCACATAACCCCCATATATTCTTTGAATTCCCAGTCAGACAATGGCACTGTATACCAGTATTAAAAATTGTGGGTGCACGTAACCCCCATATATTCTTTGAATTCCCAGTCAGACAATGGCACTGTATAGCAGTATTAAAAATTGTGGGTGCACATAACCCCCATATATTCTTTGAATTCCCAGTGAGACAAAGGAACTGTATAGCAGTATTAAAAATTGTGGGTGCACGTAACCCCCATATATTCTTTGAATTCCCAGTCAGACAATGGCACTGTATACCAGTATTAAAAATTGTGGGTGCACATAACCCCCATATATTCTTTGAATTCCCAGTCAGACAATGGCACTGTATAGCAGTATTAAAAATTGTGGGTGCACGTAACCCCCATATATTCTTTGAATTCCCAGTCAGACAATGGCACTATATACCAGTATTAAAAATTGTGGGTGCACATAACCCCCATATATTCTTTGAATTCCCAGTCAGACAATGGCACTGTATACCAGTATTAAAAATTGTGGGTGCACGTAACCCCCATATATTCTTTGAATTCCCAGTCAGACAATGGCACTATATACCAGTATTAAAAATTGTGGGTGCACATAACCCCCATATATTCTTTGAATTCCCAGTCAGACAATGGCACTGTATACCAGTATTAAAAATTGTGGGTGCACATAACCCCCATATATTCTTTGAATTCCCAGTCAGACAATGGCACTGTATACCAGTATTAAAAATTGTGGGTGCACATAACCCCCATATATTCTTTGAATTCCCAGTGAGACAAAGGAACTGTATAGCAGTATTAAAAATTGTGGGTGCACGTAACCCCCATATATTCTTTGAATTCCCAGTCAGACAATGGCACTGTATACCAGTAGTAAAAATTGTGGGTGCACATAACCCCCATATATTCTTTGAATTCCCAGTCAGACAATGGCACTGTATAGCAGTATTAAAAATTGTGGGTGCACGTAACCCCCATATATTCTTTGAATTCCCAGTCAGACAATGGCACTATATACCAGTATTAAAAATTGTGGGTGCACATAACCCCCATATATTCTTTGAATTCCCAGTCAGACAATGGCACTGTATACCAGTATTAAAAATTGTGGGTGCACGTAACCCCCATATATTCTTTGAATTCCCAGTCAGACAATGGCACTGTATACCAGTAGTAAAAATTGTGGGTGCACATAACCCCCATATATTCTTTGAATTCCCAGTCAGACAATGGCACTGTATACCAGTATTAAAAATTGTGGGTGCACATAACCCCCATATATTCTTTGAATTCCCAGTCAGACAATGGCACTGTATACCAGTATTAAAAATTGTGGGTGCACATAACCCCCATATATTCTTTGAATTCCCAGTGAGACAAAGGAACTGTATAGCAGTATTAAAAATTGTGGGTGCACGTAACCCCCATATATTCTTTGAATTCCCAGTCAGACAATGGCACTATATACCAGTATTAAAAATTGTGGGTGCACATAACCCCCATATATTCTTTGAATTCCCAGTCAGACAATGGCACTGTATACCAGTATTAAAAATTGTGGGTGCACGTAACCCCCATATATTCTTTGAATTCCCAGTCAGACAATGGCACTGTATACCAGTAGTAAAAATTGTGGGTGCACATAACCCCCATATATTCTTTGAATTCCCAGTCAGACAATGGCACTGTATACCAGTATTAAAAATTGTGGGTGCACATAACCCCCATATATTCTTTGAATTCCCAGTCAGACAATGGCACTGTATACCAGTAGTAAAAATTGTGGGTGCACATAACCCCCATATATTCTTTGAATTCCCAGTCAGACAATGGCACTGTATACCAGTATTAAAAATTGTGGGTGCACATAACCCCCATATATTCTTTGAATTCCCAGTGAGACAAAGGAACTGTATAGCAGTATTAAAAATTGTGGGTGCACATAACCCCCATATATTCTTTGAATTCCCAGTGAGACAAAGGAACTGTATAGCAGTATTAAAAATTGTGGGTGCACGTAACCCCCATATATTCTTTGAATTCCCAGTCAGACAATGGCACTGTATACCAGTATTAAAAATTGTGGGTGCACATAACCCCCATATATTCTTTGAATTCCCAGTCAGACAATGGCACTGTATAGCAGTATTAAAAATTGTGGGTGCACGTAACCCCCATATATTCTTTGAATTCCCAGTCAGACAATGGCACTATATACCAGTATTAAAAATTGTGGGTGCACATAACCCCCATATATTCTTTGAATTCCCAGTCAGACAATGGCACTGTATACCAGTATTAAAAATTGTGGGTGCACGTAACCCCCATATATTCTTTGAATTCCCAGTCAGACAATGGCACTGTATACCAGTAGTAAAAATTGTGGGTGCACATAACCCCCATATATTCTTTGAATTCCCAGTCAGACAATGGCACTGTATACCAGTATTAAAAATTGTGGGTGCACATAACCCCCATATATTCTTTGAATTCCCAGTCAGACAATGGCACTGTATACCAGTATTAAAAATTGTGGGTGCACGTAACCCCCATATATTCTTTGAATTCCCAGTCAGACAATGGCACTGTATACCAGTAGTAAAAATTGTGGGTGCACATAACCCCCATATATTCTTTGAATTCCCAGTCAGACAATGGCACTGTATACCAGTATTAAAAATTGTGGGTGCACATAACCCCCATATATTCTTTGAATTCCCAGTCAGACAATGGCACTGTATAGCAGTATTAAAAATTGTGGGTGCACGTAACCCCCATATATTCTTTGAATTCCCAGTCAGACAATGGCACTATATACCAGTATTAAAAATTGTGGGTGCACATAACCCCCATATATTCTTTGAATTCCCAGTCAGACAATGGCACTGTATACCAGTATTAAAAATTGTGGGTGCACGTAACCCCCATATATTCTTTGAATTCCCAGTCAGACAATGGCACTGTATACCAGTAGTAAAAATTGTGGGTGCACATAACCCCCATATATTCTTTGAATTCCCAGTCAGACAATGGCACTGTATACCAGTATTAAAAATTGTGGGTGCACATAACCCCCATATATTCTTTGAATTCCCAGTCAGACAATGGCACTGTATACCAGTATTAAAAATTGTGGGTGCACATAACCCCCATATATTCTTTGAATTCCCAGTGAGACAAAGGAACTGTATAGCAGTATTAAAAATTGTGGGTGCACGTAACCCCCATATATTCTTTGAATTCCCAGTCAGACAATGGCACTGTATACCAGTATTAAAAATTGTGGGTGCACATAACCCCCATATATTCTTTGAATTCCCAGTGAGACAAAGGAACTGTATAGCAGTATTAAAAATTGTGGGTGCACGTAACCCCCATATATTCTTTGAATTCCCAGTCAGACAATGGCACTGTATACCAGTATTAAAAATTGTGGGTGCACGTAACCCCCATATATTCTTTGAATTCCCAGTCAGACAATGGCACTATATACCAGTATTAAAAATTGTGGGTGCACATAACCCCCATATATTCTTTGAATTCCCAGTCAGACAATGGCACTGTATAGCAGTATTAAAAATTGTGGGTGCACATAACCCCCATATATTCTTTGAATTCCCAGTGAGACAATGGCACTGTATACCAGTAGCAAAAATTGTGGGTGTATATAGCCCCAATTCTATTGCTAGGGGACTTGCAGGGTATTTCTGAGGTGAAGGTGGGGGGGAACACCGTTGGAACGGGGATTTGGGGTGTATATATGGGGTATACGGGAATACACTGTCAGTGTGTTCCATTCAGGATCCTGGGAAAGCTGGGTTGCGGCGATTGAGCCCGTCAGTGCCACGTTACACTGACAAGCTTCTCCCTGGAATTGAAGTTATATGTAAGCCCAATATATTCTTTGAATTCCCAGTGAGACAATGGCACTATATGGCAGTAGCAAAAATAGTGGGTGTATATAGCCCCAATTCTATTGCTAGGGGACTTGCAGGGTATTTCTGGGGTGAAGGTGGGGGGGCACACCGTTGGAACGGGTATCGGGGGTATATATCGGGTATACGGGAATACACTGACAGTGTATTCCATTCAGGATCCTGGGAAAGCTGGGTTGCGGCGATTGAGCCCGTCAGTGCCACGTTACACTGACAAGCTTCTCCCTGGAATTTAGCTCTTATAAGAGCTGTTGGTTGTCTTCTCCTTCCTATCCTAGCCTGTCCCTGCCTACCCAGAATCTAAGCCCTAGCTAGCTGGACGGAAACCTCCGTCCTCGGTGAATTGCAAGCTCAGAATGACGCGAAGCTGGGCGGCGCTATTCTTTTAAATTAGAGGTCACATGTTTTCGGCAGCCAATGGGTTTTGCCTACTTTTTTCAACGTCACCGGTGTCGTAGTTCCTGTCCCACCTACCCTGCGCTGTTATTGGAGCAAAAAAGGCGCCAGGGAAGGTGGGAGGGGAATCGAGTAATGGCGCACTTTACCACGCGGTGTTCGATTCGATTCGAACATGCCGAACAGCCTAATATCCGATCGAACATGAGTTCGATAGAACACTGTTCGCTCATCTCTAGTTATTATTTTAAAACGGGGGGGGGGGGGGGTAGTTTAATATAACTTTTACGGTGCCTGAATAGCCTTTTTAAAAGCTATGCACGCTTGGATCCTTGATCTTCCGCCTGAAGATAGGACATGTCGCTTCTATTCTCCGCTAGCAGCAGCCTGCCGCTAGCGGAAAAAAGAAGCCCGGCGGTCTGCATAGACCACCATTGTAAAGGGGCGGATTTTGAAGCGAAATCTGCTGTCAAAATCCACCCCTTTGCCCACGTGTGAACGAACCCTTAGTCTTCTTAGTTGTGGCCAAGGCCTTCAATTTTGTAAAATGGCACTTATGGATGACACTGGGCAGATTAAGGTTTCTGCTGGTCAAGTTCATCATGTGGGTGCAACTGCTGTAATATAATCCAAGGGATTGTGTTATAATGAATGGTTTTCCATTATGCTCCCTTCCTCTTGATCTATGTATGTGACAGGGGTGTCTACTGTCGCCACTTCTATATGCCATAGCTATTGAACTTCTTGCTGTGTTGCTCTGGGTGTGTGGTTTGGTGAGTATAGTTGGGACTATAACTGAGACTGTCAGTCTATATGCAGAGAAGATCCTTCTTTACGTAGAAGCTTGCTGACAGGAGTACTGCAGCTCAACGTGGAGTTCAGAACCCACTCCAGCCTTTTTATTAATAGGTCAAAGTCTCATATTTTACCAACTTGACATTACCCTTGCTGACTGAGAGGGCGGCAGGTCAAACATTGCAGGTATCGTTTGAGATTACCTATCTCTGTGTTCTGATTGTTAGGCTCCGTTCTCATACGCACGTATTACATTGAAAGCAATAGGGAAAAAAGACTCCCATTGATTTGAATGGGTAGTGTGCATATGCCGGCACGCCGGCACCCATTCATATCAATGGGAGCTGCTTTTTACGCGCTCATTCTGAATGAATTTTACGTTCAGAATGAGTGGAGCGTAACATCGTGTGAATGCTCCCTTAGATGCATTTCAAAATATCATAACCTCAACGTTTTCTCTCCTTGCTTTGTTCCCATGGAAGATGCAGTCTTGGACCAAACTTATCCTTTTCTTCTTATGTCAGTTTATTCAAAATGATTCATTTACCCAAGGTACTCTATGTATTGCTTCAGTCGCAAACATATATCCTTGCCCGATTCTTTCAGAAGCTTCATGGTCTGGTAGTTGCATTCATCTGGGGTAACAAGAGAGCTAGTATTGCTTCACAGTTATTGTTTCACTCCTGGGATGCTGGCGAGTTGGGGCTTCCTAATTTTCAGTTGTACTACTGACCTGTACAGTTCTCATCTGCCTTGGGAGTTTCATTCTGACAAGGCACAGACTGGAGCTTCAAATTTGCCCTACTCTGTTTCAGGGTCGGACTGGCCCGCCGGGGTACCGGTGAATCCCCCGGTGGGCCCCAAGCCTTGACTATCAGTTTGGGGCCCCAGGCTGCCGGCAGCACTGTAATGATTAAAGATGGCCGGCTGCCGGCAGTTTCCCAGGGCCCCGACACTTGCACAGAGGGGCCTCCTGCCAGTGCTACACTTTCCCTATTAACATAGGGAAAGTATACATCGGGACTCGGGAGCACATCAGGGGCAGCAGCTCTCCCTGCAATCTTTAGAAGCGATCTCACTGCAGCCCGGACTTCCTTCCCCTCCCCCTCCCAGCAGTGAGTCATCGCTTACATCGGACTGTGTGGGGACAGAGGAGTCTGCTGCTGCGATGATCTGCTTCACAAATGTGAGTATATATTTTTCTTTTTTTGGTAAAATGTAATATTTAATATGTATTTGTGTACATTTGTTTAACCCCTAAGTCCTATCATGGTGTCTATCATACACCACTACCATACACATATCACTATGATAGACACCATGATAGTACTTAAGGGTTAAAGTATGTGACTTGTACACTGTGTGAGTACTGTATGTTTGTTTGTATACAGTTATGTGTGATTGTATACAGTATGCTATAATAATGTGTATATGTATATATAGTATTCATACATTCATATAAGTGTATATATGCCTTATATATAGTATATGAATGTATATCTATGAGTGTGTAGGTATCTAGTGTGTGCAATCCCATCCACACATTGCAGAAAAATACAAAAAGTGGAAATGCTGCAATTTCCAAAACTGTTGCGGTTTTGGAAATCGCAGCATGTTACTTATACCTACAGAATCACTTACAGAGTCCCTATAGGTATAATGGAAGCAGAAAGTCCTCAGAGGAAACCTCTGTAGAGTTTCTGCAAAAAGCGCTGCAGGAGAAACTGATGTGTTGCCACCGAGGGTTTTCCTGCAGCGCTTTTTTGCTACGGCTTGCTACATGGGGCCTTAGCCTTATAGTGTAGTACACAATGGATTGAGATAATAAGGATGAGGCCCAACAGCGAAACGCAGCTAAGAAACACTGCTGAAAAAAATAGCGGTGAAGCACAACATATTTTTTCCGCAGTGTATTTCATTGAGCTTTTGATGCATTTTCCCGGCACTTTCTCCTGATTGTGCAGCTGAAAGTAACCGGCCATGCTTTTAGAAGAACATGCATTTTAGAGTTTGCAGCATCTTCCACGTCTTTTTTTCCTGCGATGTGCGGATGAGGTAAATTTGATTAAATTTCACTCACTTTGCTTGTTTTGTAAAACACATATTTTTTTTTTCTGTCGTAGCCAAAAACGCTGTGTTTCTGCAGTGTGAGGCTTTAGCTTAAAGAGGTTGTCCACAAACTGGAGCGATCACTGTGGCGGCCGCCAGGTGGGTGTAAAAAAAAAAAAAAAAAGCCTTCTCACCTGTCCCCAGCACCCCATTGTTCCCCGCCTGTGTCTCTTCAGTCTCATGGTAGCACCTAATTTCTGGAAATCCTGAACCTAATTGGTCTTAGCAGTCACATGATGTGCAGGACTCCCAGCAAGGAGGCGGCAGCACGAGACTGAGTGGACACTGGCGGCTAACAAGGTAGCGCCAAGGACAGATGAGTGTGCTTCTTACTTTTTTATTTTTTTTTATTTTACTCCTCCCGCCCGGCACATGGGTTGTTCCAATTCCTGCACAAATCTTTAAAGGATTTATCCACCTTTCGAATATTGATGGCCTGTCCTTAGGATAGACCATCAATATTACATCTGCGGTGATGCAACAGCCAGGACCTCTGCAGATCAGCTCTTCCAGGACAGTGTGGCTGCAGGTAATGGTAACATTTCTAGGAGCCGCACTGTTCATTTGCCATACAGGGTGTAGCAGTGGGTTTAGGTAGTGAAGTGGTGCAGTGTATGGCGGGTGAGCAGCATGGCTCCGGACATGTTATTACCTTTAGCCGCCCTGTCTCAGTATTGCTGGTCTGCAGGGTCCTGATGGTGGGCCCCTAGAAATAATTCCACTGGTGGGCCCTAGACACCCCAGTCCGACACTGCTCTGTATCATACATTTCCTCAAGCCTCTTTCTGTTCTTTGGGAGTAGGGGGTAGATAGTTGGCACACTGCACCCTATGTCAAATATTCCAAATCGAAAGGTCCTTTTATAACACCAATCTGGGAGACAGAATGTCCCATGTTTACATCCTATACAGAACATAAATGTCTACCTCTAGGATCAATTGTTTCTGCTTGGGATTTAGAGATATATTTCCTAAATGTAGGGAGATTTGGGGGTCTTTTTTTCTACCTGCTATAGTTGGATGCTTTTGGGAACAGGTGAGGATATTTCTGTACGATGGGAGTGGTGGTACCTGATCCCATGACTTGCCTAATCTTTGTTGACATAGAATTGTATCCCTCTCTTACCGATAGAGTTTTCATAGCCAAGGCTCTGTACCATGGCAGGAAAACTGTGGCTAGATTTTGTATGTCCTCTCTTCCTGATAGACTTCAAGATTGGTTACAATTGGTCAATAATGTACTGCCTCTTAAAAAACAGTATATACACATAGGGATAAAGAGGTCAAATTTCATAAAATTAGGAATTGGCCATTGAGGTCCTCGGCAGCTGTCTCCTCCCAGCATACTAACTATGATAAACGGTCTCTACGCTAGGTAGTGTGTATTTTTATAGCTTAAACCGCATACACAAAATATTGTGGGAAGAAGTAGGAAGATCCCTTGTGTTATCTGGCTCCTGTGAAGTTTAAGATCTAGTTCACATGTGATTACACGTGTGCATATTCCGTCGTGGCTGCCACGACGGAATGCTGGTGCATTGCACGGCATCCCTTCACAGCTTTCCGCTCCGGATTAGGCCCAAATGAATGGGCCTAGTCCGGAGGGTGCTGTCGCGAGACAGACACCGTAGCTGATTCAGCCACGGAATCCGCCTGAAGAAAGGGCAGCTCGAACGCTAGCAGTCTACATAGACCACCATTGTGAGGGGGCGGATTATGACGTGGATTCCACGCCAAAATCCACCCCCTCTTGCCCCGTGTGAACTTGGCCTATAGGATGAGGGTGCATTGTGTATGGTATTAGGGAATGTTTTGTAATCAACTGACTAATTGTCCTGTTTGTTTTTTTTTTGTTTTTTTTCTGTATTAGTTAGATTACACTTGTATATGCAGCCAGAACATGCAAGTTAAAGGGGTTGTTCCATCACAAGGATCCTATCTATACTGCTTGTTAATGTGAATGTAAGACTTTTCCTAAATACATTGCTTCAGCAAAACTGCTTTGACACAACAAAGCCGGAAGACAGAAGAATTTACTGCAGCGAAGACTAGCGAGTATGCGACGTGGGACAACCCCTTTAAAGAGGACATTTCTTGTCCTAAGAGATGTGCAGAATTACATACCACTAGACAGCTGACAGAGCAATGAATTAACCGCACTGTCAGCTTTCCTGGTATGAGCCCTGGGCTGTGAGGAGCACTCCCTGACCATACAATTCTATTGAAATAAATTTAATGTTTTAATGTTTTTTTTAATATTGATTTACATGAATATAATTGTTTTAATATTTCTCAATAACTAAAATCATTCATGCCATCAGGTTTGTACCTTTGTACCTCTTATAACTCCAGGGCATACTTTCTATGAACTAGTGCATAGAACTGAGCTATTTGGACCCATGCTGCTATCTAAGGGTACATTCACACGGAGGAAAATTGTGAGGAATTTGTTTTGGAATTTCAACGCTGAAAAAAAGCTTCCCATTGACTTCAATGGGTTCCTTTTTTCTGCTAGCGAAGGAACCCATTGATGTCAATGGGAGTCTTTTTTTTGAGCACTGAAATTCCACAACAAATTCCTCACCATTTTCCTCCGTGTGAATGGACCCTAAAGAGGTAATATTACTCTTCTATCTTGTGAGCCCATGCTTCTTTTAATACATAACAATATCCTGCTGGCCTTAGAAGTTGTTGGTTGCCAATTAGAGATGAGCGAACGGCGTTCGATCGAATTGGTATTCGATCGAATATCTGGCTGTTCGATATATTTGATTCCAATCGAATAACACGTGGCAAATGCACTAAAAATTCGTATCCCCTCCCATCTTTGGCCCGTTTTTTGCACCAATAACTATGCAGGGGAGGTGGGACAGGAACTACGACAACGTAGGCATTGTAAAAAAAAATTGGAAAAACCCATTGGCTGCCGAAAACATGTGACCTCTGATTCATAAGAATAGTGTCGGCCATCTTCATCTCATTTTCGTTTTGCAGTGATAGGGAGAGCTTGTTCTCAGTGTGAGAAACATACAGTGAACCTGCCAATCATGCAGCAGGATAGAAGCAGGGAACGTGGGCGAGGAAATGGACGTAGATATCCAGCTGGGTATCCAGTCCACAGTCCAGGTACGGGAGAGGGGCTGCCAGCAGTGCCCTTCGTCAGTAGCAGCAGGGGACGTGGGCGAGGACGTGGATATCCAGCTGGGTATCCAGTCCACAGTCTAGGTACTGGAGAGTGGCTGCCAGCAGTGCCCCTCGTCAGTAGCAGCAGGGGACGTGGGCGAGGACTTGGATATCCAGCTGGGTATCCAGTTCACATTCCAGGTACTGGAATTTTAATTAATTTTTCATATGATACCCTGCTGGTACAATACTCTACTCATTCCAAGGGCCAAAAAACTGCTGGTGCAAGGCTCTACTCACTCCTAGGGCCAAAAACACTGCTGGTGAATTTTGTTCAGTTCCAAAGGACTCTGTGTTTAGATTTGGCTCAGTCGCAGCTCCAGAACATGCCTTGGAAGGCAAGGTTTCCTTTAGTGGCCCCATCTCAGCAGGATGATGATGATGATTGGTTAAATCTGGTGTCGGAAGGGAAAGTGGTTTCTGATCTACATGTGAAGTACTGGAGCATGTTGTTTGGACTATTAAAGGGGCTCTATCAGCAAAATCATGCTGATAGAGCCCCACATATGCGTGACTAGCCTTTAAAAAGGCTATTCAGGCACTGTAAATGTTATACTAAACTACCCCCCAGTTTTAAAATAATACCCTAAAAAAGAATGTTATCTACTTACGTATCGTGCAAGCTGGGTGGGCATTCAGGGTGCGCCGTCTTCTTCATCCACGCCTCCTCTTCCTCCGATGTCCTCTGGTCCCGTCCTCCTCCGCGCTCGCGAACTGACATTGATAAAAAAAATGGCCTGGGCGCATGCGCAGTAGCCGTAGTAGAAGCCGCATGGTACTGCGCATGCGCCCAGGCCATTTTTTTATATCAATGCCAGTTCGAGGAGGACGGGGCCCGAGGACATCGGAGGAAGAGGAGGCGTGGATGAAGAAGAAAACACACCCTGAATGCCCGCCCAGCGTGCACGATGCGTAAGTAGATCACATTCTTTTTTAGGGTTTTATTTTAAAATGGGGGGGGGGGGGGGTTTAGTTTAATATAACATTTACGGTGCCTGAATAGCCTTTTTAAAGGCTATTCATGCGTATGTGGGGCTCTATAAGCATGATTTTGCTGATAGAGTCCCTTTAACACCTGATCAGAGCCCTGTAGAGGTAATGTCCGATATTAGAGGACCATTACCGGTAGTAGTGGTTGCAGCAAATTCTCTACCTTTGCCGTCCTCTAAATAAAAGTTACCCCCAAGACTTGATGCCAAAATGTTATCAATTTCCCAATCAAAATCAAGGTCAATGTCTGGGTCCTCAATCCAATCCACTTCATCAATCTCACACAATGAGAGTGATGGTTCTGGAACCACCGTTTTAGGGGCTAAAAATTTTAAAGGGGCTAACACTCCAAGGCTCAACTCACCCAAAGGGCAAAAAACTCTGCTGGTGCTAACTAAGTTAAAGAGCCTAAATCTCTGGTGGTAAAAGGCTGAAGTCAACTCAAGGGCCTCAATCTCTACTGGTAGCTCAACTTAAGGGCCTTTATCTTAATTTGGAAGGGCTCACGTTAAGGGTCAGAAAAGTGAATTTTGGAAGGTCTCACCACATCACACACACACACTCACATACATAATGACAGTTAAGGGTGGGTACTGTTGGATTTCCCATTGCCTATTCCATCTGTGGTTGTCATGGGCAACGTGATTTAAAGGGGTGCTTGGTAATGTTTCTTTAGCTTAAAATTTGGATTTCTGTCCATCCAATTGGGGAGGAAAGAAGGTTTCCAGGTATTTTTCCACTTTCATAGTGGTTTTTTGAGTGTGGAAAGTGGGTAGTTGATAGGCTGTGATGGTGTGGTAAAACTGTGACTTGGGCTTGTTAGATGCCCCCAGGCATGCTTTCCCTGCTGTCCCTGTTACATTCCAAAGGTGTTGTCATCATTTGCTGAGGTGTCAGGTGTCCTGAGTCGAATTTGGGTTTCCCCTGAAACGAACGGTTTTTCCCCATAGACTATAATGGGGTTCGATATTTGTTTGAATAGTCGAATATTGAGGGCTATTCAAAACGAATAACGAATATCGAATATTTCACTGTTCACTCATCTCTATTGACAATACATGCTGTTATTTAGTCTATGATGTACAAGTATACCTAGTTCCTTCTCAACCAGTGACTCTCCCAATTTTGCTTACTCTTGGCAGTGTAAGTAATAAGCTAGCATCAGTACACCCACATTCACTTTGCATGGCCAGAGAGTGGGGAGCTAATACACACACTTCTGATGATGCTCCAAGACATTAGACCTACATTGTAACATCATTCTCACTCATAGGGGTGGAATTACAGTGATGCCGGAGTGATGTCGCTTTCAAATGTTGTTTAGGGTATGTTTACACTGTAGTGCAGCATCCCAGAGTAAGCTGCTATATGTTTTATGTTAGTCACTTGTACCTTGAGGTTGTTCTGTTTGTCCTGTCTTATGTTTACTATGTAAAATGTGAAAATTGTGCCATTTCTTGAATATTTGCACTTATTTCCTGAATATTTGCACTTTCTGCTGTTTGAATAATGCAGACCATGGCCAATCACAGACTACTTGGCGGGGTTTAAAGAGGGGGTTTATAGTCCCCTGTTGGGAGTCACAGATTTAGTCCAGTCCAGTCTAGTACAGTTCAGAGTAGCAGTTGCAGCCCATCCATACATGTGCCCTGCCATGCGGAGGCAGAGGGAGAACTCATTTAGGAATCCAGAAGACACTAGTCCAACACCTAGGAGGGAGTCTTCTTGTTCCAGAGACAGTCCCTGAGATAGGGAGTAATTTAGTGTGTCTCTGAGTATCCCAGTTTTCATCCGGAGACAGCCCCTGAGATAGGGAGAAAGTCTGATTCATCTCTGAGAGACATCTGCTTCTGTACCAGTAGGTGCAACACAGGTGCCTGACAGAAGTGTTTCAGCCGAGCCTAGTTTTCAGGTACTCAGATCTCTGCCATGACGTTTTGCCCCATTTTTTCCCTTATCTGCTGAGGTAGGGAGTGGTACGAGTGGAGGAGTAGGCAAAGTGTATTTACTGCAGAGTCTGTGTCAACCCTGGTCAATACCTCCTAAGATCAAGGCTTTGGGGATTGCAAACTGTATCTGTACCCATCTGCAAGCTAATGGTGAATCTGTTGAAGCTGTTAAATAAAGAGTTCTGTGGTTCACCCTGCAACACTGGACTCCTGAGTCGTGCCTGCATCTAACATCTGGGGCCCTCCTGAACACCATCACACCGGCTCAGCTAGGAGAGTTCCCCTCTCCCAACTAGAAGTGCCCCGAGGGAAACAAGACCACTATCCACTCCATCAGGTAGTGCTGCAGGACCCCCCTTGGCTGTGTCCAGCCCTGGAGAGGGATTGGAATGTGAGAGGAGCATCAGCTGCCTAGTAGGTGGCACAGCCCTTGTCATCTTACTCTCACTCTCTGGTCTTCTCTTTGGGGTTGTACGCTGCAATAGAATCTGCCACTAGTTTTGAGGAGGATTCTGCCCCAAAATCAGCATCAGATGCCACACTGAATCTACCACCCATTGTTTTCAATGGAAGAGGACAATCGTTATTCATTAGAGCCATTAATTTCAGCCTCATCAGGGTCAGAAAGCATCAGTGGGATGCAGAAGCTCAGGGATTCCGTATTTTTCGGACTATAAGACGCACCTAGGTTTTAGAGGAGGAAAATAGGGGAAAAAAAAATTGAAGCAAAAACTGGTAAAATATTTAATGTATGGGAGTTGTAGTTTTGCAACAGCTGCAAGGCCACATTGACAGGTGACCCTGCAGCTGTACGGGGATGCATAGAGTGTTTTTTTTTGCGGGGCCAGAAGTACTTTTTAGTTATACCATTTTGGGGAATATCTATTGCTTAGATCACCTTTTATTGAAAAAAAAAAACGGTGGTTTATGATATATGATTTTCTACTTTTATATATATATTCTAGGGACAGGAGGTGATTTAGAACTTTTATTTATTTCATATTTTTATTATATATTTTTAAAGCTTTTTTTTTTTTTTTTACTATTTTGTTCCCCCCATAGAGACCAGCCGCAATACTAATACAGCAGTGACAGGCCTGGGAGCCTCATTAGGCTCCCGGCTGTCACCCGAACAGGTCGGCTCCTGCGATATCGCCGCGCAGGAGCCGGCCTGCAACTTTACAGGTACGGGGCCGGTGGGGTCCGGCCCCGGGGGAGAAGGGGCCACCGATACTGACCTGGCATCCGCTGTACTAGAGAGGCGGATGCCGGGGAGGGATAGACGCCGGGGCCTGAGACATCGCTGCCCTGCCCTGCATGAAGCCAGCGGCGGGGGGACGGAGGAGCGGAATAGCAGCATCACTCCTCCCGCTGCTGGCTTCATGCAGGGCAGAGGAGCGCAGCGATGTCGCAGGCCCCGGCACCTGTAATGGCGTCTATCACTTGCCGGCTTCCGCCTCTCTATTACAGCGGATGCCAGGCGCCACATTCGGCCTATAAGACGCACCCTTCTTTTCCCCCCAAATTTGGGGGAAAAAAAGTGCGTCTTATAGTCTGAAAAATACGGTATCAACCTCAAAATCCTTTTCATTTTTGGCTGTGAGAACGGCTCTTTACAGTGGCTCCTCTGTCATGTCAGACCCCTTCTAGAAAATCATTCATACCACTATGAGTATGACAGTAATGCAGACTGTCTGACAAAAGAAGGCACCTGCTTCACCCACATGACGGGAATGAATAGGTAACTTGTATAACAAATAAGAGTTCTTTTTTTGACAAAACCACTGATCATAATTTTTACATAATGGCATGCTTGTTAAGTTGCACTACAGATGGTCGAGGGTTAAAGATGCCTGTAACAGGTTACCTTTAAAGGGATCCTATCAGTCACACACAATTTTTTGTAGGTACCATGTCGGAATAGCCTTGAGAAAGGCTATTCATCTCCTACCTTTCGTCTTCTTCTCTGCGCCGCTGTTCGCCTATAATCCCGTTTCTTGTCAGTATGTAAATGAGTTCTTTCGCCGCACTGGGGGCGGTCCCCAGCGCTCAAACAGCACTGGGGGCGTCCCCAATGCTGCAAAAGAACTCTTTCCAGCACCGCCTCCTTCTCCGTCAGCAGCATCCTCTTCAGCGTCTTCTTCAGGCAGTGGTTTGTAACTTCTAGGCCTCGGGCCTTGGGCAGAGCAGACTGCACATGCCCACAGGCCACAGTATTGTAAGTCTCTGAGCACTGGGTCCCGCCCCCAGTGTTGCGAAAGAACTCATTTACATACTGACAAGAACCGGGATTGTAGGCGAACGGTGGTGCGGACAAGACGACGAAAGGTAGGAGATGAATAGCCTTTCTTAAGACTATTCTGACATGATACCTACAAAAAGTTGTGTCTGACTGATAGGATCCCTTTAATGTGTGCAGGGCGCACAGATTAACATCACTGCCTCCACTTGAAAGAGATATGGGCATTAGAACTATATATATGGTTCCAAACTTCAGGATATGATGCTCTTGTATACATAACAGAAAACATAATTAAAAATTAAAATGATAATTAAAATAGAGACCCATGACCCACGAAACCCCCCAGCAGACATATCTGATACTAGTCTGGAAGCTCATATGGCTGTTCTATTAATACCCATGGCAGTCTGAGCAGGAAAACTGCTGTGTCTTCACATAAAAACATACCTATTCGACTATATATTAAAATATTCTTGCAATCTTCCATTCCCCGTTGTGTAACAGGTAAATAATGGAATTCAATGCCTCATCTCCAAAGATCAGTGTTATTATGATTGTGTGCACTGTCTTTAAATCATCTACTTTCTTCCACAAGCTAATGAGGAAATTGGAGGCTTCTGTCTGGTGTAAATCATGCATAATGAATTTTTAGAAGCTGGATAAGAGATTAAGTTCTGCCTGCAAATGTTGTTCATGACTCCTTTTTCTTCTACCGTTACCGGACTCATTTAACAGCTTAAAGGCAAGTGGTCCATTATAATTTGTCATCCTTTAAAAATGCCATATGATCAAATGCTGGGAAACATACAGGATGCCTTTAAAGGGATTCTATCATTAAAATCACATTTTTTCTCAATTACACATAGGAATAGCCTTAAGAAAGATTATTCTTCTCCTACCTTTAGAAGTCTTATCTGCACCGCCGTTTGGTAGAAATCCCAGTTTTCGTCTCTATGCAAATTAGTTCTCTTGCAGCACTAGGGGCGGTTCCCAATGCTCAAACAGCACTGGGGACGTCCCCAATGCTGCGAGAGAAATCTCCAGCGCCACCTCCATCTTCTTCAGGAACGGCCTCTCTGCGCATCTTCTTCCAGAGCTAGTATCAAACTTCTACGCATGCGCAGTCGGCTCTGCCATCGGGACTCGGGCACAGTCAACTGCAACCCCAGCTTAGGGCGCCTTCACACGATGTAACGCTTCGCTCATTTTGTCCATTTTACAAGTGTAAAAATACACGTGTAAAATGCAGTAAGCCATTGAGTTCAATGGCTTACACACGTATTTTTGAGCGGGTATTTTTGAGCGCGTAGTTTAGAGCGCGTAATTTTGAGCGCTCAAAAATACGCACTCAAAAATACGCGCATTTAATTCAATGGCTTACTGCATTTTACATGTGTATTTTTACATGTGTAAAATGGACAAAATGAACGGAGCGTTACATCGTGTGAAGGCACCCTTACTGTGTAATTGGCCACAAGAAAATAGCTGCTTACACTAGATGGGTATGTGCAGTCGGCTGTTATGCAGCTGTTATGGATTCCAGGCCCACCTCCTTCTTAACAGTCTATCAGTCCATTCACATGGAGGAAAATAGTGAGGAATTTGGTGTGGAATTTTTCACGCTGAAAAAAAGCCTCCCACTGATTTCATTGGGTTCTGCTAGTGCAAAAAAAAAGCTAGCAGAAAATTTCGCTAGTGGAAAAGAAGCTAGCAGAACCCAAAGGCTTAGTTCACACGTAAATAACGTGTGGCTTATTTTAGCCCCGGAAAAAAACGCTTCCTAATTAGGAAGCGTTTTTTTTTTTACCTTGGCACGCTTTTTGTGGAGCATTTTTTTTGTAATAACCGCTTCCAGGCAAAATACAGCACGGTAAAAAACGCTTCCCATTCATTTCTATTGCTTTCTTCAGGCGGAAAAAGCCTGAAGAAAGGTCATGTCGCTTCTTTTTCACTGCTAGCAGAAAAAAAAAAACAACTAGCAGTCTACATAGACTAACATTGTATGGAGGAGGATTATGACGTGCATTCCGCTGTCAAAATCCTCCTCCATGTCCCCGTGTGAACTAGCCCAAAGAAATCAATGGGAGGCTTTTTTCACCATTTTCCTCCATGTGAATGGTCCCTAATGATCCAACATTTACAGCACCATCATTTTGGGGCGGGGGTGTGTGGAGGGAATCTATCAGACACAAAATCCCATCCAAATCAATAACGGTGCTGTGTATGGCATTCAAATAAAGGCAAAAACATACTGTACCTTTGTGGCCATAAACTAATAAAGCAATGCAGAAATATTAATCTTTTCCTGCACATCCGGCAGTATTGAGGGCAGGCATGACTTGCCAGGTTTGTCTGCACACATCTATGATGTCGATCAATGCAGAAGGGGCAGCATTGTGCTGTGGTATCATTGTACTGGAATACTTTCCGCCGTCTGTCTATAGGCAATGCTGGAAAGTTAGGTCTGTCCCCATTACACTATTATTGGTTTGGGAGGCATTTTAATCCTGATAGACTCTCTTTTAGAGGACTTGTTGCATTAGTCTCCTGTGTCTTATTTTAGAAATGTATGATATTCGCGTATTATTGTTGCTTCATTTTGCATGACTATGCCAATCTTTATTTGCTTGTGCATCTTGTATCAGTTCATTAATAGTCTAATAAGAGGTTATTTAAAATCCAGCAAATTAAACATATATTACGCAATGAAATGTAATGCAAATAATATTCTAGGTATTCTCCCCTCTATGAACGAGTGGCATTTTCCAGCCTGCCCCTGGATTGAAAGCCTCCAGTTATGGCTGCATATAATCCATTCCTTGTTTAACTTTGCACATAGCTGATGTACAAGGCTGGATTTATGGCTGCTGTGTGGAACAGACTGGCAGAAAGTAATAAAGATCATACATTACCCTTGCTTGAGCTTGCTGTAAACACAATTTACAGACAATGTGCAGTCTGTATTTTACTACCTAAGTTACATAGAAAAGCCAATTCACCTTCTTGAATTAAATATCAACTAGTAAACCAGTCAATTTAGTAGCTTACAATGGAAAGTGTTCAGCGGCAGTATGTAGACGAATCCTAAAAAAATACCTATACACAGTATTACGGTACCTTCACACTTTTTCTACCACCAGTTTCAGTTTAAAAACAACAGACACCTGACAGACCCATTATAGTCAATGGGGTCCGCTGGGTTCATTATGTTACCGCTATTTTGGCGGTCTGCCTCTTCATTATCCTGGTCCTTCCAACAGACCAGAGCAATGGAGAGGCAGCACTGGTGTAAACCTAGGTTCACACTTGAATATAGTTTTTCATTCTTCAGGTCCACTTGGGGACCCAAAAATGAAAATCCAATCTGTTTAAAAAGTGGCTACCTGTGGAAACCTATGGACCCCATAGACATTAATGGGGTCCACCAGGTTTCTACCCAATTTGTGCCCCAAAAAATGCGGAGAGAAAAGGGTTGCTTGCAGGATTTTTCTCTCTACATTTTTCAAGGAGATTCGGGGACTAGGCACAGGTGTGAACCATACCAGACATAGAAAAGAGAAAAATAACACGAAAAATGCAAGTGGCATATTATTGGCAAGTTATTTTTCACATGCTCTGTGATAATGATAAGCTTTTGCTTCTCCAGTTCCTTTTTTTTTTTTTTTTTTTTTTTTTTTTTTTTATGTAGATTGTGACTCCCATATAGGGATCACAATGTACTTTTTTTTTTTCATTTAAGATAAGATAAGATAATCCTTTAATATTCCCACAATGGGGAAATTTCAATGATACAGTTTCATGGATGGTACAGTAGTATATAACAAGAGAGAAACACATACAAGCTCATGGCAGATAAATAGAGAAATCCTAGGAATCATAGCAACTGAAAAAGAAAGAAACACAGACACACTGCAGGATCATTTAGTTATCTGTGTGAAGTGATGTTAATAATACAGCCCGACCGTGGTTGGAGGACATGAGGAGGGGGGGGGGGGTCACAGCATATAGACATAACAGGTAGAAACGTTTTTTGCAGAGGTGGGGGACATAGGCAGCTATCATGATAACATGTGGTAGTTCTTTGGTAGGTGGTGAGATCTCCTGCTCACAGCTGATAGTTTGGTATCTTGTATCAGCACTATTGTCCATTAACCACAAAAAATGCCCCAAATGTCCTCCTTTAAGTATGTCTTTGTAGAATGAGAAGAAATCCACGCAAACACAGGGAAAACATACACACTCCTTACAGATGTTGCTCCTGGCGGGATTCAAACTCAGAACTCTAGTGCTGCAAGGCAGCAGTGCTAACCACTGAGCCACCGTATTGCCCCAGCTTGTCCAGTTCCTGTGGGAAACCTTGCCCTTATAAAAACTAAGTTATCTATTTATAAACAATCCCTATTACACTTGAACATTATTAGTAAGTGAGAATATGAGTTGTATGGATCCTGGTGCTTCAACATATATTTATGGAACTCTCTTGTGATTTTTTTTTTTTTTTTTAATGTAAGAGTTAGGTGGTAAAGCAGCACCACTTTTATTACATGTAACATGTCAGGAACTCATAGGGAAAAGCTTTGGGCTAAGGTCCTGCGGGAACGCGTTGCGGTTCTTCCCACAGCTTTTTAAACAGAAAGTTCGCTGAGTTTTCCTCCGTGGACATTTTGTTACAATTATATCTACGGGGAAGCCGCCAGCGTTTCCGTAGATATAATTGACATGCTACGATTTCCAAAACTGTGCCAGTTTTGGAAATTGCAGCCTGTCTGCAAAATGGGCATTGGATTATTGCAAAGTGGGCATGGGATTCACAAGAATCCCATCCACTTTGCAATTACTGTAAAATACCGCGATTTTTCCTGCAGGCAAATTGCAGCATTTCTGACCCGTGGGGCCCCAGTCTCAGAGTTATTTATGCTGTACAATTCATTTAATACTGTATTAGGGTAGTTTCACAATACTTTCTTGGTTTATTTGTTGTAATCCATCAAAATATCAAAACAACAGACATTAAAGTTTGCCAGACGGACAGATAAAATTAAGGACTTTAAAGAGGACCTTTCAACAACTTCACCAATTCAAGTTTTTAGCATCTATTAATATGTGCTGTTCCATTGAATCTAGTGCATTTGGAGTTTTTTCTCTAGCCTCTACCATTCCTGAACAAAAAGCGCTGTTTGCCTGCACACGGAGTTTACGCTCGCTCATTCTGAATGTTAAACTCGTTCAGAGTGAGTGGCGTAGAAAACAGATCCCATTGACTTGAATGCGTGTTGGCATATGCATGCTCCCTGTTGAAATCAATGGGAGGCTTTTTTACCTATTGCTTTCAATGTGATATGCGCGTATCACATTGAAAGCAATAGCTAAAAAAGCCTCTCATTGATTTCAACGGGGAGCGCGCGTATGCCGGCACCCATTCAAGTCAATGGGATCAGTTTTTTACGCCACTCACTCTGAACATGTTTTACGTTCAGAATGAGCGAGCGTAAACTCCGGATGCAGGCTCCCTTACTTTTGGTCTATGATGTGCTATTTAAGCTCTGTAATGTTAGAAGGCAGCCAGTGTCAGAACTCAGAATCAAGAATCACACCCCTTCCCTGCTCCTGCCTGACACTGCCCTCCTCACTGTACAGAGACTAAATAGCATATCAGCCACCAAAAATAACAGCATTGATTGATTGGGAATGATGGGGGCTAGAGAAAAATTCCCAACTCTGCCAGAATCAGTAAGCAGTGACTATTAAATGATGTAACATGTTGAACTTGTTGGAGGTGGTGAAAGATCCTCTTTAGGTTGTATATATCGTCATTGACTTCAATGTTACAATAAAAATTAATGGTCCCTTCCTTTCAAGTTTTTTAAATGGAAAAAAAATAGGATTTATTACCTCATAACAGCTATCTGTGGATAGATATCTTCATCTCATGGAAGAGATTTTCTGATTTGATTCATACCCCATGTTACAAGACTTCTTGGCAAGATGTACAGGTAGTTATAGTGTAGCTTCCTCTCAACAGGTGGCGCTAGAAGCACAGATTTCCTTTTCTATTAAAAAGGAGTCTACCACCTCCCCAAAGAATATTCAGCTATCATCACTGTATTAAGCGGTTTTTCCGCCTCCCATTGACTCCCGTTGGTTTTTTCAGGCGGAATCCACCTGAAGAAAGGTGAGCTTGCTTCTTTTTTCTGCTAATGGAAAAAAAAACGCTAGTGGAAAAAAAAGCTAGCGGATTACATAGGACTCTATTGTGAGGCGGTTTTTGGAGGCATATTTTGAGGTGGATTCAGTGTCAAAATCCTAGCCAAAAAATTCAGTGTGCATTGACCCATAAACAGCATGTCTTTGTTATGTATGTCACTTTTAAAGATGTGGCGAAAAACAACTTTGATATGTTATTCAAATGAGTCAGTTGGATCACTGGGCGCGGGCCTTCAGCCCTAGAGGTGATGCTTTTACTGCCCAGGTAGGATGGATCTTCGGGATGGCTGGACATCATATGGGTCTGAATGATCAGCAGAGGGCAGACGTTGAGGCGCATACAGTACAAGGAGCCTAGAACTACAGAAATTGGAACGGCCATCTTAACACTTGTAATCACAGAACTAGAGAGATTTTTTTTTCTTCTTTTTTAAGCTAGTAGCATGATCATCAACAGGCTCCCTTTAACCCTTTCCCAATATCATCAGGCCTTTAAATATCCCAGCAGCTTGAGAACCGAGCAGACACTATAGCTTGAGGGTCTCTAGTAATATATATCAGGAACCCAGAAGTAATACTTCTGATCAAAGCGATCAAAGCAAAAGACCTTCCACAACATGGTGTTACTAAGAAGTACATCCAGCCCCCCCCCACCCCACCCCCCTATCCAGCCACATACGTGGAAATATAAAAAAGTTAAGGGTGCAAAGTTTTGAATTTTTTTTAAGGGGGTTACAACATAAAAACAAGTAAAGCGCTGCGGAATATGATGGCGCTATATAAGTAAGCATAATAAATAATCATAAATAATAATCAATTTGCTATCTCTGGAATCATACTGCCCCACAGAATACAGGCGACATGTTATTTTGACTGTGCAGTGAATGCCGTAAAAAAGAAACCTGTGAAAATGCACAAATGCAGTTTTTCTCCATTTCCACCTTATTATAAATTTTTTTACAGCTTCCAAGTATAGTACTTTTGTAGAGCAGCATTTTGTCAATTTACTGTTGTTTTATTACACCTTGCCTATTATCATGACAGGGATAGAAACCTTCAGTAGGTTCCCAACTGCTATGACATTGTGGTGCTAACACTAAGGGTAAGTTCAAACAAGGTTTTTTGGATTGGAACCTGAGGCAGAGGCCGTCTCAGGTTCCGATTCAAAAACCATGTAGCCGCGACTGAAAGACGGTGCACTGCACTGGCATCCAGCCGCGCACACTGCTCCGGATTAGGCCCAATGAATGGGTCTAGTCCGGAGGAGGAAGTTTCTTCTTCATCTCACGATTTGGCCTGAAGAATAAACATCTTGCGTCTTTTTTCCGGGAGCCGGAAGAAACGGCTCCTGAAAAAAAGACCTGATTGATTTCAATAGGAGCCATCTTTTTGGTCAGGGTTTTTTGGTGGATATGGCCTCAAAACCCTGACCCAAAAAACTCAGTGTGAACTTACCCTAAAGGGTGCATTGACACTTCGGATACGCTGACTGATTCAGAATGTTAAAACACGTTCAGAATCAGCGCGTATAAAGCAGATCCTATTCATTTCAATGGGAGCCGGCATACGAGCGCTCCCCATTGAAATGAATGGGCTGCTTTGGGCCCCTTCACACGGCGTAAGCGCTTGGCTCATCCCGAGCCGTACACGTGAGCGCTTCTAAACACTTCCCATTCACTTCAATGGGAGCGCTCGTAGAGAAAAAAGCAGCCCATTCATTTCAATGGGGAGCGCTCGTATGTCGGCTCCCATTGAAATGAATGGGATCTGCTTTATACGCGCTGATTCTGAACGTGTTTTAACGTTCTGAATCAGTCAGCGTATCCGAAGTGTCAATGCACACAAAGGCTCAGATGCCACAGTTATATTTAACCGAAGCACCTAGGTGGTTAAACAGGTGAAATAGGTATTATCACCAATCAAAGCTGTTAGAAGTGGATGGCAGCTTTCTTAGGCAGCCATATATGTCACTGGCTTAGCTCCCGAGCTGAACCACATTGCCCAGAGCACATCTGCAGTACACGTATAAGGGTTAATATGCCATATTAGATTTTAGAAGTTTCTTAAAGAGATTGTCTATTTTCATATTATATTGCGAACTAAATGCTACTGTTTGTATAATAAAAATTTCCAATATACTTTCTGCAGCAATTCCTCTACATCTCTGCTTGCTGTCATTTATTCTGCAAAATCAGTTCATGGTCATGTAATGAGCACTCAGGTAAGGAGCCGTGTGCCTGTGTATTCATCACATAACCATGGACTGATCTTTATTCACTGGAAGTAAGCAGAATTACTGACAGCAAGCAGAGATCTAGAAAACTATGAGGAATTGACACAGAAAGTATATTGTAAAATTGTACACCTTTTTATTCTACAAACAATAACATATCTCTGTCAGTATTAGTAACTCCTTTAAGTCTTGCAGAGACGTCTCACACACATCCCCAGCAGTAAAGCATCCTTGGAAACGTTTATATACCGCTCACTAATCTATACTTTTCTGTTTACTGGAGTAAATGCCACCTGCCATATTTGAAGGCGCATTCAGAAATTACAAACTTCATGACATTCAGCCATTTAATACCACACTGCCAAGTCACTGAGCCAAGAGATATTTCTGCTCTGTACTTTTCAGCTGGAGGAGCAAATACATTTTAACTTGTCTGTGAAGAATTTTTAGAAGTGTAATTACACAGTACAAGACCTCCAGATCTGAGATTACAGGACAGCCTATGTGCGGGACCACTCCTATGGGTCAGCGACCTGTGTTAAAAGCATTCTCAATATGTACATAATAACAGGCGTGTGTTTTATTACCAGATGTAAAATTATAGAACATCTTCTAGGTCAGCTATGGAATAACAGCACTACTGACCACTCACCACACTACAGCAGAGACACAATGACAGGTTACTCTTCAGCCCTAGAGATGGGGTCAGACAGTAAAATGTGATTACTCTGGTAAGTCTGACGGTACCTTTACATGCAGATATATGCAGAGGGATTTTTCTGAAGTGGGTGGCAATGCAGAGGTTGTTAATACCCCTACTGAGGTGGAAAAGCAGTCTCTGATAGCTATATTGTCAGTGGCGTAACTACCGCCATAGCAGCAGAGGCAGCTGCCACAGGGCCCGGGACATTAGGGGCCCGGTGACAGCCGCTATCGCTGCTATCATTATACTCGGGGGTCTGTTCGGACCCCCAAGTATAATGATCAGCGGACCGGGAGAGGTAAGAAACATAAAAAACACTGTTACTTACCTCTCCACGATCCTGCCAGGCGTCCTTTCTGACGTCTCTGACGTCACATGAACCGGCCTATGTCCCGGGTCATGTGACGTCCGACGTCATAGAAGAAGGACTGCAACGGAGAAGACAGCATAGGAGCCGGGGGACAGGTAAGAATCAGTGGTTTTTTATGTTTTTATTCCCCCGGGTCTCCGATTATTATACTCTGGGGTCTGAAAAGACCCCAGAGTATAATAATTGTTTATGGGTGTCTACAGTGGGACATAATACTGTGTGCAGGGGCAACTATGGGGGATAATACTGTGTGCAGGGGCCACTATGGGGGATAATATTGTGTACTGGGGCCAGTATGGGGGATAATATTGAGTGCAGGGGCCACTATTGGGGATAATATTGTTTGCAGGGGCCACTAAGGGATATAATACTGTTTGCAGGGGCCACTATGGGGTATAGTACTGTGTGCAGGGGTCACTATGGGGATAATACTGTGTGCAGGGGTCACTATGGGGACAATACTGTGTGCAGGGGCCACTATGGGGCATAATAGAACATGCAGGAATGCGTAGGAGGGGGTCGGTCAAGGAATTCGGTGTTGGTCGGGGGGGGGGGGGAGGGGCCCATGTCAAAAGTTTGCCACGGGGCCCTGCCATTCCTAGTTACACTACTGTATATTGTTGTACCTGAATTCGTGTGCGTGAGATAAATAAGTATTTTATAGTTCGGCCTGGAATGAGGTGATGGACAAGAATATACTTTGGACAGCGACTAATTCAACAGTTCACACAGTCCATGTTCTACTAAATTGTGATCAGTGGCGTAACTAGGAATGACTGAGCCCCACCCAGAATCCCCCACAAACTGCATTCCTGCACATACTATTACAGTATATGCCATATTGACCCCTATACACACTATTATGCGCCATTGTGGACCCTGCGCACAGTATTATGCCCCATTGTGGACCACCCATGAACAATTATTATACTTTGGGATCTTTTCAGACCCCAGAGTCTAATAATTGGAGATTCAGGAGCGGATACAAACATAAAAAACACTGTTACTTACCTCTCCCTGGCTACAGAGCACTCCCCGAAACTTTCGTCCATCTTCACTGTTGGACCAGACGTCACATGGCCTGCGTGATGTCTGGGAAGTCACCAAATCGACTGTAGACTTCCAGAGCGCAGGACAGGTAAGTAACACTGTTTTTTATGTTCCCTCACCTTCCCTGGCCCTCCAATCATTATACTCGGGGGTCTTTTCAGACCCCTGGGTATAACGATAGCAGTGTTTGTGGGGTTCATGTTCCCACGGCCTCACGTACCGCTCCCCGCTCCCAATCACGGGCGCTTCCGCAGAAGGGAATATGCAGGCGGCTGTGAACAGGAGTGTGGATCAGTAAGTAAATAGGGATCGTTACCTGCTGGGATAACTCCAGCAAGTAACGGCCTATTAAAATAAAAAAGACATCAGGGACCCACCGGACCCCCTAATATCCCAGGTCCTGTGGTAGCAACTACGGTTGCTACCCCGATAATTATACCACTGATGGTGATATAGAGCATCAGTGTTCATCACCATTAAGAAGGTATTCCCAACTACAAAATTATATTTAAGCTTACAATAACTGAAATGTGCTCTAAAAATGTGTCCTAAGTGTTTACAGCTCATTGTCTTGGTTTCAGAGCGCCTCATCTATCTCTAGTGGTAAAGCTTTAGGGCTGAATCTGTCATGAGATGAGATGAGTATCTTGCCTCAGGTTGCAGATCACAGAGTCTCTGAGAGGACAGACACAGCAAATGGGTTGAGTGCACCACTGTCTACCTTTGAGCTGCAGCACATTTCCCATGGTAATACCCCACCAACCTCAGTTGTTTAAGGGGTGTCTTTGTTCACCTGTTTTCCTCCCCTGAGCTATAATTGTATTGTACTTACAAATCACAAACACAGCACCAAGGTTCTGTTTGGGCACAGTATGTGTGCATCTTCTATTCCTCTCCCAACAGTACCATAGAATAGGAGTTCTCGTTCTGTAAGTAAAATAGAAGATGCCACATCCAGAGCAGGACCTTGTGATTTGTAAGTGCGATAGAATTATAGTTCAGAGCGAAACTGAAGAGTATTTGGGGGTAGGAGGGACTATTACCTCTAAGGGGCACTATTAGGCCACTTTTACAGTGATAGTGTCCCACACAGGTAATAGCATTTCTTATGTGGGGGGCATAATTAGGGAACTATTGCAATAATATTGCCCACCCAGATATAATATGATTTCTTGCGTGGGACAGCCCTATGAGGGCACGATTAATGGATTAATGATCTATCATTAGGTATATCTGAAATATCTGATTGATAGAGATCCTTCACTTGGGACCCCCACAGCAGCTGTTTCAAAATAAAGGTACAGGACACGTTTTCCCACACGTCTTGATGAGTTGTTGTTTTTTACCATCATCTTTTATAGTTTGACTATAATGTTTGGTTTAGATCTGGGGACGTTCCTTTATTTATTGGAGTACAGCGTGGAGTTCCTATTCACAAAATTCCAGTCTTATTACATGACTGATCAGTTCACAGATGTATAAGGAAAAATGTCTTTGTACCATGTTAGCCAGGGGATATGAAATATTAAAAAAAAAAAAATTTAAAACCTTTATTAATGGCTAACTAAAATGATGACATATTGCCAGCTTTCGGGATAACTAAAATGAGTTAGTCACACTTGTAAGGGAAAGTGATCTAGGGATTACTATTACTACAAATCTCCTCATGTAGAGATGGAGCCAAAACGCTAATGAAAGGAGACGGATCAATGCTGTTGGCTCTCCAGAAAGATCTGATGAAGGGGTGGAGCTTCCTGTGCGACTCTGAAACCCCGAAACGTGTCATCCTTTTATTATCTGAATAAATACTCACCTTTAATCTTATCTACTGTCCTGTTTCCAAGCGAGCGCGTTTAATTTGTTGGTATATCCAATACTTACCTGTTGTACAAGTCTCCTCAGGGATATTAAATAAGCCCTACTGAGGTTGGAAACTTCTAAGTTGTCTGGCCTAATATTGTTGCAAACACAGTGTCAGGTCAGTCAACAAGATTAATAGAGCACATATTACAGTAAATGAGGAGTATGCTTTGTGTCTACATATGGTGGTGGGCTATGAAGCGCTGTGTCAGAATCTGTGTGTTAGAACCTGTGTTTCATCATCATGTGAAGATGCTGTTCCAAGGATCTCCACTGGTGGCCGCTATTCAAATGTCATTACTACTCCCACCACTGGAGGCTGCTGTTCCCTGACTCTTGCCCACAGTTAATATGGCGAGTATTGCTTCATGACCATGGCCATCTTGTTTCCTGTTGGCGGCCATCTTGTTTCCTGTTTGGCCCTATATATAGCCAGAGCATATTATAAACAATGCTTGAGTATTGTGTTTGTTCCCAGTCCTCTAGCTCTGAGGTATTCTTGCTCAGTATACCTTGGCTTCTCCTGCTTACCCGCTCCGTGTACTGACTCCTGGCTTCTCCTGCTTACCCGCTCCGTGTATCGACTCCTGGCTTCATCTGACTACCCGCCCCGTGTACCGACTCCTGGCTTCACCCGACTACCCGCTCTGTGTACCGACTCCTGGCTTCATCTGACTACCCGCTCCGTGTACCGACTCCTGGCTTCACCCGACTACCCGCTCTGTGCACCAACCTCTGGCTATCCATCGACCAAGTCTCCTACTCCGCTGTGTCTGCCGTCCTTCCTGGCTATTGGATTCCAGCTGTATCACCAGTATCGTAACAGGATACTCAAGCCTTAATAATGGAATCCGCCGGGATTAAGAGTCTGGAGGACCGTGTGAACCAGATGCACGGTACACTGTCCAAGCTTCATAGTGAGGTGCGTGACTTCAAGACTAAACATACGGCCTTGGAAAATCAGACTACACACCACATTCAAGTTTATGGACAAGCCATCCAAAACTTGCAGGAATTGGTACGTGATCTAACTGACCGCGTGGTCAAACTGGAGTCCCAAGAGCGTGGTGGAACAGCATCTGCCCTTCCCACTCTGCCACTTCCACCCTTTAGGTTTGGTGGGGACCGAGATAAATTTCGAGGATTCCTCAATCAGTGCCAACTCTTTTTTGAAGCTCATCCCATGCATTACCCCACAGACCGATCCAAGGTTTTGTGCGTCATCATGCTCCTGACACATAAGGCATTAGCCTGGGCTAGCCCTTTCATCGAGACAAACGATGTTCGGCTGAATAATTTAAAAGACTTCCTGGCAGCTATGAGTGAAGTGTTTGACGACCCCAACCGAGTGGCTACAGCAGAGGCGACTTTACTAGCACTACGCCAGGGCAAACGCTCAGTAGCTGAATATGCCTTGGAATTCAGGAGGTGGGTAATTGACACTAAATGGAATGATGCTGCTAAGCTTACAATCTTCAGAAATGGACTTTCTGGGACAATAAAGGATGAGTTGGCACGTGCTGAAGCCCCCACTGAGGTGGATAAATTCGTACAACACTGTATCCGGATTGACACTAGATTGGCTGAACGTAAACAGGAGAGATGGGGCTCCTTGTGGTTCCGTAATAATAACAGCTATACTTCTGTTTCAGCTCCAGCTACCAGAGACTCCCAGGAGAAAGGGTACCAGGAATCCGGAGTAGAGCTGATGCAAGTAGACAGCATGCAGAGACGTGAAAATGCTGAAAGAAGAGAACGTAGGCTTCGAGAGAATCAATGTTTCTATTGTGGAAAGAATGATCACTTCCTCATTAATTGTCCCCACCGGGGGCGCAAGACTGTTGCCGCTATGGTCGAACCAGAATTTTCAGATGAGGAATCTGTGTGCTCTGAACATGTTTCACCTGTGGTTGCAGTTACCCGCTCCATCGCACCTGGTATAGGAAAGGAGAACAAGGACTCCCACTGTGTTATATCTGTAAAATTCCTAGCCAACTCCCAGTGGATATCCACACAAGCTATGGTCGATTCTGGAGCTAACGGTAACTTTATGGACATTGACTTTGCCAGAAGACATGGGGTGAAACTGCAAAAAAGGCGGTCTCCTATCGTTATGGAAACTGTGGATGGGTCTCCACTGAACTCAGGACCAGTTGATCATGAGACCGAACCCCTGGAGATGGTCATGGAGCTTAATCACCATGAGGTCCTATCTTTCCTTCTAATTTCATCTCCACACTTCCCTATTATTTTGGGATTGCCATGGCTGCGTACACAGAACCCTATAATTGATTGGGAGACTAAGAAAATATCCTTCCCATCTGAGTCTTTACAACAGGAGTGTTTTTCGGAACAACCCCAGAGCAAGCCAGAGGAGAATCCTCAATCAACTACAGGATTGCCATCCATATATGCAGAATTCGCTGATGTCTGCGATAAGAAGAATGCTGACAAACTCCCGCCACACCGCGATTATGACTGTCCGGTGGAGTTGTTACCAGGTGCGGCTATACCTTTTGGAACCATCTATCCTTTAGCCAAACCAGAACTGAAGTCTCTCAAGGAATACATTGATGAGAATTTGGCAAAGGGATTTATTCGTCCATCTTCATCACCAGCAGGCGCACCCATATTTTTTGTTAAAAAGAAGGATGGTTCCCTTAGACCATGCATCGACTACAGGGAGCTGAATAAAATTACCATTAAGAACCGTTATCCCCTCCCATTGATTCCTGAGTTGCTGGAGAGAGTCCATCAGGCAAAAATATTCACAAAGCTAGACCTCCGAGGAGCCTATAATCTTATTCGTATTAGACCAGGGGATGAATGGAAGACAGCGTTTAGATCACGATATGGGCATTTTGAATACATGGTCATGCCCTTTGGTCTTTGTAATGCACCGGCAACCTTCCAACACTTTGTCAATGACCTTTTCAGAGATTTACTAGACTTATTTGTTGTCATCTACCTTGATGATATTCTAATTTTTTCCAACACGTTAGAAGAACATCAAAATCACGTGAAGACCGTGCTGAAACGTTTGAGGGACAACCAACTCTGCATCAAGCTAGAGAAGTGCGAATTCCATCAAAGGGAAATACAGTTTCTGGGTTATGTAATCTCTCCTTCAGGATTATGCATGGACACTAGTAAAGTTCAAGCAATCATGGACTGGCCCATTCCCAAAAATGTGAAGGAGGTGCAACGGTTTGTGGGATTCGCCAATTTTTATAGACGTTTTATCAAACATTTTTCGGAGATAATTGCACCAATTACCCGATTAACAAAGAAGGGAGCAGCCTTCGTCTGGTCCACACAGGCACAAGAAGCTTTCTCTCAGCTAAAGACAAAATTTACAACAGCTCCCATACTGATACATCCTGATCCGGAACGTGCATTCATTGTCGAAGTGGATGCCTCGGATTGTGCAATTGGAGCCATTTTGTCACAAAGAGTTGGGGAAAAAGACATGCTACACCCTTGTGCCTACTTCTCAAGACGCCTGACCTCATCAGAAAAGAATTATGATGTAGGAAACAAGGAGCTCCTAGCGATCGTAGCCGCTTTCAAAGAATGGAGACATCATTTACAGGGCGCAACACAGCAAATAGTGGTCTTAACTGACCATCGCAATTTAGAATTTGTCAGATCTGCCAAATGTCTGTGTCCTCGTCAAGCCCGATGGAGCTTGTTCCTGAATCAGTTTAATTTCTTAATTTCCTACAGGCCTGGTTCTCGGAATGGTAAGGCCGACGCCTTATCTAGAATGTTTTCCACTGAATCCTCTCCTGCAGAGCCACCAAAGACTATCCTCCCTGAATCAAGATTCTTTGGGGTGATCCATAACACAGACCTGCTGGGGAAGATAAGAGAAGCCTATACAAGTGACCCAGTCTTGGCACATCCCCCCAATGATTTATCATTAGTCTTCAAGAACAAGGTGTGGATCCATGAGGACCGTCTCTATGTTCCTGAAGCAGTACGACTAGAAGTCTTAAAACTAATTCACGACTCCAAGATAGGGGGTCATAAGGGAGTGCAGAAGACACAAGAATTCCTATCCCGCTTCTTTTGGTGGCCTGATCATCTCAGGGATGTGAAGAAATATGTGACATCTTGCAGTACCTGTGCAATGAATAAGATTCCACGCTTTTCACCTATGGGGTTGTTGCAGCCCTTACCAATTCCATCTCGCCCCTGGGGATCAATTTCTATGGACTTTATCGTTGATCTGCCAGTTTCGAAGGGGAAGAATACCATTCTGGTGGTGGTGGATCGTCTCACTAAGGCTGCACATTTTGTCCCTTGTTCTGGATTACCTTCAGCTGAGGAGACAGCTGATCTTGTGATTCACAATATTTTTCGGCTTCATGGAGTGCCTGATAAGGTTGTCTCAGATCGTGGAGTACAATTTACCTCAAGATTCTGGCGAAGTTTTTGTACGGCATTAAATATCGATATTAATCTATCATCTGCCTTCCACCCTCAGTCTAATGGACAAACAGAGCGCACCAATCAGACCTTGGAACAATACCTACGATGTTATACATGTCATCTGCAGGACGATTGGTTCGATTTACTTCCTGTGGCAGAATTCTCGTACAACAACTCACAGCATGCATCAACGAAACAAACTCCATTTTTTGCAAATCTAGGTTACCACCCCAATATTCTTCCTAACTTTCCGATAGAAACCTTCATTCCTGCAGTCACCGATAGAATCCAAGCATTACAGCAAAATCTCAAGATGTTAAAAGAGACTCTGAAACTTGCTCAAGAGAAGTATAAGAAGACAGCTGATAGATTACGCAGACCTTCTCCGACCTTCCAGATAGGGGATGAAGTTTGGCTGTCTACTAAAAACTTAAAGCTCAATGTACCATCAGTAAAACTGGGACAGAAGTTTATCGGTCCTTTTAAGATAACAACACAAGTAGGCTCTGTGGCTTTCCGTCTCCAACTCCCCAGGACAATGAAGATACATCCAGTATTTCATGTTTCACTATTGAAACCAGTTGTTCCTAACCCTTTTCCAGGTCGTCTGTTGCCTCCTCCGGGTCCCATTAAAGTTGCTGGAGAAGAACACTACGTGGTTGAGAGAATCCTGGATTCTAGGATCTTCAGAAACCGTCTGCAATATTTAATACAGTGGCAGGGATACGGTCCTTCAGAAAATTCATGGGAGCCCATCAGCAACATCAATGCTCCTCGTTTGATTAGAGAATTCCACCAAAGATATCCAGACAAGCCAGGTCAAACAGCGTCCAGAGGCCGCTGTTAAAGGAGGGAGTAATGTCAGAATCTGTGTGTTAGAACCTGTGTTTCATCATCATGTGAAGATGCTGTTCCAAGGATCTCCACTGGTGGCCGCTATTCAAATGTCATTACTACTCCCACCACTGGAGGCTGCTGTTCCCTGACTCTTGCCCACAGTTAATATGGCGAGTATTGCTTCATGACCATGGCCATCTTGTTTCCTGTTGGCGGCCATCTTGTTTCCTGTTTGGCCCTATATATAGCCAGAGCATATTATAAACAATGCTTGAGTATTGTGTTTGTTCCCAGTCCTCTAGCTCTGAGGTATTCTTGCTCAGTATACCTTGGCTTCTCCTGCTTACCCGCTCCGTGTACTGACTCCTGGCTTCTCCTGCTTACCCGCTCCGTGTATCGACTCCTGGCTTCATCTGACTACCCGCCCCGTGTACCGACTCCTGGCTTCACCCGACTACCCGCTCTGTGTACCGACTCCTGGCTTCATCTGACTACCCGCTCCGTGTACCGACTCCTGGCTTCACCCGACTACCCGCTCTGTGCACCAACCTCTGGCTATCCATCGACCAAGTCTCCTACTCCGCTGTGTCTGCCGTCCTTCCTGGCTATTGGATTCCAGCTGTATCACCAGTATCGTAACACGCTGTGACTTGGAAGAGTTGGCTACAGCACAAGGTGAATTATGAGTCTATTGTGAGAAAAACACATTACACATGTTTCTTGTTGTGGTCATGTGAGGGATGAGGTAAACTTGAAAAGTTGTGGATAATGATAGATATGGATTGAATTTTAATAAGTGTTAGTGTGAATGTGTTCAGGTGCCTGCTATGCATTGTTTGCAGCCTAGGTTATTAGGTTGAGGCAGTATGGTGGCTCAGTGGTTAGTACTGCAGTACTGGAGCCCTAGGTTCAAATACAACTAAAGACAACATCTGAAAGGAGTTTGTGCTCCGGGTTCCCTGGTTTACTCCCACACTCCAAAGACATACTAATAGGGGACGTATATTATGAGCCCTATATGGGACAATGCGCTGCAGAATATGATGGTGCTACATTAGTAAGCAAAATAAATCATGTTAGGCAGAATGAATAACTAGAGAGACGCTCACACTGGCTGCATCTTTCTTTAAGATGTTATCATTTATGTACATGTTTTAATGTTAATTGCTATTTTCTATGTAAATTGCTATATTTATTAAATGGCTGTGGTGTTCAATGTCATGCAGTGTTGTGTTTTTATTTTTGGCGTGACAATGTATCATTAATAAGTCATGTTAGAAAAACAAAAACAGCAGTTTTATAAATACAGTACATGCAGCCTTTACAGGCAGTACTTCATGATCTGGGATATAGTATGCCAAGTCAGTCCTCTAATTCATCTACAGACAGTTGTCAGGGAAATTGCAAATGTGTTATGTTTTAAGTTTGTTACCCCCTTCCCACTCTGTACCCTACTATTACATCATGGTGAGCATATACTTACTATAATAGCACAACAATTCTGCTACATTGCCTATGCAGTATGGATGTATTACATATCCAGAACCCGGGGCTAACTGCAGGAATAAGAAAATACTCTGACTCCAGCAGATTAACCCTGAGATGTCATAATCAATAGTGACCATGGCATCTGGGTGGTTGGAGTTCAACACCAATTTTTGACCCCCACAGGTCTCCTGATGTGAGCTTTCAGGGTTCTAAGGTGTTGCTATGTCAGTCAAGAAGCCAATTAATGGCCTCCTGACTGCCTTTTCCCTAATGTACACAGGGAGTGAATTGACCATATACTGTAATACATTGTATTGTAGTATATGATACTAGGGAGAAAGTTATTCCAGGGTCAAGTTCCTTGTAGGACAGAAAAGTGTATAAAGATGGGGGAAAGAAAAAAAAAAGAAAAAAAAGTTTAAAATAAACAATTCTCCATTTCAAAAATAAATAATGTAAACAAAAATAAAATAAGACATTACACATTGCTGTGTGTATAAGTCCAGAAATAAAAGGATTTATCCTTTACAGTGAACCCTGTACAAAACATACCTGTACCACAATGCACAAATACTGATGTTCTGGTCACCTTTCTTACACCTAAAAAAAAAGCTAGTGAGGAAAAAGTTGCGCATATCAGAAAATAATACCAATAAAAACTACAACATGCTCCACAAAAAAAAAAGAACCCTCACATAGCAAAGTAAAAAAAAAAGTAAAAAAGTTACAGTCGCCAGAATATGGTGCCCTCTATTAAGTTGTTTATTTTTGCAGAAGGGTGTTTTGTTTGGTAAAAACAGGAAAACATTATAAAACTGATAAAGTTTGGTATTGCCATAACTGTGATGAGCAATAAGGAAAAGTTGCCATGTTGAATGCAGTGTGAACACAATAAAAACAAATTGCAAAAACTAATGACAGAATATGTTTGTTTGGCTTTTTTTTATACAAACACCCCCCCCCCCCAAAAAAAAAAAAGTAGAAACAATAATGAAAGCTAATCAAAACATTTGCAATATCTAAAATGTGCAATACATTGTACAAGAAAGGGCTATATCAATAGAAAAATAAAGAACTTAGGAATTTTTGAAAGCTGAGATGGAAAATAAGAAAAAAAAAGTCTCCAAGGGTTAAAAAGCAAAATCCAAATTTAAACTGGATTCAGTTGCATCTTAGTCATGTTTTGGCTACCATTTGTACTGCATATAGTCTAGGTGTATCTCTGGCCATAGTCATCAAGTAAACAAAGAAAAGTGAATAATGATAATGTTGTCGTACATTTTTCTCATGGGATATGTGCAAGAAACAACTGGGTTTTTCGACTTTCTTATATTCAAAAAAAGTTGTGAAGGCTACATCTGCTAACACTTCACAGATCCTTCAAACAAGTTAGGCTGGTTCCCATCTGCGTTCGGTAATCTGTTCGGGGAGTCCGCATGGGGACACCCCGAAGGGAATACCGAACGCATTGGCAAGCAGTGAGCAGTGAAAGCACATGAACCCCATAGACTTTAATGGGGTCCGCGTGAGTCATGAGGACATAGATCATGAAGTACTTTTCTGTCCGCATGACTTGTGCAGACACCGCACAGAAAGTACACGGACCCTGTTATAGTTTATGGGGTCCGTGTGCTTTCATAAACTCACCGCTTGCCAATGCGTTCGGTATTCCGTTCGGGGGTCCCCATGCGGACTCCCCAAACAGATTCCTGAACGCAGATGTGAACCAGGCCTTAGCTCCCTATGCAAAAATGTTTATTAAACCCAAACAGTGCTGCATAAATGGTAAGTTATAGTCATTCCTCTTGAAGTTGAAATAAGGTAAGGTGCAAATATGTTAGCAGATGGCCTAGATGACAAGATACCATATTTGCTTGATATATTCTTGGCACATTCATTTTAGAAATATTTCTCCATGAAGAGAGTAGTTGTTTCTTTTATATATGCACCTGTCTATTCACATACTGTATAATGACTGTATAAGAATAACATCATACTATTTAATACACAGTATTGGACTTTCAGCACAAAAACACTCGACATCCTTTTTAGGGTGAATTCACACTGAGTAAACGCTAGCTTATTCTGAACGTAAAACACGTTCAGAATAAGCGGCGTCTAAAGCAGCTCCATTCATTTCTATGGGAGCGGGGATACGAGCGCTCCCCATAGAAATGAATGGGCTGCTTCTTTCACTCCGTGCAGTCCCATTGAAGTGAATGGGGAGTGCCGGCGTATACGGCAAGCTCTGCTCATGCTGGAGCGTACACGCCGGCACTCCCCATTCACTTCAATGGGACTGCACGGAGTGAAAGAAGCAGCCCATTCATTTCTATGGGGAGCGCTCGTATCCCCGCTCCCATAGAAATGAATGGAGCTGCTTTAGACGCCGCTTATTCTGAACGTGTTTTACGTTCAGAATAAGCTAGCGTTTACTCAGTGTGAATGCACCCTTACAGTCAGGTTGTAGATCTGAAACTGAGAGAAAAGCTGATTATTACTTTATAAGTTGCTTTGTACAGAGTTTCCCCCTCAACTCAACTCATAACTGACCTTGACTCCTTGACTACTTCAGTTCTACATCCCTGGTTATAATGTGAAGTTTATTGGGTTATTCCCTGTCGTCCCACCAGCGGCACAATAAGGGGTATTTCTGCCCCTGTGTACTGGTAGGACAGGCGGAATTTTTAATAGGCAAATTAACATAATTGCAATGGCTACAGCCCTATAAGAGGGCACAGAGACCTCCCCTCCATGTGTTTTTTTCTGTGCTGTGTAGACTAGGACAGGCCTTGTGTCCTCTTAGGAGGGCGCGGGCCAGGGACTTACCTTAGGGTCTGGGTCCCTATCTCCATTTTCATCTTCATCTGCAGCTTTATTTTGAAAATGCTCCTGACCGCCTGCAGAGAAAAAAGGTATCACTGTTTGGCAGCTCTTGTGTTAGAGGTCGCGTCCCCCCCTCTCTCTCCTCCTTTCTATCTAACAAAAAGGTTTTACTCTCCGGCTTAGGTATGTTTGCCTAGGTTCGTAGGCTTACCTTTTAGTTCAGTAAAGCACTACAGAGTGCAGGACGCCGGCATGTCGGCGGCCACTCTCCATGCTGCGGCCGCACACAGGCGCTGTCTAGGCCCGGAACTTTTCTGCAGGTTTCACGTTCAGAGGGGGGGGCGGAGTTTTGTGGCGACACCTTCTACTTCCGGTCTGCTGTTGCGGCCAGGAGTCAGCGTTTTAAGCTGCTATTTCCGCAGTTTTGCCGTATCCTGTGTGAGGGATGAGGGGGAGGGGGGGCTTACGATCAGGCCCTTTGGGCCTGTTATAGCCGGTGCATAACAAGGATGACAAAAATGGGATGCAATGGCTAGCCCCGCCCCTTCCTCCGGGCTCATTTTAAGGTGGGCCTCTGACAAAGTTCCTTGCCTTCCTAGAATTTCATTGGGGCTCCCAAGGTTATCTAGGTTTGCTGCACTTGTTGCACTGGGCTTCCTGCATACCTGCACATCTTCATCCCTACATCTCCTGCACCTTCGATGGCATCTGCGGTTCGCTGCATCCACTCCGGCTACCTCTACGCTGGTGCGCACCTGGTAATGGTTTTTTCATTAAAAAAAATAAATAAAAAATCCCTTGTCTTAACCAATGCTCTGTTTTAGGTGCTGTTCCTAACCACCTTGTATCCCTGACATTATGTCATCCTCTACTACCCCTCTGGGGGACCAAAGGGGGAGGAAGAGTTCCTCTAAGAGGAGACATTTAACCTGTACGGGCTGTGATATTCCACTCCCAGATGGTAGGCATTATTTTCTGAAAGTTTTTATTTTTTCTAAAAAAAAAAAAACAATATTGTCCCTGATTGGGATTAATTTTATGCCTCCAGGTTATGGCTCTTGCTGTGGTCCTGCTCCTGATGAGCACTCCACGAATGAAGTCGTGGCTTGGGTTAAGGAGTTTATGGTGAGTACGGATCCGGATTATAAGTGGAAGCAAGGGAAAGTCTTCTTCATTCTGGTAAGCATCCTCTTTTAAATTCCAGGAGGATTCACTATAGGATATCCGTAGCTCTCAAAAAGACAGCGCACAGAAAGGCGTTCGCTGTCCCTTCCCTCCATGGAAAGACTCCATGTCGAGGATGACTCCATGATTTCTGAGGTAGAATCTGTAGTTTCCAGTAGACCTATTTTCCATTGGGATAAAACACCTAGGCTGCTGAGGTCTATCTGGTCAAGAGGGGACCTGGATGTTGAAGGGGAAGCCTCTACGTCTGCCTCTGCTGTTCTGACTGCAGTCATGGAGCATGAATAGAAACAACCCGAAAAGGCCTCATCTGGCCACTAGAATTGAAAAAAATTTTTTCCAATTATCCCATCTCAGTGGATCGGTGGGGACCTCCCCCGAAAGTGGACCTTGCTGTAGCAAAGATGTCTCGCAAAACTGTCGTGCCCATGGAGTACGGATGAAATTTATCGGATCCTCTGGACCGTAGAGCAGATTCTACCCTGAAGAAGGTTTACTCTTCATCTGCTCAAGCGTCAGACGCCATTGCGTCCACTGAAGTTTCGGACGACTTGCAGGCCCGTCTTTCCCAGCTGGAGCGAGACATTGATACTGGAGTTCCCCGCGATGATATCCTGACTTTGTTGGAATCCATCCGTCTGGCGGCCGACTTCATGGGAGAAGCTTCTAGACAGCAGCTAAGACTCACCTCCAAGGCTATGGTCCAATCAACAGACCCATCTGGCTCAGGCCCTGGAGGGCTGATCTTGCCTCTAAACACGCTTTATGTGCACTTCCCTTTGAACCTGGCAGGGTTTTTGGCCGTGGGCTGGATGTCCTAATGGAAGGTCTAGCAGAAGGGAAAGGAAGATCCCTGCCACAGGCTTCCTGTGGAAATCGAGCTCTTCCTTCTAGGGGTAAAAGCTCCAACTCGCGGGCTAGATCTCAGTCTCAAAGGCGTTCAGATATCGCTCCAGAGGAGCAGGGCGTGGGCTCTCCAAAGAAGAGCCAAAGAGGAGACCTAATTTTTAAAGGTGCGCCACTCTCTGTGGCCGAAATTCCAGTGGGAGAACGCCTCTCCCACTTTTCCACTGGGATCCCAGGGTATTGTGGGTAGTAGAGTATGGGTACCCCATAGAATTTATCCAACCTCCCTGCAACCGCTTCATACTTACTCGTACCTTACCCACCGTTCAACAGACCATCATGGAAAGATCTGTCAAGGAGTACATTAAAAAAAATGGCTCTGGAAAGGGTTCCCTCTTCAGAGCTGGGGTTAGGGGTCTACTCTCCAGTCTTCCTGGTTCCCAAACCTTCAGGAGACTAGAGGATTATATTATATAAGAAGAAGACCATTCCGGATGGAATTGGTAGACTCCGCTAGATCTAAAGGAAGCTTACCTCCATGTCCCCATCTATCCTGCAAACAGATGATATCTCAGGATCGCTATTCAGATGTCTGGCCACAGAGAGCACTTTCAATTTCCCGCACTCCCATTTGGCATCTCTTCTGCCCCTTACGCCTTCACCAAGGTGGTCGCACCTGTTGCCGCTGCGTTCAGAATGCACGGCCTATTTATCGTTCCCTATCTGAATGACTGGTTGATAAGAGCTCAGTCTTCCCCGGTTCTCCCACGTCACCTTCTGATGGCCATTTCCTTCCTACAGAAGCTAGGGTGGTTCATCAATTGGGAGAAATAAATAAAAAATAGTGCCATCTACCCAGAGGACATTCCTGGGCTTCTTCATGTTTCAATAAACATGCGGATTTCTCTCATTCTCATTTCTCCCATTCCCTCCAATTCTCACCAGCCCAAGAAGACTACAGATAGAGGCTTCTGCCCATTATCTCTTCAAGACCAGGCGAGTCACCATCCACACCGACATGAGAGTCCTCGGCCTGATGTAATCCTCGGCCCGAGCAATCCCTTGGGCTTTATGGCATTTGTGTCCCCTCCAAATGGAAGTGTTGTTTGCCTGGAACAGGTCTCCATGGGGACTGCACAAGAGAATCTGCCTTTCTCCCAGTACCTGTCTTTCCTTTAGATGGTGGATACACCTGAAAGATGGAAGGTCCTTGGTCCCACCAGCATGGATCCTGTTGACAACAGATGCATCCCACTGGGGATGGGGAGCCCATTTGGACGACAAGACCGTTCAAGGACGTTGGAAAAGACCAAAAGAGGGAATGTCCAACCTGAAAGAGCTCAGGGCAGTGTATCTTGCACTGTGCCACTTCTCCATTCTCCTCAGAGGAAAAGCGGTCAGGTCAGACAACATGATCGTGGTGATTTACATCAACAAGCAAGAAGGTGAATCTGATTTTGGCATGGGCAGAAAAGACAAACCACAAACAAGGTAAGTATGACATCTGGTATGCAAATATTATAACACCAATACACATAGTATAATGTTAAAATTCCACAATTTTTATTAAATATCAATATACAAAATACAGAAAAAATATATATATGGACACTGTTAAGGACAAAGAAGTACAAATACAAGAAAGCTGGGTGTTATGAAGTGCCAGCTGGAATAATAGTCCCTGAAGATACTGCTAAGTTGCTATAGAACTCAAGTGCATGTAGCTGAAATATAGTCTCACCTGAGACTCAATGAATGTGTGAGAGCAATTCACATATATGGTAACAGATCAAGAACAGGATTAGAGCAAGTGCAAATAATGATACCAATATCAAAATATATTGTATACAGCCCCGTAACTTGATATCAATTGTAATATGACTCACTGTCACTACAAAAGGACTAGTAGATCTATAGTAAACGTATTATCCATGTAGAAATATCACACACTGGAACTTACCCATAGTAAGGGACACTAAGCAGACCCACAGGGACGGGCACCTCACTACCCAGACCCCGACGCGCGTTTCGGCGCAATGCCTTCGTCAGGAGGTGGAGTCAAGGGATAGGACTGATCGCTCTATATATATGCCGGCATATAATGAATTGTCCAATGAGATCGCATAACATATAGCCAACAGACAGCCAGTGGCATGTCTCAACCGCAGAGGAATAGCGGCGCATGCGCGAGGACCTTTCCAGGGCCGGTCACATGACCAAACAGCTGACAGAACAACTCTCGCGTGAGTACGCGCGGTTGTTCGATATTGCAGCCAGGGCATGCGATCGCCGCAGACACCTCACGCATGCGCACTTCACTTGGTATCGCTAAAAAAGAACATAGTAACGATCTACAGTGGACAACCCAGCCTATTCAAAACAAAGGATTCCACGATTTTTATATAAGAAAGGCGGTGTATGTGTGTATTGAAACCAATGATAGGAATACAACTATAACCACTAATGCACTATACAAGGTGATGAACAATTAGTGCTACAATGTAATGTAAAGTGATATGTGCATATAAAAAAGGCCATATTATATGACCTAAATAGAACACATACTTAAAAGACCTTACGTAAGTGCAAAGTTGTAAAAATTTATGTGTAACAATTGAAGAAAAAGTGCTAAGAAAAATACAATGTTCTAACATCACATGTTAGTGTGTTATGTTGCTATAATTGACATATGTAAAAGTGACAATCAAAATACAATAGTACACCCATACACACTAGTACACATAAAAGTGACAGTGGAAAATAACAATGTGATGTAAATGCAAATAGTGTGAATACATAATATAGTATATGACAGAGTGAAACAATTAAAAAGTATAAAACTGATGGAAAATAATAAAATATGTTAATACTGATGAATAAAGAATTCTTGATTGAAGGAGCCCAGAGGAAGAAGGCATTTATGCTGACAGAACGATCTTGTGACTACAACAAGAAGATAAACAAGTTAATAGTGATAACAAAATACTAAAAACACTAAAAGTAAAAATAAAAATAATAATAAAAATAAAAAATCCCAAAACACCAACACAGATATAATAATATATAAACATATCTCAAAGCAGCGCACATGTATTTATAAGAAAGATGAAAAACCAAGGGTCTCATTTAAGCCATTTGGGGTAAGAGTGCCAAGTCTCCATATCCATTTCGTCTCCAATTGGGCTAGACGTTTCTTCAAATTCCCCCCACGAATATTCATGGAGAGCCTATCAATGCCTCGAATTTTTAACAAGGACGGATCACTGTTATGGCATAAGAAAAAATGCCTTGCTATTGGTTTAGATCTATCTGTATCCAGATCAATCACTGATCGAATATCCCGCACATGTTCACGTACACGTAATTTTAGTTCACGAGTTGTTAAACCAATATAGATTTTATCACATGGACATGAAGCGTGGTAGATGACAAATTTAGTATTGCAATCAATGCGACATCTGATGTGAAATGTCTGATCGCCCTGTGCGTTACAAAATTCAGTAGCTCTAACCATATTGGGACAGGCAACACAACGTCCACATGCAAAACTACCTACCTTAGGTGGACCAGCACCAAATATCCTTGGTTCTTCAATTTCATAATGACTTCTGACTAATAAATCCTTTAGACTCTGAGCTCTGCGAGAGACCACATTAGGGGAATTAGGGATATACTTAGTTAGTATTGGATCCCCTAAAAGTATTGGCCAGAACTTTCTCAGAGCCCCAACCATCTCACCCCACCGAGAATGATATTTTGTAATGAAGCGTACCTGAGGTAAGTTTTGTTGTTTTATTCTGGAGGAATGAATTAACTCCGTTCTTGATGATGTCTTTGCCCTCATGTATGCCTGTTTAATAGAACGTTGACTATACCCTCGGTCAACAAACCGCTGTTTAAGGTCGTGTGAGAATTTTTCAAAACTCAAATCCGTTGAACAGACTCGTCTCATTCGTAAGAATTGCCCTGTTGGAATAGTTTGTTCCTGGGGCTGTGGGAGAGGGACCTTCTCCCGGACGATCGGGACTCATCGGTGTGCCGCATCCAATCTTGGATGCGGTACATCGATGACATCCTGATCGTCTGGGAGGGTACGGAAGCACAACTTGGTGAATTTATTGATACACTCAATAGAAATGATCGTAATATTCATCTTACGTATAGTTGCAATGATTCCAGAATTGAATTTCTGGATGTCTCCTTATTCAAAGACTCAAAACATAATTTACAAACTGAGATTTTTAGGAAACAAACTTCAGTCAATTCATTGTTATTAGCCTCCTCTTCCCATCCCCCACAGGTTATCAAGGCTATTCCAACAGGGCAATTCTTACGAATGAGACGAGTCTGTTCAACGGATTTGAGTTTTGAAAAATTCTCACACGACCTTAAACAGCGGTTTGTTGACCGAGGGTATAGTCAACGTTCTATTAAACAGGCATACATGAGGGCAAAGACATCATCAAGAACGGAGTTAATTCATTCCTCCAGAATAAAACAACAAAACTTACCTCAGGTACGCTTCATTACAAAATATCATTCTCGGTGGGGTGAGATGGTTGGGGCTCTGAGAAAGTTCTGGCCAATACTTTTAGGGGATCCAATACTAACTAAGTATATCCCTAATTCCCCTAATGTGGTCTCTCGCAGAGCTCAGAGTCTAAAGGATTTATTAGTCAGAAGTCATTATGAAATTGAAGAACCAAGGATATTTGGTGCTGGTCCACCTAAGGTAGGTAGTTTTGCATGTGGACGTTGTGTTGCCTGTCCCAATATGGTTAGAGCTACTGAATTTTGTAACGCACAGGGCGATCAGACATTTCACATCAGATGTCGCATTGATTGCAATACTAAATTTGTCATCTACCACGCTTCATGTCCATGTGATAAAATCTATATTGGTTTAACAACTCGTGAACTAAAATTACGTGTACGTGAACATGTGCGGGATATTCGATCAGTGATTGATCTGGATACAGATAGATCTAAACCAATAGCAAGGCATTTTTTCTTATGCCATAACAGTGATCCGTCCTTGTTAAAAATTCGAGGCATTGATAGGCTCTCCATGAATATTCGTGGGGGGAATTTGAAGAAACGTCTAGCCCAATTGGAGACGAAATGGATATGGAGACTTGGCACTCTTACCCCAAATGGCTTAAATGAGACCCTTGGTTTTTCATCTTTCTTATAAATACATGTGCGCTGCTTTGAGATATGTTTATATATTATTATATCTGTGTTGGTGTTTTGGGATTTTTTATTTTTATTATTATTTTTATTTTTACTTTTAGTGTTTTTAGTATTTTGTTATCACTATTAACTTGTTTATCTTCTTGTTGTAGTCACAAGATCGTTCTGTCAGCATAAATGCCTTCTTCCTCTGGGCTCCTTCAATCAAGAATTCTTTATTCATCAGTATTAACATATTTTATTATTTTCCATCAGTTTTATACTTTTTAATTGTTTCACTCTGTCATATACTATATTATGTATTCACACTATTTGCATTTACATCACATTGTTATTTTCCACTGTCACTTTTATGTGTACTAGTGTGTATGGGTGTACTATTGTATTTTGATTGTCACTTTTACATATGTCAATTATAGCAACATAACACACTAACATGTGATGTTAGAACATTGTATTTTTCTTAGCACTTTTTCTTCAATTGTTACACATAAATTTTTACAACTTTGCACTTACGTAAGGTCTTTTAAGTATGTGTTCTATTTAGGTCATATAATATGGCCTTTTTTATATGCACATATCACTTTACATTACATTGTAGCACTAATTGTTCATCACCTTGTATAGTGCATTAGTGGTTATAGTTGTATTCCTATCATTGGTTTCAATACACACATACACCGCCTTTCTTATATAAAAATCGTGGAATCCTTTGTTTTGAATAGGCTGGGTTGTCCACTGTAGATCGTTACTATGTTCTTTTTTAGCGATACCAAGTGAAGTGCGCATGCGTGAGGTGTCTGCGGCGATCGCATGCCCTGGCTGCAATATCGAACAACCGCGCGTACTCACGCGAGAGTTGTTCTGTCAGCTGTTTGGTCATGTGACCGGCCCTGGAAAGGTCCTCGCGCATGCGCCGCTATTCCTCTGCGGTTGAGACATGCCACTGGCTGTCTGTTGGCTATATGTTATGCGATCTCATTGGACAATTCATTATATGCCGGCATATATATAGAGCGATCAGTCCTATCCCTTGACTCCACCTCCTGACGAAGGCATTGCGCCGAAACGCGCGTCGGGGTCTGGGTAGTGAGGTGCCCATCCCTGTGGGTCTGCTTAGTGTCCCTTACTATGGGTAAGTTCCAGTGTGTGATATTTCTACATGGATAATACGTTTACTATAGATCTACTAGTCCTTTTGTAGTGACAGTGAGTCATATTACAATTGATATCAAGTTACGGGGCTGTATACAATATATTTTGATATTGGTATCATTATTTGCACTTGCTCTAATCCTGTTCTTGATCTGTTACCATATATGTGAATTGCTCTCACACATTCATTGAGTCTCAGGTGAGACTATATTTCAGCTACATGCACTTGAGTTCTATAGCAACTTAGCAGTATCTTCAGGGACTATTATTCAAGCTGGCACTTCATAACACCCAGCTTTCTTGTATTTGTACTTCTTTGTCCTTAACAGTGTCCATATATATATTTTTTCTGTATTTTGTATATTGATATTTAATAAAAATTGTGGAATTTTAACATTATACTATGTGTATTGGTGTTATAATATTTGCATACCAGATGTCATACTTACCTTGTTTGTGGTTTGTCGTTCTTGTTTCCTTGGTAAGGACATGTTATGGTAGGGCCTACAATAGATACAGGAAACACACGCATTTATTTGTCTATGCGTGTTTGCTTTGTGTTTGGTTTTCTCATATATGGGCAGAAAAGAACCTATCCCACTTATCCGCTGTTCACATCAAGGGCTCCCTGAACATAGTAGCGGATCAGTTGAGTTGGGGTATTACCGTATCAGGAGAATGGTCTCTCCACCCAGGCGTATTTCAACAGATTGTCCTAAAATGGGGTCTCCCGGAGGTCGATTTTATGGCAACCCAACTCAATGCCAAGGTGAAAACCTTCTGCTCATTGTACCAGGAGGACAATCCCTTGGCAGTGGATGCCCTGTCCATCCAATGGAGGTTCAGGCTACATCTTCCCTCCAATTCCCATCATACACAGGGTATTGATGAAGTTCAGACAGGAACAAGTCTCGAGAATTGTCTTAATCCCGTTCTGGCCAAAAAGGACTTGGTTTGCCGAACTCATGAGGATGAGTCAAGGCACATACTGGAGGCTTCCCCACCTCCCAGACCTGGTAACCCAAGGAGAGCTGAGCTGCCAGGATCTGAGGAGAATCAACCTGACAGCCTGGAGGTTGACCAGTCCCTATTGAGGAATAGAGGACTGTCAGGAGCCATCCTGAAGACTCTTGCTTGTTCCCATGCAGCATCTACTAACAAGAATTACCGCAGAATCGGTAACACCTTCAATTTCTGGTGCCAGGAACAGGATTTAGACTCCTCCGATCCCCCATTAGTGGCGATCCTAGATTTTCTTCAGGACGGACTCGACAAAGGGCTCTCTGTCTCCACCCTCAAGGTGCATGTAGCCTATCTGGGGAGGCGTTTGTCTCAAGAACCCTTAGTGAGCACCTTTATAAAAGGGGCAACTAGGTTGAGACCAGCAGTCGCTGCTCCTGTCCACCAGTGGGACCTCAGTACGGTCCTAACGGCACTTTGTGATTCACCATTCGAGCCTCTAGAGGAAGAGGATTTAAAATTCCTTACCTACAAAACGGTATTCCTTATGGCGATTACATCTGCCAAAAGGGTAGGGGAGTTACAGGCACTTTCCTCTGAAGACCCATATATTCTGTTCTTTGAGAATAGAGTCCAGCTCCGGTTTTTACCAGGAGTCTGACCTAAAGTGCCTTCACTCTTAAATATTTAGCAACTGATTTCATTGCCTGTCTTTCATCCCTCTCCTTCCTCTCCAGAGGAATTCAGGTTACACACATTGGATTTGGTCAGATGTCTCATGATATATCTGAGACGTACTAATGGGTTTAGAAGGTCTGAAAATCTTCTGATCAACTTTATTGGTCAACATAAGGGTCTCAAAGCCTCAAAACCATCCATATCCCGGTGGGTGAAGGAAACCATCAAGTTGACTTTTTCAGCGCAGGCAGGTTTACCACCTCCTGCTTTTCTCTCGGCACACTCCACAAGGTCGGTCTCTACCTCCTGGGCGGAGAAGAAAGCTTTACCACTGGATCAGATCTGTGCCACAGCCTCCTGGTCATTGGAGTCTACAGTTATCAAGCACTACAGAGTTTGCACTCGTGCCACAGAAGCCACCGCTTTTGGGCGAACTGTGGTAGCCTCGGTGGAGTAGGTGTCCCTCCCTAGGGGGATTGCTTGCTATCTCCCCGTATTGTGCTGATGGTGGGACGACAGGGAATGGATGATTATGAAGATAATCTGTTTTCCCTTAGTCCCAACAGCGGCAAAAGGCTCCCTCTCTATATGTTATTGTTATGGTTGTTAAAATCATTGTACTTATTATTACTCTTGTATTTACACATGGAGGGGAGGTCAATTATGTTAATTTGGCTGATTAACAATTCCGCCTGTCCTACCAGCACACAGGGGCAGAAATACCCCGTATTGTGCTGCTGTTGGGACTAAGGGAAAACAGATTATCTTCCGTTAACCATATAATCATCCGTTAATGTGAGGAACACGAAGGGAAAAGACCACTAAGCACAATAGAGTACAGACCTCAAGGGATTTTTATTTTGGGGGGGATATATTTATTTCACTTGACCAAACTACTAGAAAGTCATGGTAAAGTTAGAATAGTAAAATAGTTAAACTATTAACAGAAAATCTGACATGTCTCACTTATAAAAGAACTAGTAGAATGCCTATGGTTTCGCTCACGGAAAAAAAGTTAAATTGAGAAATTCAGAACGTCCATCCTTTTGTTCAGATGTTTCCATATTCCTTGCCTCAGCCTGCCTTATCCGATACTTGTGAAGACGACATTCCCGTTGCTCTGATGTCTCAGCTGCCTTACATTTAGCCTGTCTCATCCGTTTCTTTTCAAGTCGCGAGTCACGTTGTTCACTTGTCTCAGCTCTTTGACACAATTTTGCATTCTTAGCTTTTGGATGAACTCAGTGGTGAACCTAGTCTCTCTGCTGCCTGAGGCGGACGATCGAAAGACGCCCCCCCCCCCAGTCTGTCAGGAACGTCCGTCTTCCCAGCAGCGCCTATAGTGCTGTGCGAGCCCCCTCCCTCTGCTCACAGTACTCATCCATAGAAGAGCACTATCAGGAGGGGAGGGAGCGTTCCTCCCCGCTCACACAGTACAGCGATATAGACGCTGCTGGGAAGAAGGACATTCCTGACAGACTGTCAGGAACGCCCTTCTGACTGTGAAGAGCTACGGTACCAGCATCACTAGCTCTTCACCCGGGGCACAGATCGGGAAAGCCGACAGTGCACTGAATTCAGCACACTGTCAGCTTTCCAGCAGTATATAAAACTGCCTGTGCCCAAACCCATGAAAGGTCCTCTTTAATGCTAGCAGGCTTCGGGCCTATATGGTAATGCCCAGACATCACGTGGTCTGGGATATTACCATATAGGCCCAAAGCCTGCCCTAGCAGTACCATACAGGCCAAAGCCTGTGTTAGCAGTAACAGGCTATTACTACTAGCACAGGCTTCGGGCCTATATGGTACTGCTAGGGCAGGCTTTGGGCCTATATGGTAATATTCCAGACCACGTGACGTCTGGGCATTACCATATAGGCCCGAAGCCTGCTAGGAGTAACATCGGATCCCGGAGAGGTAAGTAACATTGTTTATTATGTTCACTCACCTCCCCTGGGGCTCCGATTATTATACTCGGAGGTCTGAAAAGACCCCCGGGTATAATAATGGCGGTAGTGGGATCGCGGCCTGCCCGGGCCTACTCACTGCCGGCCTCCGCAGCCTATAGTACAAGGGGAAGCGGAGGCGGCAGTGAGCAGGTCTGGGGAGGTAGGTAAATAGGCCGCTACCTGCTGGAGATACTCCAGCAGGTAGCGGCCTATTATAAAACAAAAAAAGAAGTTTTATACTTACCAATCTTGTTGTTGCTCCCGCCGCCTCCGCGATCCTCTTCTCCTGCAGGCTGACGTCTGCGTAGGCGGCGTCACTAGGCCGCCTACGCACGCTGATACGTACTCAGACGTCTAGGTATCAGCGAGCGTCATCACGTGATGACACCGCCCACGCTGATACCTAGACGTCTGAGTACGTATCAGCGTGCGTAGGCGGCCTAGTGACACCGCCTACGCAGACGTCTGAACCAGCGCAGAGAGAAGCAGCTCTCCTGCGCTGGTTCAAAGTAAAAAAAAAAAAAGTAATAAAAGAAAAAAAAAAGTCGCCCATGCGCCGCCCCCCTCCCGTGTGCCGCCCGAAGCGGCCGCCTCACGTCGCCTCATTAGAGGTGCGGCGCTGGATGAACTTGCCCAATAGATGGTAGTTTTTGTGCGGCATTTTTAAAAACAGTCCTTAGTATTATGACCCTTTAGGCTGAGTTCAGAGGGGGTTTTTTGGTCAGGATTTTGACTCAGATTCTGCGTCAACATCCTGCTCGAAAAACCACCTCCCAATGAAATCAATGGCAGCCGGTCATCTCCTTTTTCTCCTTTTTTGTTCATGGAAAAGAGAAGTGACATGCTCTTTCTTCAAGCGGATTCGCCTCGTGACACCTCCCTCCCATTCATTTGGGCCTTTTTTTTTTCTGGAGCAGAATGCACTACACCGGCATCCAATCGTAGCTAGCTGTTTTTTAGATGGGAATCTGAGGCAGCCTCCGCGTCAAATTACCATCCAAAAAAGCCTGTGTGAACCCGGCCTTAGTATTCACCTGACACTGATAAGAAATGTAATAGGTAGAGATCAGCGAGTAGTATTTGATCGAATACCTCGCCTGCATAGATATTGATGTAATCGGTCGAATACCATGCGGTAAACGCAGTAAAAATTCGATGCCCCTCCCACCTTCCCTGGCGCTTTTTTACACCAATAACTATGCAGGGGAGGTATTCGATCAAATACTACTCGCTCATCTCTAGTAATTAGAGATGAGTGAACACTGTTCGGATCAGCCGATCCGAACAGCACGCACCCATAGAAATCAATGGAAGAGGGGCCACACGGTGGCTCAGTGGTTAGCACTGCAGCCTTGCAGCGCTGGAGTCCTGGTGTTCAAGTCCCGCCAAGGGCAAAAAAACATCTGCAAGGAGTTTGTATGTTCTCTCGGTGTTTGCATGGATTTCCATCCCATATTCCAAAGACATACTGATAGGGAAAAATGTACATTGTGAGTTCTATGTGGGGCTCACAATCTACATTAAAAAAAAAAAAAAGAAATCAATGGAAGCACCTGCGACGCAGGCCGGCCGCCGGCAAAGTCAGCGTCACGTGTGCTTCCATTCAGTTATATGGGTATGTGCTGTTCGGATCGGCTGATCCGAACAGTGTTCGCTCATCTCTAGTAGTAATAGGATGAATAGTAACTATAGAGCAGCCCTCACACAGTATTACTATGACCTGAAGGAGCTCACATCTCTTTAATGAAAACCACCTCACAGGCAGACTTGTGTAGTTGCCCATAGCAACCAATCAGAGCTCAGCTTTCACTTTACCTCAGCAGCTTCAGTGATGAAAGCTCCTGTATAGTAAGCAATAATGACAATCTTACTATGAGGCAGTTTTTGCCTGACCAATATTGCTGCTCAAAAAGGTTGCTTGCACACTACTGTATTTTTCACGGGTCTCCAGGCCGTGGATTCTACAGCTCCATAGACTTCTATGGAGCCTGCAAAATTCACAGCTTTGTGCACAAAGAAGTCTATGGAACCACCAAATCCATGGCCCGGAAAAATACTGTAGTTGCAAAGCAGCCACTAAGGATACCATACATTTTTTGTCTGTGCGTGCATGTATGTGTGTGTGTGTGTGTGCACATGTGTGATCCATACGTATGTATGCGTGTGTGCATGCATGTGTATGGTCCGTGTATAAGTATTTGTGTGTGTGCGCGCATGCTTGTGTGTGTGTGTGTGTGTGCGCATGTGTGTGATCCATGTGTATGTATGCATGTGTACATGCACGAGTGTGGTCCGTGTATATTTATGTGTGTATGTGCGCATGTGATCCATGTGTTTGTGCTTGCGCAGTGAAAGTGTCCATGCGTGTGGTAGTTGTGTGTGAGTACGCATGTGCTCTGTTCATCCGTGGGCGTAGTGTGCATCCATCTGAGGGGGTTTGCATGCATGCGTGGTCCTTGCGTGCATGTGTGTATGTGTGTGTGTGTGTGTGGTGTGCATGTGGTATTTATGGGGTGGTGTTGTGGTATTTGTGGGGTGGTGCTTGTGTTGTGTGTGTCTAGAGTGGTCTGTTGTTTGTGTGGTGTGTTGTGGCATTTGTGTGGTGTTGTGCTTGTGGGTTGGTGTATGTGTGCTGTGTGATGTTTATATGGTGTTTGTGAAATGTTTGTGTGTTGTGGTGCGGCTCCTTTAGCAGCGACTTTTTGGCGCCATTGCTATAATCCGTCCCTGTCAGTCTCAACTGTTGTTTTCCCCTCAGCACTTTCACTTTCACCTTCACATTTCCCCATTATTTGTGTAGGGCCTAACTTCGGGGGCCCCAGTCTTATGACGGGGGGTGGGGGGTCGGTAGCGAGAAGTAACATGTGCAGTATTCTGCTACTGTGGGTGGAGAGGGGGCATGCCAAAGTTCACGCAAATCGGGCGGAAACTGTGGATTTGTATAGAGCAGACTACTACAGATTTTGAGTTTTACATATATATATATATAGTCATACAAGATATCTTACCCCTCACTCACAGTCTGTATTTTACTACATTCAGGCTGCGTGCTTGGCCCGTTCAGTAATGAGCCCCCTCCCCCCACAAGGGACTCGACCATGTGATTTCCTAATGGCTTCTATAATAACACACTGCAGAATGTCTTTACCACATCCTGACTGGACCTAATAGATAAACTAAGATTACAGACCTAAGAGACATTGATAGACTTGGTTTACATCTGCGCAAAGGTCCCTGGTGGACCTGAACCTGAACTTGATGGAGACCTGAACCACTAGAACAGCGGTTACCTGCAGATCCCCATGGACCACATGGATTATAATGGGATCCAAGGGTTTCCAACATTTTTTTACCGAAACCAGTAGAGACAAAAGTCCTCTGTGAAGCTGACAATCACTGGTGATGGCACAGGATCAGCTCCTAAATGTGCCATCACAGTGTTGAACAAGTACATGGACTGTGTATACCCGTAAGAGGCAACACTATATATATATATATATATATATATATATATATATATATATATATATATATATATGGCACCGGTAACAAAGACGTTAAACACAACTCTGACAGCATAAATAGTAGGATTCAGTCTCAGTGTTTTCATAGGGACAGCCCATGTACTTCCCATTTTAGAAGTTAATGCCTCCAGTTATTACAGCATATAATAGACAGCAGGATGTGGAGTCACTGTGCAACCTACTTGAGTTGGCTTTGGGCCATGGCCAAGGTCATTATCTAAGTATCCTCCCCAGATTTCACCCTTTTACCCACATATGGGGAAGTTGTCCCAGCATGCTGACAGATAGCCCTTTAAATTATTTACCTATTCAGATTTAGCCTGTTTGACATCACTAAAAAAAGGTCACTTTCACTTGATGTCAGATGAAACCATTGTTCTATGCAGGTTGCATATGATGAAGATAGGGCAGGGACAGATTTATGATGCATACACTCACACACCTACAATCCAAGGGGGTTTTGCATTTGATTTGAAATCTGACATCACATAAATGCCACATTTTTTAGTGATTTTTTTTATCTCAAATTTTGCAGTGAATTGTCTAAGTTGACTGGTAGCACAATATGGTAGGAATACTATGGTACTTTTTGGGGCTTTTATGGATTTTTTTTAATTATAGGAACATGTGAACAAAAAAAAAAACTGTAATTCTATAGTGTTGGGAGGAAGGGAAATGTAAATTGAAGCCTTCCAAGGCTGTGTATTGTGTTGATTTGGTTTGATCATTTTTGATCATTGTGTTATCCATTACAATCACTACTGTATATCCAGTATGATATCTTACACCCTTTTTACAATTGTTCTCTGTTGGATATGTTATTTCAGATGTCTGATGAAGGTCATATTGGACTGTTAATAAAATAGGAGTTTATGCTCACTTGCATCGCCTTTCAGCAGAATCCTCAATGTCTAGTTTGGAAAGTGACTTCCCGAGTTAGCAACCAGCTTCTTTTATAGGAGGTGGGCGGAGGGCCACCTTAAAGGGGCTCTATCAGCAAAATTATGCCGTATGAACCCCTTTAAAAAGGCTATTCAGGCACCGCTAATGGTATTTTAAAAGCCCCCCTGTTTTAAACTAAGACCGTAAAAACATATATGCAAATTATACTTACCGTGCACGGTGGGCGGTTCATGCACTGGTGGACTGGTTCCACCTTCCTCTGGTGTCATCTCACAGCGACGTCCTCTTGGGCTCGCTCTTCCATGCGTTCTTCTTCTTTTCTTCCGGTGTGTTGTGTTTAAATCCCACGCGTGCATTGTATCGCTCCCTCCGGAGCGCTACTGCTCATGCTCCAGCACCATTTTTGTCGTAGTTCTAAGAGGAACTGAGCATACTCAGTATGCTCAGTTCCCGCTAGAACTACGCTAGTGTACTTCCATTGAAAAAATGGCACCGGAGCGTGTGCTCCGGAGGGAGCGCTACTGCACACGTGCAGGATTTACACGACTCGCCAGAAGAAAACTACAACCCAATAGGGGGTTTGCAGGATTGTAGAAGGCGTATAAGAATATCCCAGGAGGACATCGCTGGAAGAAGACACCAGAGGAAGGCGAGACCGAAGATGACGTCCACCAGTGCACAAACCGCCCACCGTGCATGGTAAGTATAATTTGCATATATGTTTTTATGGTCTTAGTTTAAAACGGGGGGGGGGGGGGGGGATTTTAAAATACCATTTGCGGTGCCTGAATAGACTTTTTAAAGCCTTTTCTGATAGAGCCCCTTTAAGAGGAGGACAAGGCAGGGCAGCTAGTGCAGGCAGGGATGACAGAGTCCTACAGAATTGTCCCTTCTTCAGAAAGGACTTTCCTTTTGCCCCTGATATAGGTACAACACTTTTCGGTTGCAGATGGACCTGTAAAGGTTTTACCACAAAATCCAACTAAAAGATCATTTCCGTGAGAAAAAAGATCTGGTGATCAACACCAGGACAAATAAAACACCTACCGTATATACTCGAGTATAAGCCGAATTTTTCAGCCCAGTTTTTATGCTGAAAAAGCCCCCCTTGCCTTATACTTGAGTCAGCAAAAAAAAACAAAAAACTTTTTTTTTTTTTTTTTAGGAGGAAGGGTCTATGACCAGCCACAATATTAATGTATAGAATCACCCACAAAATAGTACAAAAAAAAAAAAATAAAAATTTTTTCTAAAAGTTCTAAATCCCTCCTTTCCCTAGAATACATACAAAAGTAGAAAATTACTGTGAAACACATACACATTAGGTATCCCTGTGTCTGACAGTGCCTGGTCTACTGAATATAGGGTATCTGCAGTGCTCCTGTTCCGTCAGGAAGAGGTTAATAGGAGCACTGCAGATACCCTATATTCAGCCAGACTGAATTCCAAGTGGGGGAAGAAAAAACAGTCCTCAAGCTCAGGGAAGGGGCAGACAGACAACCAAAACACCCCCTCCCCTTCCCTAGCACCCAGCAACTACTGCACCCAAAAACTCTGACCATTTTAATTTTTGAAATTTTCCAGTAGCTGCTGCATTTAAACCCACCACCACCACCACCAAGGTTTATACTCGAGTCAGTAAGTTTTCCTAGTTTTTTGTGGTAAAATTAGGGGCCTCGGCTTATATTTGGGTCGGCTTATACTCGAGTATATACGGTATTTCTATTAAAGCGTTTAAGAAGCAAGAGTACCTTAAAACCTCCATGTAGTTCTTGTTCCCTTCACATTCCCATTTAATGCAATGTTTCAAAATTATGTAAGGACATTGAGAGAGGCCATTTACATAGTCCAAGTAACTTATTTAATGTAGACCAATAGGTGTTAAGCATCTTAATAAAGGACAAAGCCATAATTATTAAACACGCCGAAAAAGGCCGTGCTATCGTCATATGGGACAAGAAAGATAGAAATTACCAGCCAGTGCAACACAAGTAATGAGTAAGATCAAACAAATATTTATCGTATTAATCATAGAAAGTAATTGACCTCAAGCTCATGAGTATTTGCTGCAACTAAACCCTATAATACCTGTCCTTTACGTATTGTCAAAAGAATACATAAGAAGCTGCGTAATTCACCAGGGAGGCCTATTGTAGCATCAACTTTCTTTGATATCTATCTTCCTGGAGAAAATCCTCACCCCATTAATCAAACATACTAAATACATTTTTCTTGACACAGGTAATTATTGGCAACAGATCAATCCAATGAAGAGTGCGTACTGGTTAGTAACCTTACACCTTAATGGCCTTTATATGTCCATTACACATGATAAAGGGGCTGTGAGCTGCTTATTCTCTGCTCACAGGAGCTGACAAAGCAGAGTTTGTTACTTCAGTTACTTTTTATGTGGACTAAAACTGGTTTTCACACAGAACTACTTATATTCCGGGATATTTTTTCTCCGGGATTATTTGCTCTCCACATGATGTGTCTGGAGTCACAGCGGCACATGATGTACTTGCGCCATAGCTTTAAATTCCTGCAAGGGGCTTGCATAGTTTGCACTGTTCCTACTACAGCTTCATAGCTTTTCTCTATGTTCTCCAAACTTCACTTCTCCTAAAGCAATCTAGTAAGTCATCTCTCATGTGGAAATTTTGGTACATTGCCAAACAACAAATCCATGGCAATGTGAATGATCTCCATGAAGAAACTTCGTCATGGCCGTAGGAACTACATCTCTACAGACTAACTTGAAAATGCATCACCAGCTTATTTGGAAAAATATTTATTTATTTGGCCTTTCATTGGATATGTCAGTGTTGGGGAAGGTGCCAAACTCGTGGAGCAGCAATTATGGGCAATGACAATACATGGCTTTTATGGCCCCCTGGGTTAATGTTTTGAGCAGTAATACTGTAATGTACATGTGAAGGATGGCTGCACACCTAGGCTGCAGACACTAGACAGCAGACACTCCACTGTAAACACTACCCTGGACTGATTCTACAACTGCCATCAGGAGACTATAAACTCTCTCTATAACCCCTGCCCAGTGGCCTGTGATTGGCCAGGGAGTACCAAGGCATACATTTGAACTGGAGTGGGGGAAAAATATATCAGAGAATCACAACACAAATTATATTTAATATAGAACACACAACACGAGACAAAACAATACAACCTACGGGTACCAAGAACAAACAGAAAAATATAGCAGCTAACTCCGGGATGCTGCACCTGTTCCACCACACTTATACAGGCCCAATTCCAACACCGTGCATCACCATGGTACACCATGCAGGCCCATCTGCCTCTGGATCCTCCCATTCCCATTATTGCTTCCACACATAGGTGAACATAGCCTCTCTGCTGCCTGAGATGGACGATCAAAAGGGGGGGTGTTTGTGGGTGCTAGCGGTAACGTTACAATAAATACAATGCAGTGATACTCACAGGAGACGTCTTTCCACATTTCCTGACTCTTCCCTTTGGACCTCCATGACCACTTCTTCTAGCTGTGACTTGACTCTGTAAAGTTTGAAACACAGACTGCTCTCTTCTCCACGCACCCAACCCCTATATATATATAGCCCACAGCAGCCCCTGCAGCCTATATTATGCCCCACAGTTGCACACCCATGAACTATTATTATACTCAGGGGTCTTTTCAGACCTCGAGTATAATAATCCGAGCCCCAGTGGAGGTGAGGGAACATAACAAACACTGTTACTCACCTCTCTGGGATCCGATGTTAATCCTAGCAGGCTTTGGGCCTATATGGTAATGCCCAGACGTCACGTGGTCTAGGATATTACCATATAGGACCAAAGCCTGTGCTAGCAATAACAGGCTATTACTGCTAACACAGGCTTCGGGCCTTTATGGTACTGCTAGAACAGGCTTTGGCCTATTTGGTAATATCCCAGACCATGTGACGTCTGACACATTACCATATAGACCCGAAGCCTGCTAGGATTTACATTGAATCCCGGAGAGTTAAGTAACATTGTTGATTATGTTCTCTCACTTGCCCTGGGGCTCCGATTATTATACTCGGGGGTCTGAAAAGCAGTAGTGGCATCGCGGCCTGGGCCCCAGCCTATTCATTACCACCCACTGCGGCCTATAGTACAAGGCGGAGGCGGCAGTGAGAAGGTCCAGGGAGGTTGGTAAATAGGCCGATAGGGAGATACTCTAGCAGGTAGCGGCATATTATAAAACAAAAAAAAAAGTTATTATACTTACTGACCTCGATACTGATGCTGATGCGCCCGCTGTCGCATCCACTTCTCCCGGCAGACGTCTGCATATCAGCGTAGGTGGCGTGATGACGCCGCCTACGCTGATACGTAGACGTCTGAACCAGCGCAAGGAGAACGGAAGCACTCCTGCGCTGGTTTAAAGAAAAAAAAAGTAAAAAATAAATAAAATTGTCCGGGCTGCCGCCCCCCTCCGGTGCGCCGCCCGAGATGGGCTCCTCACCTTGCTTCATTAGAGGTGCGGCGCTGCTTCCACCCCCTTACTCTACTGTATCCGGCATCAACTTTCCCGCTGGATGGTCTTCACAAACTACAACTGGGCAGTGTTGCCAGTGACAATGGCACCAATATTGGAGCTGTGCTGAAGTTTGGTCAAATAATATGTTGTCCTTGTATGACACGTGCTGAATTTGGTAGTGTGCTGCTTTATTAACATATAGTGGCTTAAAGAAGGTGCTTCTCATGGCGATAAAAGTGTCTGCACACGTCAGCCATTCTTCTGTGGCTAAAAAAAACCCTGCAGAACCTCTGAACATTCTGCAACGTTCCAACTCTGTGAAATTGCACCTTGAACATGGTGGAGGGTCTGTGTGAGCAGCAGAAGGCAGTGAATGATCATGAGCAAGCAGCTGACTACAGGGACAAATGTGATATTTCAAGATCCGCCATTGGAGGCTCATGAGGGACTTGTGTTGCCTTCTCAGGCTTCTCAACAAAGACTCTCCTTTAGATACAGGGGGAGCCCTTGACATATCATATCATAGGAGGAGGCTGACCTTTATTGCTTTCAAAATGATAAGGGATGATGATGACCACACTGACCAAGAAGAACAATCTGTGTCTGAAAAAACAAGTGTGTCGCATTTACAAGTCATCAAAATGGGCTTTTTTTAATGACTATTGCTTTTTGCAATATAACTGAAATACATATATAAAAAAAAAGCCACAGGAAAGCACCTTTTTCCAAAAAAAGGGGAAGTTTTAATGTAAAAAACGTAAAACCAAAAGTGGCAGCACAGTCTATGGTTAAAGTTTGTATACATTGTTTACCACCTATTTTTTGTTTTTATATATAGACATATTACTTTTACTTTGTCATAACTTTAGCTGTGTTTGCCATAGAAAGCTAGAAATCAGCTAGACAGAGTCCTAGAAGTCCTGACAGTGTCATACACTACCTTTATAAGCCAATTGAAACTCTGGTTTAAGCCTAACTTATTTGACCTAAAACAAATCTTTGGAGAGAACCACCAGAACCCAAAACTAAAAAATCTTCAGAGGTTACATTGAGTAAGTATATAGGAAAATGTATACCTATAGGAAAAATATCCGGGGCCCCACAAGACGTAAATGCTGTGATTTGCCCCCGGTGGAAATGCAGCGGGAAAAATTGCGATATTTTACTGTAGAGGTAAACAGGATGGGATTCTAGCAAATCCCATGACCACTTTGCAGTAAAAACTGCTGTGCAGGCACGCCACGAATTTCCAAACCTGACGCGGTTTTGGAAGTCGCAGCATGTCAATTAAACCTACCTGCTGAAATGATGGCGGTTTCCCCATAGGTATAATTGTAACAGAAAGTCCGTGGAGGAGCTTTCTGTTTAAAGTAATGCAAGAAGAACTGCGATGCATTACTGACACGGTTTTTCACGCAGTGCTTTATTGCTGCCGGATGTTCCGTGGAGCCTTAGTCTATAGGTCAGAATAAGTAGGACCCTTAAATAATGGTAATGAAAAGTTGGTCACTGGGGACCAAGGACAAAAGCAGAGTTACTAAATTGATTTTACCTCTGTATGTACAGAAGAATCCAAATGTAAAGCACCATGGAATTAATGGTGCTATATAAATAAACAATAATAATAATAACCTGCAGTAGTTGATGTACGTGTCACCAATGCTGGTGATGATTCAACTGATATGCTAAACTAGATAAACATAGAAATGGTCCACACCAAACTACGTGAGCAAGGCTCCGGGTCCTAATATTTTTGCAGGTGACACCAAGTTATATAGTACTGTCTACGGATAACGTACATAGGTTACAATCAGACTTGGACAAACTGAGTGTTTGGGTATCCACATGGCAAATGAGGATCACGGTGGATAAATGTAAAGTTATGCATCTGGGTAAAAATAATCTGCATGAAACAAATGTTTTAGGGGGAGTAAACCTGGGAGAGTCACTGGTGGAGAAGGAGTGGGGTGTTCTTGTAAATCATAGATCAAATTCGAGCATGCAATGTCAATCAGCTGCTTCTAAGGCCAGCAGTATATTGTCATGTATTAAAAAAAGGTATGGACTCGTTGGGAAGGAATGTAATATCACAGAGTAGGACATAGGGGGAGGGAAAAAATATGTTCCAATGCGAAGAAACCAAAAATCACTGACAGGTTAGATTAATAAAAACTAGGTTATCCAAGATGAACAATCAACAGAGCCCTTAACATCACTTCCAAAATTGCTAGGCACACTTTGCTCTATACATCTTAGGGTCCATTCACACGGAGTAATGTGACGCGTGATGTGGCACATATACGGCGTGTGATACTTTGCACGCCGTAAAAGCTCCCATTGATTTCAATGGGAGCCTGGATCGTATACGCCGCGTTATTTTGCGGCCGTGATTTTGCGGCACGCGACACGTTACTCTGTGTGAATGGCCCCTAACGAAGATCAGAGGGATCAATCTACAGAAAATAACATTTATTTTTCCACTAACTTCAGTACATATTATAGTGATATTGTTAATTTCATCAAGGGTAATCTACCAATTTTAAGACAAGATGATATTTTAAGCAGTCTGTTGTCTCAAGGCTGCAAACTCATCTCCAAAAGGGGAAGGACAATAGGAAATTTTCTTTCCCTGAGTCTTTATATGGATAGAACAATCAAAAAGTCAAGCACATGGTTAGATTTACAAAGATGTTTTAAGTATGTCTAGATGTCAAACTTGCAAATACGTTGATAAAAGTAATTCTTTTCAGAACTCCTCACGGGATCGTGAATATAAAATCAAGGAGTTCATGAATTGCACTACAGATCACGTTGTGTACATGGTCAGTTGCAACATATGCAATCTTGACCATATAGGAAGCACAATAAGACCAGTCAAACAGAGAATTTCTGAACATCTTCAAAATATTAACAGTAAGGGTCTTTCCAAAAGTACAGGAGTATCTAAGCACTTTTTGCAGGTTCATCAAGGGGATGTTACATCGTTCTAATTTAAGGCTATAGAAAAAGTAGCTAAATTACCCAGAGGAGGAGATCGCATACACAATTCAGGGTAAGAGAAGCCGCATGGATTATGAAATGAAAACCCTAAAGGTATGAACCTAAGGAATGATTTAGCATATATATGTCGCAGGGAAATGATGAAACTAGGGATTTGATCAAATTCTGGAAGATGTTAAAATAACAACTCTGTTGGGTCAGTTCCCTAAAGAAAGTCAGTGATTTGATCAAATCCCTGACTTTAGTGAAATGATGAAATAATATTGTTTAAGATTAGAGATGAGCGAACACTAAAATGTCTGAGGTTCGAAATCCGATTCGAACAGCCGCACACTGTTCGACTGTTCAAACGGATTTCGAACCCCATTATAGTCTATGGGGGGAAATGCTCGTTTCAGCTCGTTTTCAGTTTCAAGTCCACGAGTGACGGTCGGGCTGGATTCTGCTTGAAGTCTTCTCCCGGCGCAGGGTCCCCGCGTCCTCTTCCAGGTGGAATTCACTCTGCCTAGGCATCGGGGCCTAGGCAGAGCCAACTGCGCATGCGCAGTTGGCTCTGCCCAGGCCCGACGCCTGAGCAGAGCCGACTGCGCATGCGCGTGTATGTGCGTGCATGCCCGCGCATGCGCAGTCGGCTCTGCCTAGGCCGGATGCCTAGGCAGAGTGAATTCCACCCGGAAGAAGACGCGGGGACGCAGCGTGGAGAAGACTTCTAAAGGTAAGAGAAGAACCAGCGTTGATTGGCAGAATGTATAGCATTCTGCCAATCAATGCTGGTTCTGCATCGAACCTTAAACTTCGAACAGCTAGTAGTGTTCAATCAAGTACGAGTATCTCGAATACCGTAGTATTCGATCGAACACCTACTCGATCGAACACTACTCGCTCATCTCTATTTAAGATATGAAAAGTATTGATTTAGTAATAGCATGCATTATTACATGTAGAGTAGTTAACACAACAATAGTCATTGAAACACAAATTATTTATTCTAAACTAATTAACAAAACAAATAGGTACTTAAACTGATATTTTTTTAGTACCTACATCATCAGTTTTACCATAATAGTCCTGTGTATGATTCCGTTGTAGTGTAAGTAGTTGTACTAATTTTAAATTGTTCAATGACTGTGAAGCTTTTTCTATCCTTTCGTGAGTCCACAAAGGTTTTATCATGCCGCTTGTTAAAAACATGTCCTGATAGTTTCATTAAAGGGGCTCTATCATTGGGAAAAGTCATTTTTAACTAAGCACATCCTTGCATAACCTTTAGAAATGCTATTCCACACCTACCTTTTGTATGTAGATTGCCTCAGTGGTTTTTGAATGAGCCCGTTTTTATGAATATGCTAATTAGCCTCCAACCAGCACAGAAAGTTCCGACAGACTCTTCTCTGCTATTCTCTCCTGTGTGTGCAAGCAGGAAGCTGAGTCATCTTCAGCGGCAGCCTGTGCTGTACACATACATAGGAAAGAATAGAAGAGAGGAGTGCACGATGAGACTTCTGGGGTGCACCAAGAGGCTAATTCAAAAACTACTGAAGCAATTTACATACTAAAGGTAGCTGTGGAATAGCCTTTCTAAAGGCTATGCAAGGATGTGCTTAGTTAAAAATGACTTTTTCCAATGATAGAGCCCCTTTAAACTGTTCTTCAGATACAAATTTCGGCAGGATTAGATTTTTTTTTTCTATATCTGAACCCATTTTTCATGTACGTCACGTCAGAAGCGTGTCACGTTGGCCGGCACGGTTGCCAGAGGGGAGCGGTGAGGAAAAGGGGGAGTGGTAACAAGCAAAACATAGAACTTGTCTTATTTCCGGTTAGTTTTAAAAAAAAATCAGAACCCATTTTTCGTGTGCGTCGCGTCAGAAGAGCAGCACGGAGAGGTGAGGTAAGCCTGGTTTCACACAGGGTTCTTTGGACAGAATTTTGATGTGAAATTCGCCTCAGAATCCAGCTAAAAAAAACACCTCCCATTGACTTCAATGGGATCCATTCACTTCCTTTTTCCGTGAGCAGTTTCTTCCCACTTGCAGGAAAAAGAAGTGACCTGCCCTTTCTTGCTGCAGATTCCATGGCGCGACACTCCCTCCCAACGAAGCCCATTCATTTGGGCCTAATCCAGTGAGGTATACCACAACTGTTGGAATTCCGCAACAGTCGTGGCTATCCGTGGGAGGCGTTTTTTGGTCCGGATTCTGAGGCAGCTTCCCATGTAAAAATCCAGTCCAAAGAACCCCGTGTGAACCCAGCCTCAAGGGGGATTGATAACAAGAGAAACATAAAGCTAGTTTCATCGTTTCACTGCAACATATATATTAATTACAATAATGTCATAACAATCAACTTACCTTCATTCTTAGTTTGCAGAATCATTCCTTCCTTGTGGCTCGGTACGTAATCCAGTGTCAACTTTAGATTAATAAAGTTTTATCAAGGTATACTACTCTCTGATAGCTCCTCTATGCGCAATGTAGTACTGGATACTAATGGTAGCCATTTATGGTAAGGGAAACTTTGATTGCTAACAGCACAGCATATCCCTTTCTTGTTCTGAATGAGCATGCGCAGTGTGGCATTGGATGTAGATTTGCAGCTTTATTAAGGGAAACTTTTGCCATTAACAATGTTTTCCAGCGTAGCATATGCAGTGTGAGATTATATACAGTGGTAAGGAAATTGTAGTTGTCATCGGAATCTTTTAAAGTAATTGCAGTGCAAAATTATAATCTGTACAAGTTAATTTATCATTCTATTTGTTCAGATATTGAATGCATGAACTCTTTACTACTTGTACATTTGTATATTATATTTATATGTTTTTGATACCATACACAACATATGTTTTTAATAGTTTTTTATTATGTGTTACTTGCAACTAGAGTACAAAACAAAACTGGGTGTTTTATTGTTGGTCATGTGACTTGTGTCAAGTGTAAGGATTTTCCACTAACTGTTATCCACATATAAGGCATGAGCAACACAACACTTTCAGCTACGACTAAGGAAACAAAAGTGTTCCGAAACGCATCAGCTAGACTCACTATGTTGTTTGTACAGTTGAGGCAATGCAAGACTGCAACCTCAGATTTTATGCCGTATCCTGAATAATCATTAAAAGTTAAGTTTTACATATCATTGGTGCAGTCCTATCTGGAATTTGATGTCCAGTTTTGGGCACCAGTTCATAGAAATTTCCTAGAGTTGGAAAAGGTTCTATGGAGGGCCACGAAACTGATAAGAGGCATGAAGTCTAGGAGAAGGGATTAAGGGAGGTAAATTTGTTCAGTATTGAGAAGAAGGTAGACAATAGACCCATGATAATACAGTCCTATGAAAAAGTTTGGGCACCCCTATTAATCTTAATCATTTTTAGTTCTAAATATTTTGGTGTTTGCAACAGCCATTTCAGTTTGATCTATCTAATAACTGATGGACACAGTAATATTTCAGGATTGAAATGATGTTTATTGTACTAACAGAAAATGTGCAATATGCATTAAACCAAAATTTGACCGATGCAAAAGTATGGGCACCTCAACAGAAAAGTGACATTAATATTTAGTAGATCCTCCTTTTGCCTCTAGTCACTTCCTGTAGCTTTTAATCAGTTCCTGGATTCTGGATGAAGGTATTTTGGACCATTCCTCTTTACAAAACAATTCAAGTTCAGTTCAGTTTGATGGCCGCCGAGCATGGACAGCCCGCTTCAAATCATCCCACAGATGTTCAGTGATATTCAGGTCTGGGGACTGGGATGGCCATTCCAGAACTTTGTAATTGTTCCTCTGCATGAATGCCTGAGGATTTGGAGCGGTGTTTTGGATCATTGTCTTGCTGAAATATCCATTCCGGCGTAACTTCAACTTCGTCACTGATTCTTGAACATTATTCTCAAGAATCTGCTGATACTGAGTGGAATCCATGCGACCCTCAACTTTAACAAGATTCCCGGTGCCGGCATTGGCCACACAGCCCCAAAGCATGATGGAACCTCCACCAAATTTAACAATGGGTAGCAAGTGTTTTTCTTGGAATGCTGGGTTTTTTGGACGCTATGCATAATGCCTTTTTGTATGACCAAACTACTCAATCTTTGTTTCATCAGTCCACAGGACCATCTTCTAAAATGAAGCTGACTTGTCCAAATGTGCTTTTGCATACTTCAGGCGACTCTGTTTGTGGCGTTCTTGCAGAAACGGCTTCTTTCTCATCACTGTCCCATACAGCTTCTCTTTGTGCAAAGTGTGCTGTATTGTTGACCGATGCACAGTGACACCATCTGCAGCAAGATGATGCTGCAGCTCTTTGGAGGTGGTCTGTGGATTGTCCTTGACTGTTCTCACCATTCTTCTTCTCTGCCTTTCTGATATTTTTCTTGGCCTGCCACTTCTGGGCTTAACAAGAAGTCCCTGTGGTCTTCCATTTCCTTACTATGTTCCTCACAGTGGAAACTGACAGGTTAAATCTCTGAGACAACTTTTTGTATCCTTCCCATGAACAACTATGTTGAACAATCTTTGTTTTCAGATCATTTGAGAGCGGGCTGTCCATGCTCGGCGACCATCAAACTGAACTGAACGTGAATTGTTTTGTAAAGAGGAATGGTCCAAAATACCTTCATCCAGGATCCAGGAACTGATTAAAAGCTACAGGAAGCGACTAGAGGCTGTTATCTTTGCAAAAGGAGGATCTACTAAATATTAATGTCACTTTTCTGTTGAGGTGCCCATACTTTTGCACCGGTCAAATTTTGGTTTAATGCATATTGCACATTTTCTGTTACTACAATAAACCTCATCTCAATCCTGAAATATTACTGTGTCCATCAGTTATTAGATATATCAAACTGAAATGGCTGCTGCAAACACCAAAATATTTAGAACTAAAAATGATTAAGATTAAGATTAATAGGGGTGTCCAAACTTTTTCATAGGACTGTATGTCTCTAAAAGTGCCCAACAGAAAATTTGCATGTCTCCTAAGTGTCTTATATGAAAAGTTGTTATGTTCTGAACATGTTGCTCACCTAAGTGTCACTATAAAGTTATGTCAACACTAAGATAAAAAGGAAACTTACTCTAGCATCACCTTTTGAATGGTAGCTCCTATAGATAAATGCCTAGTTTTCTATGATACCTAGAGATATTGCATGGGAATAAAGCAAACTAGAACATCTGTTTCATGGTTATTGGCCCTCATCAGTGCTAAGCCAGGTACTGGTTTGGCTGAGTGAGTGATCATAGAAGTGGGTCAGAGGGAGTATTGTATCTCCTTAGGGAGATGTCGCTTTTGCAGTCCACATTGTGTTGACAGACCATATATGCTCTACTTAGACTCTACATACTGTAAGGAAGCCTGTAGTAGTGACATCTTCCTTAGGAGATACAGTCCTATGAAAAAGTTTGGGCATCCCTATTAATCTTAATCATTTTTTGTTCTAAATATTTTGGTGTTTGCAACAGCCATTTCAGTTTGATATATCTAATAACTGATGGACACAGTAATATTTCAGGATTGAAATGAGGTTTATTGTACTAACAGAAAATGTGCAATATGCATTAAACCAAAATTTGACCGGTGCAAAAGTATGGGCACCCTTATCATTTTATTGATTTGAATTCCCCTAACTACTTTTTACTGACTTACTGAAGCACAAAATTGGTTTTGTAACCTCAGTGAGCTTTGAACTTCATAGCCAGATGTATCCAATCATAAGAAAAGGTATTTAAGGTGGCCAATTGCAAGTTGATCTCCTATTTGAATCTCCTCTGAAGAGTGGCATCATGGGCTACTCAAAACAACTCTCAAATGATCTGAAAACAAAGATTGTTCAACATAGTTGTTCAGGGGAAGGATACAAAAAGTTGTCTCAGAGATTTAACCTGTCAGTTTCCACTGTGAGGAACATAGTAAGGAAATGGAAGACACCATTGTTAAATTTGGTGGAGGTTCCATCATGCTTTGGGGCTGTGTGGCCAATGCCGGCATTGGGAATCTTGTTAAAGTTGAGAGTCGCATGGATTCCACTCAGTATCAGCAGATTCTTGAGAATAATGTTCAAGAATCAGTGACGAAGTTGAAGTTACGCCGGGGATGGATATTTCAGCAAGACAATGATCCAAAACACCGCTCCAAATCCTCAGGCATTCATGCAGAGGAACAATTACAATGTTCTGGAATGGCCATCCCAGTCCCCAGACCTGAATATCATTGAACATCTGTGGGATGATTTGAAGCGGGCTGTCCATGCTCGGCGACCATCTAACTTAACTGAACTTGAATTGTTTGTCCAAAATACCTTTATCCAGGATCCAGGAACTGATTAAAAGCTACAGGAAGCGACTAGAGGCTGTTATCTTTGCAAAAGGAGGATCTACTAAATATTAATGTCACTTTTCTGTTGAGGTGCCCATACTTTTGCACCGGTCAAATTTTGGTTTAATGCATATTGCACATTTTCTGTTAGTACAATAAACCTCATTTCAATCCTGAAATATTACTGTGTCCATCAGTTATTAGATATATCAAACTGAAATGGCTGTTATAAGCACCAAAATATTTAGAACTAAAAATGATTAAGATTAATAGGGGTGCCCAAACTTTTTCATAGGACTGTATAGTACCCTTCTGACCCACATCTATGACCTCCCACCTAGTCAAACCAGTACCCTGTTTTACACTAATAAGTGACAATAAACCCAATATGTCTGCAGATGGGTCTCTCTTTATTTTGGTAGAGATACTCTGGCTTGGCTTTATTCCCAAAGTAACCAGGTTTCAAAGAAAAACAAGCATTGATCTGTAGAGAACTACCCTCCAAAAGGCGGCACTAAAGTGAGTTTTCCTTTTTCCATAAAGGAGAACTTAATTGCATATTTATTTCCCAAATTCCTGGTAAAGAATACTGTTAGATTCTACATGCCATAAAGCGGCCTGCAAAGGTGACATAGTAACCAAGTCAAAAGGGTTGTTAAGAAAAAAAAACAGTACATTTTTATCAGTCTGCTTTTTTGATGCGTCGTTTTGTTTGTGCTGCTTTAACTGTTTTTCACAGGCTTATGAGGCCAAAGTGTTTCAGTATTCTGTTTTGCTCCCTTCTATCTGGACCCTCCTACTTGACAAACTGGTGTTGCCATCTATTTCTCAGGCATCCATTTCATTGTCCTGGAACGAAGTAGTCAGTATGGATACTTGACTGTCTATTTTTAGGTTTAGTTGTTTTTTTTACAGGTTGCACCTATCACAACATACACACACAGCGCCATAGTATTTGGTTTAATCCTGTCAGTCTTTGTGGCCGCGCTCTGGTTGTTACAAGAGGAGCTGTTCTCAGCAGCAGGTGCTGAGGGGAGAGAAAAAAGAGAGGAAAGGGAGGGAGGGACGGAGGGAGGGAGGGAGAGACTGGAGAAGAGGGGAGGGAGTAAAGAGGAGGGAGGGAGAGAGTGACAGAAAAGAGACACACAGGAGAGAAACAGAGGGAAAGGAAAGAGAGACAGAGGGGAAGCAGCCAAGGAGGGGGCCACAGAGACCCATCTCCCCTATTATCCTGGACATTTTAGAGGTAAGAGCAGTCCTCTGGAGAATATGCCTGGTTGTACTGGTGTGTTCTGGTTCTGCAGCATCAGGTAGTGCCATGCAGGATTTGCTACAACTCTGGTTACTCATCCCCTATCCCCTTTCCGTCCCTAACCCATGCCTCTTATGTATGTCAGATGTCTCCTAGAGCAGAAACGCTTTCTTAAAAGCTTAAGCCCCATTTTTTCCTTGCGTAAAGCTATAGAACTGTTCAGATTAGTAGGTGATTTAAGCAGCAAAGCCTCATGGTCACACTTTGGATCTAATTGTAAGATACTGTATATAATTATATGCTCACACAATCCCATACACTAGGAGTGGGGCTGCTTCTTGTGGGTAGAAATTCAATGCTTTGATCTACTCAGAGATGTGATTTGGAGGAGAGACAGATGGTGAGCACAGGATCTGCCTAGGAACATGAATCTAGGAATGAAAAATACCCCAGAGGCCATAAACACTCAGTGTATGAGAAAGCATTGTAGTGTTATTATCTTCTTGGCTTTATGGCTTTCAACCTATTCAATGGTTTACGATCTATAGATATTAATGCAAGTCGGTAAAACAGCTCTAACATCTTACAATCTAGTTACCCAGTGTGTTCTGTGGAATAGCGTTTTGTCTTCTAGCTCATTATATATTGGCATATATGAAAGCATTGTATCATTACATTTCCATTCCAAGTAATTACTGCAACCAATAGGTGGTCATTAATCATTATATATTTATATATGCATATCTATATGCGCTATATGTTATATATTACATACTATTCTTATTTTGACATCTATACATTTCGCCACCATGCCTGAAATTGGGATATCTGAGGTCAGTCTTATAGGCTTTAGTCATTCACGAAGGAGGATGGGAGTGGCTGAGTGACTCTTTCTTAAATGCTTCAGGTCTGATGCAGATGGCCGCTGATCTCCTAATAATAATAATCTATTGGAATGGACCTGTTTACCCCATATGGTAGCAAGATTTTCTAGCAGTGAAATGGTTAAACCTATTTGATAAATGACAAAGTAAAGAGAGGAATCTGCTTTATCAGGAGGAGACTGAAGTTGGACAGAATTCTAGAAAAATAACAGGTGTTCAAGATAGCGCTCCTGGATCTTCAAGCGCAAACACTGATGTTCTACTTGGAATAATGTTTTGGGAATTATCATCATTTGATTGATAAATTCAGTGATTTCCAAATGGTCTCTGAACCTGAGATGAGACTTCATAAGAAAAGAATGTGATGAAACTTCCATTACTGCCTTGTTCCTGGATGATCAAAGTTTTGTCTCTTTTGTGCCTTCGAATTGTGTTATTATTATTTTCCAAGTTTTTCATGCCATGTAATATATAACAACCCACTGTGAAGCTTTAATGGGAATAATTGTATGTATATTCTGATCTGTGTTTGGTAGTTAAGTATTGAGACGGGAGGAAATCTGTGTTTTCTATACTTGATAATGGTGGCAGGCAGTGGCCTTCAGTAGCGATGTGCTCATAGCTGCATTTTCTTCCTATAAAGTCAACCATGCTTATAGCGTGTGCTTCTGTAAATAATTCTGTCACATTTCCCATCAGCAAGATGCAAGGAGGCTGGATTCACAATGTGATTTGATGTGAAGAGCTTCCAGTGAGGGTGGATACTGTAACTCTGGAAGATGTCTATACAAGACAGTACATATTCCAGAGAGCGGTGGACTGATCATGATAACAAACCTCGAGAAGTAAACATATTTTAGGATAAACTATATTGAAATGTTGTCTGGTAGATATCCCCATATCTCCCTCCCAGAGTAGTGTGTAGTATTGGGTCAGATTGGCCCACTAGATCCTCCTTCAGTTCACGATACTGTTTAAAGTATCAGTGGACATGTTTTGTATAGATCAGGGATACACACCCTTTGTCGGTCTGAGGCGCGCTTGTTTTTTGCAGAATTTGTATTATTTGGTGTATATATTTCGGAATATTTTTATTATTTGTTTTTAATTGCAAGTAATAAAAATAAAAGAAATAAAGGCCACTAGGCAAGGATGAGAAGACTAAAGGATCTTCTTTTCTTTGTTTTGATCACTATTAAAAAATGGCGAACAAGGGTTTTTATTTAATCTTTTATTGAGTTTTCAGAGAAAAAAACAACATACTGTAATAAAAAGAAACATGGACAAAAATAGACTAAGATAAAGAATATCACAAAGTAAAATTTTGTAATCAGGACATATGAAATAACAGAGATACTTGCAATAGACATTGATACTCTTAACAACTACACCAAACCCCCCTCTCTTACCCACCCTGAGAACTTCATGGGAAAGAGAAATATAAATCACCTATAGGAGGTCATCATGAAGCAATATTATGTACAGGGATCACTAAACATCCCATGTTCCCAGTCAGGCTCTGTACTAAATATCAAGCAGTATGCCTAAAAATCAACACTGTTTCCCTGATTTCCCCATTACCTAACAATTGTTTATGATAAGTGCCTATTCCTTTTTAAAAAAAAGGCCTTTGCTCCTTTTTCTTTGGCCCACTCTGTCTCCAATCTATCCACAAGCATAATATTTGAGCCAGGAATTCTGAGAATGGGGGAGTGGAGGCCTGTAACCTATGCGCCAATAGTACTCTTATAGCCACAAAAATATAAATTTGGATGATTGTATCTGGGAATGAAAGGGAACAGTTGCAATGAGAGAGAGAGAAATATGCCACTTTTGGTTAATCAGATCACCCAAGTCCTTTCAGTAACTCTGGGTGGTGGGACATGTCCAAAGCCTATGAGTCAGATCCGTGCCTGGTTGGTTGAATTTGGAGCATGTGACTGGTCTGGTCTGGTAGGGTTAGCCGGGAGATTAATGTCATAGATCGCCCTGTGGAGGATTTTTAAATGTGTTTCCCGCCATTTCTCCTTGATCACCAGATGGCGGAATAAGACGTACCATTCAGATGCGAGATCTGGATCTTGAAATATGGTCAGCCATTTGGTCAATAGCATATCTGACTATGCATCGCCTGTGTGCACCCTCAGATGACAGTACAAGGAGGAAAGCGCTCTAAAGCGTCAAAGAGTTGTTACCTATTCTCTCTAGAAAGATCCTTCATGCGAGACAACAAGAAACTCTTTACTTGAGCATAACAGCGACATTTTCAGTAGGTAATTAATAATGTTCCCTGAATTCACTGTAATTCCTGAGTTCCTGAGGATGCAACATATGCGACACATACTGAATCCCATGTTCTCTTCATATCCTCAGTATCCCACGCCCCCATGCCAGGTGAAAATTCATGATGGCCCCATAGTAGCATATGCTTAGAGTAGATAAGTAAAACAGTAAAACTTTGTAGCAAAACAGTTTCTACTATGTTATTGCTTACCAGAACAACAGAGTTTAGAAAACAGGGTATCTTGGTAAGGTGTGTAGGTAGGATCCATGCTAGAGACCACAGATTTACTAAATTCAACCCTACTGCTATATTAGAATAATGGGAGGTATTATTAATCCAGTCCTGGCTGTGTCTCAATAAACTAGTTAACTAGTACATTCTGATGTCTTGAAGATTAGAACATTTCTTGTCTCTTGGTACTAGCGGCCTTTACTCCATAGAAACACAGTAAAAGCGGTGGATATCTTAATGACATCTGCCTATTTAAGTAATAAAGAGATAATCTGGAGTTGGTTACTCATTATTTTGATGAGTTACCAACTTGCCAATAAAGACAGAGGAAGGCTATTCCATCTCTTCAGTTCAGCTAACATTTTAAGTGAGAAGGGGATAGTACAAAGTATCTAAAAAATAGGGCGGCCTTCCAATGTTGATACCTAAGTATTTGACAGCATCACTGGTCAGTTTTACTCCTAAGCCACTTGACTCCTATTGTAGAGATCCGGTGGAAAGTTTAAGAAGCTCACTTTCACTGTAACTAACCCTGAACTGGAGACATCACCAAATGACCCAAGCAACTCAGGTTCATCTCTCACTGGGTCACTAAGAAAACCAACAAGTTATCTGGATACAGCGCAGTACTAAACAAGCACTGTTTCACCCAAATACCCGTTACTTTGGGAGTAGATATCAATAGCAGGGAGAGGGGCTCAATGGCTATATTAAACAAGAAGAGCGATAACGAGCACCTTTGCCTTATTGAGCTATAAAGCGCTGAACCCCATTATATCCATGACTGCCCCAACCATCCCCAGCCCATATTGTCAAAAGCTTTTTCAGCGTTGATGTTTAGTAGGGCGGGAGGTAGAGAGATCAGCCTTGGGGTCCAGCTGAACAGCATCCAGGACCACTAGAATTTTTTGGAAGTTCGAAACAGGTGACCTGCCCTGCACAAAGCCCACTTGCACTGGATATATTAGTGTCAGGAGTATTGAGGTGAGTCTATCAGCCATCATCTTAGCAACCACTTTTATGTCAATATCTAAAAGTGATATGGGGTGGTAAGAAGCGAACAGTGTGGGATATCTGCCTGGTTATAGAAATTGGGATTACCTTTCAAATAAAAGTTCTAAAGTTCAACTAGGGTTGGATATATGCTACTTTAAGACATTTTCCCTAAATCCATCTGGGTTCGGTTTTTATAGGCTCCCAGTCCAGAAATTGCTGCAGCCAACTCCCCCATAGTAATGTGGGGATTAAGGGATCCTTGACCCTCATCAGACAATGAGTTCACTGGATGCAGCCAATCCATAGTTGTTATTCAGAATGGAGGGACTTTTTGGTACAGGGATTTGTAAAAATCTGCCAGAATATGGTTGATTTTTATCAGGGGATGATTTAAGGGTCCCATCCCATACCAGAGGGCCTGAATATGCTCAGGGGCGGAGGGGTTAAATGACTAAGCTCTAAGTTGTCTTTGATTTTAACCATTGCTGAGGGGTGTAGCCAGTCAATCACAGCAATCCATTTTTGCTTTTGTCCTTATCTACTAACATTGATCGTAGCCCTGGAAGACGGGAGGTAAATCAAGGAGACTTGATTTGACTTTTGTCACTGTACACTTGAGCCACTGGCTGGCGATGTTATGGGGTACCTCCTCTAGATTAGTTGTTCAGCCAACAAACACCAACAGAAAGATAAATCTTTTGTCGCATTTCCTAGCAAAAAGTTTGAATGACTTTCTTATCTCTGTGTGAGCGGATGACACATATTGGGCTTAGCTCAGACGGCGCACAATTCCACTCACAAGGAGGTGGATGGCAGCATTGCTGTTACTGTAGCTCTTTTCTAATTGCTACAAGTTCACTTTCTCCCCAGAACATGGTCAAAAAATACAAGAAAGATATAAGCCCTTCAAATTGATAAAGAGAGAAGAAAAAGTTAAGTAGTTAAGATATATTAGGCTCTTTGGGGAAGAAAAAATACAAAAAGGAGAGGTAAGAAAGTATCCTGCCAGTTATTGGGCTAAACGTCAGCCTGATCTATGGTAAGATCAAAACTAAGGAACAAGTGATATTCCAGTTGTACAGGGGTATCAAATGATCTGATACATGGTGTATATACCTAATGTATAAAGATGCATAGTGAAATATACTACAAGATGTATGACAATTTTGGCACTTTCTGGATGTTATATGGCACCACTGTGCATTACATTGGGGGCAATGCCCATTTCAGAGGAAGAACACTGGAGAACTCATAATGCTACACCTGACAGCAATCCTAGTGATACTACAAGAAAAATAGACAAGCCCAGGGCTAAGGAACTAAAATACATAATTCAGTTAATAAGCAGGAGTCATAGTAACGCATAGGACTAGTATACAGTCAACATCCACTGTGTACAAAAACTATTAATAGCTACATTTCTATAGAAAATGGTGATGAGAACCCCACATTTTCCAAGGTGAATTAGCATACCTTGTGTACATCCACCAAAACTGATGTGAACAGTAGACCATCAAAAAAGGTAGAAAAGCAATAATAAAATGTACTAAATATACAATCAACACTACAAGAGAATCAAAGGTGGACCATGATACAAAAACGTACAGCCAAGAGACAGGGGAGATGCAATATCTGCAAAGTTATATCAAAAGCCTTATGCCTAGTTTCCTCAGCTCATTCCAAATATGAGGCTATGAATAATGATTATATAAAACATGTAACGCTAAGATGTCATTCAGCCTCACAAGTGAAGTCGTTTTTAATCTAAAAATCCAATGGACCTCTTGCTGCAAAATCAAGCAATCTCAGTTGTCCCGCCTAGATCAATGCCAATCATGCCTTGTGTCTGGTATACATGTCTAGCCAATGAGCTATCACAATTATACTGAGTATTCCCAAGATGGTTACTTCTTTCTGGAGTTTCTTAATACTTTTGCCTACATACTGAAGGTTATAAATACATGTAACATCTGCTAAAGGGGTAACAACTCCAAATCTGTCTTTGAAACCATTAATTGGGCTAGATCTGATTCTCTCCTGTATTTGACTAGGATTGGCTGCCCCATTATATGTAGCTATGGGTCTGAATTGTGTGGCCTGAACTATCCAGAAACCTCTGTCTCAACTCTTGAGCATGATTTATGAATTCTTCCATGGTCTAACAGTTCCATTTAAGATACTGGCTTTAAGGGATTGTGTGTGTGTGTGTGTGTGTGTTGGGGGGGGGGGGGGGTGATTATTCTCCCCACTTAACATGGAGTCTTTTTTATACCGACTGGTAAATTTGACTTACGTAATTGGAACAAAGATGTACATTTATTTATACGGTAACTTCATGGTACAAGCACGTTCAACAGAGACTGAAGGTCCAGATTTATTTTTGTGGTTAAGACAACACTGTCATAAAGTTGTTACATCTTTGACGCAATAAGATACATCTAGTTTGTGCTAACATTACAGAAGGAGGGCGTGTCTTAAATGCACCATGATGCGCCAAAATTTTGTTGGAGAATCCTGACTCAATGTAAGCCAACAAAAAGTGATTGGGAATATCATATAATTTACTGTTTGATGACAGGTCTTAAATAGTAATTCAGGAGGGGGAAGTATATTGGGTTCAAAGCCATTTTATGTACCTAAAAAAGTACCAAGAAGCTCTGAATGTATTTACAGACATTGTCACTAAAGAACTCAAGGGAATCATCTCTCATCTTGTTTCCCTGAGAAATCGGACACCTTTTCCACCCTTGCCTATCCATTACTAATAAATCCTCAGTTAAAGTGGAGAAAACTGTCATGCTGGACTCAAAACGTTAACAAAATATGTGTAAGGCCCTTTGAGGGATATTGAGTGTTGTGAGATACTGGCATTAGACTCCACAGACAGGTTTTGTACTGAACTTAAAGGGATGTTGACAGATATCTGATTAGTCAAGATAAGTTTGGCTTTTTGCTCCCTGTCTTCTCAGGCAAGCCACATTATATAGTCTCCTCAAGATTCACAAGGGAACAACAGACTAAAGAGAAGACCTATCATGTCAGGGGCTCAATCTATGTTAAAATTTGTGGATTTATTTAAAATAAATTCTTACCTCTTGTTATCGTACAGCCCTCCTATACAAAGAATGCCAAGTTCATCAGGCACATAGTGGGGACCCTATATGTATTAAAATCTTTGGCATTATTAAATGGATTATATGAATATTATGCTCCCGCTCCACACTGCACCCTCGCAATACAAAGTATTTCACTGGGTTTAGGTTGTAGTTTTGCTCCATAGACATCAATGGGTAGTTCTGCAGTAACTAAACCCACCACTTCACTTTGTATGGCAAGTAAGCAATCCAGTCCTGGCATGTAAACTTTATTTTGTATCATGTCTTTCCATTCCTTGCTTCTTTTGAGGTGACCATGGGAAGAATATGAAAATCTGTCTTCCATGATGTAATTAATCCTAATCCTAATAGAGGGCGCTAATTACATCATGGAAGGCAGATTTGCATATTCTTCCCATAGTTCCTTGCAAAGTGAAGTGCTAAAGGCTTAACAAGTCTCCACACACCTATATGGTGGTCTCTCCCTAAGGAGTGACAATATCCTCCGTAAGCACTTTCAGACAGGACCCTATATCCCACTGTTCCAGTTGGTCAGGCTCTATTCTGAGGTCTTCATAGCTCTTTTGGAGGGTTTCTCCTTAGTTGGTATCACTCATGTAGGCATTGTGGGCTTCTCAATTTACCTGCACACCAAGTGATCTTTTTGCACCAACATCTTGTGTTTTACTATCACAACTCTCCACCCAACTTGGACTCCTGCACTTGACAAACCATCCCTGTCCAGGGTTTTTGTTAGTTTTGATATAAAGGACGATCGTTCTTAGGCCCAGTTCACATCTGCATTCGGGCCATTCAGTTCCCTTCTCTGCATTTTTTTGTGTGGAAACTGAGCGGAAACCACACGGACCCTATTATAGTCTATGGGGTCTGCGGGTTTCCTTAGGTAACTGCTTTTTTAAGCGGATTAGATTTTTGTTCTGGGGGTCCCCAAACGGACTCTCCGAATGGAACCCCATGCGCAGATGTGAACCAGGCCTTAGGTAACTTATATGTCCATATGTCTGTATTTGTCTGCTGTCCACATGGTGTGAAGTAACAAATAATCTACTCCTGTATTGCAGTAAACATGCTATGTGTGCCAGCCAGATTTACCAGCCTGAATGGCACTCAGCTAAACTAAAGCGACATGCTGGCAAATCCGGCCAACGTTTAAAAAGGGCATAGCTAAAGAGCACTCAGAAATAACCATGCTTCATGGCAGTCTGGGCCCAGATAGAGAAGGAAAGGGAAATGGAAATGCTAAAATGTACAGGTGGGACATGGCGGCTGGTTGTGAGGAGAAGTTACGTAGCGAGGCTCAAGCTCAGCTTTATGCACATGGCCCATGAGAATTAAGTTATGCCCCTGCCTATAGGTTTATTTATGTTAAGATTTTCTAAACTAAATCCATATGATACAGATGTAAAATATAAAAGTTAACCTCTTATATAGTGTATCTAGTCTTCTTGCCGTAACATAATGCCCTTTGCAAGGGGCTAAAAGCGAGAATGCATGTTATGAATCATGAGGATGTTTTCCGGAGTATTTACCATTATTGATCAGGCGATAATGCACAAGCTGAGCAGTGTTTGCTAGATAAGTGGTGTTCAAGACACCTGTAATTATGTGTGAACACTGTCTGTGTAAATCTAGCTCCAATCCTTTTAGAAAATAAATGCCCCTTCCCCAAGAACACCTTAGTCACCAGTCATTATTTAGGTCTATATGCAGGGCAGAAAAGGAAAAGTGCAGTACAGATGTAAATCTAGCACATCAGTACTCCTAAAGGGAACATTAGTCAACACTGCGGCCCAGATATACTAATAGTTAAACTGTGTAAATGTAGGCAGTCTAAAATGTGCCAGATTTATCATAGCGGCTGATTCTGGATGTTAAATCTGGTATATGTTTAGACAGTCTGTTCTAAATTCATACCGCCTTCTAGTTGGCTTACTTAGTGGCATAAAATTCTGCTTCAGGGGGCTACCTGTCCTGCATACTGGACACATTTGGTTTAAAGGGGCATATTAGATCAGTTATCTTAGCATTGTACTCTGCTTCATCAGCCAAAGTACTAGCATTATGCTTCTTTTCAGACTCCTTTAGTATTGGTTATGTCACTCATCAGGTGTGCCCGCTATAACCCATAATATTTGCCCCTAGCAGAGGCCATTCCTGTTGGATCTAAAGATCATGTATCTTACTATATTGTTAATTCTACTAAATCTCAAATTCTAAATGTTGGTGTGAACAAGGCTCACTTAGAACCCTTTACATGCCCAATTTCCATATAAGTGGCAGGATACACCATTACAATATTTCGGAGTATCCCTTACAAGCCCTAGTTCAAGCTCTTTCCACCATATACTACTTACCCCATAGAGATTTTTATCAAAGAAAAAATTGCAATTTAAAGGATATCCTAAGCCTACTATCCTCCATTTTTTTTCCTGCCTCGACTTACCGTATTCTTATTTCACAAATGACTCAGGGAAATTTAAAGGAACATCAATATTTTATAACACATTGCTTACTTATACTCCAGGATCTAAGCCAGTACATGTCTTAAGATGGGAGAAAGATCTGCAAATTCAGAGCTTGCAGGAATGTTATTCAGGTCTGCGGTAGGTCTCTAAAGTCACTAGACGTTCTACCTACTGGGAAGTTGCTCCAAAACTCCTCCATTGGTGGTATAGCACCCCTAGCAGATCTATAAATTTGTCCTGAATTTTCTACCTCAGTACTAGAAGGGATGTGGTCAAATTGGCTCAGTGTCCACCGACACAATGTGACACATGTAACAATTTCATCATCAGTCTCTTTATCTTGATGCTTTATCGAAGGGGATCAATGAATGTGCCAGAAAACTGGTAGGTAACATGATCCTAGTACCGAGGCTCATGATCGCTAGATCCTGTAAGTCAACAGCCCCGCTCACTGATTGATAATTTATTTAATTTAATTTTATTGTATTATAAAAAGAATGGCTCATAACAGATTACACTTAGTGCGGCCCTCTCCCTATCTTTGGGATCTATGCCATAGGTTTATTAATCCTGGCCCTTGTCCTCCATCTCAGGGATAAAACAAAAGGTAATTAGAAATCGTGTGTCTGTTTGGCTTACTATTATTAGACATAAATGAAGTTGAAGCAAAGATGTTTCTGTTTGTGTTTGTTTGCTTCTTCTATATTTGATACCAACCTTGATGCTTGTTTGATACTTGCATTGTATTATGTGTCGTTCATGTTTATTTTACAAAGACGTTCAATAAAAACTAAATATTATAAAAATAAATCTGGCTCAGTTTTGGCATATGTAAGCCACACCTTCCTGTCCTGAAAAGCCACACCCATATGACCAATAAGTCAGAAAATCTTTAGCTCATGGTTGCACCAAGATGTGTCAAAGATCTACCACATTTACCCTATGTCTGCTTGTAACCACAAGGAGTGTTGTGGATCTTTTTCTTAAAATTTCCAGATTTGCAGTGAATTTCATCCATTGCAATGCCTTGCAGTAAAATCAGAGTAAAGAAGCTACAGGAAATTGCGAGCAATATTGTGTTACACGTAGATCTTGCAGGAGATTTCATATAATTTCTTCTGTTATATGAGAAACTTAAACTTAGTGGACAATAGACAGAGGCATTTATAAGTACTGGAGTTCTGTACACCGGTCTTCACGTATCCCCCTCTTCTCCAACCTCTTAACAATTCTGGTGCATTCTTGTGCACTGGAATTATAATCCATGCTGCTGAAGGAATGATATAACTCACATCACTTTTCTGGCCTTGAACCCTGCCCTGCTCTGGCCACTGTAATAAAAAGTGGGAATGGGGCTCAGAAAGAGGAAAATAATTCTTAAAAAAGGGTCGCATGGCAAACTTGTGCAACATCTACGTCCATCTGCACCAGTTTTCTGGCCTAGAGGTTATAGTATATTCTCACCGTTGTATTTAGTGCATATTTTATACCATTACTTGTGGCAGTAATGCCAATAAAATGCCGGTGAAATGTAGTGTTTTTCTGAAAAATGCTGTAAGTGAAAGTGGCTTTATTAATGATGTATGCACTTCTTCATGTTATGACAACCTTACATTCTGTGTGTCAGGGGTGAGTTCACATTTCTATTTGCTACTTTGAATCTACAAATTTGATACTCCATTCTCGTATATGAAAAAGAAAAAGTGAAATTCAGGAATGTCCACAGCGATAAAAGTTGCTCTCATCTTTCTAAATTAATTTATAATAAGTTTTATTTTATGATAATATATTTTATTGCACACTGCATTTATTCTGTATGTCATCTATTCTCCTGGAGAATTGAGAAGATATCTTAAAGATAGCACAGACATACCCGTATTTTTCGGACTATAAGACGCACCGGACCATAAGGTTTTAGAGGAGGAAAATAGAGAAAAAAAAATTTTAAGGAAAAAAATTGGTGAAATATTTAATAACCTAATAATATAATATTTCACCAATGTAAATAGAGCCGGGGGCTTTCGGACACAGGGATACCAAATGTGTATGTGTTTCACAGTAATGTTTTTGTTTTATATGTATTGTAGGGATATGGGGGTGATTTGAACATATCTATCTATCTATCTATCTATCTATCTATCTATCTATCTATCTATCTATCTATCTCCTATCTATCTATCTCCTATCTATCTATCTATCTATCTATCTATCTATCTATCTATCTATCTATCTATCGCCTATCTATCTATCTATCTATCTATCTATCTCCTATCTGTCTGTCTGTCTGTCTGTCTAATTAATCTCATCCATGAATGGAAAGAGACACCCTGCAGTGAAGCTATGTAAGAAGAGAAAAAGGGGCGGGCCAGACGGGTGAAGGAGGTGTGGTTTTCTAAGCAAACTTGAAAACACACCTCTTTCACCCGTCTGGCTCGTCCCTCCTTCAATGCCTCTCAGATCTTGCTTCTGCAATGAAGCCACACAGGCAGGGAAGTAGGGGCGGGCCAGACGGGTGAAGGAGACGTGGTTTCAAGCTTGCCGAGAAAACCACGCCTCCTCCTCCCGTTTGGCCCGCCCCTCCTTCCCTGTCTGTGTGGCTTCATTGCCGGAGCCAGATCTGAGAGGCAGTGAAGGAGGGACGAGCCAGACGGGTGAAAGAGGCGTGGTTTTCTCGGCAAGCTTGAAACCACGCTTCCTTCACCTGTCTGGCCCGCCCCTACTTCCCTGCCTCTCAGATCTCGCTCCTGCAAACACGCAACACAGACAGGGAAGGAGGGGCAGAGCAGGCAGGCACCGTGCTGCTCTTCTTTTCATTCGCACAGACAGGACACAGACGCTGCGCACGCTGCATTCGGACTATAAGACGCACACACATTTTCCTCTCATAATGGGAGGAAAAAAAGTGCGTCTTATAGTCCGAAAAATAAGGTAATAATCTGGGGTATTGAACCTATAGTTACCTAACAAGAGGTTCAGACAGCAGTGAATCACTTTAAGGCTAAGGCCTAGTGGTGAACCCAGCCTCCCTGCTGCCTGAGGTGGACGATCATGGGGTGGGTGATGTTCATCTTTTGATCGTCTGCCTCAGGAGCGGGGGGGGGGAAAGGAGGGGGGTGCTAGAGGTAACAGTGAATACAATGCAGTAATATTTTGTGCAGTAATACTTACAGGCGATGTCTTCCCACATTTCCCGTCTCTTCCCTTTGGACCGCCATGACCACTTCCTCCAGCTGTGACTTTACTCTGTAAAGATTACAATTCAGACATCTTTGACTCCTCACTTCTCCACAGCAGCCCCTGCAGCCTATATTATAACTCACAGTGGCACAATAGACTGTGGGGAATAATAGAGGTTACAGGGTCCACAGTGGATCCTGCAACCTCTATTATGCCCCACAATTGCCCAACCAACTATTATGACCCACAGTGGCCCACCCATGAACTATTATTATACTCAGGGGTCTTTTCAGACCCCCAAGTATAATAATCAGAGACCCAGGGGAGGTGAGGGAACATAATAAACAGTTTTACTCACCTCTCCGAGATCCGATGTTAATTCTAGCAGGCTTCTGGCCTACAATAGCAGTACCATACAGGCCCGAATCCTGTGCTAGTAGTAACAGGCTGTTAATGCTAGCACAGGCTTCGGGTCTGTATGGTACTGCTAGCACAGGCAGTATCTGGGGAATTATCATACAGGCCCGAAGCTTGTGATAGCAGTAACAGCCTGTTACCATACAGGCCCAAAGCCTGTGCTAGCAGTAACAGGCTGTTACTACAAGCACAGGATTTGGGCTTGTATGGTACTGCTAGCACAGGCTTTGGGCCTGTATGATAATGTCTCAGACGTCTAGGGCATCTACCTGCTGGGGATACTCGAGCAGGTAGCGGTCTATTATAAAACAAAAAAAAAAAAGTATTTAACTTACTGACCTCGCCATTGATCCCGCTGCCGCCGCCTCTTCACTTCCCTGGCAATAAGATGTCTGCGTATCAATGTAGGAGGCGTGATGCCACCTCTGCACTGAGATGCAGAGGTCTAAACCAGTGCGGGAGAGGGCTGCTCGATTTGTTTTAAGAGAGGCCCCTCTCCTGCACTAGTTTAGAAAAAAAAGTAAAAAAAAAAGAAAAAGCTGATTGCCGTGGCTGCCTCCCCCTCCAGGGTGCCGCCTGAGGCCACCGCCTCACCTCACCTCATTAGAGGTGCGGCACTGGCCCTGGAGGGCTGTCACTTCATCAAAATTTGCACTATGTGTGCTACCGTTTCAGCCAGGAAGACTCTTGGACACGGACTGGACGATTTGATGGAGGGTCTCGTAACACTAAGGGCAAGTCCCTGCCCCAAGCCTCCAGAGGCAGACGGGAGGCCTCTGGTAGAAGGGAGTGGCTCCACTCGCCCCAGTTCTCAGTCACGGAGGTGCAAAATTTCGCCCAAGAGGCCCTGGACGTGAACGGAAATGAAAGGGGAACTTGAGGCTTCAGCTTTCTGCTATGGCTGTCACTGATAGTCCTCAGATGAAATGCCCTAATGGATTCTGAGCAGGGGTGTGACTACTGGAGTAGCAGCGGTAGCGGCTGCCACAGGGCCAGGACATAAGGGTCCTGGCGACAGCCACTACTGCTGCAGATTTATTTTTTTCATAGGCCATTACCTGTTGGAGTAACTCCAGCAGATAACAGGCAGTACTGCGCTTCCCCTTCTGCAGAAATGGCTGTGAGCAGGAGCCGAGATCGATAACTGACAGTGGGTGTGAAAAGACCTCAGAGTATAATAATTGTTCATGGATGGGGCACAATGGAGCAGTTGCCACTATGGGGAACAATACTGAGTGCAGGAGCCACTATGGAGCATAATAATGCGTGATGGAATGCAGGGGGGGGGGGGGGATTGGCTGGGGTCTTCAGGTCTGTCCGGGGGGGGGGGGGGGAATTCATGTCAAAACTTCACCACAGGGCCCTATCAATCCTAGTCACGACACTGATTCTGAAGTAAGATCAGGCAGGTTGCTTATTTTTGTGTCCTACTTCGATCTCTGCCTCCGATTAAATATAACAGCAGGCAGATTCAGGGTGAAATTTGATACTGATTTTGAGGCAGAATCTGCCTTGTCAACAAACTATAAGAGTCAAACATTGCATGTCATGATGTTGGATTGATAAATTATTCACTATCAGAAAAGGATCTGTTGCTATGCTTGCACTATTTAGATAGGGTGAAGGGCACATGCCCCATTAATGTCCATCTTTTGAGGCTTACTAACAACAGAGTAGCACTGCCCTCCATCTTCTTTAATGTTGTCACTGGTAATTCCACAATCTAGAGTCAGGCTACCGCCATTCAGTCTCATGTAAATGCTGCCACCTGACATGTTAAATCAAGTGTAAATGCTGCAATTGTTTAATACACAATGTACATGATGCTGTTAGCCAGTCAGCAGTCTAATGTAAATTCTGGCACCAGTCAGTGCACAGTTGCGTCTATACAATACTGTTAATCGGTTTACAATCTAGTGTAATGCTTTCTGGCAGAGTTTTATGGGGGAGGGAGATACAGTATGGCGTTGCTCTGTGAAGCCGGTGAGGAGGACACAAGGGGTTAGGGTCTGTGGTGGCATGTGACTACTAGGAGCACATCTGCTGCCCTCCGCTATGTCATGTTTGTTTCATCCTCTAGTGCCGCGCTGCTCTGTAAGGCACTGAAGTCCACATGGACATCAGTCAGAACCTGCAGTGCCGTGGGCTTTTGATGCCCTCCCTTTAATCCTGCTTTAAACTTCCTTTTTTAACCCACTTTAGCTTTTGAAACCCCCTACCAAGGGACGCTGCAGATAAATATGTAGTCATTCATGGTGGCTATTAAAATACAAAGACAGTTTGGGTCAACCAAAGTTTAAGCCGCCATATTTATTGCCTCTTTCACTCGGGATCGTAGCGAGGGGCCCTAAGAATGTGAGACACGTTTTTTCTTTAAATCATGGAATTGATTTTCCCTACTAGTTTTGCACAGGGTAAGCACATGAATTGTATTCGGGGGAAGTATACTGTACAGTAATGTAATAATAAAACCTGCCCTGAGCTGCCCTAGGGATGTGTCTGTATCTCATTCCATGCAGAAATATATACAGGTGTGTATATAAATCTATATACACATATGTACAAACATACACATAAACACATGGCATATTCTATTTGCAAACAGAATGCACCATATACCTGTCACACTGACAGCTGGCGATTTGTCTGCCTGCCAAAAGTCATTAGATAATGATCTTAATTAGCCCCCTGAGCTCTTTTTAAAAAACATATGTGATTTGTTCAGCTCAATTAAATCTATGAAGTAGGACAGTGTGGCCCGAGGTCCTGCCTGGACGGCCAGATCCCTCACTTACTGCGAGTGCATGGTCATTTAATGTGGTGTCTACAGTTTAGATGCTTTTAAGAGATTTCAGTGACCTAAAGCACTTTTCACTATGGACATAATGAGTTCATCCGGACTCAGTGGGGATTATCAAACATGGGATGTCAAAGTTTGATAGATTTATGTATTTTTTCAGCATCAATGACCATTGATGCCTTTTAAAACCACAACATGGCCTATCCCTGGCATTTCTATTGCGTTTTTTCCGAACTGACTTGCGTACTGCAAAAACTTGCAAGGAAATATATTTAGATAAAATAGGAAAAAAAAACTTAAGGCAAAAAGTTCATGTTAATACAAGATGTGTGTAATAACGTTGCCAAATAAGAAATGTTTAAGAATTTATATAAATGTAATATTGGCCTAGCAGTCTGTTTTTAAAAAAAAACAAAAAAAAAAAAACATTGGGATGCAGAGTATTGAATTACACAAGAGAACAGTGGCTTAGTTTTTACAAGACGTTTGGTTTCCCTTTTGATAACATTTTGGAAACAGAGTAGAAAAAACTGTGATATTTCAAAAAACAATGGGTTCTGAGGATCAGTGAACATGGAGTTTTTTGGCGCTGATTTTGACGCTGAATCCGCCTTAAAATCAGCTTCCAAAAAAAGCCTCCCAATAGAGTTCTATTGGGAGGCCTTTTTTGGAGGCTGATTTTGGGGTAGATTCAGAGTGAACATCAGCACCAAAAAACTTTGTGTGCACTGACCCTGAAAATAAAATACATATAAGTAAGCCAAGCCGATCACATTGACAAAAAATAGAAAGCTAAAAAAACTCATGTTCTGCGGGCTCTGAATCTGCAATATGTCATTTATTGGTGCTGGTTGGGCTTCGGTTTCCAACCTTTGCTATGCACTTATCTACTACCTGAAAGTTTTGGTAAAAACATTCTGATTTTTGAAGCTTCTGGGACTCCAGTGAATTGTTGGATGTCCATACTTTGTTGATTTAGTCTAATGTCCTAGTAATACATTTTACTGTAATGGACCAATATCGTGAAAAATGTCTCAAAGTGAAAAATCTTCTCAAAGTGAAAAATTAACGCAAAATGTCCTGTAAACACCAAGTTTTTTTAGGCATCGTTTTTCACTGAAAGTCCGCAGAGTTTTCCTCTTCAGACTTTCCGCCCCTATTATACCTGTATGGAAAACGTTAGCATTTCCACAGGTGTAAGTGATTTTTGAAAACACTGCTTTTTCTTTATTTCTCTGCATTAGGGCAGAATCTGCTTCAAAATCAGTACCATATTCTGCCATGTGAATTTACCCTTAGTCTAAGGGCCCCACGCAGCAAAGTTTTCCTTAGTAAACCCTCTGCTTCTTTTATCCCTATATGGAAAATGCCAGCGTTTCCATAAGTAGAATCGACATGCTGTGATTTGAAAAATTTTGCAATTTTTTTTTCTGCAATGTGTGGATGGGATTAACACTTTGCAGGAAATGTAAAATGCCGTGGTTTTTTTTGCTAATCCCATCCACACATTGCAGAAAAATATCTGCAGATATGCTGCTATTTCAAAAACTGTAAAGTTTTTGTAAATCGCAGAATGTCAATTATACGTACGGAAACCCTGGCGTTTTCCATATAGTTATAATTGAAGCAGAAAGTTTGCAGAGGTAAACTCTGCAGACTTCCTCTGAAAAGCGCTGCTGCAAAAATTCAATGCTTTTCAGTTGCGGTTTTTCCTGCAGTGCTTTTTGGCTGCAGCTCGCTACATGGGGCCTTAGCCTTAAATGGTATTGTAGTTTAAAAATATAACAAGCCCATCATCAGCAATGCACCATATTTCTATGTGGAATATACACAGACCCGATGAAGTATAGTATTTCTGAACAATTGTATGCTCATACTTCCCCTGAGTTTCACGCAGTTTAGATCCTTACCAATTCTATGAGAGAATAGATGGATTGGTTTATTTTTCAGCATTGGCCTGTGAGGACCTTTTTATCCATATTACAGTTCGGACTATGACAAAGTGCTAGTTCACACGGCCGAAATCTTTTCCAACGTATGATTTCTCCACATGGCTAGCCGCAATGGGATGCCAATGCAGCACATCGGCATCCCGTCGCAGCATCCCGCTCCTGATTAGCCCCAAATGAATGGGCCTAATTGTGAGTGAGACTTGCGCCACGGACGCCGCGGCTGAGTCAGCCGCGTAATCCACGGTAAGAAAGGGTATGTTGCTTCTTTTTGCTGCTAGCTGAAAAAAATTCGCTAGCGGGGAAAAAAAAGCGAGCGGCTACCATTTGGAGGCAGATTCCGCAATAAAATCCGCCTGCAAAAAAACTCCATGTGAACATACCCAAAGTACTGATACCTCCCTGTAAACAACTCATGAACAGTTCATCTAGTTTACTTTGTTCAGGATCATGTTTTTTTTGTGTTGGACCTCATCATACCTAAAACAGTGATGTCTGGGCTTCGCTGTTGGTCATAGTCCATGCAAAAATATTTAAAAACACAACGTATCAAAATAATTGACCAGCCGAACATTAAAATAAACACAAAAAAGTAAGTTATGTTGCTAAAACAGAAATTGGTGAAACCCTGAAATGGCCTGTGCAACATATATCCATATTCATCCCAAGCTGTATCTCACCAGCAACTAGAATGTGTCACCGCTGTGACCTGTCTCCCACTTTGATAAGCGCTCTTCTAGATTGCAGGACATTAGTAAACATACTGCTATGTTATCCAGAAAACCTGTTTGAGCTATTGGCATATCATTGCAATTTCCATGTGTTAGTTTCCAGCAGTAAAACTGTTGTTCCATTTTGCCCTCCACCATCTGTCATTCTGGGCAGTGCTACCTTTATGTGTTAGCAGATGCGTATGTCTTCCAGGTACAATCAGAGCTGTCATTCTTCCTGTTGGCAATATCAGAGCTTTATTTTATTCTGCTTTAGCCGTGTTTTCTCATAAAACTATTGTCTTCATCACTTTTTTGAGATTATTTTATTCACTGTCTAAAATAGACATTGGATATGCACAGTGGGTAATTCTACAAAATCTGTAGGCTAAGCATAAGATTATATTCACATATAACAGATGGATTTAGCAGGAGGATAAAGTATAAGAACTTCCTTTACATTTCCCAAATCTTTTGAGGCCATTCTTGTCTTTTGCTCAAAAACCTCATCAAAATCTGCAATAAAAAAGGAGAATTTTGCAACGTAGGGCCTTAGCCTTACAGATCTTCCTACTAGGTGTTTCCCATTCCTGCTAATTTGCTGTTCAGTCCCTATTTTTAGGGAAGGTCCCTCTTTAAAGAGAGTAAGGGGGCATTCACACGTAGGAAGTTGGCGCTGATTCTGGCACGATAACTCGCGGTAGAATCAGTGCTGACAAAGAAGACCCCCATTGACTTCAATGGGTTCTGTTTACCGCACGGAACCCATTGAAATCAGTGGGAGGCTTTTTGTCCTATTGATTTCAATGGGTTCTGCGCAGTAAACGGAACTCATTGAAGTCAATGGGAGTCTTTCTTTTTCCGCACTGATTCTGCCATGAGTTATCGTGCCAGAATCAGCGCCAACTTCCTACGTGTGAATGCCCCTTTAGCAGAGTTAGGGGCAGGTCTTTCTTCACAGCCACTACATGTTCCACACACAGATTTCCTTGCCTGCACCCTGCAAAGAGATAAGTCTAGAACTGCAGTTTCTCTCAGCTTACAATGTGTATAAGGAGAGTCTTTCTATGTCTGAATATCTGTTTGTGTAGCTGAGAGGATATAGGCCATAGACAACAAGCAGATTTTCTTATTGTGCTCCGATCTCTCTCTTTCTGTGTCAAGTATCTTTTTAGCTGCACCATCACCTAAATTAGCAGTCCAGTGACTCATAACCTCTTATATTATGTTTACTTGGGAATTTCTATGCTATTTGACTGCTATTTTAGGCGGTTGTCCCATGCGGCATTAATGCAGCAGATTTGAAGTCACTGCAAAGTGGATGGGATTCTAGTGTATCACATCCACACATTGCAGAAAAAACGCATTTTTTCCCACAACACTTTTTTGCTGCAGCCACTACATGGGGATTTAGCATTGCTGTTTCTTCTTTCAGAATTACATATATAGATAGAAATAGTAGTAATAATGGATGGGGGAAGACTGCATTCTATATATTCCCTGCCTCAGACAAAAAAATACTAAAAAAGTGCCATAAAATAGCATAAAACATTTGTGAGAAAATCAATTTAGATAGTTGTTCAACGTACGTAAGTTCTTGGCCTTTATCCAAGGCATTTTTTGGGGATTATTCTAAATATTCCAGGCATGTTTGCCAGATAGATGCTTATGTGTTATACTGAGAGAAATCTAATCCACTCTAGTGGAAGACTGAAAACTGGCAACAACACACAGATTGTTCATGTAAATCATCTAGGAGATTAGAAGATGTTACGTCCCTCCAATGTTGGTCGGTTAGCCCATTTCTCGGAAGATAAAGCTTATACAAAATACCTGAGAAAACACAGGCCCATACTCCCTACAGGGGGAGAAGCAGGGGACAGCTCTCAATCTGGAAGATAGGGAAACAATTAAGAGATGCAGGATTTCACAGAAAGGAGACAAAATTTGTTAACCATGTATATTACAAAATGTACTAATGACACATATTTGCATCCTTGACAGTAGGTGATATTTTAAAGGGATCCTATCAGTCAGACACACTTTTTTGTAGGTACCACGTCGGAACAGCCTTAAAAAGGCTATTCGTCTCCTACCTTTCATCATGTTCTCCGCTTCGCCGTTCCGTAGATATTCTTCTTGCTTCTTGTTATGGTATGCAAATGAGCTCTCTCGCAGCACTGAAGGCGGACCCCAGCGCTCAGACAGCACTGGGGTGTCCCCAATGCTGCGAGAGAACTCTCTCCAGCACCTCTTCCAGATTCGTCAGCAGGGTCCTCTTCAGCGTCTTCTTCCGATGGTGGCTTGTAACTTCTAGGCCTCGGGTCTTTGGCAGAACAGACTGCGCATGCCCACAGGCCACGAGAAAATGGGCGCTTGCACAGTACTGTAAACGGCCATTTTCTCGTGGCCTGTGGGCATGTGCAGTCTGCTCTGCCCGAGGCCTAAAAGTTACAAGCCAGCACCGGAAAAAGACGCTGAAGAGGACGCGGCTGACGAGGATGGAGACGGCGCTGGAGAGAGTTCTCTCGCAGCATTGGGGACGCCCCCAGTGCTGTCTGAGCGCTGGGGCCCTCCCCCAGTGCTGTGAGAGAGCTAATTTTCATACCGACAAGAACATGGATTGTAGGCGAATGGCAGCGTGGAGAAGACGACAAAAGGTACCGTAGGAGACGTATAGCCTTTCTTAAGGCTGTTCCAACGTGGTACCTAGAAAAAAGTGTGTCTGACTGATAGGCTCCCTTTAAGGGTTATGGTCAGATGTTTAACCATAACAAATAATCAGTTGTCTTCACGCCAGATTCCTAGAATTCTAAGTTTTAAATATGATTTACTTTATGACATCATACGTCTACGCATAGTTTTCTCAGTAATGAGAGTCGTATGACATTGAATTTCATTGTATAGTAAATTGTCACCATATTGCTTTCTGGCACAATCAATTTAGCGCGCACTACAACCACTTATTATGTTTACTGAAGACAGAGACCTATGGGATCAGTGTTGTTAATTACTATTGTACCTAATGAATAGTGAAATAAGACTGCTTGCAAAAAAACTGTAATTATCTAGAATAGTAACAAATAAATGTAAAAGCACCCAGGAGCCCCCATTCATCAGCAGTAGGGCTGCCTCATATGCGAAGGGATGAAGATAGTTTGTTTGCCTTGTTCATGCATTTTATTGTCAGCTTACTAAAAGTGAATATTAAAGGGTGAATTGGTTTAGGGAGCCATTTTCTTTCTCCTGTGTTGCCATCAATCTGTATAGAACATGATCAGCTAATTTACTATTTGCTCACATTTTTAAGAGTGTTACTAACAGAGATGGGTGAACTTTAGAGATGAGCGAACAATAAAATGTTCGAGGTTCAAAATTCGATTCGAACAGCCGCTCACTGTTCGAGTGTTCGAATGGGTTTCGAACCCCATTATAGTCTATGGGGAACATAAACTCGTTAAGGGGGAAACCCAAATTCGTGTCTGGAGGGTCACCAAGTCCACTATGACACCCCAGGAAATGATACCAACACCCTGGAATGACACTGGGACAGCAGGGGAAGCATGTCTGGGGGCATAAAAGTCACTTTATTTCATGGAAATCCCTGTCAGTTTGCGATTTTCGCAAGCTAACTTTTCCCCATAGAAATGCATTGGCCAGTGCTGATTGGCCAGAGTACGGAACTCGACCAATCAGCGCTGGCTCTGCTGGAGGAGGCGGAGTCTAAGATAGCTCCACACCAGTCTCCATTCAGGTCCGACCTTAGACTCCGCCTCCTCCGGCAGAGCCAGCGCTGATTGGCCGAAGGCTGGCCAATGCATTCCTATGCGAATGCAGACTTAGCAGTGCTGAGTCAGTTTTGCTCAACTACACATCTGATGCACACTCGGCACTGCTACATCAGATGTAGCAATCTGATGTAGCAGAGCCGAGGGTGCACTAGAACCCCTGTGCAAACTCAGTTCACGCTAATAGAATGCATTGGCCAGCGCTGATTGGCCAATGCATTCTATTAGCCCGATGAAGTAGAGCTGAATGTGTGTGCTAAGCACACACATTCAGCACTGCTTCATCACGCCAATACAATGCATTAGCCAGTGCTGATTGGCCAGAGTACGGAATTCGGCCAATCAGCGCTGGCCAATGCATTCTATTAGCCCGATGAAGTAGAGCTGAATGTGTGTGCTAAGCACACACATTCAGCACTGCTTCATCACGCCAATACAATGCATTAGCCAGTGCTGATTGGCCAGAGTACGGAATTCGGCCAATCAGCGCTGGCTCTGCTGGAGGAGGCGGAGTCTAAGATAGCTCCACACCAGTCTCCATTCAGGTCCGACCTTAGACTCCGCCTCCTCCGGCAGAGCCAGCGCTGATTGGCCGAAGGCTGGCCAATGCATTCCTATGCGAATGCAGACTTAGCAGTGCTGAGTCAGTTTTGCTCAACTACACATCTGATGCACACTCGGCACTGCTACATCAGATGTAGCAATCTGATGTAGCAGAGCCGAGGGTGCACTAGAACCCCTGTGCAAACTCAGTTCACGCTAATAGAATGCATTGGCCAGCGCTGATTGGCCAATGCATTCTATTAGCCCGATGAAGTAGAGCTGAATGTGTGTGCTAAGCACACACATTCAGCACTGCTTCATCACGCCAATACAATGCATTAGCCAGTGCTGATTGGCCAGAGTACGGAATTCGGCCAATCAGCGCTGGCCAATGCATTCTATTAGCCCGATGAAGTAGAGCTGAATGTGTGTGCTAAGCACACACATTCAGCACTGCTTCATCACGCCAATACAATGCATTAGCCAGTGCTGATTGGCCAGAGTACGGAATTCGGCCAATCAGCGCTGGCCAATGCATTCTATTAGCCCGATGAAGTAGAGCTGAATGTGTGTGCTAAGCACACACATTCAGCACTGCTTCATCACGCCAATACAATGCATTAGCCAGTGCTGATTGGCCAGAGTACGGAATTCGGCCAATCAGCGCTGGCTCTGCTGGAGGAGGCGGAGTCTAAGGTCGGACCTGAATGGAGACTGGTGTGGAGCGATCTTAGACTCCGCCTCCTCCAGCAGAGCCAGCGCTGATTGGCCGAATTCCGTACTCTGGCCAATCAGCACTGGCTAATGCATTGTATTGGCGTGATGAAGCAGTGCTGAATGTGTGTGCTTAGCACACACATTCAGCTCTACTTCATCGGGCTAATAGAATGCATTGGCCAGCGCTGATTGGCCGAATTCCGTACTCTGGCCAATCAGTGCTGGCCAATGCATTCTATTAGCTTGATGAAGCAGAGTGTGCACAAGGGTTCAAGCGCACCCTCGGCTCTGATGTAGCAGAGCTGAGGCTGCACAAGGGTTCAAGCGCACCCTCGGCTCTGATGTAGGAGAGCCGAGGGAGCACTTGAACCCTTGTGCACCCTCAGCTCTGCTACATCAGAGCCGAGGGTGCGCTTGAACCCTTGTGCACACTCTGCTTCATCAAGCTAATAGAATGCATTGGCCAGCGCTGATTGGCCAATGTATTCTATTAGCCCGATGAAGTAGAGCTGAATGTGTGTGCTAAGCACACACATTCAGCTCTACTTCATCGGGCTAATAGAATGCATTGGCCAGCGCTGATTGGCCAGAGTACGGAACTCGACCAATCAGCGCTGGCTCTGCTGGAGGAGGCGGAGTCTAAGATCGCTCCACACCAGTCTCCATTCAGGTCCGACCTTAGACTCCGCCTCCTCCAGCAGAGCCAGCGCTGATTGGCCGAATTCCGTACTCTGGCCAATCAGCACTGGCTAATGCATTGTATTGGCGTGATGAAGCAGTGCTTAGCACACACATTCAGCTCTACTTCATCGGGCTAATAGAATGCATTGGCCAATCAGCGCTGGCCAATGCATTCTATTAGCGTGAACTGAGTTTGCACAGGGGTTCTAGTGCACCCTCGGCTCTGCTACATCAGATTGCTACATCTGATGTAGCAGTGCCGAGTGTGCATCAGATGTGTAGTTGAGCAAAACTGACTCAGCACTGCTAAGTCTCTGCATTCGCATAGGAATGCATTGGCCAGCCTTCGGCCAATCAGCGCTGGCTCTGCCGGAGGAGGCGGAGTCTAAGGTCGGACCTGAATGGAGACTGGTGTGGAGCGATCTTAGACTCCGCCTCCTCCAGCAGAGCCAGCGCTGATTGGTCGAGTTCCGTACTCTGGCCAATCAGCGCTGGCCAATGCATTCTATTAGCCCGATGAAGTAGAGCTGAATGTGTGTGCTTAGCACACACATTCTGCTCTACTTCATCAGGCTAATAGAATACATTGGCCAATCAGCGCTGGCCAATGCATTCTATTAGCTTGATGAAGCAGAGTGTGCACAAGGGTTCAAGCGCACCCTCGGCTCTGATGTAGCAGAGCTGAGGGTGCACAAGGGTTCAAGTGCACCCTCGGCTCTCCTACATCAGAGCCGAGGGTGCGCTTGAACCCTTGTGCAGCCTCGGCTCTGCTACATCAGAGCCGAGGGTGCGCTTGAACCCTTGTGCACACTCTGCTTCATCAAGCTAATAGAATGCATTGGCCAGCACTGATTGGCCAGAGTACGGAATTCGGCCAATCAGCGCTGGCCAATGCATCCCTATGGGAAAAAGTTTATCTCACAAAAATCACAATTACACACCCGATAGAGCCCCAAAAAGTTATTTTTAATAACATTCCCCCCTAAATAAAGGTTATCCCTAGCTATCCCTGCCTGTACAGCTATCCCTGTCTCATAGTCACAAAGTTCACATTCTCATATGACCCGGATTTGAAATACACTATTCGTCTAAAATGGAGGTCACCTGATTTCGGCAGCCAATGACTTTTTCCAATTTTTTTCAATGCCCCCGGTGTCGTAGTTCCTGTCCCACCTCCCCTGCGCTGTTATTGGTGCAAAAAAGGCGCCAGGGAAGGTGGGAGGGGAATCGAATTTTGGCGCACTTTACCACGTGGTGTTCGATTCGATTCGAACATGGCGAACACCCTGATATCCGATCGAACATGTGTTCGATAGAACACTGTTCGCTCATCTCTAGTGAACTTGTGAACCAGAGGTGCTAGCATTATACTTTAGGGTCTCTTCAGCTTCAGGTCTCATAAACAGTGACTGAGCAAGAAAAATAATAAAGACTGATATTCAACTTCCCTCACCTCTCCTGGACACCCTCTTGGCTTCTGATTCAGGGGTGTGAACCCCAAAGATTTGGATGTAAGCCAAATCTGTGCTTTTTGGAAAATTTGTAACTAACCTGACCTATGACGAATGGTTACGATCATTTCTAGTTGTTAAGGAACATTTAAGAAAGAGTTCAAAAAGCATTTATTCCAATTTAATTAGGTTAATGCATACACATTGTCTAAAGGGGTTTTCCAGGATAAACTGATAATTAATTCCTAAACTAAACTCCCTCCCCGCACCTAACTTCTAATTTACTTCAATTTAAAAAAAAAAAAAATCTATAATCACCCATATCCCTGAAGCGGTCATGTGATCTTTCCAGAAACACTTTCTGATAAATCCGGTGATGTTCCGTTCCGCTTCCGAAAGGAAAGGTTACCATCACTCTTCCCCCTTCCCTATACCCATCAACACTTACCAAGCGTTTCTGTGTCCAGGGACTGCCTCCTCCCTGTCTTCCTGTTTTCTAGTATTGGGTGGAATAGATTAGCTAGAGAGACAGAGGAGGGTAGGAGGGGCTAGTAATGGGCAGGACCGCTAGTCAGTAAGAGTGGGAGGGGCTAGCCTTAGTGAAACAGGGAGGGTGGGAGGGGGTAGTCTTAATGAGAAGGAGAGTTTGTAACGGAGTGAGAGAGGAGGGGGGGATGAGAGAGAGGGAACTAGTGTAGAAGCTACACAGAAAGCTGCACAGCAGGAAGGTATGTATATCTGAAAAATGACACTTTTGCAGTTTTTAGAAGTTTTCCCTTCTGAATTCTGTGTCTATAGTTTGTATTCCTCTCTGAACTGAACACAGAGAGTAGAGAAGGAGTATTCTGACTCAATAGCTTGACTGCAAGTGTGAGGTTGTGAAAAAATGTTGAATTTCCAGAGGCTGTGCAGACATGTTACATGCATCAAGATGAACTACACATACACAGAGAACTGGGAGGAGCTATTACACACAGCTAAGAATACAGGAAAACAGGAGGGACACACCAAAAAAAGGCAAAACATAATATCACAGATAGATGTCAGTGAATGAACAAAGTCCTGGGGCATGACACTCCCCGTCTGAAATCTTTAGATTTCACTGAAAGTAGTATCAAAATAATGTCCTTAGATGTCTATAAGGATGAAACCTGAAAAACAAGAAAATAAACATGCACAATGAACAGTAATCAACAATTAGTCCAAAACTTGTAAACGAAAGTCTTGTAGCTGTAGGCTACAACTAAGAACTTTGCATAGGGTCCATATAACCAATCTTCGGATCGGGGAAGCCGCAATTTGCCAACACTTCCACCAACTCAAACTATAATCCAAAAGAGTATTTCAGATTGGTGTTCCTTAAGATACTGTCAGTCTCTTGGTGGTGTACCTCTTGTTGAACACTCCTGATGATGACATGCTCAGTATGTTCGATGTCCGCTGCTGTAGGGTGTTCCGGACACATATGCCAGGCATGACACTTTGTCAACCTGTCCTTTGCAAAGCACTGAGCAATGTGAAGTAGTCGGGCGATGGCTCTCACAATAGATGACCAGGTCGAGAAACGCTTGAAGCGGTGTGACTTCAGCTTTGTCTTTGGAATCACAGCGGTGTACAGTGTAGAGGTCGTAGGCCTGATTTCCTTGTCGGAGTTGAGATCCACTAAATCATAGACAGTATTGGTAGGAGTCAAGTAGGAATCATCATATAGAAAACTTGGAGGTGATAGCCACGTATGGTCTAGTGGGTGTGCTGTCAGTGCAGGCCTTGTACCACAGTCAGCTGGGTTAAGTTCTAGGACGAATCCACAGAATGGCTCATGATTGGCTCCTAATGTCCTCAGATAGGCCACTGCAGCTATAGCTTCCGCCGATGCATCAGAGAAGATGTGGATTTCCTTCCTGACTGCAGCTGAAAGGGAGCCGGGCACATAACAACGTGGAACCTGGAGTTTTTCCAAATACTTCCAAAGATCTTTTCCATTTTTCCCACTTTTGTTGTTTCTCAGCAGGCAGTGGAGTCTCCCAGTCGCTGTTCTCAGTAGTAAGATGTCTTAGCAGTAGCTTGCCTTGAATGGTGATGGGGCCTATAAAACCAAGAGGATCATAAATGCTGTTTACCACAGATAAAACTCCTCGCTTGGTAAAAGGTTTGTCACAGGCTGACACTTGGAATGTGAATGTGTCTTGTCCAATGTTCCACCGCAGTCCTAGGCTGCGTTGCATAGGAAGAGTATCGGAACTGAGATCAAGGTCTTTGAGGTTGACTGCATGGTCATCAGAGGGAAATGCTTCCATTACCTCCGGATTATTGGAGATGATCTTGTGAAGTCTGAGGTTTGCTACAGATAACATTTCCTGTGTCCTGGAAAGAAGGGCAATCGCTTCTTCACTTGTGGGTAAAGATTTAAGACCATCATCAACGTAGAAGTTCCTTTCAACAAACTGACGAGCGTCAGACCCATACTCTTTCTCGCCTTCCTGAGCAGTCCTTTTTAGTCCATAGATCGCTACTGCAGGGGATGGACTATTGCCAAAGACATGCACTTTCATGCGGTAGTCTATGACTTCATTGTTGACATCATTATCTTTGTGCCATAGGAACCTGAGATAATTTCTGTTGTCTTCCTTCACTATGAAGCAATGAAACATCTGCTGGATATCAGCCATCACTGCGACAGGTTCTTGTCTGAAGCGGATTAGGACTCCTATGAGGCTGTTATTAAGGTTAGGACCAGTGAGGAGCACGTTGTTCAGAGAAACGCCTTCACACTGAGCGCTAGAATCGAACACAACCCTGATCTGGTCAGGTTTGCGAGGGTGATATACGCCAAATGATGGAAGGTACCAGCATTCTTCTCCTTCCTTTAGTGGAGGTGCAGGTTCCGCATGATCTCTCTCATATACCCTCTGCATGAAACCTACAAAATGTTTCTCCATCTCTGGTTTCCTCTTGAGGGTACGTTTAAGAGACAAAAGTCTAGAAACTGCTTGCTTCCGATTGTTTGGTAGTTTTGATCTCGGAGAGCGAAAGGGTAAAGGTGCAACCCAGCTGTTGGAGTCGTCTTGAGTGAATTCCTCAGCCATAAGTTTGAGAAATTCCTTATCTTCCATGGACGGTGCCAACTTGTTGTCATCACTTGTAGTATTGAACACTGTTAATCCAAGGGTGTCATCCCAGGGTAAGGAAGTGTTCACGTTGTCTTGATGACTGTGCAACCACTTACTGTTGCTTATTTTCTCTTTCACTTGATAGTGATGTGGACATGGCTGGAAATAAGAACTGCGACCATTTGGTAAGATATGCGTCTTAAATGAAGAAATCTTGGTGGGCCTTTTCATCATATCTATGCAGACATTGCCTATGATAACCCATCCTAGATCAAGGCGTTGGGCAAATGGTGCATCATGTGGTCCATCAATTTGCTGGCGTACTTTATGTAGTCTGAGAACGTCTCTACCTAGCAGAAGTAGAATATCTGCATGTTTGTCAAGGGCTGGTATTTCATCAGCTATAGCGCTTAGATGAGGGTGATGAAAGGCTGCCTCTGGTGTGAGTATCTCCTCTCTGTTGGATGGTATCTGATTGCACTCAACAAGCGTGGGTAAAGGTATTTCCAGATTGCCTTTGAGAGAAGCTATTACGAGTCCACTGGCTCTTCTCCCAGAAACCTCTGATATGCCACTACACGTACCCAAGGTATAAGGATAAGTATCTCCCTTTAAGTTAAACAGATCAAAGAGTTCTGATCTTGCAAGTGATCGATTGCTCTGGTCGTCCAAGATGGCATACACCCTCAACGTCTTTTCTGGCTGACTCTTGGGGTATATGTTGACTAGGCAAATCTTTGCACAGGACCTGTCACAAAGGTCTTCTCCGCAGACTTCTGTTCATGAAGAAGATACCATGGGAATATTTGTTGCTTGATCAGTGTTCTCCCCGCCATGCTCTGTTGGGGGAAGGGAACCTGTAGATGGTGTGGCACTAGGTTGGGATGGATGAAGAGCTTGTACGTGGTCTTCGCTGCCACACTCTATACACTTGATAGCGATTTTACAGTCTTTAGCAATATGTTCGGTAGAGGCGCAACATTTGAAACATATACCAAATTTCTTTAGAAGCTCTCTACGTTCCTGGATTGGTTTCCTCCTGAAGCCAATACACTTCCTGAGGGGATGAGGCTTCTTGTGAATAGGACACAGGCGATTAGGATTTTCTACCTTTATGCCTTCTATATTCTTGCCACTGCTTACTTCTGGGGCAGGTGTAGGAAGAATGTCGGTCTTTTTTACTGACACTGGACCTCTGCGACTTCTGTAGCTAGAATGTGAGCTGCCATATTTAACAGGAGGTGATCCAGGGACACTGGGTTCACCATAGGAAAAGCTTGGGTCATTCTTGGATTCTGCAATATTCTTGATAAACTCACAGAAGTAGGAAAATGGAGGAAAGGAGACTTGATTCTCATTTTTGTACCTTGACCCAACTGTAGTCCACCTTTCTTGAATATTATAAGGCAACTTGGCGACTATTTGGGTTTATGCCACGAGCAGTATCTAGGTAACTGAGGCCTGGTAGGTGAATGTCTGCCTTAGCTAGTAGAAGCTCCATGAGTAGGTCACTGAGCTCTTGGAATTTCTGGTTATCCTTGCCAGATATCTTTGGAAACTCTTGCAATCGTTTGAACAGAGCATTCTCTATTGCTTCGGGACTGCCGTAAGTTTTCTCCAGTCTTTCCCAGGCAGCAGTGAGGCCTGCTGTGGGGTTATGAATGTGGACAGATCTGAGTCTCTTTACACGTTCTGCAGACTGTGGACCAAGCCACCGAATAAGCAAGTCTAGTTCTTCGGCTGCAGTAATGCCGAGGTCATTAGTTGTGGTTTTAAAGGTGCATTTCCATCCTCTGTAGTTCTCAGGTTGGTCATCAAACCTTATAAGTCCAGTTTTCGTAAGCTCACGGCGAGCCATGTACCTTGCAAACTCAGACATGTCTGTTCTCTCTGACTTTACATATTGAATCGCTGGCTGAGTAGCGGTGTTTACATTATTAGTGGGGTTCTGGTTAACAGACATGGGTGGAAATGGTTCTGCATAGGCATTCAGCCTAGGAGCTAGCTTAAAGTCCATAGGTTTAGCCACATGTGGGTGTGAAACTGGATAGTTACTTACAGTCTGGTGGTATGGTAAGACATTGGTATTTGTCTGCGTATTGGTACGTTGAATTTGCTGAGCTGTAGAGCTTTGGGGATCCATGAAGGAAGAAGAAACTGTATGCTGGATTGGCAGGACATCGTGTTGAGTTTGAATGCGGTGTGCTGCAGAAGATACTGTGCCCTGTTGCTCTGTGGTGATGTCATTTTTGACAGGAACATTTGTGGCAAATAAGGGTTCACTGTTTTGGCTTAGCACATAGTCTCTTGTGCGCTTGAGGGGATCCTCAGCCTCCACATCACTCAGACTGATGCTGTCGCTTTCACTTCCGCTGACGGCCTGCTGTAAAACCTTTAACCTTGCCATGGCTGTAGCGTGTTCACACTGTTTTTCTAGAGCTTCCAACTCTGCCCTCTGCTGAGCTGCGCTAGCTTCCATGGCTGCCTTCTCCTGGGCTGCTTTGGCTTCCATGGCTGCCTTCTCCTGGGCTGCTTTGGCTTCCATGGCTGCCTTCTCTTGTGCAAAGGCCGCCTGTATCTTAGTAGCTTCTGCCTCTGCACGTGCTTTTATAAGTTGCTCACTGAGTGTGGAGGATTTTGAGGACCGTGACTTAGATGTGTGTTTCGAACGTCTGGTAGACTCAGAAACATGGGATGCCATTTCTTGCAGTTGCGCAATTCGTGACTCTGTCCTTAACTTAGCTTCATGCACTAGGTGGTTCCTTTCTGAACAGAGGTGTTGGAATCTTTGCAATTCTTCTAAGGAGTTGTCTGTAGCTAGTGCTTTCAATACACTTTGATATTCGCCAGCTATTTCCTCATAATGTCCATGCATAGCACATAGCATTTGCAGAGCTCCCTCTAGTGGTGATGCACTGTGTGCAGGCAAGCACATTGCAGACATGTGAGACTGTATTTTCTGCCACCATTTTGAGAGTTCAGAGGAAAGTTCATGCTTTAAACATTCTAGATTCTCTCTAACTTTCCAAGTAGGTTTAACAGGGCGTTTAGTCTTTACACTGGGCTGCAGATCCTTGTCCATGCTACTTTCAGGGTTGCCTTCAGCCATGATACAATACAGGATGAGCTATACTGGAGTGAAATGGCTGCTTGCTAGAAAGTTCTATGGAGAGGGGATGCAGGTTACACACTGCTATTTCCTTCTGAATCTGCAGGTAACTTGCTGTGACTGGATCTTGAGACTTAGGGCTAGTTCACACGTGAGTATAAGGGGAGGTTTTTGACAGCGGATTTCGCGTCCAAAACCTCCCCTTATAATGGTGGTCTATGGAGACCGCCGGGCTTCTGTTCTCCGCTAGCGGCGAGCTGCTGCTAGCGGAGAAAAGAAAGGACATGTCCTTTCTTCAGGCGGAAGCCGCGCTGTCTCAGTCGCGCGGCTTCCGCCCCCCGCAGCTCCCTCCTATGTCGGCTCATTCATTTGAGCCGACAGCAGAGGGTTAAGCCGCGACAGCGATGGTCGCGGCGGGCGGGTTTTGACAAGAGAGAGACGCGGCTCGCCGCGGCTCTCTCTGTGTCAAAACCCGCGCGGGCAGTTCATGTGTGAACTAGCCCTTAGTGAGCTGTCTCACAGCTGAATCTAGGAGTCTTCATACATCATTTTTTCACTATTCTGACTCAATAGCTTGACTGCAAGTGTGAGGTTGTGAAAAAATGTTGAATTTCCAGAGGCTGTGCAGACATGTTACATGCATCAAGATGAACTACACATACACAGAGAACTGGGAGGAGCTATTACACACAGGTAAGAATACAGGAAGACAGGAGGGACACACCAAAAAAAGGCAAAACATAATATCACAGATAGATGTCAGTGAATGAACAAAGTCCTGGGGCATGACAAGGAGGCTACTACATACCTCCCAACTTTTGAAGAACCGAAAGAGGGACAAAATGTGTGGCGCGCGTAGCGCGCAGCGGCAAATTTAGCCCCACCCACTTTTGTGTTGACTCCGCCCACTCGTTAATTTTTCATGTGCCCGCACACAGTATAATCCTCCTACAGTCACCCGTAAATTATATGTCCCCCCTCTATCTCTCCCCCAGTTTCATATACACCCTTCATCTGCCCCCAGTTTCATGTCCCTCTTCCATCTCTGCCCCCAGATTCATGTCCCTCCATCTCTGCCCCCAGATTCATGTCCCCTCCATCTCTGCCCCCAGATTCATGTCCCACATCTCTGCCCCCAGATCCATGTCCCTCCATCTCTGCCCCCAGATTCATGTCCCCTCCATCTCTGCCCCCAGATTCATGTCCCTCCATCTCTGCCCCCAGATTCATGTCCCTCCATCTCTGCCCCCAGATTCATGTCCCTCCATCTCTGCCCCCAGATTCATGTCCCTCCATCTCTGCCCCCAGATTCATGTCCTCTCCATCTCTGCCCCCAGATTCATGTCCCCACATTTCTGCCCCCAGATTCATGTCCCACATCTCTGCCCCCAGATTCCTGTCCTTCCATCTCTGCCCCCAGATTCATGTCCCTCCATCTCTGCCCCCAAATTCATGTCCTCTCCATCTCTGCCCCCAGATTCATGTCCCCCATCTCTGCCCTCAGATTCATGTCCTCTCCATCTCTGCCCCCAGATTCATGTCCCCCATCTCTGCCCCAATGTCATGCCGTCCTCTCCTTCATCTGCCCACAGATTCACGTTCCACCTCCACATTAAACTTACCTTCTCCTCCGCTCCCTCGCTGACACATGCGGCTGAAGGAAGGAGCTGACACAGGTCGCTTCGCCGCTGCGTCTCTCTCTCGTGTGTCAGGGAGAGAGGCGGGCAGCGGCGAAGCGAGCACGCGAGCAGCTTCAGCTGCGTGTGTCAGGGAGAGAGGCGGGCAGCGGCGAAGCGAGGAGCTGACCTGTGTCAGCTCCTTCCTTCAGCCGCATGTGTGTTCAACTCAGATCTGCGTCCTCTGGACGCAGATCTGAGTTGAAATCGGGACATACCTCCCTCCAACCGGGACCGCGGGACATGTCACCCAAATCGGGACTGTCCCGCGGAAATCGGGACGGTTGGGAGGTATGCTACTATATACCTTTCTCTCACCCAGAAAAAGCCCTAGGATCATCCAGAACATACATAGAGAAGTACTAATGTCATCATATAAATAGAGTGCTTAGGTAATAACACAACACTTCTATTCAGGGCTAACATCAGCCTAAAAGTCTGTTTTTCTTTTCTTTTTCTCCTGCACTTCCTGCTCACTCCTCATTTCTTCATAGGCCTGGTTCACATCTGCGCTAGGTATTCTGTTTGGGGAGTCCACTTGAGGACCCCTTGAACGGAATACCAAATGCATTAAAAAGCGGTGAGCAATGAAAGCACATGGACCCCATAGACTATAATGGGGTGTGTGTGTGTTTTCTGTGCAGTGTCCGAATCATAAATCATGCAGATAGATCTATTGCTTGCCTTTGCAAGTGCCCATGTTTGTTAGATATTCTAGATATTAGTAGATATTCTTAGTATCAGATTGTATGACTGCACTATGAACATTATGTGCCATTGATTTTACTTTGTTGTATGTGATTTTAGGTCATGATGGCCAAGCCGTCAAAGGTAAGACAAATGGTGAACCAGTGACAGGTTATGGGCACTCAAGGTTCATTCATGTAGCTGGGGAGCAAAGCTTAGTCTGTCTGGTCCAAACTAACACAAATTCTGAAATAAGTTATGCTAGCTAGCTTCAAAGTTTGCTGAGGCCACAAACTTGTCAGACTGACCAGACTTGACCAGACTGCCATAGGTACCTTCAATGAGAATGTGAATATTAGCACTGGACTCTTGGGCAATGGAAGTAGGTATTCTGGTCAGATGAATAAACTACATCAGTTGCCAGTCACTTATCAGGATATACTATGGGAAGAAAGCAAGACGGCAGAGGTGGTGTAATGCTTTAGCTAATGTTCTAAGATATGGGTCATGGCCTTCATATACAGTCCTATGAAAAAGTTTGGGCACCCCTATTAATCTTAATCATTTTTAGTTCTAAATATTTTGGTATTTGCAACAGCCATTTCAGTTTGATATATCTAATAACTGATGGACACAGTAATATTTCAGGATTGAAATGAGGTTTATTGTACTAACAGAAAATGCGCAATATGCATTAAACCAAAATTTGACCGGTACAAAAGTATGGGCACCTCAACAGAAAAGTGACATTAATATTTAGTAGATCCTCCTTTTGCAAAGATAACAGCCTCTAGTCGCTTCCTGTAGCTTTTAATCAGTTCCTGGATCCTGGATAAAGGTATTTTGGACAAACAATTCAAGTTCAGTTAAGTTAGATGGTCGCCGAGCATGGACAGCCCGCTTCAAATCATCCCACAGATGTTCAATGATATTCAGGTCTGGGGACTGGGATGGCCATTCCAGAACATTGTAATTGTTCCTCTGCATGAATGCCTGAGTCGATTTGGAGCGGTGTTTTGGATCATTGTCTTGCTGAAATATCCATCCCCGGCGTAACTTCAACTTCGTCACTGATTCTTGAACATTATTCTCAAGAATCTGCTGATACTGAGTGGAATCCATGCGACCCTCAACTTTAACAAGATTCCCGGTGCCGGCATTGGCTACACAGCCCCAAAGCATGATGGAACCTCCACCAAATTTTACAGTGGGTAGCAAGTGGTTTTCTTGGAATGCTGTTTCTTTTTGGACGCCATGCATAACGCCTTTTTTTATAACCAAACAACTCAATCTTTGTTTCCAAAATGAAGTTGGCTTCTCCAAATGTGTTTTTGCATACCTCAGGCAACTCTATTTGTGGCGTACGTGCAGAAACGGCTTCTTTCTCATCACTCTCCCTGACAGCTTCTCCTTCTGCAAAGTGCGCTGTATTGTTACCGATGCACAGTGACACCATCTGCAGCAAGATGATGCTGCATCTCTTTGGAGGTGGTCTGTGGATTGTCCTTGACTGTTCTCACCATTCTTCTTCTCTGCCTTTCTGATATTTTTCTTGGCCTGCCACTTCTGGGCTTAACAAGAACTGTCCCTGTGGTCTTCCATTTCCTTACTATGTTCCTCACAGTGGAAACTGACAGGTTAAATCTCTGAGACAACGTTTTGTATCCTTCCCCTGAACAACTATGTTGAACAATCTTTGTTTTCAGATCATTTGAGAGCGGGCTGTCCATGTTCGGCAACCATCAAACTTAACTGAACTTGAATTGTTTTGTAGAAAGAAATGGTCCAAAATACCTTCATCCAGGATCCAGGAACTGATTAAAAGCTACAGGAAGCAACTAGAGGCTGTTATCTTTGCAAAAGGAGGATGTACTAGATATTAATGTCACTTTTCTGTTGAGGTGCCCATATTTTTGCACCGGTCAAATTTTGGTTTAATGCATATTGCGCATTTTCTGTTAGTACAATAAACCTCATTTCAATCCTGAAATATTACTGTGTCCATCAGTTATTAGATATATCAAACTGAAATGGCTGTTGCAAACACCAAAATATTTAGAACTAAAAATGATTAAGATTAATAGGGGTGCCCAAACTTTTTCATAGGACTGTAAGTGCTAATTTGACTTGTATCACATACATAAACTTTGTAAAGGCCAAGTACACCCCTTCATGATAACAATATTTACTCCGGTAGTAGTGGCCCTTTTCATCAGGATAATGTGCCCTTTGTACGCTGTAGAAATTGTCCAGGTTTAGTTTGAGGAACACCATAAAGAATTCAATGAGCTGACTAGACCTTTCTGGGATGTGCTGGAAAATGAAGTGCAGCATATTGATGCCGCCTTGAAATGTACAGAACTGACTGCTGCTTATTGCCAGATAGCACAGAAAACCTTAAGAGGTCTTGTTGAGTCCATATCCCAATGGGTCAGAGCTCCTTTGGTGGTCCTGATATTCTGCCACAGATGCATGTTAGAGAAATCTCTGAAGATGTGAGATTGTAATTCCTGTATGTAAGCTAATGGCAGATAGCAGAACGCGCTGACATTTCATTCCCTGCGTTCCCAGGTTGCATGTGGAGAGATGCAATGGAGTTGCTTCAGGTAGTTTATTTGTCTTTACCTTGAGAGATGATATGCCATACGGTCAAAACACAATTCCTTTCTCAGTTCTACAAGATGGTTGCTCAGTGGTTACAGACTGAATAACACATATCCAGGAAGAAGATGCAACAAGAAGGGAGGAGTAACAGAAACAGAGAATTATGGGAGAAAACTACTTAAAGAGCCCTTCACACGTTATCAATGTCTATGCACCAGCATTGCACAAGATATGTAAAAACACTGTATGAAAGTCAAACAATCAAGCATGAATGATACAATATGAACAAGAATCATTACTTCAGCAATACCCCTGCTGTAACAGCATACTCCCCGTCTGAAATCCTTGGATTTCACTACTTAACATAAATGTCCATCTGGTATATTCTGGAACCCTGAAAGACAAAATGCAAAAACAAGGAAAAATAACAATAACTGTGAACATGTATTCAGGAACAGTTGAAAATATTGAATGCGTCAAATGCACGGTATATCGCTGTTCCTGGGATAGTCCAGTGACGAGTCAACTGAGTCAATGTACTTGCAATGTTCTTTGCTTGACTCATTCCTCGACAGGTAACAGGAGGACAGTCTCAGATACAGGTCTGATGAATGTCTTGGAGTCACCTTGTCGTGTGATGGTTACTTCCACCTTACGGACTCTACCATCCTCGCTGGGAAAGATTTTTGAGATGAGTCCCATAGGCCATGCATTTCTTTCCACTTTCTGGTCCTTCATCAGAACGACATCTCCCACCTGTAAGTTAGGTTTAACCTGCTGCCACTTTCTTCGTCCTTGAAGAAGAGCCAAATACTCCTTTTTCCATCTGCTCCAGAAGCAATTGGCCAGATGCTGAACGTGTTTCCACTGTTTCCGATAGATGTTTCCAGATGAAAGTTCTTCAGGTGGACTAGGAACAGATCCGAGCTTCTGAGTGAGGAGAGTCGCTGGAGTAAGAATAGCAGGAGAATCCGGGTCCACAGATACGGGAACAAGAGGTCTAGAATTGACAATAGCGGAGACCTCGGTTAGGAAGGTAGTTAAAGTCTCATGGGTGAGCCTAGAGGAGTTTGAGTCCATAAGCATACAGTCCAGTATTTTACGGGTAATGCCTATCATCCTTTCCCATGATCCGCCCATATGAGATGCATGAGGAGGGTTAAAGATCCATGTACAACCGTTGTCGGCCAAGTAGTTCTGAACTGGCTCAGAGTTGATTTGCAGTTCTCTGCAAGCTCCTGTGAAGTTGGTTCCACAGTCGGATCTCAATTGTTTTACTGGTCCTCTGATGGCAAGAAAACGTCTTAAAGCATTGATAAAACTCGAAGTGTCCATGGATTCTATAACTTCAATGTGTATGGCGCGTACACTCATGCATGTAAATAACACTGCCCATCGTTTGCTCTCAGCATGACCACCTCTGGTTCTACGAGCAGAGACTGTCCATGGCCCAAAAACATCCAGACCAACGTAGGTAAATGGTGGCTCAGTGCTGGTCCTGTCAGCTGGCAAGTCAGACATTTGCTGTTGCTGCAACTTTCCTCTAGACTTGCGACATAGCACACAGTAGTGAATTAATCGAGCAATCTGCCTTTTTGCACCTACTATCCACAGGCCTGCAGCTCTTAAAGCTCCCTCAGTGAAATGTCTGCCCTGATGCTTGACTTTCTCATAATGCCGTATGAGCAATGTAGTAACATGGTGGTGAGCAGGAATAATGAGAGGATTCTTTTCAAATGTCTCTAACTCGGCCTTGTTCAGGCGACCACCTACCCTTAGCATACCATGTTCGTCAATCACTGGCTTTAAGTTGACAATAGGGCTGTTTTTAGGAATGTCCAGTTTGTCACGGAGACATTTCAGTTCCATGTGAAAGGCACTCTGCTGTACATTACGTATCACTAACTTCTCACTTAGTGTAATATCTTCTGCAGAGAGGGGCTTGTGACAGATGTGCCAACCATGACATTCAGAGTTATCGTTCTTGGTGTGAAAACACTGTGCAATGTGAACTAACCTTGCGATGGTGCGTACAAGCTTCAGCCATCTAGAAAAGCGTTCAAAGCGGTGACAGTCAAGGCCGGACCTCCTTACAGACCTGGTGATGAGGGTACTCACTTCAGGACGAATCTCAGGATCATTGTCAGGATCTTGAAGATTGAAGACGTCTTGACCAGATGTTTCTTTTCCTTCGTTCAGCAAGAATTCTGGACCTGTTAACCAAGAGGATTTAGCAAAGGCACTGACCGATGATGGTCTGGTGGCACAATCTGCAGGGTTGAGATGAGATGGAACATAGTGCCACTGCTCAGGTTTAGAGGATTTCCTAATCCTTTCAACGCGGTTACTAACATAGACGTAGAAGCGTTTTGTCTGGTTGTTTATGTAACCCAGGACAACCTTGCTGTCTGTATAGAATTGAACATCGTCCACATGAATGTCCAGCTCATACTGTATAAAATCTGCGATCTCTACAGCCAGTACAGCGCCACAAAGTTCAAGCCTCGGGATCGTATGTTCAGGTTTAGGGGCTAGTTTAGCTTTCCCAAACAGAAATCCAACATGAGCTTTAGTGCGATTGTCGATTACCTTCAAGTAGGCAACAGCTGCGATAGCCTCAGTCGATGCATCCGAGAATATGTGGACTTCCCTTCTCTGGCTTGTGGTGAGAGATGCTGGAGTGTAGCAACGTGGTATGTGAGTTCTGTCCAAGGCATGTAGGGATTCTTTCCAGGACTCCCACTTTGGCTGCTTGTCATGTGGCAGTGGAGCATCCCAGTCCTCAATCGTCTCTGAGAGCTGCCTAAGTAGGAATTTGCCCTGTACAGTCAATGGTGCTACAAATCCCAGTGGATCATACAGGCTATTCACCACTGAGAGAACTCCACGCTTAGTGAACGGCTTGTCTGCACAATTAACCTGGAAGCCAAGAGAATCGTTTAACAAGTCCCATCTCAAACCCAGACTTCTCTGCACCGGAGGATCGTCTATGCCTAGGTTTAAGTCTCTGAATTCTGTGGCATGATCACTGGGCTGGAAAGCTTTCATGACAGCAATACTGTTGGAGGCTATTTTATGCAACCTCAGACAGGCTCTGGACAGCATACCTTGAGTCCTTCTCAGCAAGTCTATGGCTTCCTCAGCAGTGGGCAAGGACTTGAGTGCGTCGTCCACGTAGAAGTCTTTTTCAACAAAGTGACGAGCATCCTTTCCAAATTCTGATTCACCATCAGAAGCAGTCCTTCGTAGGCCATATGTTGCAACCGCAGGTGAAGGACTGTTGCCGAACACGTGCACTCTCATGCGGTATTCAATCATTTCCTTGTTGGTATCACTGTCTCTGTGCCACAGAAACCTCAGGTAATTCCGGTGGTCTTCTCGTACAATAAAACAATGGAACATTTGCTCAATGTCAGCTGTAATGGCAACTGGCTCCTTTCTGAATCTCATTAGCACCCCTACCAGGTTGTTGGTCAGGTTTGGACCCGTGAGGAGAACGTCATTCAGAGATACGCCATGATGTTTGGCACTTGAGTCGAATACCACCCTGATCTGCTTGGGTTTTCGTGGGTGATATACTCCAAAGGAAGGAAGATACCAGCATTCTTCATGCTCTTGCAGAGGTGGAGCTGGCTCTGCGTGATTGTTACGGAATATCCTTTCCATGAATGCCACAAAGTGATCTCTCATCTCAGGCTTGTTTCTCAGCGTACGTTGCAAGGAGATGAATCTAGATAATGCTTGTTCCCGGTTGTCAGGAAGTCTGGCTCTCCCAGTCCGAAAGGGTAAGGGTGCAACCCAATGGTTAGATTGATCCTTGAAGCATTCACTGTCCATTATTTTGATAAAGTCTTTATCTTCCATGGATAAAGCTACTCTGTTGTCGTCTTGTGTTATGTGAAACACTGTGGCTCCTAAGTCGTCATAAGGTGTAGGGACGATGTCTGGTGCCCTTTTTAAGTTAGGAAGATGTTCCTTTGCCTCATAGTGATGAAGGCATGGCTTAAAGTAGGTTGTGCGTCCATTGTTGAGCACAAAGGTTTTAAAGGAGTTCACTTGAGATGACATGAGACTCTTATCCTGACATACATTGCCAATGATTACCCAACCTAAGTCAAGTCTTTGTGCATATGGGGCATCATGTGGACCATTGCATTGTTGACGTACCTTATGTACTCTGAGAATGTCTCTTCCGAGCAAGAGCAAGATGTCAGCATTCACATCCATAGGAGGAATCTCCTTAGCCAGGTGTCTCAAGTGGGAATGATGATATGCAGCTTCCGGCGTAGGAATTTCTTCCCTATCATCAGGCATCTGGTCACATTCAATTAACGTTGGTAGGGATATGTGAATATTCCTGTTAATTGGAGAGATAACGTATCCAGTGGCTCTCCTGCCAGAAGTCTCTATGCGACCAGAACAAGTGTTAAGAGTGTATGGTATTGCTTCTCCTTCTATACCGAAGATCTCGAAGAACTTAGGCTTTGCTAGAGACCTGTTGCTTTGTTCATCTATTATGGCATACATCCTTATGGCCTTTTCAGATTGCCCTTCTGGGTAGACATTCACCAAGCACACCTTGGCACAGCACTTGGGACCATTATCCTTGCCACATACTTCCATGCAGGAGGAGGAGACAGTGGTAGTAGCTGAAACTTGAGCCGATGGCTCCCCGCCATGCGCAGTGACGGCTTTAGATGCTGCTTGAGGATGTGAGTTGTCAGATGAAGAAGTAGGATGCATGGCTGCGACATGTTTGTCGCTACTGCATTCAGTACACTTGATGACAGCCTTACAGTCCTTAGCAAAATGTTTTGAAGAAGCACAACACTTGTAACACACTCCTAGCTCCTTGAGCATGTCTCTGCGTTCTTGCAAAGTCTTTGCCCTAAGTCCTCTACACTCTTTCAGGGGATGAGGCCTTTTGTGGATAGGGCACGTACTATTAGGGTCTTTATCTTTAAGGACAGGAGTGTCCTGTTTGGTGGTGCAGAGTGCAGCGATTGGAACGTCTGTCTTCCTAACAGATACTGTTCCCCTTAAGTCTCTACGTTTGCTTGTTTCATACCTTGAACATGATGATGAAGCTGGTAGAGAGGATTCTGTGAAGTCAAAGCTGGGATCATTCTTTTTCCGAGCTTGGTCACTGATAAATCTGGAAAAATAAGAGAAAGGAGGGAAGGACACATTGTGGTCTCTTTTGTATCTGGAACCTAGGTCGGCCCATTTTTCTTGCATGCCATATGGTAGTTTGGATACCACTGGATTAACACCATGAGATGTGTCAAGGTAACTCAGACCTGACAGACGTGGGTCCATTTTGGCTAACTCTAATTCCTTTAGTAGGTCGCTCAGATCTTGAAGCTTGCGGCTGTCCTTGTTGGTGATTTTTGGGAACATATGAAGTCTCTTAAATAAGGCACTTTCTATAGCTTCAGAACTGCCATAAGTCTGTTCAAGTCTCTCCCATGCCGCAGCAAGACCTTCCTCTGAGTGGCCCGCATGAACTGCTCTCAATGTCTTTATACGTTCTGCAGAATCTGGGCCTAACCAGTTAACAAGCAAGTCAAGTTTTTCTTTGGCAGTGAGGTTAAGATCACTGATCACTGCTTCAAAGGTGGATTTCCAGGCTCTATAATTCTCAGCATGGTCATCGAACTTTGAGAGACTATTGTTTATCAGCTCCCTGCGTATCATATATCTGGCAAAGTCCGACATGTCTGATCTCCCACCTTGTGTCACCAGATTAACTTGTGATATCCCTGGGACGTATAAATTCTCTGGCATATGGGGCCGAGATGAATCGGGGTGAAATGATGTAGCATAAGGGTTGAGCTGTGGTTTAGTTTCCGGAGGATCTGCATGTGTGATGCTGGAAATTACCTTGCTCTGGATAGGTGGCATCATCTGATGCTTCACAGCCATGTAGTCGGTTTGGAGTGGTGCTGGTGCATGTAACTTAGCAGGCGGTGCAGGAGATGATTGCTTCAGCACATAATTGGCAGTGCGGTCAGCTGGGTCTTCCACTTCTGCAGGGATGGAGCAGTCTAGGTCGGCGTCTTGATCTAATGCTTGTTCAAGAACCTTTAGCTTGGCTAAGGCAGCTGCTTCCTCCCTTTCCATTTGGAGAATTTTTAGTTGAGCTTCTGTCTCTGCTTCCTTCTTCGCCATTTCAGCTTTTGCCTCTGCTTGCTTTTGCGCCATTTCTGCTTCCTTCTTCGCCATTTCAGCTTTTGCCTCTGCTTGCCTTTGCGCCATTTCTGCTTCCTTCTCAGCAAAGGACCGTCTGACACTGGCCTCCTCTGCGTCAGCACGGATCTCAATAAGCTTATCGTGTAATGCTGACCTTCTGGAACGAGAGGATCTGGAGGATGACAGCGTATGTTTGGATGAAGTAGACCGATGGGACCTTACTTCTTGTAGGTGTGCGATGCGGAGTTCTGCCTTATCTCTGGCGTTTTTCACTGCGGCATCTTTCGTTTGGAATAGGTTCTCCCTCTCAGTTAGCTCTGCTATAGCATCATCAAAATCAGCGTTACTCAGGAATGTGACGTATTTTGCAGACAGTCGCTGATGGCGTTCATAGGCGGCAGATAAGCGGTTTAGTGTGGTGACCAATTTTGCTGCGTCACTGTCATGGCGTGAGAGCGCTGCTATATAGTGTTCAGTTCTTCGCCATAATTCATCAAGATTATCACAGAACTCTTCTTTAGTTATTTCAAAGTTCTCTCTAATCTTTTGCGTGGGTTTACTGACACGTTTTAATCGCTCAATTTGTACATCCTGAAACATGGAGTCTGTTTCCTGCACATCTGAGTCCCTGATAGCAGGATGCACTGTCCCAGATGCAGTGACAGGGGAATCCACATAGCTCCTTGTGGACATGGTGCCTTTGTGTGGAAAATGTCAATAAAGATGGCGCTGCCCCTTATTTCACTGTGGTGAGGAGAACATGTGCTCAAGATGGAGGACAGCTTTGAGCTCACCTGCAGGCTGTGTGGCGTGCTGCAGATTATGCTGTATTCTCACTGTGCTTGCTTGCAGGCTGTCTGTAGATCCTGCAGGAGCTGCAGATATAGCTTGTTTTAACTAGAAAGTTGTGTTTTGACTATTCTGCCACAGATGCATGTTAGAGAAATCTCTGAAGATGTGAGATTGTAATTCCTGTATGTAAGCTAATGGCAGATAGCAGAACGCGCTGACATTTCATTCCCTGCGTTCCCAGGTTGCATGTGGAGAGATGCAATGGAGTTGCTTCAGGTAGTTTATTTGTCTTTACCTTGAGAGATGATATGCCATACGGTCAAAACACAATTCCTTTCTCAGTTCTACAAGATGGTTGCTCAGTGGTTACAGACTGAATAACACATATCCAGGAAGAAGATGCAACAAGAAGGGAGGAGTAACAGAAACAGAGAATTATGGGAGAAAACTACTTAAAGAGCCCTTCACACGTTATCAATGTCTATGCACCAGCATTGCACAAGATATGTAAAAACACTGTATGAAAGTCAAACAATCAAGCATGAATGATACAATATGAACAAGAATCATTACTTCAGCAATACCCCTGCTGTAACAGCATACCTGACCCCCAACAACCTCACTACACAATATTCGGCAGGTAGTTTTAATGTTATTGCTGATCACCGTAGATTTACTAAAGATTTACTAAAGGTAAATCTGTAAATTAAGAAAGTGAATATACTCTGTACGTTAAAGCTGTCAAGTTTTAAATATAATTTCCATAGACATTGCTGTTGGGCATTGCATGTTACATATGGCGAAGTCTAGACAGGCCTCAGGGCATTATACACACTATCACTGTCATCCCTTATATTTTAGATAATCATCTGCAATTTCACATAAGCAGCAAAATCATCTCTGTAACAGCTAGACCTAACTATGTGGCAATTGCTACAAAATGTGCCATGCCTTGTTCAATTGCTAGAAGATATATTGGAAAGCTACATGAACTTGCGGTACAGTAGTTCCTCATTCAGATGCATTAAAGTGTTTAGTATGAAATAAGTTCTTTCCAGTATCACTATATGCACCTTAGCAACCACTTATATCGCATTTTACATGTATGATACAGGGTCTGCATCATAGGAGCGTATATAAAAACACAGATGTAAAAATACAGAGTTAACTTGACTTTCTGCAGAATGAAAACTTGCTGGAGCTTGATATCTTATCATGGAAGACAATGAAAGACAATGGAAAGTGTTTGAGAATATTGTGTTAACGCATTGTTGTTAAACACACTTACATTGAGTCTGACTTTAAGCAGAAATTCAGCAGAGGTAAACTTTTATATTTTGTGCAGAGTGATTTACTGACAAAGATAGTCCTGTTAGTGAAAAATCATTTCTTAAGTGTTTTCTTTGGCAAGACTTTAAATGTTAAATACATACAAACTGCTGTTCTAACAGCAAAACCAAAGGTTTTTTTTCAGCTCACTCAATAAACAGTATGACGCAGCGTGCTAGTTTTTCCCAAAACTATAAACATTCTCACAGAAATCTGCAGAATCTATGTTAAGGTTTTTTTTGGTATATATATATATATATATATATATATATATATATATATATATATTGTCATAACTTAATGACAAAAAACCCAAACAAGATGACTGATGCATTTTTCATGTAATACTGACAAATTCACCCAGTGGTTTTAATGCCATGCTATTTTTCTTGAAATAGTTTTTGGTAAAAAATAAAAAAAGAAAACAGATACTCTAAAAAAAAGGGGCAGAGGACAGCAAAAAGAGGTCAAGGAGGAAACACTTGTGCAAGTACTAATAATAAGAATGTAGGTGGCAACAGCAACATTACTTCTGGCCTTGACAGTTCCCCCAGTAGCTGTTATCATATTTCTTGAAAATAAAGACATTTTTAAAAACAGTGAAATACTAATGAGTCAGGGTTCTGTGTGTTCCCTCTCCCCTTCTGAGGAACACATAACTTACCACGTTGTCTTTCTGCATTATCTTTGGCCCTTCTGGCTGACATCAGAAACCATTGATTGGGCTTTTGTGCCACATAGCGTTGTGACACAGATACAAGCATTGCCACACTACGTGATGTCAGCAAGTCCCTAAACTCAGTCAGAAGTGCCAAACATAGGAGGGAGTCATGCCAGAGCCCAAGAAAGATGAGTAACACTATTTCTATGTTTCCTTAGCTCTCCTGGCCCTCTGCTTATTATACTCAGGGGTCTGAAGAGACTCAGCAGTATAATAATAGCAGCTTTGGTTTAACAGTGTTGCAGTCAAACTGCAAATATTGTAATAACCGAATTAAAATAACCGATGTGAATAAAATAAAGTTGGCTATCCTGGTTGAAGTTTGGTTTTGGTTATATTCCGATTAGTCACCAAGCCCTAGTGAAGTACTAGTGGCAGGCAGTGTGTTACTAGTTGTCATGCTGCTAATGTACTAGGGGGAAATCTGTTAGGAATGACATAGAGGAATAGTGGCCTCCCCAAACCACCACTCGGTGCTAAGGCAGTCCAGGACGGCTTGTCCTAGACTGGCTTAGGTAATCAAAAATGCCGCCCTCCCTGGGGCCCTGGCATAGCGCTGCCTGAAGCGCTCGCTTCAGGTCGCCTCATGGGAGGTGCAGCGCTGGTCATGTGGAGTCCAAACTTGGTTCAGTGGGAGCCTGTCACTCCATTCATTCTCTCCTATTCCATCCTCTTCTGGAGAAGCCATTCATGTGGCATCTAAGTGTAGCTGATTCTTCAGTCTTCTAAATGGCTAGCTATTTTATTTACTGTGCTGTGTTCTGGAAACGGGTGTTATCTGGTTAACATGGGAGGAGCTATATATTTAGGGGCCAGGTTATCAACTTTACAGATTGGGTAAGCTGTCTGCTGAGCGAGAAATGTAGTAAAAAGAATCTTTTCTGAGCTTTCAGACAATAGACAACTCTCATTGTTTAGTTGAAAGAGCCAGCACATAGAACTGGTTTATTCAATAACAGCTATCGCTACACTGCACAGATCAGGGAGACAGGACTCAAAGAGGTGGCCAAATGTACCGTCATGTAATGCGCTATTATATAGTTACATAGTTAGTACAGTTGAAAAAACACATTTATCCATCACGTTCAACCAATATGTATGTACCAATATGTAGTATGTACTGTTATATACAGCCATGTGCTGTGTTATGTGACCCTATGCATTACTATTAGGGTTGAGCCGATCTTGACTTTTCAGGATCGATTTTAAAATCCGATTTCCGATCATTTTTCATTCAAACCCGATCTCGACCCCAATTCCGATCCCAATGCAAGTCAATGAGATTTTTTTATTAATCGGAGATTGGATTTTAAAAGCAATCCTATTCACTATACAGCATGGAATCTAACAATTGTTAGAATCCACGATGTGTAGTGAATCATTAAAGATTTTTTTTTTTAATCCTCTGGCTACTTAGTCCCCCCTGGTGTCCACTTACCTGCAGAGATGGCTGCTCCTGTGCCTGATGCCTTCGTTCTTCTTTGCCTCGCTGCCGCTCCACGCTGCTCTTGTCCCTTCGCTGCCCCCTCCCTGCCAGGTTAGGAAAGTGTGGGCGGGTTAGGAGAGTGTGGGCAGGTACTGGGAGGGGAGACGTCACGTCTCCCCGCCCTGTACCTGCCCACACTCTCCTAAGCCACAAGCCCCGCCTACCTAGCGCTTTAAACACTAACCTGGGAAGCGGGGCAGCAATGCAAGAAGAGCAGCGTAAGATTTGAAAAAAAAAAAAAAAAAAGAAGAGCAGCGTGGAGCGGCAGCGAGGACAAGAAGGAGGGCACTGGAGCAGCCATCTCTAGAGGTAAGTAGCTGCAAGAGATGTTTAGTTTAGCCTCCCATTCGAATGAATGGAGGCAGCCGGCGCGCAGGGGGTTAAGGCTGTGTGCCGGCTGCTTCCATTCATTCCTATGGAACTGCAGCGGAGCCTACACACTGAGTATACAGCATATACTCAGTGTGAAGACTAAGCAAAGCATTGTGGGAAAAGATCACCAATCTCGATCCCACATAAAAAGATCATGTTCGGAATTCCGATCGGGATCGTGAAATTCACTCGATCGCCGATCGGAATCCGATCTTTTCCGAACACGATCGCTCAACCCTAATTACTATGTTGTCTTGCCCCGTGCTTTTCTATGCTGTTTTGCACTATTCTGCTCTGTCTAGTGCTGTCCTAGGTTGCACCAATGCCTTGCTGTCTTATGCTATGTAGTCAAGTGTTATCGTATAATGTCTTGTCCTACACTATGCTGTCCATGGCTGCCCTATACTGTCCTATAGTGTCCTGCCATATGCTATGCTGCTGTGTCCTTGTGCAGTCCTATCCTATGAAACAGTGTCCTGTCATATGCAATGCTGTCCTGATCTATCCTTTGCGTTTTTGCTGTCTTATCATATTCTGTGTAATGTCATATTTTTCCCTATGCTGTTTGTCTTGTACATTGTGATATTTGTTTTGTTTGTTTCTTATCTATCAACCAAAGTAATTTGTGCCATCTTGTTTTTGTGTTCATTGTTTTAATAAAAACACTTCCTCTTGAACCTTATTTTATATCTTTAACATAGTTAAAGGTTTCAATCACACCTTTCCTCACATCCTGCAGAGAGTAAGAGTACAGATAGCAAGGCAGATGGATCAAAGGATTCAAGGTCTCCTAGCCAAGTTCAGACAGCAGCTTGCAGAAATATTTCTATTGTGTGAGGAATGAATGCCATGAAGGACACTATTACTGTTTAGGTGACTGTATAGCTGCCACTAATGTTTTCATGGGAATTTTTAAGTCACTAGTGAAGAAATGTGATTGGAATTAATGACTCTAGTAGGAAAAGATGCTACCTGTTAACAAAAAAATGATCACCACCATAAACTTACAGGAAATAAATGCTCCACTATCTGAAAACAAAACTATAATCCACCACTAACTTACTAGGATGATCAGGATTAGGAGCGATACACAATTAATCAGGTAACAAAGCCAACCCAGGTAAATAATTGCAGGCACCTGGCTCAGGAGGAAGGAGATTTAAATATGCTAATTGGACAAGCCCAGAAAACTTTCATATTGCAAAAGCTTCTCAGTACAGCTAAGTAACCTTAAAGCAACAGTGAATGAAGCAACAAACTGAACTGAACAAACAATAACACAGGTATCAGAATGTGGTGCATCATTAAGGTTCAAACTAGGCCCCAATCTTAATGGGGCATCTCAGTGTAATTCTAAAATTATGAGTGCTTTCTAACATATGGCGTAGTAAGTAGCAGATTCTATAGAAATTATGTTATTGTTACGTCCGTACTTGTTCAAACTTTTAGGTGGCTTTTCTAACCAAAACTGGTCCCAGTGTGTTCTGTATCAAGTAATGACTTTTGCTTTGGTGCCCCTCACTAAGATGTCTGTTGCTGAAAAGTCAAGTTATAAGCTGAACTAGTCACAAGGCGCAGCTTCCTCTAGTCATACAGTCTTCACACTAAATCTCACCCTCATTGAAGTAACTGACATGTCCCTCGCTGTTATAATCATATATGTACACCCACTCCACTGGGTATAAAAAGGTGTGATATACACAATAGGGTCCATTCACACGGAGGAAAATGGTGAGGAATTTGGTGTGGAATTTTCCACGTGAAAAAAAGCTTCGCATTGATTTCAATGGGTTTTGCTAGCTTTTTTTTCCACTAGTGGAATTTTACACTAGCGGAAAAAAAGCTAGCAGAACCCATTGAAATCAATGGTAGGCTTTTTTTTCCATGTGGAAAATTCCTCACCAAATTCCTCACCATTTTCCCCCAGGTTATGCTTCTGCTCAAACTCATCTTGTCTGTGTGTTGAATGCATCACTCGACAGTCCAGGCCTACATCTAATTTGGCTTTCACCCAATATACCTATTGGGCCGACTGCAGAGTACCCCATCACATGTTTACATTTACCAAATATTTTTAGACTTTATGCACTAAAACTTTCAATTTTCGGGATCTTTGAATGAAAAAAATTGCTATGACAGATGATCACCTCAATAAAAAGGTGGCAAGTTTTCTTTAAATGAAGCTCCAGTGAGTAGCAGTATGTTGGCAGGTTTAGTTTGTTGGCTTTGCAAATATTGTTCCTTGTTCAAAACGCAAGCACAGAATAAGTGAATACTGTATGGCAGAGCTCGGATCCCAGAGTGGCCGCTTCCCCCTTCTCCACATGCATTATTAAGTTAATTACCTCCGCAACTCATTCATTTGCTTTCCTTCCTAATGAAAAACAGAGCATTGCTTGGTCACAGGGGGACAGAACCCATTAGGTAATGGCACACTGAGGACTTGTCAATGCTGTGGAGAGCCGTAGCCCCATATAGTGGGGAGCTTTATTAGACAAAATGCTGAACTGGTGAACTTTTTCCTACTTCATAATTTAGTGTTTCGCTGTGTTACAAATATATAGCTTCTCAAAAGGCAGTTCTGTGAATTGTGATACCAAGTGCAATGATCCGTGGCCAAACAACTGAGGTGTGTCCTAGCATGGACAAGCTGCATCTGTCTGTGCAAGTGCAACACAATGGCAATATCTTAGTAGCTAAGCAATACTTTTCTATCAGTATCCAGGTACCTTAGATCAAGATATTTCTGTTTGTGCAGGGCATATTTTCTTTCTGCTTCTGATATTTTATTGGACAGCTTTTTCCTGATGAATACTTATTTTTTTAAAATCAAGTTTTGTGTTAAACATATTTTTAAGAATCTTTTGTGTGTTGTTTAAAAAATGTCCATGTTATTATATTATTATATTGATATAAAAAAAATCCTAAAAATTCAGCATTTTTTTACTCCACCAAATCAAATAATATCCTAACACTTCCTATTTTCTGTCGGAGATTACTTTTCAGCAGCCGCCTCACTTATCATTATGCCATTGATCACATCTGCCATGTATATGCAGATAAGACCCAGAATCCACCAGTCAGAATAGGTAATATCACACCATAAATACCGTATATACTCGAGTATAAGCCGAATTTTTCAGCCCAGTTTTTGTGCTGAAAAAGCCAAGGGGGCTCATACTCGAGTCAGCAAAAAAAAAAAAAATTATTTTTTTTTTTTTTTTTTTTTCTTTAAAGGGGGGGGGGGGGTCTATGACCAGCCACAATATTAATGTATAGAATCTCCCATAAAATAGTGCAAAAAAAAAAGATTTAAAAAAAATAAAAATAAAAGTTCTAAATCACTCCTTTCCCTAGAATACATACAAAAGTAGAACATTTCTGTGAAACATTAGGTATCCTGTGTCTGGAAGTGCCCAGTCTACTGAATATAGGGTATCTGCAGTGCTCCTCTTCCGTCGGGAAGGGGTTAATTGGAGCACTGCATACCCTATTTCCTACCCTACATACCCTATATTCAGCCAGACTGAATTCCAAGTGGGGGAAGGAAAAACAGTCCTCAAGCTCAGAGAAGGGGCAGACAGACAACCAAAACACCCCCTCCCCTTCCCCAGCACCCAGCAACTACTGCACCCAAAAACTCCGACCATTTTAATTTTTGAAAATTTCCAGTAGCTGCTGCATCTCCCCCCCCCCCCCCCCCCCTCGGCTTATACTCGAGTCAATAAGTATTTCCCAGTTTTTTGTGGTAAAATTAGGGGGCTCGGCTTATATTCGGGTCGGCTTATACTCGAGTATATACGGTACTCTCCTCTAAACATCCCTAGAAAACTCTCCCATAGAAGTCTCCAGAGTCTGCTGCAGACCATTGTATTGGCGGTCTATGATCTCCAAGAAACAGGAAGTAACAGACTACTGTATTTTGGGCTTTAAGACAAGAGTTTGAATTTCAAGATTTGTAGGAAGTTTTTAAAATATAGATAAAATCCTAGAAAATTAAAAATAACATCACCAAAAAATCTTTACAAATATGAGTAACATAAAAACGTGACTAAACCGATTCTGTGACAACACATTCTGTAGTGCGTACAGATGTCTGCACGTATTTTCTATGCGTTGTACATTTTTCCAGTTCTGTGTGCTCCAATAGTGGGGTATAACGCATGTTTTTGTAACATGTGTTTTGATGTAGATGTCACTTTAGTTGTGTTGCTAAGTCATTGCCCTAATTCCTGCTCTGGTATTTTCAGTAGAGGAGGTGTTTCCATGATTCCACAATTTATTTATTATGCTTACTTTTATAGCGCCATCATATTCCGCAGCGCTTTAAAGATATTGTCGGTCACTGTCCAATATAGGGCTCACAATCTACATTCCCTATCAGTATGTCTTTGGTGTGTGGGAGGAAACCGGAGTACCCGGAGGAAACCCACGCAAACACGGGGAGAACATTCAAACTCCTTGCAGATGTTGCCCTTGGCAGGATTTGAACCTAGGGCTCCAGTGCTGCAAGGCTGCAGTGCTAACCACTGAGCCACCATACAATTGCACAAAACTTCATTTCCCCCATTGGGTGTGTGTTTTCAGGCTTCACATGCTGTAGGTAGTAAGTCCTAAGCATTACTTATTTACAAGCAGGAATGCCAATGGGTGCTGCCAGAGGCTTAACAATCCTGCCGATATGTCCATTGACAGCGTCCTGTGAAATACTTTGTACTGTTGTCTGCACAGTGAAACGTGTGACCTGCGAGTTGTGTATGTGCTTTTTTTGGCCAAACTTCTACAAGCACCAGGAGGAGCAACGCTGTTATAATAGGCCATTTACATTTTCTCTGGTATAGTAGACCCTTGACTCAAGACTGGAGTATATGGGCTGGAAAAACACAGACCAAGCCATTGCAACCCACTCATATTGTCCCTCATAATCACATATCATTATAGGCAAATGCACTTCACTATTGAATGGGCATAGTTTTTGCTGTAGTATATAACCTGTTATCATCATGCTGTTAGGCCTGTTAGAGTTTTCAAGGAAACCTTTAACATTTTCTATGCTCAAGAGGCCAGTGGAGTTGTGTGTGCAAGTATATGACAGATATCAAAACAACTACAGCTCCTTGGCCATGTCTGTCGTACGAAATACAGGCATATTTCATTAAAACAACAATTTTGGAACATAATATATAATGCTGTATGCTTCCTCTGTTATTTCTCCTGGGGATGTATGAATAAATTGACAACTGGGTGTAACTATTTACCCCGGCAAGCAGGTTTTTTCCTACATAGTCAGATGCTGTCAGCAATGATTGGACAATGTCAGACTGTGAAAGCTCTCCCGCCCCGCCAATTTGGTAACACCCGGCTGCCAATTTAGTTATACATTTGTAGTAGGAATAACAGCAGAATAGCACAAAGCAGAAGGAAAAAAAGAATTGTTATATACTTATTGCTAAAGAAGAAATAACATATCAAGAAGGAGTTGGAATTGCGTAATATAGGAATGATGTAAGTGATTACAATATTAGAGCAAAAGGATATGTTTATTATTAATAATAATAATAATAATAATAATACATTTTATTTATATAGCGCCAACATATTCCGCAGCGCTGTACAATTTTTAGGGTTCAAATACAGACAGAAAGATACATTAAAAAGAAAGTCATTTCACACAATGGGACTGAGGGCCCTGCTCGCAAGAGCTTACAATCTATGAGGTAGAGGGGATGACACAAGAGGTAGCAGGGGCGGCATTGCTTATACAGTGGTCAGACAATTACTGGAGAAACAATTGTAAGGAGAGATAGTTAAAGGGGTTGTCCAGGATTAAAGTTTTTATATTCTGTACTTAGCATTGGCCATTAAAGGGGTATTCCCACCTCACATACTCATCAGTCTTTACTGCTGTAAAATCTTCTTTCTTCCTGGTTTCTTGCATCATTTGGTGGACGGGGTTTCACATGCAACCTGCCGTTTAGCTCCGCCCCCAAATTCCCATGTAGCTCCGCCCACCCATATTGGACTATGAAGTACAGGCAGCAGCAACTCCATTCTGTGTTACATACAGAGACTGCCTGTCTCTGCCATAATGAACACAATTGTATTAGCTTGCCTGATAGCTGAGAGAACAGGAGAAATGAAAGCAGCTCCTCTCCTCTATCTGCTAACAGGAAGCTAGGTCACCTGGTGTAGACACAGGAATAGCTAGATACACAGGCTCGCTCCCGTGCACTTAGCCCCTCCTCCCTCCCCCCTGAGAGCAGCAGACACATCACTTGGCTCATGAGCAGATAAGTCAGGGCTGTGGCCACAAAGAATTGAATAAAGTAAGATAGTGGACAAACAAAGCAGTTTTGCTGAAGCAATGTATTTAGGAAAAGTCTTACATCCACATTAACAAGCAGTATAGATAGGATCCTTGTGATGGGACAACCCCTTTAATACCCAATTGGTGGGGAGCTGACCGTGTACCATCACTGCAGCTCAGCTCCCATTGACTTTAATAGGTGCTGAGCTGCAATACCGGTGCCTGGATGCTATACAGACATTTCTGTCTGAGTGCGGTCAATGAGAATATTATAGGGAATATAATTTACTAAAAAAGCAATGTTAGGAGAGCTAACATGTCCTCTTTAACAACCAGTGTTAAGGGCCAAAGTTTCTTGTTAGATTTCATACTGGAATAAGAATTATATGGCCCACAGTGCAACAGAAATATTTTTATTTTTATTTTCGAGTGGCATACATTTTTCATCATGCTTACTCATTTCAGATTACATCCATGTCATGTTACAGCTTAAAAACTGATATATCTTTATGATATTTTCATTCACAAAGAACATCCTTTTAAGTGCAGGTAAAATATTGATTGTGGATTCACATTGAAACCAATAGGGAAAAAAAGCAGCCCATTAATTTCAATGGGGAGCGCTCGTATGCCGGCTCCCATTGAAATGAATGGGATCTGCCGTATACGCGCTGATTCTGAACGTGTTTTAACGTTCAGAATCAGTCAGCGTATACTTAGTGTGAATGCACCCTTATATGGATTAGTGGCAGACAGAGGTAAAAGCTTATATAAAAAGTAAAACACATTAGCAGGAGAAATGGATGACATTTCAGAATAAGCAAGTAGGTGATCAGCCATTGAGATTCTTGCAAAGACCTTTCTGATCATTTCACTAGACAGCAATGCATTTATTATGTTTATTGTTGCTCATATAACATCATTAAAGCCCAGATGAGAATATACAGGAAGCTCTGTCATACGGGGCAGCTAAAGCTTCTTTTTGTTTATTGGGCATTTAAGAGCTTGTGTATTACTTGAATACTATAAGAGATGTGTTTATATAGAACTAAACAATTCTTGAAGTTTTCTTTAGTCTGCAAGGTGATCTGTAAGCAGTATCTTCAGTAAGTGTGCTGGTATGTGTTATACGCCATCCAGTAATAGAACGGCACAGCACTATATGCATTTTTTTTAACAATTTCCAGTACTTTGTGCATTTACTATATATTCTGCAGATCTCATTCAAATCAATGAGATTTATGAACAATGAGGTTTACAATATAATTTCCCTGTGTCAGATATGTATCTACAGGATGCCGAACATAATCTATGAGTATGTTCCTGGAGTGAAGGAGGAAACCCATGCAAGAATGTTGGGTACATATAAGTTCCACACAGATATGGCCATTGGTTGGATTTAAACCCGGAAACCCAGTATTACAAGGCACTACAGCTGAGCGAGTAGTATTCGATCGATACTACATTTACCATGTGGTATCCGACCGACTACACCAATAACTATGCAGGGGAGTTATTCGATCAAATACTACTCGCTCATCTCTACAAGGCACCAATGCTAGCCGCTAAGCCATTGTTCAGCCTAATGCCTAAACACAACATTTGACTTCCAAGAAACTTTAGTTACGCAACTTTATAAAATTGTCATGAAATATATATACAATAGATCTACATATAGAAGAGTAGTCTTTTCATTCAATATATTAGCTCTGAGAACCCAGAAGTTGGGAGAAGTAGTAGCAATGATAAGAGATGTCAATGATGGCCAGTAGATTCAACCACTTCATCCAGCTGTCTTTTCACTCCTGTGGCACAACAGAGTCTAATCTCTAAGGCCTGAACTGACCTCAGACTCCACACAAATGGCACTAAAGTCTTGGCAGCAGTAACTGGCAGCTTTCCTTTTTCCTTAGGGTTGTAGCACAGGTAGTAAAGGATTCTCTCTCTAGCGCTGCTCCCACATAACCTCTCTCTGCAGAAACTAGGAGAAAACTTCTAATCTCTTCCCACAGGCCAGCAATGTGTGTCTGCTCTGAAGCATCGGCTCTCTACTCCCCTCTACTCAGTGGAAAAGCCAATGAAGGGATAATGTAATAGTTGCATATATAAAACGCTATCCAAGTGGCATATGTAATTTTGCATTGTCCATTGGGATGCTGCAATTATGGCTGTTTAGCTATGATCATAGTTTGTGACCTGATATCTGGTAGGTCCTCTTTCATAACAAATACCAGTCTTTAATGAGTGTTGTAGATTTTTGGAAAGTTTATTATTCTACCTGATGCATTCAGTTCACTTTTTTTTATCAATTATAAATAACACCTATGTCTACAGAGACTCATGCTCATATACTGTAGTCAGTGGCGTAACTAGCAAAGACTGGGCCCCCAGAAAACTTTTGACTTGGGCCCCCACGGCATAGCAACCCTTTCCTGACCCGCACACAGTATAACTGCCCATTTACATTCACTATATTGTCCCAAAGTGGCCTCCACACAGTATAGTGGTCCACCATGGCCCCTGCTCACACTAATATGCCCCTTAGTGGCCTCTGCACACACAGTATTATGCCCCATAGTGTTCCCTACACACAGTAATATGTCCCATAGTGGCCCCTGCACACAGTATTAAGCCCCATAATGGATCACACATGAACAATTATTATACTCTGGCGTCCTCTCAGACCCCAGAGTATAATGATCGAAGATCTTAGGAGGATACAAACCTAAAAACACTGTTACTTACCTATCCGGTGCACTCCCTGCTGCTTTCGGCCTTCTCAATATTGGATCAAACGTCACATAAGTCCAGCTGGCGTTACGACGCATAATGACGTCGGATTGATCAATTTGACATCTTGGACGTCACCAAGTAAACTCAAAGATTCCCCGAGTATAATGATAGCAGTGTTGGGGTTCACAGGCCTGTGGCCTCACTTGTCGATCTCAGCTCTGCTCACAGTCATCTCCACTTCCGCAGAAGGGGAAGCGCAGGCAGCCATGATCAGGAGCAGGTATTGGTAAGTAAATAGTGCCCGTTACCTACTGGGGTTACTCCAGCAAGTAACGACATAATAAAGAAATAATAATCATGGGCCTTCCGGGCCCCTTAATGTCCCGGGCTCTGTAGTAGCGGCTATCGTTGTTACCCCAGTATTTACGCTACAAACTGTAGTTTAATTTTAGGCACTGCTACATGTATGAGTTTTTTGGGTTTTTTTATAATCCCCGTCTTTGGTCTTACGGAGAATCATATACTGGATCATGCATTGGTTGAACTCAAAGAGGAAAATAAAAAAAATAAAAAAAAATAAAAAAATCAGATGTGAACTGTGGTCTGGGCCAAACACTCCATGTGGAGTTCTCCCTCTGCTGATGCTTCCATGCTGACCCCTCTATAACAAAGCTTGCAGATTGCTGAGTAAAATGTACAGTAGAAAGCCTCATAACAGACCTACATATGCTGTTTACTTCATTAGCTATAAATTATTCATTTGCATTTCCTGCACTGTTTAGGAATCTGATCTCATTAATTCAGCCTCTTTGAACCTCCAAACAGATGACTATGTTATTCATAATTCATTGTACCTGGAAGCCCTGCGTTTTCTATCTGTGACTACCCGGTGTGGATGGCTGCATTAGTGCCATGCACAGATCAAGTGAGTGCATAGTATATAGTTTGATATGTGTAAGTACGTGCTCCAGAAAAATTGAGTTATGACCCATTTGTACAATATAAAATATGAAAGAGTTCTGTGTGTCGTGCTAGTCTGCAAGTAAATGTTGATTATATTAGATTTAGTGATACCCAATACCAGTCCAGTGGAAATACTATTGTAAAGCTCCATAAATTGACTAGATGAAATGCATCTATGACTTAAATTAATTATAGGTATGTATTGCATGGATCAATACATATCATCTTAAAGGTATTATATAGTTTCTGCTGGGGCTCCTGCTAGTCTCATGCCTCTTGCTTTGGTTAGAATTACTACGGTATTTGAAATACTCATACTCGATCGAGTACCACTCGCTCTTCGAATGTAAAAGTTCGATGCAGAACCAGCATTGATTGGCCAAATGCTATACAGTCGGCCAATCAATGTTGGTTCTTCTCCTACCTTTAGAAGTCTTCTCTTCGGCGTCTTCCGGCTCTTCATTCACTCTGCCAGGCATTGGGCCTGGGCGGAGCCGACTGCGCATGTCCGCTTGTAGTGCGGGCATGCGCAGTCAGCTCTGCCCAGGCCCAATGCCTGGCAGAGTGAATGAAGAGCCGGAAGATGCCGCGGGGACGCTGCAAGGAGAAGACTACTCGGAGGATCCAGCCTGACCCTCACTCGTGGACTTGGTAAGTATAATTTGATCGAACGTTGCCTACCCCTGAAACGAGCATTTTTCCCCCATAGACTATAATAGGGTTCGATATTCGATTCGAGTAGTCAAATATTGAGGGGCTACTGGAAACGAATATCGAACCTCGAACATTTTACTGTTCGCTCATCTCTAGTTAGAATCAATTATCTCCTACCTCTACTTCCAAAAACAAGACCACCACTACATATATTGATATTGTTTAGGCAAGCTAGTGCTGTATACAGTATATAGGAACTAAGCTTACATTGGTGAAATTGACCATCATACACAGTTGTGTAACAGACTCACTTATGAAAATAACTATGGCATGTTTGGGGGTCCTAAAATGCTAAACAAAGGCACCTGGTGAAACAAGTCACTCTTAGGCACTGCTATTGAGTTAGAAACCTCCATGGAGAGTCCAAGGCTTGTTAAAAAGGGCTCCATTGGGAAACATGCTAAGCTTTTGAACCTGAAGTAGACTCTTCTTCAAGAACCCCCTGTTTTTTTTCACACAGATTGGTGTCATGATCCTTCCCTTCAGTTGAATAGGTATATGCTCTTTTATCTGAATAATATGAATAATGGAGGGAATCAGGGTTGTAACCATAAGGGCTGCTATAGGGCTTCAACTTTATGCCCCATGCTTTGTTTTTTTATAAATAGGGCATTACCCACTAGATTACTCCAGCAGGTAATTGCTGATTTTCAGTTAGTTACCGCTGCTCCTGTACCAAGCCGCACATTAATTCCCAAACATCATGTCCTTACGCTCTTCAGCGTCAGCATGTAATATGCATCAGCGGATTATGATGTCAGAATGTAATATTGGCCATTGTCTGCTGGAGTAATCCAGTAGGTAGCAGCTTAAGGTATCTTTTGTGGGGACCTGTATGGGGGGCACTGTATTGTGTGGGGGTCTATAACATGGGCTCTTACTGTATGGGAACCTGTAACATGAACCCTTTCTGTATGGGGGGCCTGTAAGAGGGGCACTTACTGTATGATAATTGCCCTGTATTCTGTATGGTAGCCTGTAATGCAGTTAGTACACTATATGGTAACCTATAATTAGGATAGTATACTGTATGAGGGCCTGTAATGGGGATACTATATTGTATGGGGCCTGTAAAGGGGACACTATATTGTAAAAGGGCTAATAAAGGCCAATATATAATTATACCCTATGGAGGGATCAGTAAAGAAGTTATACCATATGGGGACCAGTAAAAGTGGTGTTATACCGTTTGATGGCCAGGGGGGTAACAAGTCAAAAGACTGCTTTGGGGTTCCATCTTTCCTTGTTATGCCACCGGAGGAAACACAAATTACAAGGGTGCTCACGCTTTGGAAAATAAAATGCCCTCCATATCTCATATACTCTAAGAAATATAGTATGGGGGGCATAAGAGAATGGTCTTCACTAGAGATGAGCGAACAACGTTCGATCGAGTACATGTTCGATCGGATATCAGGCTGTTCGAGATGTTCGATTCCAGTTGAACACCAGGTGGCAAACTCGCTAAAAAATTGATTCCCCTCCCACCTTCCCTGGTGCTTTTTTTGCATCAATAACTGTGCAGGAAGGTGGGACAGAAACTATGACAATGGAGGCATCGAAAAAAAATCGGAAAAAGTAATTAGCTGGCTAATTCAGGTGACCTCCAATTTATATGAACAGTGGATTTAATATCCGGTTCATATGAGACTGTGAACTATGTGACTGTGAGACAGGGATAGATGTACAGGCAGGGATAGCTAGGGATTACCTTTATTTAGGTGTGTATGTCACTCACCCAGCTCTTTGGGGCTCTATCTGGTCGGGATCCCTATCAGCTTGCGATATGCTCGAGCTGACTTTTTCCCATAGGAATGTATTGACCAGCGTTGATTGGCCGAATGCCACACAGCATGCCGTACAGCATTCGGCCAATCAATGCTGGTTCTGCCGGAGGCTCGTCTGTGAGGAGGCGGAGTCTAATATCGGACCAGAGTGGAGAGTGCTGTAGACCGATCTTAGACTCCGCCTCCTCCGGCAGAACCAGTGTTGATTGGCCGAATGCTGTACTCTGTATGGAATTCGGCTAATCAGTGCTGGTCAATGCATTCCTATGCCGAAATGTAGCAGTGCTGGTCGTGTGCTCAGCTCAGCTACACCGGAGATGCAGCCAAGCTGAGCGCACGGCCAGCACTGCTACACCGGAGACGTGAACCCTGCTGCACACTCAGCTCTGCTGCATCAGAGATGTATGTACACAAGCATGAAGAACAGAGCATATCAAAATGACTCATTTAAATAACATCTAATACCCACTGTAGATCATCAAATAATTGCATTTTCAAAAACCCAGAATGAGGGGTAAACGGAAAAAAGGGGTAGAAAATGCTAAATTGAAACAGACAATTTTTATTAAATATACAAACACAATAACAACAAGTTAAAAAGGGTGACAATACCACATCTACCAAACAGTAGGTGTGGGGGATAAATCCAGCAAAATGAGAGTATAGATAGGGTAATTATTGTTCCCAGTATTTGACATAAATAGATTTGTACAAAATCAAGTTGTAAGCTTATAGTAATCACCCAAATGTAAGGATGATATAAACCCAGGAACCTATCAAGGTATATTTAGAAATTTCAACATCAATGACCTTCATGCATCTCTGACACAATTCACACAATAGACTAGTAAGTGCATGTCAGTTAATACAAATGGAAACGTCATGTTGCAGAGAAAGCCTATCCAGGTGAATACACTTCATGTTATAAGTAGGTACCGTGTTTCCCCGAAAATAAGACAGTGTCTTATATTAAATTTTGGTCTTAAAGATATGCTATGTCTTATTTTCAGGGGATGTCTTATTTTATTTTTGTGTGCTGCTGCCACCACTGCTGAGATGTGCTTGTTGCGCAAAAATTGTATGAATTAAAAAAACATTGCAGCCAGCTGTACGTTGTGTGTGGTTCTCCGTGTGTGCAGATATGCCAGCTGCTGATGCTGCTGCGATACGATGTACCCACTGATCCTGCTGCTGTAGGATGAGCTGGGAGAGTGGACACCCTGCCGCATACGATGCTTACCTTAGTGTATGCCCAGTGGGCATCTCTCAGCTCATCCTACAGCAGCAGGAACAGTGGATACAACGTATCGCAGCGGCGTCAGCAGCCGGTATACCTGTACACACGGGAACATCGCACACCGTGTTCAGCTGGCTGCAATGTTTTTCTTCATACAATTTTTGCGCAGAAAAATTATTATTATTGGGGGATGTTTTACTATCAGGGGGTGCCTTATATTAGGCAATTCAACAAAACCTCTGCTATGTCTTACTTTCAGGGGATGACTTATTTTCGGGGAAACAGGGTAGTGCACATATCAATGAGGTAGAGGTAGTAATTATAACATGCTAGGTAAAAATGTAGACAAAAAACAATAGGTAACTGAGGTCAAAAGTATAACATACCCATGAATGAATTGTAAAAATATTTGCTGGTTTAGCCCACACACCAGGCCCCAACGCACGTTTCGGCTCTAAGCCTTCTTCCGGGGGAGACTCATAGTGGACTTGGTGACCCTAAACAAGTTTATATTGCCCATAGACTATAATGGGGTTCGATGTTCGATCGAACAGTCGAGTATTGAGTGGCTACTCGATTCGAACATTTCACTGTTCGCTCATCTCTAGTCTTCACCAATATTTACTGTAACCTGATAATACATTTTAGGATATGTGTATTTTTTGCATTTCATATAACGTAGGACCTGAAGCTGAGAGAAGCTGCTCATGTGTTCTGAGAATCAGAATACAACTATCCAGAGCTAAAGCTTGTTACTAGTCCATGTACTTAGACTCAGTACTAGATCTCTAGAGACATGTAAACTATTAGATATATCCATAGGCAATGTACTGTATTTTGTTCAGGGCTTGATGCTGGATTTACCCACATTTTATCTTTTCTTTCTAAGTTGAGCTTTTTGCACCTACATTATTTCTGTCAGATAGTAAAACACCAGAACATGATGAGTCAAAGCCTTGAATGTAAAGAAAATCAATACTGTTCCTGAGTTGGAAAATGAGAGCAGAGCTTATTATCTTTGGACAGCTGATGAAAGCCTCATGTATAATGATTGTGATCTACTTCATCTTCCACCACCACGAATATCACAGAAAATGCTGTATGCCCTGTCACCTTTCCATTGTTACACTTCTTCCCCATTGTCTTCAGGTAATATATAAGCCATTTCCATATACTGTCATGAAGGCCATTCGGTGATGAGAGATAGACGAAGAGATCACAGTATTCCTCTATGAATAGATCAGACATCTATTCTACTGATTTCTTGACAAGTCCCTTTACAATTGAGCTCTGTCTGAAAACAAAAATATTCTCTCCCCAGCATAGTTGTTTTTGAGATTGAATAGGTTGATATTTTGCATATGGATTGCATACATCTTTTATTAACTCAACAAATACTGTACAACATAGACAATGTACAGCCAGAGTACAGCGGAATAATGACCTCTCTTGATCTAGACAAGCATTGAATCTAGATCAAGAGAGGTCATTATTCCGCTGTACTCTTCCCTGGTCAGACCACACCTGGAATACTGTGTACAGTTCTGGGCGCCTCAATTCAAGAAAGACATTGATATATTGGAGCAAGTCCAGAGAAGAGCAACCAAAATGGTGGAAGGTCTGCAAACCATGTCCTATGAGGAGCTGCTAAAAGAACTGGGATTGTTTAGTTTGCAGAAGAGAAGGCTGAGGGGAGATTTAATAGCAGTCTACAAATATCTGAAAGGTAGTCACAGTGCAGAGGGATCTACCCTATTCTCATTAGCACAAGGAAGTACAAGAAGCAATGGGATGAAACTAAAGGGAAAGAGATACAGATTAGACATTAGGAAAAACTTTCTGACAGTGAGGGTAGTGAGAGAGTGGAATAGGCTGCCACGGGAGGTGGTGGGCGCTCCATCAATGGAAATCTTCAAGCGGAATCTGGATAAACATATAGCTGGGATGATTTAGGAAACCTGCACTCGCAGGGGGTTGGACCCGATGGCCCTTGAGGTCCCTTCCAACTCTACCATAAGAATAAGAATAAGAATGGTGTTGACTTTGATGTGATTCAAACATATCTTAAAGGGATTCTACCATTAAACTACGTTTTTTTCTAATTAATTACCACGTCGGAATAGCCTTAAGAAAGGCTATTCGTCTCCTACCTTTAGACGTGGTCTCCGCCGCGCCATTCCGTAGAAATACCGGTTTTAACCGGTATGCAAATGACCTCTCCGCAGCAATGAGGGCGGCCCCCAGCGCTGAAAGGCCGATGAGCGCGTCCCCATTGCTGCCCGAGAGCTCTTTCCTGCGCTGCCTCCTTCTTCTGCAGCAACTCTGCCTCTTCTGGCTTCTCTTGCTCTTGTAGTTCTATACCGGAGCATAGAGAGGCCACCCCAAAATGGCCGCCGGCCAGCTCCTGTATTGAACTTACCCCATTTTGGGGTAGCCGCTCTTGCAGTTCAATACAGGAGCTGGCCGGCGGCCATTTTGGGGTGGCCTCTCTATGCTCCTGTATCGAACTACAAGAGCAAGAGAAGCCAGAAGAGGCGGAGTTGCTGCAGAAGAAGGAGGCGGCGCAGGAAAGAGCTCTGGGGACGCGCTCATCGGTGTTTCAGCGCTGGGGCCGCCCTCATTGCTGTGGAGAGCTCATTTGCATACCGGTTAAAACCGGTATTTCTACGGAACGGCGCGGCGGAGACCACGTCTAAAGATAGGAGACGAATAGCCTTTCTTAAGGCTATTCCGACGTGGTAATTAATTAGAAAAAAACGTAGTTTAATGGTAGAATCCCTTTAAGATATGTTTAGTGAATAGGCACATGTGTACAAGTAACTTAGTCCTCTAACACAGTGTCATTGTATCATTACTGCATCCTTAGAAAATAACCTCATTAGAAGCGCCTTGATCATTTTATTACCTCTGACTCATTTGCGTCTATAAGCCTATGATGGGGAGAAGACAGAGATCATATCAAACAGCTGATCCCTAAGTTCAAGATGCTGATGGTGGATCAACAATAAGTGCCCTGTTTGTAGTTTGAGAGCTTGACAGCGAGAGCCTTATTAGCGAAAGGATGATCATATGGGCTTTATGACACTTTTCTTCTCTCAACATGCAGCAATCACAGGTCAGCAAAGACTGAACAAGAATGTGCTGATACAGTTTGTTTTCTTGCAGTTTCTGTCGAATTCCATGCGAAGCTCATTGCACAGTAGTAAATGACTTGCTGTGTGTGGTTGTCAGGCACCAATGATCCTGTCTGCGAAAAACACATGGGCAGTATGTTTTATTTAATGATGTGATATGATCAGAAGCCTAATATTTTATTGTAATTTTTTTTGTTGGACATCCGGACATCGTTTCGAGTAGCCCCTCAATATTCGACTATTCGACCAAATATCGAATCCCATTATAGTCTATGGGGGAAAAATGCTCGTTTTAGGGGAAACCACTATTCGACTAAGGAGAGTCACCAAGTCCACTATAACACCCCAGGAAATGATGCCAATACCTCTGGAATGCAACTGGGACAGCAGGGGAAGCATGCCTGGGGGCATCTAACATGCCCCAAGTCCCTGGATTACCCCACTTTCACAGCCTATCAACTAGACACTCCAAACTCAATATGGAAAGTGGAAAAATACTTGGAAACCGTCTTTCCTCCACAATAGTATGAACAGGAACACAAATTTAAAGCTAAAGAAACATTAGCATGCACCCCTTTAAATCACGTTGCCCATGACAACCACGGATGAAATAGGCAATGGAAAATCCAAACCCACCCTTAACTGTCATTGTTTCATTGTTTATGTGTGTGTGATGTGGTGAGACCTTCAAAAATTACTTTTCTAGCCCTTCATGTGAGTCCTTCCAAATTAAGTTAGTAGAGCCTTGCACCAGCAGTGTTTTACTTTTTGCCCCTTGGGGTGAGTAGAGCCTTGCACCAGCAGTGTTTTTGGCCCTTGGGGTGAGTGTTTCTGGCCCTTGGGGTGAGTTGAGCCTTTAACAAGCAGTGTTTTAGGTACTTTGGGAGAATTGAGCCTTTAACTAGCAGAGTTTTAGTTTTTGGCTTTTGGGGTGAGCCCTAAAAAATTAGTTTTCAGGCTCCCCAGCTGGATTTCCACGTCCCCGTCCCTTTGTGCTAATGACGAGGGGCACTGCTGGCTGCCTCTCTCCAGTAGCTGGACTGTGGACTGGATCCCTAGCTGGACTTCCACGTCCCCGTCCTATTGTGCTAATGATGAGGGGCACTGCTGGCTGCCCCTCTCTAGTAGCTGGACTGTGGAATGAATCCCCAGCTGGATGTCCCCATCCTCGTCGCCTTATGCTAATGACGAGGGGCACTGCCGGCTGCCCCTCTCTAGTAGCTGGACTGTGGAATGAATCCCCAGCTGGATGTCCCCATCCTCGTCGCCTTATGCTAATGACGAGGGGCACTGCCGGCTGCCCCTCTCCTGTGGCTGGACAGTGGACTGGATCCCCAACTAGATTTCCACGTCCCTGTCCTTGTCCCCTTGTGCTAATGACGAGGGGCACTGCTGGCTGCCCCTCTCCAGTAGCTGGACAGTGGACTGGATCCCCAGCTGGATTTCCACGTCCCCATCCCTTGATGCTACCCTGACGCATCTTTGGCCGTTTCAGTGTATATACACTGTTCCTGCAATGTAGCTCTGAAAAGAGCTGTTGAATTTTTCCTGCCTAGTAGTGGCCAAACTCTATCTTACCCTCAGTACAATGTCTCTCCTTATCTCACCAAACCGCATCTGACACGATTATGGCTGACACTATTCTTATAAATCTGAGGTCACCTGATTTAGCCAGCCAGTGACTTTTTCCTTTTTTTTTTTTTTTTTTTTTTTTTTTTTGATGCCTACATCCTGCGTCCTATCCCACCTCCCCTGCACAGTTATTGGTGCAAAAAAAAGCACCAGGTAAGGTGGGAGGGAATACGAATTTTCACTGCGTTTACCGCGTGGTATTCGATTGGAATTGAATATCTTGAATAGCCTGATATTCAATCGAATACCTCCTCGATCGAACGGTATTCACTAATCTCTAATCATATTTATTCTTTTTTTAACATTCTATCATTATTTCATTCTCTCTAGTCTAGTCTTCTCAATATATGCCATATTTGGTTTAATGTAACATTCAGGGAGAGGCAGAAACAGCTCTCAATACAGAAACAAGGGAAAGAGTGCAGGATTTCACAGAAAGGAGACAACATTTGGTGTCACCGTCTTATCTGTGTTTGTATGAATGACAAGGAAACTGGGAGATGCTTGTGCCTGCTGGCAGATCAAACAATCCTCTTTACTCATAGCCTGTCTGAGCGATTTGAAGCTTATGCAACATGTATGTTCTTCATTATATAACTACTGAGTCCAACACCTCCTATATGCCAGGTCAAAACAGCTTAAATGGTGTAAATTCTTCCAAAAAACATCCTTTTTCTCTCAGGCCAGTGATGTACCCCCCTCCTCAACGTCTGTCAACTAGGCAAAATGACTTTGAGATGTGTTATATGATGTATGTATAGCAGACAATGATCAATCACGAAGAGGTACACTACCCAAAAGTATCCTCTCAGAACATTTTTAGAGATCAGCAGGATAAGCATTTTTTCACTTTTATGGCAAGACCCAGCCTCTAATATCTGCCTGAGACATAACTGCACACAGCACACCAGATTTAGCAGCATTCGAGATTCCTATCTGGGTGCATTACTTTTTTTGCCAATGAGTGTATATTAGTCAAAGCTCAGCTATTCTCTCTCTGTCATATACTGTTCTCAGATACAGTACCATAAATCAGTTGACAGGTTCACATCCTCAGAAATAGCCATTACTGTCATGATAATTTTAACACCTTTTTGGCAAAGCATCTATAACATGAATATTACAACAGTCTGTAGGAGATAATACAGTGGGAGGACATATTAGCTGAGTGATGAACATATACAGTAACACAGAAAGAAGGGATACACAATACAAAAGAATGTGACACAATCCAGAAAGAGCAGAGGTAGAGAATGAAATACCGTATATACACGAGAGGACAGTGACCAATGAAACACAGTAGTAAATAAAGAAAAGCAATGTACAAGTAGGAGCCAAATCAAATCACTGTAGGTCTGAGAATAAGATTTGTTTGCTATGTTTCTTGCTTCCACAAAAATTGTTTGAACAGCTGACAGCCATGAACAGTCTCTGGTTCAGGAGCTATTATGGGAACTGAACCAATTAGGTCCTGATAAAGGCACCCGCACCAAAGGCTCTTAGTTACAACCATATGTGAACTGCCGCAAAAACACTGCCAAGACCTTGAGTCGGGAGTTAACCACCATCAAAGTCTCCTTTAAACTACTTTTATGCTGTTGCAGGATGGTTAGTGACAATGTGAACGTAGTGAACTTTCCTTTGTTGAAGTCCATTTTTGCTGCAAAGAAAATCAACTTTAAATTCGTATGTAAATGTGTAAATGAGTTTTTCACTGCATCCCAGATGTGGCCCTGTCTGCCCAAGCCACCTTATATAACCTTTGGTCACTGTATATTGACCTTTGGTCACTCCTGAGGTGCACAAAACAGCTTAGGGCGGGTTCACACCTGCGCCCAGTCGCCGCTTTGCAGGTTTTCGTCTTCTGCCCGAGAACTGGACAGGAGACGGAAACCGGCAATCAGTTTTCATTTGAATGGGTTTGCAGAGTGTCCACCAGTGAGCATCTTCTGCCTCTACACAGTGAAACCGTTTTTTTTTTAACCGGACACAAAGTCGCACATTCAGGACTTTGTGTCCGGTTAAAAAAATGGTTTTACCACAGAAAGGCACGAGCCGCTCATGGGTGGACACTGGCTGCCGGGTTTTCATCTCCTGTCCAAATTCACAGGCAGAAGACGGAATCCCACAAAGTGAAGACCGGGCGCCGGAGTGAACCCGCCCTTATTTGTATACTGAACAGTTGATTTTCTCAGTACCTGGACACTATAAGGCTGAAGCCCCTTATTGTAGTAAAAATGCTTTATTTGGTGGTAGTTGTTAATGACAAAGTCAAAAATGGCTTCAACAGGAATTGCAACTATATATATATATATATATATATATATATATATATATATATATATACATACATTCATATATACATATATACATACATATATATATATATATATATACAGCTCTGGAAAAAATTAAGAGACCACAGCAAAATTTTCAGTTTCTCCGATTTTTTTCTTCATTGTTATATTTTTGAGTACATTGTACACTATTCTTTTATTATATAAACTACTGACAACATGTCTCTGAAATACAAAGCAAAAAATTTTGTATTTATTTGCAGCAAATGAGAAATCGTCAAAATAATAAAAAAGAAGCCATGCTGTCAGATCTCAAATAATGCAAAGAAAACAAGATCATATTCATTTAGAAACAACAATACTAATGCTCAGGAAGAGATCAGAAATCAGTATTTGGTGGAATAACTATGATTTGGTGCTCTGTGTAAAATAGCGCTCTTCTCTGATGTCATGCGCCTGTGGTCACCACTGTTTTTTTTTATTTTTGTCACCTCCTCTGGGCCTCCAGTTATACTCTTAAGAGACCCCAGTGTATATGAATTTCCCTTCCGGGGGTTCACTTCTTCTGAACACAGAATGAAACAAACCTTCTGGAGTTTGACCATCTTTAGTTATTATGTGGTAACAAAAAAAAATTTCTATGCATTATTTCATAGGGGGGGGGGGTCACATTATTTTATAGATTTTACTGTACCTTAATTCCAACTTTTTTGTCCTGCACAAAGTTGGGACACTGAAAAATGTAAAGGAAGCAAAGCTGCAATGATTTGTAAATCTCATGTAACAATATTTTATTCACAGTAGAACATGGGATACATTGAAACTTAGACATTTTTCCACTTCATTTGAAAATATTAATTCTTAGAAATTGATGTTAACAACACATCTAAAAAAAGTTGGCGCAGAGCCATGTCTACCGTTGTGTAGCAGAGCTTCTTATTACAGCAGACAGTAAATGTTTGAGAAGTGAGGAGACCAACTGCTGGAGTTCTAGGAGAAGAACGTTGTACCATTCTTGTCTGATGTAGGATTCTAGCTGTCCTGGATTTTCTTTGTCGGATTTTTCATTTCATAATGCGCCAAATGTTTTCTATTGGTGAAAGATCTAGATAGCAGGCAGGTCAGTTCAGGACCCTGACTCTTCTTCTGTGGAGCCGTGCTGTTGTAATGGATGCAGTATGTGGTTTAGCATTGCCTTAACTGGATGGGAGAAGATGTTGTTGTTAAACTTCTATTTACTGCTCCGCATTGATAATGCCTTTTAAGATATAACAGCTGCCCAGTATCTCCATACCATCAGGGATTCAGGCTTTTGAAGTGTACTGTACACTGATGACAAACTGGATGTTCCTCTCCTCTTTAGACCACTGTGTAGCGAGTTTGTGGTTTCCATAAAGAAAAAAAACGGATTGGTGACCCTCTTACCATCTTTGGTTCTGAGAGACTCTGCCTCTCTTACGTGCTCTTTTTATACACAGTCATGTGACTTAATTGAGCCTCCAGCTACTTTTCACCAGGGCCATATACTTTTCCAGCTTTTTCTCAGTTTCAGTTTCTAAATTCAATTAAAAATTCAAATAAATGAATGAAAAACATGTAACTTTCAACTTCTGATATGTGTTCAATTGTGAATACAATAAGGTTACATTATTGTTTAAAAAAGACGAAAAGGAAAAAGAAGGCGGCACAGCTCTGTGATGAGAATCCTATATAAAACGTGGTGATGCAGTTCCCTTTTTGTGTTTAACTCTGTGTACGGCAAAAATGCCGATTATAATTAGTTGTAGGCGGTGCACCGAAAAAATCCCAAGAAAACAAGTATATTGAAATTTATAAAAAAGAAGAAAAATAGGGATGGGCACTCACCAATCAATAGACGAACGATCTTCTGTAAAATAAATCCTTTATTGGGTACATGGATAAAATTCAGAGAGGAAGTGACAGCATATTGGCAGAAAAAATGGCAACAGCCGTTTCGCGTCTACACTGACGCTTTTTCAAGCCTAGAATGCAATACCTTCGATCTACTGAACAGGTCTTAAATACAAAACACTAATTAATTTTTAATTGAACTTAACATGTGTTCGATCAGGAAGTATACCAATCAATAAGTGGTCTCATAGTTACGTCATTTCGCCAATCCATTTGCTACCAATAGGACACAGCACTAGAGGCTCCACCCCTATCTTAGTGGCGGACCAGAATTGATTGGTGAGTGCCCATCCCTATTTTTCTTCTTTTTTATAAATTACATTATTGTTTTATTTACATTTTACACAGAGTCCCTTTTTCAACTTTTTTTGAATTGGGGTTGTACTTTTTGTATCGGCTGGACACATAGTCGGACATGCAGGAAAAGAACGGTTTCCCCATGGAGAGGCCACAGGCGGACATCGGTGGTCACCTTTAAAAACCCCTTCGAATGACCATCGGGAAGCCGTCCGCGGTCCAGTGTCTCGAGGCTGAGGACAGAAACCCAGCAGAGAGGCACAGGGCGGACACCAGGTGCAAGTGTGAATGCCCCCTGTTAACTGTAACACCTTTTTTCCTGTGAATATTTTTGCCTCAGTTGCTGAGATATTCATTTATTTGACAATATTCAAACAAGCGCTCTGGAGCACCCCCTCCTGCCCCCCGTTCAGCTTTGTTGCTCCAAACTGTTATTCGCCACAGTGCTCTAATATGCAAGCATAAACGTAAAAATACAGGGTCAGGCGAGATTTCGGCATAACTCCCTGGCCCTGTGATTTAAAGAAGGGGGGTTATGTGTGGGAGGAGTGTGGGGCATAGCAGATTGGAGCACTTCAGCAGCACTAACTCTCCTACTCCACAACACTCCCTGCATTTTGAGTCTCCGTGAGAAAACTGCATTAAGAATGTTTGTCATTGTCATACTAGATGGTGGAAACCCCAGTAGTTTGGTCTTCAAAAGATTAAGTTTCAGAGAGAGGGAAGACTTGATGTTATAGACAGGAGACAATTACTAGTGTTATATATATATATAGTAGTGCAGGTATAATAGCACGAGAAGATGTATTTAGTTGGGTGTGAGAAGCATAACGTTGGTACCAAAAGCCATATTTGCTAATAGTTTGTCCAATCACGACTGTATAGAGGGAGGACCTAGGGCTGAGCTCTAAGGAATTCTGACATCAAGGGGACTAAGAAAGAGCCAGCAAATGATACACTGAAAGGGTGGTCAGTGAGACAGAAGAAAAAACAATGTCCTGGAGGCCAATAGAGTGGAGCATAATGAGAAGTTGGTGATCTGCAGTGTCAAAGAGTGTGGACAATGATGGGGGCCATTATACTGTATGAGGTACATTAATCGAGGTCACTACCTTATGGAGATGAGTTGAGGGCCATTATATTGTATGGAAGCAGTGACTGGAGCTATTGTACTGTATGGGACACAGATGGGGCCAATACAGCATATGGGGCCATTATACTGTGTGGGAAATTTCTGCTGTATGGGGGCAGTGATGAGCTTATTATACAGTATGTGGACAGTGATGTGGGCCATTATATTGTATAGAGCATAGATTAGGGCCTTTTGAATGCTAATTGGTGGACTGTTATACTGTATGATTAAACCCATAGAGGCCATTATACTTATGGGGGACTTTATATTGTATGGGACAAGTGAAGGGGACATAATACTGTATGGGGACCAGTATCCTATGGGAGGCATTAAATTGTGTGGGACATTATGGTGGAATATTAAAAGTATTATTCACCAGTCTAATACATTTGCAGGGGCCTGACAGACACGATGCCTGCAGCTCAGCTGTTGCAGGACAGAGCAGTGAGTGCTTGCTCACTTGCCATATGATGTGTTGCGCCGGGTTTAGGTACTACAGCAGTGCATATCGTAATTGAGTAGCATAGCTCCCACAAAGTTACCATTACCTGGTGCTATGCTGTCTCGGAACAGCTGATCTACAGAGGTCTTAAGGACAGGTGGGATAGGCCATCAATAATGGAAAGGTGGATAACCCATTTAATATCAGTTGATAGGGAACTCTCTGTATAACAGAAGGCACTATGGAGAGCTCCAAAAGGGGGAATGATTTTGTGTTAAAAGGGTTGTGGCCCGAAAATTTTCACTGCATTGTCCACTCCTCTCTCCACCGACCCCCAAAAAATTGCACTTTCCACTCAGAATCTGTTAAAATTTGAATCCCTGGTATTGATGCAGCTTTGGGGGTTTGTCATTGAAGTAAGTGGTCATGTCCTTGGCACAGAGTTCCATGATAGGTACATGCGCTTTGTAAGTACAAAATGGAAAGTTTAGGTTTATTGGAGACAGGAGATGAGAGTGATGAAATAGACTTGCTTGGCAGGGCGGAGGGCAGAGCGGCTGCCTGCAGGTTTGGAGAAGCAGTCATCTAGTAATATCAGCGTATGCCAACCATCTCTGTATCCGCAGATATAAATGTCCATTACTAGTAGAACCACCCCACAACTAGATCACTGTTACTAAGCAAAGAAACAACTAAATCAATAAATCAATACAGTACAAGTTCTAATGAATCTTTTCCCACAAAACTATACATCAATCTGCTCAGTTCCTCCTGGTATATAACATGCTGCCTGCAGATATTTTAATGGAACAGATTTCCATTAACCCCCTTTCTGTAGTGAAAATGTGCAAGCTTAGGTGCGAGAATCAGAAAAATGTTAGGAAATCTCTGAAACATGATGGTGAGAGTTGTAGCAAACCCAGAGATACATAGCAGTAATGCTCCGAACTATGGTAACCCATATATGAAGGTAAAATTGCAGTGAAAGATGAAAAGGTTTCCACCACTTTGATATTGATGACCTATCTTTTATTTATAAGTAAGCCCTGCAATCTCTTCAATAAACACCAAGCACAGAACTGTAAGCAGGGGCAGACGTGTCATTTTGTCAGTGTGCATAAGGGTTCTAGTGCACCCTCGGCTCTGCTACATCTGATGGGCTGACCGGCACACGGTGTAGTTGAGCAGAACTGGCTCAACACTGCTAAGTCTCTGCATACCCATAGGAATGCATTGGCCAGCCTTCGGCCAATCAGCGCTGGCTCTGCCGGAGGAGGCGGAGTCTAAGGTCGGACCTGAATTGAGACTGGTGTGGAGCGATCTTAGACTCCGCCTCCTCCAGCAGAGCCAGCGCTGATTGGTCGAATTCCGTACTCTGGCCAATCAGCGCTGTCCAATGCATTCCTATGGGGAAAAGTTTATCTCACAAAAATCACAATTACACACCCGATAGAGCCCCAAAAAGTTATTTTTAATAACATTCCTACCTAAATAAAGGTTATCCCTAGCTATCCCTGCCTGTACAGCTATCCCTGTCTCATAGTCACAAAGTTCACATTCTCATATGACCCGGATTTGAAATCCACTATTCGTCTAAAATGGAGGTCACCTGATTTCGGCAGCCAATGACTTTTTCCGATTTTTTTCAATGCCTCCGGTGTCGTAGTTCCTGTCCCACCTCCCCTGCACTGTTATTGGTGCAAAAAAAGCGCCAGGGAAGGTGGGAGGGGAATCGAATTTTTTTGGAGTTTGCCACGTGATGTTCGATTCGAATCGAACACATCGAACAGCCTGATATCCGATCGAACATGTGTTCGATAGAACACTGTTCGTTCATCTCTAATTACCTCCTTTACTGGCCTCCATACACTATATTTCCCCTTTTACTGGCCCCAAAAACATTATGTCCCAATGCTGAAGAATGTTTGCTAATCATGTCCTGACATCCTTTAGCATTGGGATGGGCTGTGTATTGCCCCCTATAGGCCAAAGTGGAGGCAAGCAAAGATAGTTGAGTAAATATAAGCCACTACCTATTGGATTAATCCTATAAGTAAAAACCAGATTAAAAAACAGAAAGACGCCATAACACAACTGAATACTGCTGATCGCTTAGGCACCCCATAATTCCCTGGATTGCATTGTGGCCAAACCCACCCCTGGTCATAAACTGTATATAGACTATACTTAGTATTGCAGATCAATCCCATTCACTTGAAAGGGACTAAGCAACAAACCGGGTATGTGGTACGCTCTACAAACAACTATTTCACAGTGGTCGAACACCCACTGATCTGATATTAAAGAGGTATTCCCATCTCAAAGAATTTATGTATTCTGCTACTTTATGTACATTCAAGAGTTTTCCAAAATACATTGCTGTAGCAATGTTACTTCATTTGCCTGCTATGTGAAATAATTCCTCCCATTGTTTACGCATCGATATCAAGGAAACCTACCTGCTATATCTCCTTATCTAGACTTATAGGACAGATGATGATCACTGGAAGGGAGGGGGGCTGAGTTCTCTGTATTACTTTCAGAGCTGGTATATTATGCTCTGCCGTCTTGGTAATCAGGTCACCTAATTGTAATTTGCTGATAAATGCTCAGACAGTGTGATCTCTCTATGCAGAGTTAACATTAGGTTTACTGCTATCCCGTTGTCTGTCCTGTCCATTTACGATGGATATTTGATCTGTATTATAAAGATTTCCACTAATAAAAAAAAATTGATCTCTCATGATAAAGGCAGCGTCTGGACACTTCATAGTGTCCTATCCATCAAACAGTCAAAGACACCCATGTCGCTTTTCCTGCAGTGTTTTTATCTACATACACTATATAGACAAATCCCACTGCATAGATTGGACATCTGCCCTCAATCTAAGGCTAAGGCGCCACACAGCGAAAAAAAAAATTAGCAGAAAAGACCATGGCAGAAATGTTTTGTGTTTTTTTGCGCAGAGTTTTTCACAGAAAGTTTGCAGAGTTTTCGTCTGTGGACTTTCTGCCCCTATTTTACCTATATGGAAAATGCCAGCGTTTCCATAAGTATAGTCAACATGCTGCGCTTTTAAAAACCGCTAGAGTTTTTGAAAACACAGCTTTTCCACTGCATATTTTTTTCTGCAATATATAAATGAGATTAGCTAGAATGCCATACAAATCTGCAGGAAATGTAAAATGCAACATTTTTGGCTGTAGTGTTTCTGCTGCGGCCAAAATGCTGCTTTTTGGAACGTGGAGCCTAGAGACGGATGGCAGGATTGGGTGCGTAACTGTATAAACCTATGCCAATGGGACTAAATGAAACACCTCAATTCAATGATGAAGATACTATTCCATGCTATAATGTATGCTACGATGAAATATGAGCTGCAGAAATGCACAGTATAGATTTACAGTATATCTGAATGTTTTCTTAGAGTGGGGAACTAAAAGTCAACCTTCCATTATTCCAGTTTAAAAAGATGACATCTTTGCTAACCTAGTAATATTTTCCAAAGTGATTTTAATATCGAAGCCGTAAAAAGGAAGGAAAAGGTTAACGTGATCTCTGCAATCATATTAAAAGCAGCGTAGGCAGCGGCTAATTTTACCAAATTAATGTAAATACCATTACGAGACAAATCTTCCCTTCCCTAATGAATTGGGTGATTTTTTTTTTTTAGGCATCGAATGTCTCCTTGTTCCTGTTACTTTACTGATGGCTGCTCTTCTGGCCCCTCTCAGCTTTTTATATCTTCAATATTTAATGTTCCTCCTTGCTGTGGCCCATATTCTGACATGCAGATGATTTTTTTTTCATACAGTTTTGGATTTTGCAGCCTGCCAAGCTGCTCAGTCTTTCTATGGGTCTCATATATAAATAAAAATGACTAAAAATCTGTCATATATCAATTTGTAAAGTCCTGTGGAATATGTTTGCGCTATATAAATAAAATGTTTATTTTTATAAATAAACATTATCATTATTATTAGGGTATGTTCACATGGCGGAAAATTGTTTCTGGCGTGCAAACTTCCACACGCCTAGCTGCGACGGGATGTCGATGCAGTGCATCAGTATTCCGTCATGGCATTCCGCTCCTGTTTAGGTCTGAATGAATGGGCTTAAACAGGTGCGTGTCTCGAGCTGTGGACTCTGTGGCTGAATCAGCCGCGGAATCCACAGCAAGATAGGGCATGTTGGTTCTTTTTTCCGCTACTACCTGCAGAAAAAAAAGCGAGCAACTCCCATTGAAGTCAATGGGAGCCATTTTTGGAGGCAGATTTTGAGGAGGATTCCGCGTCAAAATCCACTGCCAAAAATCTCAATGTGAACGAGCCCTTATTATTATGATACTGACAGTATATTGTGAAAAAACTGTTACAATTTGTATGTGATTACTTGTTGCGGAGACGCAGTGTTCTTGGCTGCTGTGGAGACGAAATGGATAAAAATGCAGCATTTTACATTACCAGTTCCACACATTAGAGCTGTGGAAAACTGCATTTTGAAAAAGTATAGAATTTTTAATGCATAGCGTGTGTAACGTCTCTGCCTGTACTGATCTCTGCGCCACCCTCCGCTCTCACACTGCGGCACAGGAGGCGTATCCAGTTTGATTCTTTACTTAGTGTTCTTCATTGAGCAGTGTTCACACTGTGCTATCTCTGTAATTGATTTTCTACCACACCCGTCTGCCTTCACCTTCATTTCCCTCTGCTCCTCTAATAGTTAAGTTTAGCCTTGCCCTGTGATTGACAGCCTATCTGCCTATCAAGTCCAGGGCGGGTTCTTCCTCCTTATTTATTCTTGGCTCACATTCACATTGCTTTGTGCGCGCTGGCTTTGCTCTCGCTGTTTATTCTTGTATTCTGATTCTTAACCTCTAGCTTTCCCTATTGACTACTCTTTTGGATATCGATTTTGACACTGCATTGCTCGACTGTTACCAAACACTTGGCTAGCTGACCTCCCTTTGCTGTTGTTTGTCTTGTCTGTGTTTTGCGTTTCACGTATATAGGATGGGCCCATCTCCAAGTTGCCGCCTATTACGTAGGATAGGACCAGGCAAGCAGGAAGGGACAATGGGGGGTTTTAGCTTAGGGTTTACTGTCTTTTGTGGCCCTTTCCCAGGGTTTCCAGCAGCTACTGGGGAATTGCTCCTATTGCAATTCCCTTAGAGTGTGTTAATCTTTGTTGCGCAAGTGTTTTTATTTTAGATTTAATAGGGCAATATGTGTGAACATACCCTAAGAATGCTTAAAAAAAAATAGAAGAAGTGTTAATAGTTTATTTTAGTGAATGAACAAAAGAGAAATCTTAATAAATTCAGTTTCTGGTGTGACTTCCCTTTGCCTTCAAAACAGCATCATTTATTTATTTTTTTGACACATTTTATCAGGCGTTTTTTTGAATGTGCCCATGCATTATCTTCAAAAAATGCCTCGTGGTTAAGAGGTGGTTTCTGACAACTTCGTGGCCAAAACGCGAGGCGGATATTCCGCCTCCCATTGACTTGCATTGATTTTTTCAGGCGGAACCTGCTTGAAGAAGTGGATTACATAGGACTGTATAATGAGGCATTTTTTGGAGAAGGATTTTGGGGTTGATTCCGCCTCAAAATCCTGACCAAAAAACTCATGACTCATGTGAACTCAGACTTAGGGGGTCTAAAAGTTACAGTAAAAAGAAAAAAAATCAAAAATTTAAATCATTCCCCATAGAACACATATATACATATAGGATACATAAATACAGTGGAAAACATACACTAACATACACTTTAGGTATACCAGTGTCTTAAAAATGCTCGGTCTACACAATTATAAAAATATTGTTCCCGTGCGATGAACGCTATAACAAACAAAAAAAATCAAAGGAGCCAAACAGCCATTTTTTTCCCGCTATTTTGCCTCTCATAAATAAATGTAATTCAAAATTGGTATAAAAAAAAGTACATCTTTCATATCCCCATGTATGTAAATATAAAAAGTTATAGGTGTCAGAATGTGGCAATTGTTCTTGCAAAGTTGAATTCTGTAGGCTCACTCCCCTGTGTACAAGCATGTACACTCTACTGTGCAGGTAGCATGGATAAACCCCATTCCCTGCTGAGCCACCAATCTAACATTACAACAAAGTAAACCGCTCAGTTTGGGGCCATATTATGCTTGTGCCCTAAAGTTTGAAAAGGGATATAACTGTATGCTATACATGGATTTTGCAAACGTTTTGTCAAAAAACCTTCGCACATAGTGGGTAAAAAAAAATCAATTCTGAGAAATGAGTATGCGCGTTGATTCTCGTATTTATAGCATACTCACTATCTTGTGGAAAAGCTGCATACTTTCAATGCAACGATATCCCCTCAACCCTGTCTAAGCCTCTCACCTCTGCCAGATCAGTCCTCTCTGCGCCAAGCTGATGAGATGCAAATACATTGAAACAGCTGTCCTTGGATGAGAAGACTGTATCTGGTATAATCCCAACATCATTGCAAACAAAGGCCTCTGAGAAGGTCGGCATCATGTTAAAGGGAGCGCCCTCTATTGGATGTCTTGACTGAGACTCTGTCTTCCTAATTACATAATGGAAGATAGACTTGCACATTCTCAGTCAGCGCCCTCTAGTGGTGTGCATACTTGAGGCACTGGTATCCTAATTACATCATGGAAGTCAGATTTGCATATTCTTCCCATGTAATTCATAGTGAGTCTGGGGCTCAATTCTAAACACAATTCACATTAACATTCCATTCCACCATCATCAGTCCCTCGAAATCTGCCCATGCTTACAGAACTACAGCTGGCCATAGACTTTAGCTGCAGATATTTGTACAAACAATCCCACCATCAAGTTCAAAAACTAAGCCATTTGTGGCATCTTCATGTCAGATAGCCAGCCATTCACCCATTTCAGCCAGCTATTTGTCATGTACAACCTCGAGCAGCAGACTTAAGTCCGCTGAAACATGATCTGCCATGTTGGATGTTTTAGGCCAGCTGTCATGATCATCAGCCAACTTGCGTAGACACATTTTGCTTTTTTTTCCCATGCTTGAATTAGATGGCTGCCCACTTGATTTCCATAAGTTATATCTCATAATACTGATGAATACCAGTGGTTTTAGTAGCCGGACTGACAGCAACCAGTTATGTATCATAGTATCTAACTAGAAAAGGGTTTGAAACCATAAGGCTAAGGGCCCACAACAAAAAAGCGATGCAGAATAAACTGCAGCTTCAACGCATCTTGGTTTTTCCGGCAGAAACTCTGCAGAGGATTCCCCTGCTTCCATTATACCTATAGGGAAACCGCCAGCGTTTCTGTAAATATAATTGACATAATGCAAAATCACAGTTTGTCAGCAGCGTGTATTTTCCCGCACTGTGGGTTCCTTCCATTACACAGTGACTGTAAAATGCTGTATTTATTCTGCAGGGTTTACACCACGTGGGGCCTTGGCCTAAGAGTTTTCTTATTCAATCTATCAAACCCATATAGTGGTCGCCTGATTTCATCTATCATAGATTAATGCATGTACTTAACAACTGTGACTTGGCCAATACTTCTCAGCTCGCTAGTAACCAGTCCGTGGTGGATCCATGTCTGTTAGTACCAAGTGACGAGATCCGTTTGACATACGCTTTGCACAGCTTCCTAATGCCGTGCTCAGGTAATGACAACATCTGACATATTTCATAATAATATGCAAATGTAATTATCACTGTAGGATGAGGTTTATTTACAGTACATTCTCCGCACACTTCACTAGCATCACTATGTATAGCAGTATGATTCACCGATCATCTCTGACAAGTGAATAAAGCGGCCGCTTCGTAAAAACACCTGTCTCAAAGCCGATGAGCCAACAAGGAAAGACACTTAGCAAAAGTACCAACTTAGGCCATGTTCAGACATATTCAGTGTTTTGGTCAGTGTTTTTCATCAGCAAATATGTTACAAAAGCAGTAGTGAGTTGAAAACACAGAACACATGCAGATCTTTTATTGCACCAGACGCTGGGTTCACACCGATGCTTGTACTACATTCGGGGTTTCCGTTTCCCTCTCCACATGAAAAATGCAGAGAGAAAAAAACTGCAAAACAAGTGCTCGGGTGGAAACCACACACACCTCATCATAGTCTATGAGTTTTGTGGATTTCCAAAAGGCACCCGCTTTTTTTATGCAGGTTAGGTTTCCGTTCGGGGATCCCCAAGCGGACCCCCAAACGGAAACCCAAACACAGATGCGAACCTAGCCTTACCTCTGTGTAGTCTCCACTTCTGGTTGTGGTGTAAAATGACTGATGCAAATCCCTGACCACAACACTGACATGTGAATAAGGCCATAACTTAGTTGACACTGGCAGTATCCATTACATGGTTATCCATTTGTTTTTATAGCTGTAATGTATTATTGTATTTTCTTTGTGGAAGGACTGTCTTTATGAGAAAATCCCTTTAATTGTGGAATTGCTTCTTGAAGTACTATCCATGGTGGCAGTAGCAGAACAAATCTCATCACCAGTTCAAGTTGATATCATCTGTTAGGAGCACAGTTTCAGTACTACTGGAATTTTTTCTCTAGCATCCATCATTCCTGAACAACAAGTGCAGTTAGTTTTGGTGCCTGATGAACTATTTAAGCTCTGTAATATCAGAAGGGCAGTGTCAGGTAGGGAGTGTGATTCAGAGCTCCAGTCCATAGAATCCAGTGCCAGAGCTCAGAAGCCCACCCTTTGCCTGCTCCTGCCTGACACCGCCCTCCTGACAATACAGAGCATATATAATATATCAGGAACCACAATTAATAGCATTTATTATTATTGCTCAGGAATGGTGGGGGCTAGAGAAAAATTGGTTAAGCCCAGTTGTCAATTCGTTCATAAATGTCTTGGAGGAATAACTGAAAATCTAAAACTCAAGTCCCACCCATATCAGCTCACCATAGGCGGAAACATGAAAGATCTGGTTTGATCTATCCAGTGCACGAAGTTACTGGGGACACTGCAGAAATGCAAATGAAGAGAAAATCCAGCACCCTTTTTTCAAGGGTTCTTGAAAAAACAGAGCTTTTATTAGGGCCTTTAAGACTACGGGCGCGTTCACACGATGTAAAGTGGAGAGTGATCTGGCACATCTATGCGTGTCAGCATTTTGCACACTCAAAAAGATCCCATTGATTTCAATGGGAGTTACGAGCGTATACGCCGCGTTATTTTGCGGCCATAATTTTGCGGCTATAATTTTGCGGCTAAATGACTTAGAGTTTAATGCAGATATCAGTTCTAGCGCTGGCTCATGTGCCCTTGTATACACACAGCACACCACTGTACAACCAAGCTGTCAGTTAGAATATTGGTATATTTTATGAGGGACTTTTGGGGCCCCCTCAAGGTCCAGAGCCCAATTGCAACTGCTACTTCTGCACATGCTATAACTATGCCCATGTATATGGTTAAAAATATAAGGCTTTTTTTTTTACCTATAATACATGTATAAATATCACACCCATAATGGCTACTTGGTTACTTGCAATGGCATAGGTATAAGGAGAAGAAAACAGATGCTGGCACTCTCCTTTACTAGAGATATAGCGCTCTGTTGGCAAATATATACTTGACCCGGAATCAAGGATGTGCTCAGCCAAAAGACAGTCCTAATAATAGCCACAAAAACAGAAAAAAGGTGGCACTCACCATCCATAAAAGGTTCCTTTATTACAAAAACATTTGGTACAGACACAGAGTAAGGCTGCCTTCACACGGAGTAACGCCGGCTGCCATTAACAGCCGTACATTTTGAAGGCTCCCGAACACTTCTTATTCACTTCAATGGGAGCGCTCGTAAAGCCGGCGTTACGAGTGCTCCCATTGAAGTGAATGGGAAGTGTTCGGGAGCCTTCCTCAGCGCTCACGTGTACCGCTGTGAATGGCAGCCGGCGTTACTCCGTGTGAAAGCAGCCTAATACAAGGTGACGGCTGCTATGTGTGTAACCCCCCCAGTCTATTCAGTACAGCCCATGCTGATCCTAATGTCTGCCTATTACTGCATGGCTTATGTTCTTGTTTGGGTGCAATGGGTTTGTCTGAGGCTCCAGAACTCATTAATAAGAAGTATTCACATCCCTAGGAAAAACAGAATTTGGATAGCTCTTATTATATTGAGAATAACCTTTCGGATAAATAGGTTTCCCTCAATGTTCTTCTTATCTGTTTTGGCTTCTTTTATTTCAGTCCCAGGTCTGCTAATTGTTTTATTGCTAATTGACAAGCTTGGTTTTCGGGACATGGAGTCGCCATAACTCTTCCACAAGACCTTATTGAATTAACCACCTCATTACCTCTTGATGTAAATGCTAACCAGGTTAGGGTTTTCCTGTGATGTCATCAATGCAACAAGCTGGGAACTAGCAAAGGAAATCAGCTCGAAGATGTGGAAAACAAATAAGCGCCTGCTAAGGCAATAAAGTACATCGCAGAAAATTGTATCTTATATTTCATGCTTTTGACTAGAAGCACATTATGCTCCAATTATGTAAAAATCCTTGTCCATTATGCACATACATCCATATAATGAGGAGAGATCAGATGATTCACTGGCCATTAGTAGAAAATGTACACTATTTTTTTGTGGTGGCACCTAGCCTTTTGGGTTGTTTCCTATTGATGTCTATGGAAGAATTTATTGAATGATATTTAAAAACATAGTTGCCCTTTGAGTCATTTGCTTGGCTTACAAGGTCTACAGTTATTTGCCAATTTATTCCAACCTAAATGTAAACTAATATTATTGCACACAGCTCCGGATGACTAAATCCAAGGCTGAGTTCACACTGCATGTATGTAATCTGGTATTTTGATGTATTAGATCAGGGTTTGGCAACCTTTAGCACTCCAGTTGTTGTAAAACTACAACTCCCAGCCAGGGTTGAACCTGCCCCTTTCGCCGCCCGAGGCAAACGACAGAAAGCCCCCCCCCCGGAGGAGGGGGCGGAGTGGAGGGGGTGTGATGGTGCAAAATGGCGGGGCTACGTGAAGGGGGAGGGGCTTAGCGGCGTTCGCAGGCAGAGAGCAGGCACGGAGACGACCTGCTCTCTGCCTGAGCGTGAGGGGAGGCTGCTGGAGCAGCGCTGCTCCAGTGGCCTCCCCAATCCACCGCTCGGTGCTAAGCCAGTCCAGGACAGCTTGTCCTGGACTGGCTTAGGTAAGCAAAAATGCCGCCCTCCCTGGGGCCCTGGCATAGCGCCGCCTGAAGCAGTCACTTCAGGTCGCCTCATGGGAGGTGGGGTGCTGCTCCCAGCATATGCATACTTGCTCTGCTGTTCTTGGAAATCTCATGGAAGTGAATGAAGCATGCTGGGAGCTGTAGTTTCACAGCAGCTGCAGTGCAGAAGGTTACTGATCCCTGTATTAGAGGATCACGATCCCAAACGGTAAAACAGAATACATGAAACAAACAGGACACGGACGGACGGCTGTGTCACGGATGGCTGTGTTAACAAATAAGAAGAAAGTTAAAAAAAAAGAAAGCAACTTGCTGCACTTTTTTTTTCTTGATGCCTTCTGTCAGATTTATATTCAGTTGTTCTGATCCTCTGACAGATCAAAACAACCAACTGAAAAATCGTAGTGTGAAGGTACATGGCGTCTCAGTCCCAAACACCAAAGGATACATAGCTTGACACTAAAGGATATATAGTGGATATATATAGTAGATAGTATAGTAGATATACAGTATATAATCCAGTATCCAGATGTAATATAATACTAAGAACTGAAATAGTGGCCTCCTCAACAAAACCACAGGCTCAGGAGAAGTGTCTGATAGCTAGGGTACATCCCCACCGCTCTTTACATTTCTTTCGCCAAGTAACGTACACTGTTAGTTTGATGGAAGTAAATGGAACAGTGGCCACATATAAGAGCTATTCCTATTTTATGCATCCTTGTTCTCATGGTTACTGGGAATCCCAGCAGTCAGATCCTCAGTGACACTTTTCTCCTATCCTATAAATAAGACATACATTTGTTAGTGGAAAACCCCTTTAATTCTAGAGATATCCCTTTAATTCTGGTCATAAAGCCCACTCCTATATACGGCCCGTTGTAGATACATTGCTTTTGAAATATTCTGAGTATAAAATCAGCAAGAACTTTTTTGTTGTTGTTTTCAGAGGAGAAGAGACAATAAAGAATCAGGGAGAAGACTGTGGATCCGAGTTGACTGGTAAGTTCTTTTAATATCTACAGGTTATCCTGAGTCAGGGTTATTGCTGTTCATGGAAATTGTGACACTTGGGAGAAACGAACTTGTGGTTTAATTAGTAAGATATTGATCCTTCCTTCTGAGCATCTGCAAGACATTGGTCTGGAGAGTGAGGAAATTGCCTTGTAGACAATGTATTGGCAGTGAAGATTCTAATGAAGAGTTTCTTCTGATACTTTATAACCTGTCATAAATCATAAATATGTCACCACTGACTAAAAGCTCATCGTGGAAAGATGACACTGAATATTCAATATCACTATGAATAGGAGCGTTTCAGTAAAGAGAGCGCTACATATTAAAATAGTCGCTGCAAACCAACAGATTGTATCATTGGGGAGGTTTTTTACCCATGTGATCCTAAATAATACAGTTAATCTCAACACAATAATGTAATCGTTAGAAAATGAAAAATATTTTTTTATTAATGTTATCGTAGTCAGTTGTGAAGCCTAAGTGGATTACAAATTGTCAGATCTTAGAGATGACCGCTCTTAGGACAAGCTCCCCTGAGATTAGGTTAGATGTGCATTAAAGTGGTAATAATAATAACAACAGTAATAGACATTTTGTATCATTATAGTCTTAGTATTATAGTAAGCTGTTAGTATAGTCATGCATTGATGGCTGTATGGGAATATACAATATCATACAAAGTCATAAATTCTAACATCGTTCACTTTTTCCTAAATGTACTGTATAGAAAAGTCTGGGAGATACTGCAGCGTGTACTGTAGGTTTGTAAGTGGACAGTGGATTGCAGAATATAGATCCCCCAAATTCTCTATTCTAATAAAATGAAATTAGGAAATTAATTATTTTAGGTTTAGTAATTCTGTATACGTTGAAGATCCATATTTTATGAACCACTGTATATATATATATATATATATATATATATATATATATATATATGGATCTCTATTCCCACCACCTAAATACTGGTCGTGAGCAATGTGTCTGTTTCCAAACACTCAGTACCAGTTTAAGGTCCTTTTTACTGCAGACTGATGAGACGTATGAACTGTCATTCTAAACCATTTAAATGGAACTAAATGCTTTTCACATCCATTTCCCACACAATATGTTCCACTGGGATGTGAGTGATTGTTTATAAGAAGCCCAGTAATGCAATGTGTGCGGATTAGCCTACAGCATTGTATAAAATGTTAGTGTGTTAAATAAAGACAATTAGCTTTCCCTGAATATCTGTATGTGCGCAGAGAAGCTGTGTGGGATGGAGACGCATTCAGATCAGAGCTCATTCCACCTACTTAGCTCTTGTCATTGGCTAATACCTCTAATGCTTTAACTGTAGAGGAAAATGGTAGGGGTTAAAGTCAGCATGTGCTATGATGTCACCAACTGCACTCACGGGGTCCTAAACAGCGAACGATTGCCTAAAAATAATCTGTTCTAGTAATGAAAATAATCATTTGCATTTTTGATCCTGTTCCATTATATATATGCACAATATTAAGGTACAAAATGACTGTGAAAAACATCCACTTTTCACAGCCGTCTTGCACCCGAGGGGCACCCACTTTCTATGAAAATGGACAAAAATGGGACATGACCTATATTTTGACAATGGACCATCAAAATAACGTCATGTGATTACCCCCATTCACTGACAGTGAAACTAATGCTGCCCTGTGACGTCTGTTAAAAAACAATATGTTACACGATCAGTATTCAGTCGTGAATGTAGTCTCATAGTCCATCTTCTAACAGTTAATCTAGTTTTAGGCTAAAGCTTCACGTAATGGGCTGTACCAAAAACGCACTGCAGGAAACCTCCGTAGATAAAATTGACATGCTGCGATTTCCAAAACTGCAATGGTTTTGGAAATCGCAGTATGTCCGCTGTGCATATTTTTCCGCAGGGTGTGGATGGGATTCACTTGAATCTAGAGATGAGCAAACACTGTTCAGATCAGCCGTTCCGAACAGCACGCTCCCACAGAAATGAATGGAAGCACCTGGCACGGCGACCGGCCGCCGGCAAAGTGTACGTGCCAGGTGCTTCCATTCATTTCTATGGGAGCGTGCTGTTCGGAACGGCTGATCCGAACAGTGTTCGCTAATCTCTACTTGAATCCTATCCACCTTGCAGTGACTGTAAAAGGCCACGTGGTGCCCTGGCCTTAATGCTAAGGCCCCAGGGGATGACCCGCAGCTATAAAGTTTTCCTCAGCGGATTTTGTGTTACAATTTTATCTACAGGGAAGCCGCTGGGGTTTCCATAGATATAATTTACATGATGCGACTTCCAAAACCGTGCTAGTTTTGGAAATTGCAGTGTGTCCACACTTTGGTTTTTACCGCAAGGTAGGCATGGGAGTCATATGAATCCCATCCACTTTGCATTTACTGTAAAACGCAGTGATTTTTCCCTCAGTGTTTCTGCCGCTGGCAAACAACGGTATTTCCGGCCCGTAGAGCTCCGGCCTAAAACAGTTTTCTAGGTTTCCAAAGAAAAAAATTGACAAAGAGTAGGAAATGTAATAACATAAAAAAGCAATATGCACTTGTTAAATCTCTTGCTACTCCTGCACTGTTTCTCTGGTGGTCTCTGTTGGCATTTGTTTTTCTGTGCGTAAAGAAGATGTGTCATGCACGTGACCTCAGCATTCAGTAACTGGCCTATGGCTGGGTTCACACCAGCACTTAAACTCTGTTCATGGTTTCCATCCCCGAACCTGTTTAAAAAATGCAGAGCATGTAGCGCTTTTCTCTCTGCATTTTTTGCCATTTTTGGACGGAAACTGGGCGGACTCCATTATTAAGTCCCCAAGTGGTCCCTGGAAAGGGAAACCTGATCGCAGGTGTGAACCTAGTGTTAGCGTGATGCCTGCATGTAGGGCATGAGGCTGCTGGGGTCAGTAACTGGCTACACTAGTCACATGAAATGACATAATGTCACTACTGCAGGACAAGTAAATAAAGCAGTGCTGGAGTGGCAGGGAATGGTAAACCAAGAGTACTGGCTCTTTTTTATTTCATGAAATTCACCGTTTCATTCAATCTTTTGAAATCCTGGACAGCCCCTTTATAAGAAAATCTCATGTGCAACAATAAGGATATATTCACATGCAGCAGATTTGTTGCAATTTGCCCATACTGCAAACACAACTGATCTGTGCAACACAACCATTCACTAAAGTCACTGGGCAAAAGCTACTGTGATGTAGAGAAATTCTGCATTTGTATGAGCTCCATTGTACAGGTAATATTATATAATATGAATACATCATGGTTAATACTCAACCAGTATAACAAAATAATAACAAGTTTGTGTTTAACTTCCTGTATCCTAATGTTACTTATTAGAAATTGTGACAGATACTGACATCGCTTTAGCTGATACTTTGTATACAGGTGGTTATGTTAAATCTGTGACTTGGAAAATCTCAGCTTATTGTGACAATGGCCAATATCCTGGCTGGCTTCCCAGCAGTGGGGCAATGTGGGGACAAAGCGTGCAGCTCTCGGTGCTCGCTCTCTATTGTATTAACCCATTATCTACCTTTAAGGTTATGGCCGGTGGCAGGAGATAAGAACCATGGCGTCACTGCCTCATTCAGTATTCATGTTTAGGATGTATATATTCCTTTTTTCATACTCCCTCCTTAGCAACACTCTATCTGCGCCCCCAGGCATTTCTTACTTTCTGTTAGGTGTAAAAACCTCATGCTCTGAAGACGTTTTTGATGATTTTGCAAAATGGAGATTAAGGTTAAGTCTGCCTGAAATCGTCTTAAATGGAATGCATCTTCTGCTTTCTACAGCTGTAAATATCAAAAAGAATATGTAAAAATAAAAAGCATATAGCGTGCTGTACGGTGTGGGTGAGAAGCATAAAGCAGCTGGGTGTATGCTTTATTATACATTAATGCAGATTACATGCATGCATAAAGTCATCTCGGTGGAAATGCTCTGTAATGTAAATGGTGAGATACAGAGGAAGCTTAAGTAAGGATGGCACGATACAAGCCATATGTCTCTTTTTGTGATCTGGCGCTGGCACAGTTCGCAGTGTTCACCATGTGTTCTTGGCTCTGGATGTTACTCTCGGGCTATAATCAGGTAGATTAAGATTCAGCTTTGTGATCAGGCGGCTGTGTGAGTAACAGGTGGCTGCACTGTTCCCTCCAGCACATGGGACATTGTATCACCTGCCCGTTACGCAGGACACAAATACAGATTTAATCCCACAGGCCAGCAGTTTTAGCTCTGCTATTCATAGCTCAGAAAGCTTGTGCTATAGCAAGGATGTTACACATACATACTACCGAGTATTTTACAACTACAACCACAAAAATAAGCCCTTTACTGCATCTGTCAGTATAGGAACCGTAGCATACAGAAATCAGCCAATTCTGGAAGATTTGTAGCAGGATCCACTGACGATCTAGTGGCGAGGTCTTCATGACTGTCTTCTAATACGAAATGTGGCAAAGAAGAATAGGGCATGTGAAATTTCAATATGTCTGATCATTTGTTGCTATGGTAGATAAGCTGCTGAAGTTTCTGGCAACAGCTTATTCCCTCCATGTTTATGGGATTTGAGAAAGTATAAGCGCTCCAGCAACAGCAACAACTACAGTATCTTCACAATCTTACACTCATCTGAGATTCCTATTTCTGCCATAGCTTTGCAGTTTTTATGCCTCAGTTCCTCACACCCATTAGCTGCATTGAATAGTGTTAGAACATTGTATATACAAGTACAGTATATATAAATCCAACAAAGATAGGGAACCTTCACACAGAGTTTACGCTCCGCTCATTCTGAACGTAAACGTTAAAACAGATCCCATTGACTTCTATGGGTGCCGGCATACGCGCGCTACCCATTGAAATCAGTGGGAGGCTTTTTTTACCTATTGCTTTCAATGTGATACACGCGTATATAATAATAATAACAACAACAATAAACTGTGTATCATATATAATCCACCATCTGCAAAAAACATGGCGGTATGTCATCCATAACCACTGATCCGCAAAAAGATTTGTATGGTCCTCTACACTTATCAGTGGTGCAAATGTGGCCAAGGATAGGACATGCTTCATAGTTTGCAGTCCTTGTATACAGCACAAATATGTGCATGGACCCATAGAAACAAATGGGTCCAAACTTTTATCCGTAATTGAGGCTAAAAACTACAGTTGTGTTGATGATGAATTGTGATGCTGTAAGGAAGCTTCAGAAATGCTCTGGCTCTTCTGTCCTGTACTAATAGCATTATGTAAGTGCAGGACAGAACTGCTGAATTGTAAGTAAACTTTTGAACAATACATTTTCTAGTATAGTTTATTTTTGCATTTTTGGCTCCTTCCTGTGAAACCATGTACTTTCCCTTGTTTTTTGAGAGCTGAGATCCGTACACTGCTTTCACCAAGAGTACAAGTGTACAGTCTTGTATAATATGGGGAAGATGAGGCTGGCGGGGGAAGGGGTCACTTCATATAGATATTGGGAATTATAAAGCCTATAAAACAGTACTTCTGGTGTCATATGTAATATGATATTCTTGGCTTTCATATGACACCAAGAGTGCGACATATTGTTTCCAAAGATATTGCAAATTGAAAGCACAGTAAAACAGCAAAGGCACTGTTTTATGTTTTACAATGCCAAAGATAAAACTCTTTGAGGCTAAGGCCCCACAGGGCGGAAATGCTGCACTAAAGCGCTGCGGCAACAATCACAGCGGGAACGCATCACGGTTCTTCCCGCAGCGCTTTGAACAGAAGGTTCACAGATTTCCTCTGCGGACTTTCTATTCCGATTATATCTACGGGAAAGCCACGGGCATTTCCGTAGATATAATTAACATGCTGCGATTTCCAAAATTGCCCTGGTTCGCGCTGCGGATTTTAATGCAAAGTGGGCATGGGATTCACATGAATCTCATCCATTTTGCAGATACTGTAAAACGCCTCGATTTTTCCTGTGGTGTTTCCGCCGCAAGTGTATCGTGGTATTTTCGGTCCAGCCCAGGCCCGGCCCAGCCTGAAGTGACGTTTCTCACCAAGCTTCAGCTTCCCTGCATTACACAAGATTCAAACCACTCACACACCTAGTGTACCTGTACATTTCTTTTCAAGACCAAACAGATTGAACTCCTTGAGGCCCCGTGTAGCAGAACGCAGCAAAAAAAAAAATGCACTGATGCACTAGTAATAATAAACATAATAATAATTAATATTAATAATTTAATAAATAACCCTAAAAAGGTCCTCAAGCCATACTCAAACCAACACAGTTCAAATTATCACATACAGATTAGAGATGAGCGAACATTAAAATGTTCGAGGTTCGAAATTCGATTCGAACAGCCGCTCACTGTTCGAGTGTTCGAATGGGTTTCGAACCCCATTATAGTCTATGGGGAACATATACTCGTTAAGGGGGAAACCCAAATCCGTGTCTGGAGGGTCACCAAGTCCACTATGACACCCCAGGAAATGATACCAACACCCTGGAATGACACTGGGACAGCAGGGGAAGCATGTCTGGGGGCATAAAAGTCACTTTATTTCATGGAAATCCCTGTCAGTTTGCGATTTTCGCAAGCTAACTTTTCCCCATAGAAATGCATTGGCCAGTGCTGATTGGACAGAGTACGGAACTCGACCAATCAGCGCTGGCTCTGCTGGAGGAGGCGGAGTCTAAGATCGCTCCACACCAGTCTCCATTCAGGTCCGACCTTAGACTTCGCCTCCTCCGGCAGAGCCAGCGCTGATTGGCCGAAGGCTGGCCAATGCATTCCTATGCGAATGTAGAGACTTAGCATTGCTGAGCCAGTTCTGCTCAACTACACATCTGATGCACACTCGGCACTGCTACATCAGATGTAGCAATCTGATGTAGCAGTGCCGAGGGTGCACTAGAACCCCTGTGCAAACTCAGTTCACGCTAATAGAATGCATTGGCCAGCGCTGATTGGCCAATGCATTCTATTAGCCCGATGAAGTAGAGCTGAATGTGTGTGCTAAGCACACACATTCAGCTCTACTTCATCGGGCTAATAGAATGCATTGGCCAGCGCTGATTGGCCAGAGTACGGAACTCGACCAATCAGCGCTGGCTCTGCTGGAGGAGGCGGAGTCTAAGATCGCTCCACACCAGTCTCCATTCTGGTCCGACCTTAGACTCCGCCTCCTCCAGCAGAGCCAGCGCTGATTGGCCGAATTCCGTACTCTGACCAATCAGTGCTGGCCAATGCATTCTATTGGCATGATGAAGCAGTGCTGAATGTGTGTGTTTAGCTCAACTACACCGGTGGAGTAGTTGAGCTAAGCACACAGATTCAGCTCTGCTTCAATCAGCGCTGGCCAATGCATTCTATTAGCTTGATGAAGCAGAGTGTGCACAAGGGTTCAAGCGCACTCTCGGCTCTGATGTAGCAGAGCCGAGGCTGCACAAGGGTTCAAGCGCACCCTCGGCTCTGATGTAGCAGAGCCGAGGGTGCACTTGAACCCTTGTGCACCCTCGGCTCTGCTACATCAGAGCCAAGGGTGCACTTGAACCCTTGTGCACACTTGGCTCTGCTACATCAGAGTTGATGGTGCGCTTGAACCCTTGTGCACACTCTGCTTCATCAAGCTAATAGAATGCATTGGCCAGCGCTGATTGAAGCAGAGCTGAATCTGTGTGCTTAGCTCAACTACTCCACCGGTTCTAGTGCACCCTCGGCTCTGCTACATCTGATGGGCTGACCGGCACACGGTGTAGTTGAGCAGAACTGGCTCAACACTGCTAAGTCTCTGCATACCCATAGGAATGCATTGGCCAGCCTTCGGCCAATCAGCGCTGGCTCTGCCGGAGGAGGCGGAGTCTAAGTTCGGACCAGAATGGAGACTGGTGTGGAGCGATCTTAGACTCCGCCTCCTCCAGCAGAGCCAGCGCTGATTGGCCAAAGTACGGAATTCGGCCAATCAGCGCTGGCCAATGCATCCCTATGGGAAAAAGTTTATCTCAAAAATCACAATTACACACCCGATAGAGCCCCAAAAAGTTATTTTTAATAACATTCCCCCCTAAATAAAGGTTATCCCTAGCTATCCCTGCCTGTACAGCTATCCCTGTCTCATAGTCACAAAGTTCACATTCTCATATGACCCGGATTTGAAATCCACTATTCGTCTAAAATGGAGGTCACCTGATTTCGGCAGCCAATGACTTTTTCCAATTTTTTTCAATGCCTCCGGTGTCGTAGTTCCTGTCCCACCTCCCCTGCGCTGTTATTGGTGCAAAAAAGGCACCAGGGAAGGTGGGAGGGGAATCGAATTTTGGCGCACTTTACCACGCGGTGTTCGATTCGATTCGAACATGGCGAACACCCTGATATCCGATCGAACATGTGTTCGATAGAACACTGTTCGCTCATCTCTAATACAGATGAAGATACACATCAATCAGCGTACCAAGGTTGGATCACCGCTATTTAATCCAAAAAGGTGACCAGCAGGAGTCATCACAAAGAGCATTCCGTTATTATCACTGCATAAATGTGAAAAATGGCTTGGTCTTACCCACTTTGTAGTCACAGGAGTGTCGGGGGCACAGGACCATGGACGCTATATAGTCCCTCTTCTCACCCTCAGGGTCTGTCCCCCAACAGACTTCCACCCTGACAAGGGCAGTCTCAAGCTGAACCCTTTCAAAAATTGTTGTCCCTATCAGTACCTACGTGTTTCATGGTGCGTTCCCTAACTATACTCTGAAAAAACCCTCCAGGAGAAAAAAAAAAATATATATATATATATATATATATATATATATATATATATATATATACACTCACCGGCCACTTTATTAGGTACACCTGTCCAACTGCTCGTTAACACTTAATTTCTAATCAGCCAATCACATGGCGGCAACTCAGTGCATTTAGGCATGTAGACATGGTCAAGACAATCTCCTGCAGTTCAAACCGAGCATCAGTATGGGGAAGAAAGGTGATTTGAGTGCCTTTGAACGTGACATGGTTGTTGGTGCCAGAAGGGCTGGTCTGAGTATTTCAGAAACTGCTGATCTACTGGGATTTTCACGCACAACCATCTCTAGGGTTTACAGAGAATGGTCCGAAAAAGAAAAAACATCCAGTGAGCGGCAGTTCTGTGGGCGGAAATGCGTTGTTGATGCCAGAGGTCAGAGGAGAATGGCCAGACTGGTTCGAGCTGATAGAAAGGCAACAGTGACTCAAATAGCCACCCGTTACAACCAAGGTAGCCAGAAGAGCATCTCTGAACGCACAGTACGTCGAACTTTGAGTCAGATGGGCTACAGCAGCAGAAGACCACACCAGGTGCCACTCCTTTCAGCTAAGAACAGGAAACTGAGGCTACAATTTGCACAAGCTCATCGAAATTGGACAATTGAAGATTGGAAAAACGTTGCCTGGTCTGATGAGTCTCGATTTCTGCTGCGACATTCGGATGGTAGGGTCAGAATTTGGCGTCAACAACATGAAAGCATGGATCCATCCTGCCTTGTATCAACGGTTCAGGCTGGTGGTGGTGGTGTCATGGTGTGGGGAATATTTTCTTGGCACTCTTTGGGCCCCTTGGTACCAATTGAGCATCGTTGCAACGCCAAAGCCTACCTGAGTATTGTTGCTGACCATGTCCATCCCTTTATGACCACAATGTACCCAACATCTGATGGCTACTTTCAGCAGGATAATGCGCCATGTCATAAAGCTGGAATCATCTCAGACTGGTTTCTTGAACATGACAATGAGTTCACTGTACTCCAATGGCCTCCACAGTCACCAGATCTCAATCCAATAGAGCATCTTTGGGATGTGGTGGAACGGGAGATTCGCATCATGGATGTGCAGCCGACAAATCTGCGGCAACTGTGTGATGCCATCATGTCAATATGGACCAAAATCTCTGAGGAATGCTTCCAGCACCTTGTTGAATCTATGCCACGAAGAATTGAGGCAGTTCTGAAGGCAAAAGGGGGTCCAACCCGTTACTAGCATGGTGTACCTAATAAAGTGGCCGGTGAGTGTATATATGCATTCCAAACACAGTGGTGCAGGGAGGCTCCAGGCAGGGATACATAGAAAAAAGTCCAATTGCAGTGGTCCTGAAGCTTCCTAGACATACTGTTGATAACTGTTGATAATGCCTAAAAAATTAGAAAGAATCCCTTAAATGATTTCCTTTATTAATTGAAATATAATCAATTAAAGCTCTGCCCATTGAGCCGTCACTCTACCATCTCTGTATGCACATTCATATAGTCCAGGCTGTCCGTCACTGTGTAGTGTCGCCTACTTAAACCTTAAACCCAAATGAGTAGAGATTTAAATAAATATATGGCAGCTATATATGAGCTTTTCTAACAAAAATATCTATGTATCTGCTCAGCAGCTACATATGACAGGTTCCCTTTAAAAAACAAACAAAAAAAACACGATGGCAATATCTCTTATGCTGTTGAAAAGGTTGCTGGCAGGATACGACTGAAACAAGTGCAGCAACCTGACGTAGAGTTCTGGTACAGCTGGATCTCTCTACGCGTGGGAGTTTTCCATCATTTTTTCTAACATAAAATAATTTACTTTACATTATGCAATTAAAAAGCTATAAAAAGCAACAGATAAATAGCAAGAAAGATTGTGGGGCTTCTGTTCTGAAGATAATATTGGCACAAGGTATATGCAGAAGATAAAGCAACAACTTACTGTACTGTAAAATAAGACAATGTAAGACTGGTAAGGTTTGCAGTCCCGTAACATAGTCCAGGTGATATATACATATTACAGGGTCAACGGATCTATAGTGCTGTGATTCCACCCTGACCATTTGTCCTGTCCTGTACTCGCATCATCATATGAGTGTAGGACAGTAGACCTTCTATTATTACATACTAACCAACTCTCCCAGAAAATCCGGGAAGCTCCCAAAAAAGATAATCTACAAACTCCTGGAAGAGCAGGCAAAGCTCCTTGCCCGGCTAGCAGTTACTGTATATGCCACGTCCAATGCATTTTGTGCACGTCACAAGAAAGAGGCAGATGTTGAGAAGAACGTGGCCTTACCTGGGAATTGTCATAGTGAACTATGTGTGCCTGGACACCCCGGCCATGGCCAGTATGCTTTACCATGTTTTTAGTATATAAAGAATCAATTTCCATTACAGCAAAATATCAAAGAGAACCAAAGGCACCAAAGAGAAAATTTGGATCAAGTAACTGTCACATATACACTAAGGACCGATTCGGACAACCAAGTATTCCCAATTTTAATGACTGTTGTAATCAATGGGATCACACTCATTTCACTTCTTAAAGGGGTATTCCCACGTCGCATACTCACCAGTCTTCGATGCTGAAATTCTTCTTTCTTCCGGCTTTGTTGCGTCATTGGTGGGCGGGGTTACATATGCAAAGCCAGCGGCGAGAAGTCGTCGCTTCTATGCTGCTGGCCTTGCGTGTGCGCTCCTGATGCAGCTAGGCATCGGACGTACAGCCTTCGCAATGCAATACAGACCCGGCATCCACTGTAATAGAGAGGCGGATGCCGGGGAGTGTAGACGCCGGCGCAGGTGCCTGCAACATCGCTACGCTCCTGCCCCGCATGAAGCCAGCAGCGGAAGGAGCGATGCTGGTATTCCGCTACTCCGCCCCCCCCCTCCCCGGAATAGCAGCATCGCTCCTGCCACTGCTGGCTTCATGCAGGGCAGGAGCGTAGCGATGTTGTAGGCACCTGTGCCGGCGTCTACACTCCCCGGCATCTGCCTCTCTATTACAGCGGATGCCGGCTCTGTATTGGCGGCCCCTTCCCCCCCAAAGTATAAACTACCCCCTCAGGCTCGCTCCCGTGCACTTAGCCCCTCCTCCCTCCCCCCTGAGAGCAGCAGATACATCACTTGACTTTTGACCAGATAAGTCAAGGGATGTGTCAACAGAGAAATGAATAAAGTAAGCTAGTGGACAAACAAAGCAGTTTTGCTGAAGCAATGTATTTAGGAAAAGTCTTACATTCAAATTAACAAGCAGTATAGATAGGATCCTTGTGATGGGACAACCCCTTTAAAGGCACTGCGAAGGTAAAAATATTGCTGTTCTGAATGCAGCCTGAGGCAGTTGTCCTTTAATACAGAGAGTCTATAGTGTTATCAGAAATAATATAGGGATTATATTGCCTGCTGTCTTTAGAGGCAGTATAACTAAGCCATATGAATATAAGGGGTCTAGCAAAGAAAAAAAAATTTAAACAGCTCAAAATCAGGGGTGTAACTTGAGAGGGTGCAACCACATGGGGGCCCATAAGCATAACTGAATGGTTCACAGTGGTCTCATCTACCATTGGGTCCATAAGTCTAGGTGTCCATTATTCACCCTCACCCGCTGCTGCTATATACTGCATATACTCACCTCTCCTTTCTGACATAGTTTTATCCCTCAAAGCCCCTAACTTCCTGCTGCAGCAATGATGTCCCAAGTAAAACGTGATTATTTAGACAGGCATAGCAGGACTGCTACCATGGCCTTGCTCCAAGCCAAAAGAACAGCTTGTTGATGTGCTTTTATCTTCTAATGAACTATCAATTTAATCATTTAATATTCTCTGTCATTACATCTGTACTCAACATGGCGCTCTACTGATGCTGCATAGTATTACAGGCGGGGGACTGATCAGATCCCTGCACTAAGTTGAATTAACAGTTATATTAGTGAAACCATGCCAGGATTTTCCTAACCATGTGGAATGAAGCAGTATTTGCTGAAAAAGCTTATATACAGATGGGTTCACTGCTGTCATGAAGTCATGCACCTGATCAGTAATCATATTCCTATGTCTTGTTCAGGCGCACATTACATATGCTCATGTCAAGAGACCAAAATAACATATCCAACACTTAAACAGTTAATAGTGGCTCTAGGTAAAGAATTGTCTTAAAATACTCAAATACTACTTATAGTGTAGGTAATAACATGTAGACCCTTGAGAATATACAATACTGGGAAATTGCATCAAACATCACTTCCATCTTATTAAAGGGGCTCTATCACTGGATTTTCGCTATTTTAGATAAACATATGCCTGAATAGCCTTTATAAAGGCTATTCAGGTCCTGCTAATCGTTTGTTAAAAGACCCCCGTTTTAATGAATTACCTTTTTACGTATATGTAAATGAGCCCTCCGTGCACCATGGGCATTCCCGTGCACCCCTCACATCATACTCTGTTCACACCCTCCTCTGTGGTTCTTGTATGTAAGTCCCTCCTCCTGATTTTGATTCACTGCCTCTAACTGTCTCTTCCCTGCTAGTGGCACAGAACCTGTGATGATGTCACTACTGCTCTGTGATTAGCTTGTCCCTGTGATGATGTCACTACAAGGTCCTTCGTCATCTTCTAAGTAGTGATTATGCAGAGCAGGGGCTGCAGATCCCTGTGTCTATCATAGCATAGATCTACTGTACACATGGAGATCTATGATAGACACAGGGATCTGCAGCCTCTGCTCTGCATAGATCACTACTTAGAAGATGACGAAGGACCGTGTAGTGACATCATCACAGGCCCTGTACCACTAGCAGGGAAGAGACAGTTGAAGGCAGTGAATCGAAAGCAGGAGGAGGAACTTACATACAAAAACCAAGAGAGGAGGGTGTGAACAGAGTATGATGTGAGAGGTGCACGGGAACGCCCACAGTGCACGGAGGGCTCATTTACATATACGTTTAAAAGGTAATTCATTAACGGGTGAGGTCTTTTAACAAACGATTAGCAGGACTTGAACAGCCTTTTTAAAGGTTATTCAGGCATATGTTTATCTAAAATAGTGAAAATCCAGTGATAGAGCCCCTTTAAACTTTAATTGGGATCAATCTCATTAGAAATCATGAAGTAATACAGCAGAGAAGCCAAGAGAGTTTTCACGGCACTTCTGACAACTGACAGTGACAACAGTCTGTATTCTGCCTTCCTTTTACAGACTGCATATTGTTTATATAATGTGGTTTACTGTATAATATGGTGGTAGCAGAATATGGTTGGGGGAGGTGATATACTTGAACAATCAGTGGACTTCTGTGAACTGTTAAAGGGGTTGTCCAGGATAAAATGAAAATCTAAATCTGAGCTAAATTACTTCAATTTCCAAAAATGAATATTTTTCTAGATCACCATCTTGGTCATGTGACTGTCCTAGGCACATTTTACAGGGATGCTGTAGTTCCCCTTCAAGGCACGGTACATGATCTACTCTAACTAAGCTCTCCACACCCCATCATGCTTACCTGTCTTCCGGTCCGGACCTTCTTCTGGGCATATGGCACCTCCTCTTCATGACATGTCGGCCGCCCACGCCTGCACATTAGAGCCGGAAAGCAGGCATGTGCAGTACAGTAAGATATTATACTGTGCAGGGGTCACTGTGGAGCGTATTTTACTGTGTGTGGGTCATTGTGGAACATTATAATATGTATGTATGTGACTGTAGTGATGATATACGGAAGTGATTACTATATTACAGCCAAAGGAGAAGGTTATTGAGTGAGAACTAGGAGCCTAAAGATGGCTAGTGGGTTGACTAACTAAGGAAACAGGATGGGAGGAGTGAATGAAAGAGGGAGGGGTGAGTGAGAAAGGGAGGGGGAGAGAGTCAGCTCTGAGTGCAGACCAAGGAATCATGGGAGATATAGGAACCCGAAGATGCTGATGTAAACAAATGCAGATTATACCAGGAGCTCCCAGAGAATGCAAAAAATCAATGAAAACACTGCTAAAGGTATTTGGGTGCACTTATTACCCTATTAATAGCACTAACACGCCTTTTTTGAAAATTCATTTTTTTTGCTTGGAAAACCCCTATAAGTGATGAAAAGAACAAATAATTGTCTTGCACGATTACAAGTGTCATTTCATTCAGAATACATTTTATGAATAGTATTTCAGAATACATTTCATCCACACTCACATGTTATCAGCTTTGTATAGGTTTGTTGTTGTAGAATCACTTGTTATCCCTACCATATTTTTGCTTCTGGTGCTCAGATCAGTTTTTTGAGCTGATACTTCCAAATATACAGAATCTGAAATTTTGTTTCTGTTGGATTTAGAATAATCTGTTTCAACCGAGCATCAACAAACATTCAATCTGAACAATTTTTTGCCATTTATATTGAAAGCTGAAAGTGTCATATTTAAGAGAAGGCAGGTTAGGAGAGTCTCTGTGTTAGGATGGAATGGCTCCTAACTCTAGTAGTTACATTTCCAATTTTGCCTGGAGCTACAGAGAAACATCATTGTTAAATACGGGGGTCTTGTACATCACACACAATTTATTGAAGCGTCTCACAACTTCTTTCACATAAGAATGTAATTTACTAGCCTCTGCCTGCGACTTCGTCTGCGGGATGTTGGCCTCTATGATCCACCTATGTTCAGCAAATTGCTGCCGTCAATGGTTTGCCTGCTGCGGCGTTTTGCCCGCAGCGGAGACGTGTTACAGTGCAAGCAAAGGGGATGGGATTCATGTGAATCCCATGCCCACTTTGCGGAATAAATCGCAGCGCGGATTTGCGGCTTTGCAAATTGCAGCATGTCAATTATATCTACGGAAACGCCGGCAGCTTTCCCGTAGATATAATGTTAAGAGAAAGTCCCCAGAGGAAAACTCTGTGAACTTTCTCTTAAAAGCGCTGCGGAAAGAACGGCAATGCGTTCACGAGCGGTTCTTTCCGCAGTGCTTTAGGCCTTAGCCTTAAGCTGTCCTGCTGCTGAACTTGTTCCTCGCACCGTGCTTGTGATTGTTCCGGTTTCTCAGCAGCTCGCAGGGACGCCATATAATGAGCTGTTGATGTTCCACCTGTTCCAGCGTTTCGACAGCTGTCAAGCTGGCCTGTCGCTGAACGTGTTCCTCACTCCGCGCCCATGATTGTTCAGGCATCTCAGTAGCTCACTGGGAAGCCATATAATGAGCGTATTGTTGGCGTTGATGATCCGTGTGCTCTGGCGTTACAGCAACTTTCAAGCTGGCCTGCCGCTGAACTTGTTCCTCGCGCTGTGCCTGTGATTGTTGCAGCAACTCGCTGGGACACCATATAATGAGCGTATTGTTGGAGTTCATGATCCGCCTGCTCCGGCGTTTCGACAGCTCTCCAGTTGGCCTGGCACTGAAGTTGTTCTTCGCGCCGTGCCTGTAATTGTTTCGGCATTGCAGCAGCAGCTCCGCTTGAGGAGAACTGTGTGACTTCTGGCTTCCTTCATAGCTCTCTTTGTTTGCGACAAATTAGATTTTCTTTTTCCAGGCATGTTTAAAATTGACAAACTGCAAATTTGAATTAAAGGTGTTTGCCCATGTCAGTTTGTCTGCATTGCCTAGAGCAGATCAGATAATATGCAAATGTATATACATTGAGGGTTAGCGTGAGTTTACACAAAGAGATAACAGCCCTGGCTGAGATCAGTCTGCTGCAGGAGTAGTGTAATATAGTATGTGAACATAAATTCATAACAGTCGTGAAGCCGTGTCATTTATCGGGATGAAAATAGCCTATATTTTAATCGAGGTTACAATCTACTTATGGGCCGAATTTCATTCAAATCCGTTCAGCCGTTTTTGCGTGATTGAGGAGAAAACATCCAAACACACAAACGTTCACATTTATAATATTAGTAGGATAGGATACTACAAATATTCAGGCTTAGGTGAAATCTTTGTCTTGGCTTCCTCAAAAAAAGAACAATTCTATTAATATTTGTGAAAGTAATAGTCGCTTTAATATGTTTATTTGTAGCTTTTTCTGGATCGATGCAGAGGAAATCCTGTAAAGGGCTTATTGTGATGGATTTATGCGTTTGTTTAACATCTCAAATGACGTTCTGACTGTTACTAGATCACTAATGGAGCACAATAAAATTGATTCCTCCAAGTATGTTATATATTAATAATTCAGATGAATGATGTGGACAATTACCAGTTCATTGTAAATTGCTAATTAGCATAAGCAACATATTTCTTCAAGTAGGCATGGAGCTAACAATGGTGCCAGCAGGTATTCTATGTTTACAGCCTTCCTCAATGGAAGAAATAGACCATCTAATTCTCGCATCTAAATTGGTACCATAAGTCCCAAAAATGTCATAAATAGCTGCTTGTGGTGTAATACACTCCAAAATAATAACTATATAATGTCTACAGCATTAACAAGTAGTGCAGCTTACAATTGCAGGGTGTGGAGAAAGATGCAACATCTTATGTAACCTGATTAAAAGATAGCTATTTAAAAAAAAATTAAAAAAATTGCATAACCAACGACTTTCAGATATTTTACTCTATGGTGGGCTAAAAATTGCTAATTTTTTTGCTAGTAATTTGTGCCTTCTCTGTTGACTTATAATGTTCATTTCTGATAACTGGCCCAATAATAGGGTCAAGTAAAGGCTGGTTTGCACAGTTTCAGGTTGACAAATGATCAATGATGCAACACAATGATTTACGCTTGTGTGCCTCAACTAGTACATGAGGGGGGAACAATTCCTACTGCAATTGTTCCTACCCCATATTGTGTGGTTAGATGTTAATAACACATCCCTGTTTACACCAGAAGATGGGCTGCCAACAATCTTACACCGTTTTTGTTGCATTCGCCTATTTGTCAGCTGATCAGGAGACCAGAAACACATATAATTGGTTGTTCCCACTGACTTTTCCAATTATTGAGCCCTGTACAATTTTTGTGATGGAGTTAAAAGGGTTTTCCCATAACAAATATGTACAATATTTTGATTAGATATGCAATGCAGTCAGCTTCAGTAAATTAATGCAATGGATGCCAATCCAAAGAAGGGGACGTGTATATGCAAACATAGGACCATGCATACAAGATCACTCTATTTTAACGTTTAGGGGGAATTAGACACAACTGTGAGAAACAGTAAGAAACAGTAAGCACACAGGCTCAGCACTTCATCCTGTTTACTGTGAATTTGTGATCCAGCTACAAATTAAAAAGTCTCCCAGTTTCTTTCTTCTCCCGGCCTAAGACTAACATTCTCTATTAACAAAACCTCCCACTCTTGTCTCCAAGACTTTTCCCGAGTTACACCATTATTCTAGAATTCTCCACGCCATAAAATCAGATTATGGCTAATGCCCCATGTAGCAAGCTACTACCTAAAAACACTGCGGAAAAGACAGTTGGGGAAACACAATGTTTTCCACAGAGTCTTTCAGAGAAAGTATGCAGAATTTTCCACTATGGACTTCCTACTTCTATTATACCTATATGGAAAACGCCAGTGTTTCAGTAGGTATAATTGGCATGCCGTAATTTGCAAAGACGCTTGCGTTTTTGAAATCACAGTATTTCCCGCTATGGATTCTTTTCTGCAGTGTATAGATGGGATTAGCCAGAATCTACTTTGCAGGTACTGTATAACACTGCTGCCAAATCGCGGCATTTTCGCAATGTGCTAACAACCAATTTCTACAGTATAACTCTTTCCTGACATCTGCCGTACTAGTATGGATTCCGGGTATTTAAAGATGGTGGCTGCTAGGGAGCCAGGCGGCCACCATAGTTGCTGGGTGTCTACTGTTTTATACAGCAGACACCCGGCGTTAATGCCTGCAAGTGGTGCCTGCACTGATTGCGGGCATTAACCCCTCAGGTGCCTCAGTCAAAGTTAACCGAGGCACCATTACACTGGCAGCGCGTAGGTGCCACCATTTTGCGGGCATCACAGGGATCTAGAGCAAGCTTCGGGGCCAGCGGCCCATTTCTATGGCAGCCAGGAGCCTTGTGAAGGCTCCCAGGCCTTTCATTTAGCAGTTTCTATAGCAGGCTACTCTATGCACTATAATGCATTGCATTGGTGATCAGACCCCCTGGAGTTCAAGACCCCTAGAGGGTCTAATAAATGTAAAAAATAAAATACAAAAATATATTTAAAAAAATTAAAAATATTAAAAGTTCAAATCATCCCCCTTTCCCAAGAACACATATAAAAATACTTAAATACTGTGAAACATCTACACATTAGGTATCCTTTTGTCTGGTCTACAAATCTATAAAAATATTTTTCCTGTATGGTAAACGCTGTAACGGGAAAAAAATCAATAGTGTCAAACCGCCATTTTTTCCCTGTTTTGCCTCTGATAAAAATTTGAAGAAAAAGTTAACAAAGTAATAGCAATTCCCCGAAATGGTAAAACTAAAAAGTACACCTGGCCCCGCAAAAAAAGACGCCCTATACATCTCCATACACAGAAGTGTAAAAAAGTTACGGCAACTTCTAGAAAAAAAAATTTTGCCATCATTTTGGGTTTTTATTAAGACTTAAAATGGTAATAAAACCATATAAATATGATATCCTCGGAATCGTACCGAAACATAGAATACAGGTGACATGTCATTTTGGCTGCAGAGAGAATGCCGTAAAAACGAAGCCGGTAAGAAATTCACACAAATGCACTTTTTCTTCAAATCCCCCCCATTCAGAATTTTTTTCCAGCTTCCCAGAACATTGTACAGAATAATTAATAGTGGCATTATCAAGAACAAATTGCCCCACAAACATTAAGACCTCATATGGCTCTGAGAGCGGGAAATAAAAAAAGTTAGGAGGTTTGGAAGAGGGTGGAGTAAAAAACGACAAATGAAAATCAAAAAATGCCATCGTCGGGAAGGGGTTAAAGTGCACATCTTTTCAAGCAGGCCTATTACATTTTCTGATCTAACACTTCTACAGTTACACTCTCTAGGTCTAACTCCACACACACACACATACATACACACACAGTCCCACAGGACATGATGCCGTTAATTTGAGTGTAACTCTGTATGTCCAGGATCTGCAAAAACAAAAAGGACACTGGCCAATGACCAGCTCATACAACTTCATTTATGTATGTAATTGAAGTAATCTTTTTCATAAAAATGTCTAGTCCATTATATAAGCACTTCTAGCTCTTGTGACACCCCCATGTACTTCAAAGAAAGAAAAGGAGACACCGAGTGCACTAAGTGTAGTATACACTATTGCAGAATGACAAATTTTGGAAGAATAAAAAACGACCAGTTGGCCTCTCACCTGGAGGGGTTGTGATGGAATCACAACACCCAAAGAAGTAGTTACAAGATAAGCGATTCTGTTGAGAGTGGCAGCGGTTCCGTCAACAGACACGGGAAACCCGGCAAGTAAGTAGGACAAGAGATGAAGGCAAGGATCCGCGCTCAATGGTTGTGCAGGAAGAGCAAAAAAAAGACCAACTTTAATGGGATAAAATTCAGTACAGTACAACGCGTTTCGGGTTGTAAAACACCCTTTTTCAAGTGCACAAATCACAAGTACATTTTGGGCAAGATTCATGCACGACCATTGATCCTTGCCTCCATCTCTTGCCCCCCCCCCCATCTACTTCATACATTGTAAGCTCTTACTCCTATTGTGTGAATTGTTTTATACTGTGTGCCTCTTTTTATTTCTACATGAACCCTATGATTTATAAATTGCTGTGGAATATGTTGATGCTGTATAAATAAAATGTAATATTATAATGTATTATTCATATATACCCAGGAATAATAACAGAGGGGCATCTCAGCTGAAAACTGTTTCTAAGATAGAAACCCTTAGCAACCATGATCTTTGCACATGCGTTTGATCACTATAACACTGATTTTCATTATCCGTAGATATGGAAAAGAAAAATGTTAAATATATGTCTTATAGGTGGTGCCAAAAAACACTGTGTTTTACATTACCTGCAAAGTGGATTACATTTTGGCTAATCCCATTCACACACTGTAGAAATATAATCTGCAGCGGAAATAGTGCGATTCCAAAAACACTTGAGTTTTTGATAATCGCAACATTCCTATTATACCTGCAGAAAAGCTGTTGTTTTCCACAGAGTTTCTGTGAAAAACACTGTGGAAAAAAAAATATGATCCATTTCCACCACTGTCTTTTCGGCAGCATTTTCTGGCTGTGGCTCGCTAAGTTGGGCATAAGCCATAACATAGAAATATGATTTGTACACATATAGTTTTTTTCTTTGTTTTCCATTATAAAAATAAACAAAACATACCATTTATTTTAGGCATAAATTGCAATTAAATTATAATGTAAAATGAATCTGTGCACCTTAGCACCAAGTGAGAACGTGTTTGTGTAACCAGATGGTACAGATTCCAAGCCAGTCCCCCAGGTTTCGCAATAAACTGTACCGCCAGACTCTTCAAGTATCAAGCATGTTGCGTGGTTGTCTCAGTTAATTGAAGAGGACCTGCCAGTTCTCCTGACTTGTCTATTTTAGTAAATACTTGTATTCCCAATAAAATAATTCTTGAATATCTTTTCTTAGAACTCTGTATGTTACCATTCCCCTTGTTGAAGGGTGTGCCCCTGTACAGTATCAGCGTTTAGGAGTCTAAGTCTCCATTCCCACGAAGTAATATGCCACTCATTCTGACACATAAACACGTAAAGGAGTGACAATATCCCCATAACCTGGTCTAGAAGCCTCTCACCTCTGCCAAGTCAGTCTTCTCTACGCTGGGCTGAAGAGATCCAATCAGATTGAAACAGCTTCTGTCCTCAGCTGAGAGACTGACTTCGTAAAATCCCACATCATTGCAGCAAAGGCCTCTGGGAAGGTCGGGCATGATGTTAAAGGGAGCTCCCCCTAGTGGGCAGCATAAATGAGGCACTGTCTCCCTATTTAAATCTTGGGAGACAGATTTGCATATTCTTCCCATTATCCACTGTGTATAAAGTGTACATTCACAATTCCAGTGTTCCACAATGTGTTTAGGATACTTTCTTTCATATACCCTTTTAAGGCATGTTTATATGGCAGATGAGGTCGAAACATCAGTAGTTGGCATGTAACCTAAACAGCCTGCTTCCTACTCTGCAGACGGTGATTTAGAGTGTCAGCTCTTTTTACACACTGTTTCTAGACATGCCAGACTTTTATCGTTGCCTTTTTGTTTATCATTCTACCAGAAATCTAATACTGTATATCCAAGTGGGTAACATGATTTATTTACCGTCATGCCTTTTTTCGCTCTTTAATGTTCATGAGAAAAAGGTAGGAAATCCCGGTGCAATCTTTCCATTATTCCAGGGGTTTCTAACTCCTTTACGCAGAAAGCCACTTCAATCTTCTGCCTGTCATCAAAGGGTCATTAGTAATTTGGTGGTAAATGTAGCAATGCCAGTTAGGTATAGTTACATTTATAGCTCTTGAAGGTAACCATAAGACTGATGTTAACTTATTGTTAACAGGCTTGTAAAATGCTTACCTATTTTGTTTTCTGGCTGGATGTCCCCTATAGGTAATAGTATCCTAATTATTCCTCTTTACATGGAATAGTCCCCCATAGATAATAGTGCCCTCACACAGAGGTAATAGTGTCCTAATTATCTCTCTCTACAGATAATAGCCCCCCCATAGGTAATAATGCCCTCCTCCACAAGGTAATAGTGTTCTAATTATCCCCCTCTACAGGTAATAGTCCCTCCATAGGTAATGGTGTCTCCACACACTTAGGTAATAGTGTCCTTATTGTCTCCCGATAGGTAACAGTCCCTCCATAAGTAATATTGCCCCCCCCCCCCCAACACAAAGGAATAGTGTTCTAAATATCCTCACACAGGTAGCAGTCCTCCATAGGTAATAGACACCCATTACACATAAAATTACATACTTTAATTTCATGCTTACCTCTTCTTCCTGCAAGGCCTTGATGCCCCTCTTCTAATGTCCTCCTGGCTACCCTGTGACCTGCACTATATACCACAGGTGGTACAATAGAGCAAGAACAGCATGGCTGGAAGAACATGAAGGGCTAGTTCACACGTGATTACGCAAGTGCATATTTTGTTGCGGCTGCCATGACAGGAGCTTTCCGCTCCGGATTTGGTCCAAATGAATGGGCCTAGTCTGGAGGGTGCTGTTGTGAGGCGGACACCGCGGCTGATTCAGAAGCAGAATCCGCCTGAAGAAAGGGCAGCTCGTTTCTTTTTTACGCTAGCGGCAACATGCCATTGTGAGGGGGCGGATTATGGCATGGATTCCGCACCAAAATCCGCCCCCTCTTGCCCTGTGTGAACAGGGCCTAAAACAAATACACAGCAAGAAGAAGAAGTAAGTATTCAATTGTCTACCTTTACACAGTAGTGTTGCAAGGACTCCTGGTTTTTGGGTCCAGCCACAATGGTAACTACTGTGACTCCTATAGCTGTTTTTTTTCTGTCTTTGGCCAACGGTCCACAGCACTCCTCAGCTATAGAGTTTCGGGGGCTTACTGGGCGAAGACAGAACGAGCTTAGGGGGGAAGCTGTGGGCCACGAAACTGGTGTCACCTGTACATTATAGTTTCTGTATTCTCCACTCCTGGTACTGAAACATTGTGGAGCAATGATGTATGCATAAAGCCTTAGGGCTCATTCACACTACGTATACGGCAGCTTATTCTAAACGTAAAACACGTTCAGAATAAGCTGCGTATAAAGCAGTTCCATTCATTTCTATGGGAGCCGGCATACGAGCGCTCCCCATAGAAATGAATGGGCTGCTTCTTTCACTACGAGCAGTCCCATTGAAGTGAATGGAAAGTGCTGCGTGTATGGCTCGGCATGAGCAGAGCTTACCGTACACGCCGCCACTTCCCATTCACTTCAATGGGACTGCTCAGAGTGAAAGAAGCAGCCCATTCATTTCTATGGGGAGCGCTCGTATGCCGGCTCCCATAGAAATGAGTGGAACTGCTTTATACGCCGCTTATTCTGAACGTGTTTTACGTTTAGAATAAGCTGCCGTATATGTAGTGTGAATGAGCCCTTACTATGTATGTGTGTGGCCATAGACCTGGCTAGAGACAGCTAATGCCCAGAGGAATTTCATTATTTGTTGAGTTTTGTTTGTACATCATTTTTGTGCCCTGTTTCGTAAAACATAGACCCCAACAGACATGTCTACCGATACGTGATTCACATCTACCATTAGTTAGCCTTCTCTATGGTTAATAACCACTTTCTTCCACCATTTCTATGAGTAATGTAAACATATCTAAGCCTTAGAATTTTTACCATAGCAATAAAAAAAACTGCCAAAACAAGACGATAGTGCTGTATGACTTCACACTCTTCATGCAGAACGCACTACGTGTTACCAAAGGGGATCCTCTGACCCTTCTCTGAGACTGTTTCACAGAATTTGTAATGCTACAAGATTTCAACAAAGAAACCCCAATCAACACTACAGGGAACGTTGCAGTCACAGCTTATGCTGGGAGCTTGTGACAAGAAAGTTCAATCACAAAGAGCAAATCTGTTAAAATTTATACAAGTGTTGCAGGAGGTAAAAAAAAGAGAAGGCTATGTCGCATTCATTCATACACCACATGAGGAGGGGGAGGCAGCATGTCATTTATCAGCCTGCAGTACTAATGTCCATTTTTATAATTTCCAAAGCCCAGTGAAGAATAAATCGCAACTTTTATAGGCTCCACCGTTTGTGCGCCAGACCTTTTTATAGCTCAAGTCATCAATAAACATGGTAGGTAGTTAAAAACAAAAGCATAATATAAGGGGCTTCATCTCAATATCCTCTGACATTAGAGATAATTGCATTTCATATATAATTGAAACATTACTACATCATGACAGAGGAGACCTAACCTAACCCTGGCTTTGTCTCACAGCAATTTGTATAATGTCATCTTGTGATGTACGACCAGCAACCTTTAACTCCCTCCCATATAATAAAATAGGTGCCGCTCTGTGCCTTTGAGCTTGCACATTATTCTGCCTCATGACATTAGCAGTGTACCAGAAAATCCCATCATATGTCTCCAATGGAAGGCGGATCACAGCTCAGATTTCTTTTTTTTTTTTTGGGGGGGGGGAGGGTGGGAGTTGGAGTCAATGGCTAAAGAAAATGGAGATTTGGAAAAGGATGAGACTAATTATATTGATAACAGGTTGTTGCCCTTCACGCCTTTGTTATCTTTTTAGTATGAACAGAAATAGTCACACTTCTCCGATTAAAGGGGTATTCCCACGTCGCATACTCACCAGTCTTCGTTGCTGTAAAATCTTATTTCTTTCTTATGGTAGAGTTGGAAGGGACCTCAAGGGCCATCGGGTCCAACCCCCTGCGAGTGCAGGTTTCCTAAATCATCCCAGCTATATGTTTATCCAGATTCCGCTTGAAGATTTCCATTGATGGAGCGCCCACCACCTCCCGTGGCAGCCTATTCCACTCTCTCACTACCCTCACTGTCAGAAAGTTTTTCCTAATGTCTAATCTGTATCTCTTTCCCTTTAGTTTCATCCCATTGCTTCTTGTACTTCCTTGTGCTAATGAGAATAGGGTAGATCCCTCTGCACTGTGACTACCTTTCAGATATTTGTAGACTGCTATTAAATCTCCCCTCAGCCTTCTCTTCTGCAAACTAAACAATCCCAGTTCTTTTAGCCGCTCCTCATAGGACATGGTTTGCAGACCTTCCACCATTTTGGTTGCTCTTCTCTGGACTTGCTCCAATATATCAATGTCTTTCTTGAATTGAGGCGCCCAGAACTGTACACAGTATTCCAGGTGTGGTCTGACCAGGGAAGAGTACAGCGGAATAATGACCTCTCTTGATCTAGATTCAATGCTTGTCTTAATACATCCCAGAATTTTATTAGCCTTTTTTGCAGCAGCACCGCACTGTTGGCTCATGTTGAATTTGTGATCTACTATTATGCCCAAGTCCTTTTCCCCTATGCTATCACTAAGTTCTATTCCTCCCATACTATATATGTTTTTTACATTTCTGTTACCCAGATGTAGAACTTTGCATTTGTCCCTGTTAAATACCATTTTGTTCGCCTCAGCCCATTGTTCCAGTGTGTCTAAGTCCTTTTGAATACACTCTCTCTCCTCTCTAGTGTTGGCTATTCCTCCTATCTTCGTATCATCTGCAAATTTTATGAGTTCCCCAATAATTCCATCGTCCAGATCATTTATAAAGATATTAAAAAGTACTGGGCCCAGAATAGAGCCCTGCGGCACCCCGCTTTTGACTTTCTTCCAGTTCGATGTGTAGCCATTTAGTATTACTCGTTGTGCCAGATCATTAAGCCAGTTGTGAATCCACCTAACTGATTTTTTGTCAAAGCCATACTTAATCATTTTTTCAATAAGAAGGTTATGTGATACTTTATCAAATGCCTTACTGAAGTCAAGATATACTATGTCCACGGCATTCCCTTGGTCCAACCATTCAGTGATTTTGTTGTAGAAGGAAATCAGGTTAGTCTGACAAGATTTATTGGTCCTAAAGCCGTGCTGGCTCTGGTTAATTAATGCCTTCCCATCCAGGTACCGAAGTAAATGTTCCTTGACAATTTGCTCAAAGATTTTTCCTGCTATCGAGGTCAGACTTACCGGCCTGTAATTTCCTGGATCGTCCCTTTTCCCCTTTTTGTAGATGGGGACAACATTTGCCCTTTTCCAATCTAAAGGGACCACTCCTGTTTCCCATGACTTACCGAAGATTATAGCAAGGGGTTCTGTTATTTCCTCTGCTATCTCTTTCAGGACTCTAGGGTGTAAATCATCTGGTCCTGGGGACTTGGTTTCCTGTAACTTGGCTAAGTGCTCTCTTACCAGACCTTCGCTTATAGTCAGCTTGGAGTCCTCCTTCCCCTCATCTCCATAACCATTAATGTCGATATTTCCATTAGTTTCTTGGGAGAAGACGGATACAAAATATGAATTTAGTAGCTCCACCTGCTGTTCCACCATGTTAACTGTTTCTCCTTTGTCATTCTTCAGGACTCCAATGGTCTCCTTCACTTTTCTTTTGCTTTTAACATCCTTTTACCTTACTCTTTGCCTCTTTTGCAAGCTTCAATTCGTGTTCAGCCTTAGTTCCTTTGATGCTTGTCTTGCAGAGTCTGCAGACTGCTGTGTACTCTTCCTTAGGTATAGTTCCCATCTTCCACTTTTTGTATGTTTCCTTTTTCCTTTTTAGCAGGTTGTGTAATTTTTTGGTCATCCATCCTGATATTTTTAGGTGCTTCCCATTTTTCTTCCTTCTAGGTATTGTTAGTTCCTGTGCTTTAATGATTTCCCTACGGAAGATTTCCCACCCTTCATGTGCATTTTTGTGCTTAAGAATTTTGCACCATGGAATTCTGCTAACCCTTGCCTTCAGGCTCTTGAAGTCTGCCCTGCTAAAGTCGAGCCTTGAAGTCTGTGTCTTCTCAGGTCTTCTTCTTCTTGCAACCCCAAACTCAAGTATAGCATGATCGCTCAATCCCAGTGTCCCTGCTACCCGTAGTCCCTTAACCATGTGCTCTTTGTTGGTTAGGACTAGGTCCAAAATGGATGTTCCTCTCGTGTTTTCTTCTACTAGCTGGGCAATGAAGTTGTCTGCTAGAGAGGATAAAAATTTGATGGAGCCTTTACTCTTGGCTGTGTGGGTTTCCCAATGAATGTCAGGGTAATTGAAGTCTCCCATGATCACTATTTCATGTTTCTTTGAGAGCGTGGTCATTTGCTGTGAAAAAATCTCATCCATGTCTTTTGTCTGTCCTGGTGGTCTGTAATAAACGCCTAGTATGATGTCCTTATCATTGTTTTTCCCTTGAATTACTACCCAAATAATTTCCAGTAGATTATCATTCTGTAAAACTGTAATTTCTGTGGAGATGTGTTCTTTTTTAACATACAATGCAACTCCACCCCCTCTTTTATTAGTTCTATTCTTTTTGAATAAGTTGTATCCTTCCATCTGTATGTTACAATCATGCATGTCGTTCCACCAGGTTTCTGTGATGCCGATGACGTCATAGTTTTCCTTGTGTATCATCTTCTGTCTTCCTGCTTTGTTGCGTCATTGGTGGGCTGGGTTACATATGCAAAGCCAGCGGCGAGATGTCGCTGGCCCTCATAGATGCTGAGACCAGTCTAGCCTTCACAATGCGAATACAGACCCGGCATCCGCCTCTCTCTATTACAGCGAATGCCGGGTCTGTATTCGCATTGTGAGGGCTAGACCGGTCTCAGCATCTATGAGCGTGCACGCAGGGCCAGCGGCATCTCGCCGCTGGCTTTGCATATGTGAATACAGACCCAGCATCCGCTGTAATAGAGAGGCGGATGCCGGGGACGGTTAGACGCTGGCACAGATGCACAGATGCCTGCGACATCGCTATGCTCCTGCCCTGCATGAAGCCAGCAGTGATGTTGCAGGCATCTGTGCCGGCGTCTAACCGTCCCCGGCATCCGCCTCTCTATTACAGCGGATGCCAGGTCTGTATGAGCGGCCCCATCCCCCCAAAGGGTAAACTACCCCCCTTCCCTTCCAAGCTCGCTCCCGTGCACTTAGCCCCTCCTCCCTCCCCCCTGAGAGCAGGCTGATACAGATAAGTCAAGGGATGTGTCAAAAAAAAAAAATTAATAAAGTAATTTAGTGGACAAACAAAGCAGTTTTGCTGAAGCAATGTATTTAGGAAAAGTCTTACATTCACATTAACAAGCAGTATAGATAGGATCCTTGTGATGGGACAACCCATTTAAGTCTTGTGTAAAGAGATTCAGGACAGTCGTACACACATGATCATCCGGATTGGTACTTTAGGGGGTTTTCTATTGACACTACAGCTTTGTATGAAGAGGATGCATTGCGTTTCTTCCCGCAGCGCTTTAGGGTGAATTCACACTGAGTAAACGCTAGCTTATTCTGAACGAAAACACGTTCAGAATAAGCGGCGTCTAAAGCAGCTCCATTCATTTCTATGGGAGCGGGGATACGAGCGCTCCCCATAGAAATGAATGGGCTGCTTCTTTCACTCCGTGCAGTCCCATTGAAGTGAATGGGGAGTGCCGGCGTATACGGCAAGCTCTGCTCATGCCGGAGCGTACACGCCGGCACTCCCCATTCACTTCAATGGGACTGCACGGAGTGAAAGAAGCAGCCCATTCATTTCTATGGGGAGCGCTCGTATCCCCGCTCCCATAGAAATGAATGGAGCTGCTTTAGACGCCGCTTATTCTGAACGTGTTTTACGTTCAGAATAAGCTAGCGTTTACTCAGTGTGAATGCACCCTTAGACAGAAAATTTGCGGAGTTTTCCTCTGTGGACTTTATATTACTATTATGCTGACATTTCCATAGGTATAATTGATATGTTGTTATTTCCAAAGCCGCGCTGGTTTTGTAAATCGTGGCATGTCCACACTACGGTTTTTACCACAAAGTGGCCAGGGGATTCGCTAGAATCCCATCCACTTTGCAATTACTGTTTAACGCTGCAATTTTTCCCACTGCATTTCCACCACGGGTAAAACGAGGTGTTTCCGTCCAATGGGGCCCCGGCCTTATAGAGGTTACTCACCTCAAGGTTCTCCTTAGCACTATGGTCATGGTAAACAGATATTTGTATCACTGTGGTTTCTTGTGACACTACGTCAGCGGTATGTAAATAATTAACACCTTTACAGACATAAGATGTGAGGATTAATAACTACAGTATTTTACCTACAAAGTGCAGTCACTGTGGTTTCTAGTAACAGAATGCCAAAAGTATGAGTTATTTGATTCCTCTTTCCCATGTGTCATAGGAGAAAATGTCTTAGTGACCTTTGAACTTTTCTTGTCTCCTTATTTACTAACTGTTGCCGTGTATGAGGTGAAGAAGAGTCCTACACAACCTCACCATGCCAATAGGAAAAAGCGATAGGTCAACCTCTCTCCATGGACCCTGTAACTGTGCCCATGGCTTTTGCTGTACGTCTAGTGTTGTTGGTAATATAAACATTTTCTTATTAGTTTTTTTCTGAATCACTTACAATGAGTTTTTTACGACAAAATTGAACCCTGATAGAAGCAAAAACGAGCTTTACAGAATGTCACTGTAAATTCGCACCTACAGTTAATTTAGAAGGTTAATCTATGAGGACAATCCATATATGTCCTATTGGTAGAGTATATAGGGATGTTGGAAAGGTAAACCCCATAAATGGGACGATCTCTATTGGCCAAAAAGAGTAACACAGTCATATTCTCTTTTAGGCGAAGGCTCCATAGCTGGTATAATTGAAATGCTGCGATTTTCATAAACGTGGGAGTTTTTCAAAACGCAGCTTTTCCAAGGCTAATTTTTGCAGGTTCTGTAAAACGCAGTTTGTTTCTATAGTGTTTCTGCAATAGCAAAAATGCAGCGTTTTCAGCGTGGGGCTTTAACCTTACACATGTACAGCAGTAGAAATCTGACTAAGGGTGCGTTCACACGATGTAACGTGGAGCGTGATCTGGCACGTATACACGTGCCGGCAGATTACTGCGCTCAAAATGCTCCCATTCATTTCAATGGAAGTTATATACGCCGCGTTATTTTGCACCCATGATTTTGCGGCCACGTATACGCTCCTAACTCCCATTGAAATGAATGTGAGCATTTTGAGTGCGTAATCTGCCAGCACGTGTATACGTGCCAGATTACGCTCTACGTTACATCATGTAAATGCACCCTAATCGTACATTCCAGTATTTTCTGGGAAGTCAGACCAGGCCCGAATTAAGTGCAGGAAGAAAACTTTGACAACATGGAGATTTAGTCAGTAAATATGGTGATTAATATGTTAAAGTTACCTTATGTGTTGTTGTTTAGCTAAGTCCTTGCAAATGATCAATATGAACTTGTAAGTTATCTGCACTAAACAGATGTCCGTTATTCATCTCCACAATGGTCTGAAGGTACAATCAATAGTCCAATGAAGGTAGCGTTCTATGAAGCCAACTTCACATTATATCAATACCGATCCAGTACAGACGAAAACATCATATACAGAACTAGGGGTATGACCTCTTTATAATGGAAGAAATAGCTAATTATGGCTAATTAACTGTATTAATTAACTTATGTATATTAGTAGTAGGTGACTGAGGGTAAGTCCGTAGCTGGGATCTTTTCGCCCAAACTTAAGTTCTTTCTTTTTCACTTCTTTACACATACCCAATGCTCCAGATTGTTCTATCTAGACCAGGGGTGCTCACACTTTTTCAGCATGTGAGCTACTTATTAAATGACCAAGTCAAAAGATCTACTACCCACTTCTTGTGGGCGGGGCCTGGGCCACAGCATTGTCAGATTGACATCGGATCCTGGAGAGGTAAGTAACATTGTTTACTATGTTCTCTCACCTCCCCTGGGGCTCTGATTATTATACTCGGGGGGTCTGAAAAGAAACCCCCGAATATAATAATAGCGGTAGTGGGATCGCGGCCTAGCACGGGCCTATTCACTACCACCCACCATGGAATACTCCAGCAGGTAGCAGTCTATTATAAAACAAACATAAAGTTCTCATACTTACCGACCTCGATGCTGCTGCTGCTCCCGCTGCCACCGCCTCCTCCTTTTCTCCTGGCAGACGTCTGCGTATCAGCGTAGGCAGCGTGATGATGCCGCCTACGCTGAAACATAGACGTCTGAACAAGTGCAAGGAGAGCAGCAGCTCACCTGCGCTGGTTCAAACAAAAAAAATAATAAAATAAAAAATCACGCTATCAACCCATACTTCCTTTGCGATTGACCGGTAGATCGCGATCAACATATTGGGCACCACTGATCTAGACCCTTCACCTTCTTCAAGTTCTGTCTATCTAAACATGCATATTTCTTTTTTTCTAGTTTCTAGTTTTCTGTTCTAGTTTCTAGTTTCTTTTCTTTCGCATAGCTGTTTGAAGGCTTGTTTCCTGCCTGACAACTTGTATTATGTAACGTCACTATTTAATTTACTCGTACAATGTATTCTAAAACAGTAAAAAAAAAAAATTACTTGTGGGGTAAAATTGCTAAAAAAAAAAAAATATTATGACCCATGATTGCTACAAAGTTGGGGTAATAAATCATACTACAGACAGAACCCCTCTCTCTGTGTAACAGAGTAGTTACTGGTCTCAGAGGAACAAAGAAAAGAAAGGGTAATTGCGCCTCCTTGAGGTTGAAGTTTCTTGTGCTTGGATGCGTTTTAGTGATTTGTCCCCAAAAGTTCTAATCGCTTCCCTGGACTATTAGTCCTAGAGGGTGGATGTAGGGTAAGGAGTGACTTTGGCCTGGACGATAGCTCACCACAATTGGAGTATACAGCTATCCCTGAATGAAATTGCTGTTTTGAAAGACACTGGAGGTATGGTAGGACCAAGAAAGGGGGTGTACCCCGAAAAACACTCAATGGCGCTCACATCGTCTTCAGACGACACTCAAGTGGATAAAAGTAATCAATAAAAATACTACCTTTTATCCACTTGCGTGTCGTCTGAAGACAGTGTGAGTGCCATCAAGTGTTTTTTTTGGGGTACACCCCTTTCCTTGGTCCTACCATACCTCCAGTGTCAACAGAGTAGTTTCACAGAGGACCTGTTCTGATGCTGTAAACTGCCTTCAGGTGTCTGCTGTATCATACAAATGGTACCATCTGCACTTGGAAAAGACTCAACCATCTGCTTCTGGCCCCATGTACTGTCCAAATACCAATTGATTGCTGTGGGGTATCAGGTGTCAGGCCTAAAAATAGGTTATCAATATGTACCCTTGTAAAACTCATTTAATGCACCCTTGTGCAAGGGATATGCTACTCTATCCACTATATGTGGTGATATATTCAAGTGAGGCCCCCATCATGTCAAGTGCATCGGGTTGGAAAACCCCTTGAAGCTTCCCAGGCCTCTCTCCTGCAGATAAATGTTTTTTGTTATTTCCATGCTTAGACTTCAGCAAGGTGTATGTGTAAATACCCCAAAAAAACTAATTAAAACTTCACTTAGACATAAAGCATGGATGTACGTGATGGCTTTATCACATCAGTAACTTAGATGAAAGTCAATCAATTTCAGCTCCATCCACTGATGATCTAATGTTTATTATGGCCTACCAAATGGTCCCCAATAGCCAATGTCTTCACCATCCTTTATTCCAGTTGGAGACAAGCTGCTGACAGAGGTTTCTGGCAATAACTTATTCACCTCTCCCAATTGAAAGAACAGTGGGGAGAGGGAGCTTGTAGCCAAAAGAGTGTTTAGTCAATAGCTGTGGTAGGTGTATGGCCAACTTAGGCACAGTACGACATTGGCTAGTCGTGATATATGCCATGTATGAGGCATGAATGAGTTTATATTATGAAAAGGTGTAAAAATGAAGCATATAAGACTTGTTTCTATAACACTATCCAAGTTACTGTCAATCACAAAAAGGTTTCACCACTAATAACACTTCCTGTTTACTGAGAATAAGAATTTGATCATTGAGGGTCCGACTGCTGCGAGACTCCGTGCCAACCATTCTCATGATTGTTGGGGGGTAACAACCAGTTTGCCAGAAGTCACACACAAACATTGATAGATGTTGTAGTAGCAAAATAAACTTTTGTAGCTATCAGGGCCAGTTTTCGACAAACTGTGGCCCTGGGCAAAATTAAAAGCGGGGCCCCAAATGCTGATATACCAACAACGCCATCATATTTCCAGTGGCAGCCCCTTTATTAACACCTCCCAAAATAGTAACAACCACCCCCTTATGCCCACACACAATTCAGATAACCAGCTTTGTACTGCCTAATAGATTTTTGTACCCCCTCACCTGTCACCTCACGCGCCTCCTTATAAATAATAGTCCCTGCTTATAAACAGTACCCCATATCAGTAATAGCCCCACTCATAAATAATAACGCTCTCTCATAAATAGTCCCCATTATTAATAATAGTCCTCTCATAAATAACATCCTCTTTAACAATACCCCCTTATAAAGTGTCCCTCTTATAACTAAAATCGACCACATTATAATAGCCCCTTATTATAGGCCTATTTTAAATTGTTCTTCCCATATAAATATTAGCCCGCCATATATGTTACCCCCTTATAATAACCTCCTTATATTTAATAGTTTCCTGCCTTATACATAATAGCCCCCTTAAGTATAAAAGTCCCCCCTTATAACAATCCACCTTATATATAATAGTTCTTCTCCTATAATAGCCCCCTTATATAAAATAGTCCCCCCTTATATATAATATGTCAGCTATAATATGTAGCTATACAGAAAACCCAAATATGATATATATGATAAATGTATATATCTTACAACACAAAGATTAAGGGTTTGTCTGTTGAGACTTTTGAGTACTTTTCTAAAAGTTAGTAAGTGCCCTTAAGGGACCGTACGCTCCGGCAGCTATTAATGAGCAGCAAGAGCCATTTTCCATAGTCTGTACAGCAGTATGTAATGAGAGAACAGGTTAGACTAAGGCACAGATTCATCAAAGCCACTGACTTTAACAGGTTTCTTCTTGAATACACAGTATGGTTAGGAAGCACCAGACCTTACAATCCTTTGATGAATTTGAAAAAAAGTACATTGAAAAATTTGCCATAAATAGAGCTATGGGAAGTGATCTAAACGGAAATATTTCAATAATCATTTTTAGAGATGAGCGAGTAGTATTCGATCGAGTAGGTATTCGAACGAATACTACGGTATTCAAAATATTCGTACTCGATCGAATACTCCTCCTATTCACAGTAAAGCTTCAATTCAGAACCAGCGTTGATTGGGTGAATGCTATATAGTGTATAGCATTCAGCCAATCAACACTGGTTCTGCAGCAGGCTAGTCTTTGCTAGTCGGGAGAGCTGGTAGCTTGCGGTTATGCAGGAGCTGACTTTTTCTCATAGGAATGCATTGACCAGCGTTGATTGGCCGAATGCTATACAGTGTACATCATTCAGCCAATCAACGCTGGTTCTGCCGAAGGCTCGTCTGTGACAGCAGTCTTCATTGTGGTCCAATCTCAGACTCCACCTTGTCACAGACGAGCCTCCAGCAGAACCAGTGTTGATTGGCCGAATGCTGTACACTGTATAGCATTCGGCCAATCAACGCTGGTTAATGCATTCCTATGAGAAAAAGTCAGTTCTCGCATAACTGCAAGCTGCCAGCTCTCCCGACTAGCAAAGACGAGCCTGCTGCACAACCAGCGTTGATTGGCCAAATGCTATACAGTGTATAGCATTCAGCCAATCAATGCTGGTTCTGCAGGACGAGTAAGGGCCAGTTCACATTTGGGGCCCCGCTTTTAATTTTGCCCAGGGCCACAGTTTGTCGAAAACTGGCCCTGATAGCTACAAAAGTTTATTTTGCTACTACAACATCTATCAATGTTTCTGTGTGTGACTTCTGGCAAACTGGTTGTTACCCCCCAACAATCATGAGAATGGTTGGCACAGAGTCTCCCAGCAGTCGGACCCTCAATGATCAAATTCTTATTCTCAGTAAACAGGAAGTGTGAACTGTGTGTCCGGAAGGAGTCCGCACGAATGATTCTTGCGGGCAGTGCACGGCAAGCACACGGAGCCCACTATATGCAATGGGGTCCGTGTGCTTAACTGTCCAGCGCTTGCAGTTGCGCTGATATTCCGTTCGGGGGGGGGGGGGGGTGTCCTCCTGCGGACTCCTTCTGGACGGGAGGCAAACGCTAATGTGAACCGGCCCTAAAAGCAAAGTGGAAAGGAGTAGGACACGGCGCGGGGAGAATGATAGACCCGCAGGATAGTATTGCAGCATCCTTCCTGCAGAACCAGCGTTGATTGGCGAATCCTATACAGTGTATAGCATTCAGGCAATCAACGCCAATCAGCCAATCAGATCTGCTACTGATTATTCTTGTTTTTACATCGAGTGATTAAGGTCTATGAAGTGGTGATAGCCATTCTTGTAATCTGTGTTAGGTAACGGTTATTGTATCTTTGGTAGTCTAGAATGAGAAGGGGATTATTATTAATATTTAATATCCATTGGAGGTCTAAGATGTTTATGGATTAATATCTAATATCCCTGGAGATATGTGGTGGTTTAATGATAAGCACTTAATATCATATAATAATATAGTTTATTATTGTGCAGTTTAACATGGCAGATGGGTCAATTGCCGTTTAGGGCAGGAGAGCACAACTATATTTTCATTTAACTAAATGTTTTCAGAATTATTATAGAGGGACATATCTTAGTTTTTCTCCCAGATATTTTTTAAAGCCCCTATTTTATCACATACAACCATGCAGATAATTAAACATTTCTGTCTGCCACTAGAAGGAGCAAATTGTCTACAAATGTAGACAGTGCCACCACACACATTATAATGCACCCCATTGTCCCCACTCATGCTATAATGCACCCCAGCTAAAAAGCTATTCAACCCTGACAACACAGATAGGGTTGTGATGCTCAGAGAACTCTCTCATGGAATTAAGACAAAACAGGACTGAACCATTGTGCAGCATATACAAGCCTATGCAAACTGTTTGAGACAAACATAGGAAATTTTTAATAAAGCCCCATGGGGGAAATTATTTTGGCCAGTATATGAACACAAAAAAGGCAAAGGGGTACATACCTTTTAATGTTTTAAAGGGGTTATCTAGCTTCCAAAAAAAAAAAAAAAAAATTACGGTAACTGCCAAAATGCCAAAATCCATAGCCATAGCTTGACAACTCATAACACAATATTTATTATTTAATAACAAATATTTTTTTTACATATTTCATCAAAGCCATTTCATAAACCTGCTCTCCTGGGAATCGCAGCCTGTCCTCATTCAAACTCTTCAATCCTTTAACTTTTATAACTAGTAAAGTGCTTCTAATCTTCAGCCTACAGTAGCATCTTACCTCCTTTGAACTGTACTATAGAAATCTTTCTAAGACTGCCCATGATAAGTTTGTGCAGAATTTGCAAAGTTTCTGGTTTGCTTGTACAATGAAAAGTTATACAACTTTCCAATGAAGGCCTGCCAATGATTACTATTGAGCTTTACAGTCTTTGGGATGGAGCGGTAAAAAAAAAAAAAATCAAAAGAGTGAAAATGTTAAAACCTCTATCATATGAACTATAAATATAATGCAAACAGTGCTGGAAAAAAACAAGATTCATTCCCAACCATGTGTCAAAACTCACACATACATTATTTCCAGCTCAACATTTCTTAAATGTCAAACACCTCCTTGTAGATAACTCAATGCCCGTGTGAAGCCCCCTCCTCTGTTTCCACCTGAAGTACAGGTGAAACATTGCAGCGAGCCCATGTGATATGGCAGAATAATATCCCAGCAAGGCGGATTGCACAGGGAAGGACTCAAGGATTATGAGTGGCTCACACGGTACAACCGTTACATTAGCTCTTCCCTAGAACATACCACTCACACAACTACGGCAGTTTTATGTCACACTCTTTGTTTTACCAGAAGCAAAGACTTTACAAGCAGAGGTAGAAACATAAAGGACATAGGAAATGAAACAGTAGGAAGAAACACAGAGGACTCAGTCACATTTACTAGTGAGTATCCCACATGCATCACTCCACTCCCAACTATACTCACAGACTAGGCCTTCAAACCCTTTGTTTCAGTGACTACTTCCTAGGAAAGTGCAAAACCAACCAACCCGAACAGACATAAACTCCCTAGAAAGGCATGAAGGCCATTGTTTATACAGCATGCTTTTGCTATGGCATACCCCAAGTGTCGCCCCTCAGCCAACACAGGGTTATCTCATGGGATGTCCCAAAAGAAATAAACTCCTAGGCGTAAATAACATTCTCCTATCAGTTGAAGTCCCTATAAAGAAAGTCCATCACAGCAAGAAACACTTTACATAATGGAGAGTTGACAGTAAAACCTGAAAACTAATTGGTAACTAATCAATCATTTATAGTGAGATGGTAACCAGCCTTGGGCAAAGGTTCTATGCATGGCCACTATGGAGCCCAGCCTAGGATCACTACCTTTCAGTCCCTTATATATCCCCCTGTTAATCTGTTGTCATCCCCGACAGTGATAGACTCCATTCCTAAGACAGAGGGGCAAAACTAGCCCTCACTATGTTCTAACCAGGAGTCCGTAAAACAACCTAAACTAACTGAAAATGGATAATTAAGTAATATAGTAATATAGTGTTATAATGGTATGACTATAGACTGCCACACAGAGTCCCATCTGCAACTGGAGACTGTGTCACTATTCTGGGCACCTCTTGCCCCAATTCACAGCCACGTGTCCTGGCTCTGTGCCCACATTCTTTACTGTCTCTCACTTTGTAGCCCCTGCACAGCTCCCTATCATGGCAAACATGGTCCTAGTAGAGACCACTTACACAGTTCTGACAGTTTCATGTTGTGTTGTGTAGTTGGACCACCAAACACTCTTTGTATTACCAGCACCATACAAGAATACAGTTATAATACGCTGTTAGAATTTTAAGCTTTTAAAATAAAAAAGGTCCAAAATTGATTTATTTGGGGAGGGGGGGGGGGTAAGATGCCTACATGTTTAAACTCACTTATTGGATGAAGCAAAGGTTAATTTATAAGCACTGTAAAAAGTGAAGACGTGTATATAACTTCAATGGGATTTGGTGTTTGATAAGGAACAGGATACATTTTTCTGTACTCCTTCATAGAACAGAAACTAAATTGCAGGGATACTAGTTTAGTGTATAGAATTTCACCAGGTTTTGTTTTTGGTGTTTGGGAATGAAGAACAATAGCCAGATTATGCCAGAAAGAATAACTTTTTCTTGGTCTTGGACTCAGTACAAGTGACTGTTTAGACTCCAGTACAAATAGTAGCACATTGGCATACACATTGCTGCTCATCTAAGAGTAACTCAAGTAAGGCCATGTGATCATTTTCACTCTTTTTTTATACTGATGACTTATAGATAAGCCATCAGTATCAGTGGGAGTCTGACACCCGTTTCTCCACACTGATCAGCCGATCTGGCTGTCTCCAAGCCCCAGAAGCTACAACTGTGGCCTAGACTAAAAGTAGCTCTGCTACTATTCAAGTAATAGGCATAGAACTGCACAGTATAGAACTGGGGTGCCCAGGACACACTATTGGAATTCTGGGGGACCACTATTCAAATAAATGCAAATATTACCTGCCTTTTTTCAGTATTGGCCTTTTACCTAGCCTTTGTCTTAGACTAAGGCCCACTTAGCTCTATTAGCAAGATTAGGTAAGGAGATATGGCGCAGGAGGGAGGAAAGTGGTTAACCTGTTATCTCAGCCAGACAATGCATCTATATATAATAAACTTTATAGTTTATTAAATATTTTATACTGTTTGTTATGTGGGAGCATAGGCTGCACATACGCTGCCTATCTGTATGTAGTATCTGTGGCTAGGTTATCAATGGAAAACCTCTTTAAATGCCCATTAACACTGAAATTGTAACACCAAGAAGAAAGAAAAAAATCACAGGACTGAAAGACATGATCATCATATTCAAATGATATAAAATGGAGACATGCCTTGGCATGCCGTCAGTGAAGTTGTTAATGGTTGTCTCAATGTTTTGCCATGCTGAATGTAGTTGGGCACATCAAGATGGTCTGCTGGTAGCTCCATTTGCAATTGTTGACCAAGGTTATCCCAGTAGACAAGTCCGGAGATTCTGCAGGCCATGGTAGTATATTTAGTCTGGGTTCATATGACAGAATTTGTAGCTGAATTCAGAAATAGAACATCATTTGCAGAGTCTATGATGACCAGGCAAAATTATAGTAGCAGTTCTGCTTGAGGATTGAGCATAACACTTATTTGGAGGAAAAATTCAGCATCTGCCTCCCACTGTAATTAATGGAGACTGATTGATTTCAGGCAGAATTCATCTCTGTGAATTTACCATTAGACCCTTATTTATTTTTTTGTGTTTATATAGTACCAACATATTTTACCCTTTACAGATATCATCACTCACTGTCCCAAGTAGTCATTGCAATGTAAATGCCATTTGTAAAACCCATGACACTGAGAGCCAGAATCTAATGTTCTACTGACTGGGCTAAGCAGCTTTCTCACAAGAACCTGAACAGGTGGCCTTGCATTGTGGTTCATGGGGCACTTTGGAGAAATAGAGATATCACTGGTTACACAACCAAATCAACTGAACGTGTGTATCTGAATTGACTAGAGGGGTTCTGCTTCCATACATTATGCCATGCCATACTATAATCTTGGGAGTATGACAAATGTTACAGTCCGTTGTAAATGAATCTTCATGGAGTTGCCCAAGTGGTCTATAGACCAATGTCAAAAGTGGGATTCCTCAATGAAGAGGATAGATCTGTATTCCCACCTCCATTGCTGCCTTGCTGAAAGTCTGGTTTACAGCCCAGTGTTGATCAAATGATTATGATGATCTGATGATTTTTGCTGACACTGTTTCCCACCTCAAAGGGGTTGTCCAGTTACATACCAATATTGAGAGACAATTTTTTTTATTTTTTTTTTAGTATAATGAAAAGTTTAAATTTTCCAATATACTTCCTTAAAGTTTTCTAGATCTCTCTTTGCTATCATTAATTCAGCTTACTTCCAGTGGATAAAATTAGTCCATGATCTGTGACATATGGTCCATCCTCATGTGATGAACATACAGGTGCACAGCTTCTTACAAGGCAGATGTCTGACTATAATGAGCTAAGTATCTGTGTGTCCATCACCGTGACCATGGACTATATATCACATGACCATGAGCTGATTCTTATACACTGGACATAAGCAGATAAGTGATAGACCAAGGATTGAGTTCAAGGGTTCTGTCCCTCTCAGTTTGTGACAAGGGTTGATAACTGGCACATCAATGAACAGCAGGCATCGCACAATGATCTTACACAACTTAATAATATAATAATAACACATTTTATTTATATAGCGCCAACATATTCCGCAGCACTGTACAATTTATAGGGTTCAGATACAGACATACATAACAAAAAACGTCATTTCACACAATGGGACTGAGGGCCCTGCTCAAAAGAGCTTACAATCTATGAGGTAGAGGGGGTGACACAAGAGGTAGCAGGGGCGGCATTGCTTATACAGTGTTCAGACAATTTTGTGCATTAGGAATTGTGATAGGCTTGTCTGAAAAGATGCGTCTTTAGTTTGCGTTTGAAACTGTAGAAGTTGGGAGTTAATCTTATTGTCCGGGGTAGAGCATTCCAGAGAAGTGGTGCAGCTCGGGAGAAGTCTTGTATACGAGCGTGGGAGGTTCTGATAATAGAGGATGTAAGTGTTAGGTCATTGAGCGGAGAACACGGGTTGGGCGGTAGACAGAGATGAGGGAGGAAATGTAGGGAGGTGCGGCATTATGGAGAGCCTTGTGGATGAGTGTGATAACTTTATATTTTATTCTATATTGAATAGGCAGCCAATGTAGTGACTGGCACAGACCGGAGGCATCGCTGTAGCGTCTAGCCTGATAGATGAGCCTGGCCGCTGCATTCAGAATAGATTGTAGAGGGGAGAGTTTAGTGAGGGGAAGACCGATTAGTAAGGAGTTACAGTAGTCAAGGCGAGAATGAATCAGAGAGACAATAAGTGTCTTTAGTGTATCTCTGGTAAGGAAAGGGCGTATTCTGGAGATGTTTTTGAGGTGGAGGTGACATGAACGTGCAAGTGATTCAATATGAGGGGTGAAGGAAAGGTCTGCGTCAAATATGACCCCGAGGCAGCGGGCATGCTGCCTAGGAGTTATAGTAAGGCCTGAGACTGCAATGGATATATCATGGACAGATCTGTTAGATGGTGGAAACAGTAGTAGTTCAGTCTTAGAGAGATTTAGTTTCAGATAGAGCGAGGACATGATATTAGAGACAGCAGAGAGACAGTTGCTGGTGTTCTGTATGAGTGCAGGGATGATGTCACGGGAAGATGTGTATAATTGGGTGTCATCAGCATAAAGATGGTACCTGAAGCCAAATCTGGCGATGGTTTGTCCAATGGGGGCTGTGTAGAGAGAAAAGAGCAGGGGGCCTAGGACCGAGCCCTGAGGAACCCCAACAGCAAGGGAAAGAGGGGAGGAAACAGAGCCCGCGAATGATACACTGAAAGTGCGGTCTGAGAGATAAGAGGAGAACCAGGAGAGCGCAGTATCATTGAGGCCGACTGAGCGGAGCATAGTGAGGAGAAGTTGATGGTCAACAGTGTCAAAAGCTGCAGAGAGGTCCAAAAGAATAAGAAGAGAGAAGTCACCATTGGATTTAGCCTTTAGTAGATCATTAGAGACTTTTGTGAGAGCTGTTTCAGTAGAGTGCAGAGCGCGGAAACCAGATTGTAAGGGGTCAAGCAGAGAGTTAGCAGAGAGATAACGGATTAACCGAGAATAAACCAGGCGTTCCAAAAGTTTAGAGATGAAGGGGAGGTTAGAGACAGGTCGATAGTTAGCAGCACAGGATGGGTCCAGGGAGGGTTTTTTCAGTAGCGGGGTTATAACAGCATGCTTGAAGGAGGATGGGAAGATTCCAGAAGAGAGAGAGAGGATAAATATTTTAGTAAGGTAAGTAGTGACAGCAGGGGACAGAGATTGGAGAAGGTGTGAGGGGAAGGGGTCACTACTGCAGGTTGTGGGGCGAGATGAAGAAAGTAGCTGGGAGACTTCCTCTTCTGTGACAGGTTCAAAAGATGAGAATGGACAGTCTGAAGTGCGGCTGGTGAGGGGATCAGTACTATCGTAGGTGTGGGAGTCAATGCCACCTGGGGCTTGGGCAGTAATTTCCTGACGGATCTTATCAATTTTATCATGGAAGTACATGGCCAGGTCATCAGCACTAAGGTCTGTGAATGGCATCTGCACCTTGGGTGTGAGTAAGGAGTGAAAGGTTTCAAAAAGCCTTTTAGGGTTGCTGGAGAGAGAAGAGATGAGGGCGGTGAAATAGTCTTGTTTGGCGAGGTAAAGGGCAGAACTATATGTTTTAAGCATAAATTTGAAGTGAAGGAAATCTGCAGGTGAGCGTGATTTTCTCCAGAGACGTTCGGCACACCTAGAGCAGCACTGAAGAAATCGTGTCTGTGGCGTGTGCCAGGGCTGCTGCCTCCTATGTGGGACTTTACGAGTGGAGGGGGGAGCAACCTCATCCAATGCATTTTTGAGGGTTTCATTATAGTGACTGGTGACCAGATTGGGACAGGAGATTGAAGAGATGGGGGACAGGGAGGACTGTAGAGTATCTGAGAGGTGCTGGGTGTCAATAGCACGCAAGTTCCTATATGTGTGATGGGTAGGGGCGTCTTGTGAAGGGGAGAGAGCACTGATGGTGAGAGATAGAAGGTTGTGGTCAGAAAGCGGCAGAGAAGAGTTAGAAAATTTAGAGACCGTGAGGAGTCGATGGAAGACTAGATCAATCGTGTTACCATCTATATGTGTGGCGGAAGAAGAACATTGTGAGAGACCAAGAGAAGTGGTTAATGAGAGAAACTGTGAGGCAGCCGGGGAGTGAGGGGGGGCAATAAGGATGTTAAAGTCACCCATGATGAGGGTAGGAATGTCACTGGATAAAAAGTGGGGAAGCCAAGAAGCAAAGTGGTCCAAAAATTGGTAGGGTGAGCCAGGTGGGCGGTAGATCACAGCTACACGTAAGGAGAGTGGGCGGAAAAGTCTGATAGCATGGACTTCAAATGAGGAGAATGTGAGTGAGGGGACCGGGGGAATGGACTGAAAAATGCACTGCGGTGACAGAAGTAATCCTACCCCACCACCCTGCCTATTATCAGGCCTAGAGGTGTGTGCGAATTGTAGGCCACCATGACACAGAGCAGCAGGGGAGGCCGCATCTGCCTGCTGGATCCAAGTTTCAGTAAGGGCGAGCAGGCTGAGGGATTTACTAAGGAATAAGTCATTAATGTATTCTAGTTTGTTACACACTGAGTGGGCGTTCCAGAGAGAGCAGTTAAAAGAGACAGGGGAGAGATGAGGAGAAGGAACACAGTAAATATTGATGAGGTTTGTAGGCCTTCTATGTGTGCAGGAAGAAGAGTTAGTGAAGGAAGGAGGGCCGGGGTTAGGAGAGATGTCCCCAGCAGCTAGGAGGAGCAGAATGGACAGAGACAGAAGGTGGTTCAGGGATTTATGTGGGCGCTTATGTTTAGTGTCACTGCTAAAAGAAATAAAGGGATGATTACAGAGTGTGAAAAGTGTGTGAGAGCTGTACATGGGAGAAGGAAGAAGAGAGGGACTGATATGGATGGTGTGTGGTGGAGGTGGAGGAGAGGTCTGCAGGAAGCCAATGGCTAAGATAGTAAGAGACAGTGCAGCTACAGGATACCATGAGGTAAAACTTGTTGTTTTAGGTTGAAATTTACCTGGTGTTGATCCGATTTTAGAGATTTTATGTAACAAAAAGACTTATGCGTTCAATTTGGCTTTTGTGCCCCTCCCACGGAAAATTTGATCATTTGAAAAATTTATCGATACCTGTTGCTTCCTCGATTTGGATAACCTTACTGCTTATCATTTGTGTTGCAATTTCAATATTAAAGAGTGTATATAAATGCAAAAAAAAAAAGGTCACAATAGGTAGGCCCCCTAAATAAATAGTGAGTAGGTCTCTAGGTACCAAGAATAGGTAGAGGTAGCGCTACTAAATGGGTTCCTTAGCTGCGTACACACAAGAGAGTAGCTGATGACGGTGGTGCCAATGCTGCTAATGCATCAATATACTAAATTGGAAATGTAGACATGGTCCAAGCTAAGCTAAACTAATTAAGTGAACAAGACACTGGTTCCAGATGGATTACACCCAAGAGGACTTACATAACTCATCTCAGTCATTGCTGTGCCCCCGTCTTTAAAGATTATTTAGTGACTTGTACAGTGCCAAGAACCTAGCAAAAAACAAATATGCTGTGATGTTCTAAAAGGCTTCAGGGTCTTTTCCATGTAACTTTAGACCAGTAAGCTTACCTCTACTGTGGGGAAGATGTTTGAGAGGGTCTACAGGACTATGTAGAGGTGTATGCAACAGTAAATACTAAGGACAGAAGTTCTCAGACCTCATTCATTTTTATTAAGAGGTGAAAAGGCTACTGAGAATGTAGAGATTTGGGATTTTGCAAAGGTGTTTGACACTGCCTTATAGAGGCTTAGTAGGTGGAATATGGATTATCGGTGTTGAAAAATATATTTGTGCTTGGATGGAAAAGTAGTTGAATCGTATCCAAAAAGTTGTGGTCAATAACTGTTACTAATCCTCTGTTATAAATGGTATAAAGTGGTTCAGTTCAGTACTGTTATTTTACCTTTTACTAGTTTTCATGGTATAAGCCCTTACGTAGTTACCCTCTATCCGCAGGATAGAAAACATATACCTGATTTGTGGGGGTCTGACCGCTGAGATCTTCACCGATTCCAAGAACAGGGGTCCTTTCTCTCCGTTGTGCATTCAGCCAGGCTGAAAGTGGTTGGCAGCGATACTATTCACTGAAATGGGAGTGCCAGAGGTTGCCGAACTACAGCACTTGGCTATCTCCAGTGCTCCCATTAATGTGAATGGGAGTGCATCTACCAGTCACACCTATATCCAGCCTGGATGCGGTCAAACGAAATGTTCTCAACACGTCGTATAACCCCTTTAATGATATTGATGGGATTAATAGCACTGTCTCCATTTTTGCAGAAGATACCAAGCTATGTAGTACAGTGCAGTCTAGGGATCTTCATCTAGTAATAGGTTAAGCACAGGTTACAAGCAGCCTTTCACAGATTGACTGCTTGAGCATCCACTTAGGTTTAAGGTGAATAAATGTAAGGTTATGCATCTGGGCACTAATAATCTGCATACAACATATGTAATAGTGGGCATAAAATTGGCCAAAACACTGTTAGAGAAGGACCAGGATGTATTTGTAGATCATAGACTAAATAACAGCATGCAGGGTCATGGAGTAGGGCTGTATGTCACTCCACTATAGTTGTGGTGCCTGAGTAGGATTATACCCCATTATCAATTCTTCTGCGGAATATGTTGGCGCTATATAAATAACATTTATTATTATTATTATTATTATTATTATTATTTAATTTCAGAACTCAGACTGAAATGTTGCAAATACGTACATTTTTTATTAGTAGAGAAATGGCAATCCAGATGTGGTCGTCATATGTAAAATTTAGGTCAAATAAAGACCTTTATCAGACAGGGATTGCACCAGAAGTTATAGTGAGGTGAATGAAGGATACTATGAAGGGCTGTCATGCAGCTGGGTGACATGTGCCATGTATATTGTCTTTCACTGCACTACTGTGGAATCTGTATCTGATAAATGTCTGTTTACATTTAACCAAAACATTACATATGACTACTACGTCTGGATAGCTCTGGATTCTCTACTAATACAATCTACGTATTTGCAAAATTTATGTCTGAGTGCCAAGTTTATATGAAGTGTGTAGTGTCAATCAGCTGCTACTAAAGCAAGCCGGATATTGCTGCATATAAAACAAAGCTATGGACTTGTGGGACAGGGATGTCATGTTACCATTTAGCGTGACCAGATCTAGAATATGAAGTTCAGTTCTGGGCAACAGTTCATAGAAAAGAGTACAAATAGATACAAAGGAGAATCACAAAAGTAATGAGCGGCACTGAGGTAGTGGCGGAGCTACTGGGTTTGCAAAGGTTGCCCTTACGACTTGAGATTTTGCTATATAATAATATGTTACTTTTAACTTAAGTTATGACAATTATATTATAATATGATTTTCTTGGTTGTATGAGAATATTTGGCTATCTGTACATCACAGTGTTCGACTGTTTGTTGTCTTACGTTCTTGTTTTTTAGGTTGCCAATTACAATTTGCACTTGATATCACCCACAGTTTTGTAGTGTATGGATAGTTCTGGGAATCTATTTAATCTAGTATGTATTTACTTCTCATGGTATATATTACCTGGATGCATTTGTGATATAAATATATATCTCAATTGGAGAGGTCTTTTCCTGTTGCTTGTACAGTGTTGTTTTTATATACTGTACATTGGAATTGATCCCCTTGCTAATTTTTTATATATTTGGCGGTTCCCATTCTTCCCTTCAGCCACGTCATTTCTCATTCCTTGGTTGAACTTGATAGATATACCAGTAAGTCTTTTTCAATTGTACAATGTAGTTATGTAACTAACTTCAAACCAAAATCATATCTCTGCCATAAATCTCTGGCTATAATGACTCTAATTATGTTTTATTTTAATGACTTTGATCTACTTTCATAAATACAGTATGTGTGGTGTGGTATTCTTTGGCATGTTTCTTCACCATAAGGCTGCACCTAAGCAATTTCTGAACGTTTTCCTAATACTAATCCTGGCAGTTCTCCGTAATCTCACTTGTCACTTACAGGTATACACGTTATATCCCATGCAATACAAAATGGGTGGGAGATAAAACTGTCAAAAGCTTGGAATTTGCAGACAGGTCACAATTAGAGATGAGCGAACACTAAAATGTTCGAGGTTCGAAATTCGATTCGAACAGCCGCTCAATGTTCGTGTGTTCGAATGGGTTTCGAACCCCATTATAGTCTATGGGGAACAGATACTCGTTAAGGGGGAAACCCAAATCCGTGTCTGGAGGGTCACCAAGTCCACTATGACACCCCAGGAAATGATGCCAACACCTCTGGAATGACACTGGGACAGCAGGGGAAGCATGTCTGGGGGCATCTAACACACCAAAGACCCTCTATTACCCCAACATCACAGCCTAACAACTACACACTTTACACACTCAATACCACATCTCTGACAGTAGGAAAACACCTTGAAACATGTGTATTTGGCACTTGCAGTAAGGAGAGCTTGTCACCAGCAGTGAATTTGGCCCTTGTAGTAAGTTGAGGTTGGCACCAACATTTGTTTTGAAAATCAGGGTGGATTGAGCCTCTAACCAGCAGAGTTTGGGCAAATTCATGGTGGAGGGAGCCTCTAAACACCCCAGTTTGGGCAAATTCATGGTGGAGGGAGCCTCTAAAAACCCCAGTTTGGACCAATTCATGGTGGAGGGAGCCTCTAACCAGCCCAGTGTGGGCAAATTCATGGTGGAGGGAGCCTCTAAAAAACCCAGTTTGGACCAATTCATGGTGGAGGGAGCCTCTAACCAGCCCAGTTTGGGCAAATTCATGGTGGAGGGAGCCTCTAACCAGCCCAGTTTGGGCAAATTCATGGTGGAGGGAGCCTCTAAAAAACCCAGTTTGGACCAATTCATGGTGGAGGGAGCCTCTAACCAGCCCAGTTTGGGCAAATTCATGGTGGAGGGAGCCTCTAACAGCCCAGTTTGGACCAATTAATGGTGGAGGGAGCCTCTAACCAGCCCAGTTTGGACCAATTAATGGTGGAGGGAGCCTCTAACCAGCCCAGTTTGGACCAATTAATGGTGGAGGGAGCCTCTAACCAGCCCAGTTTGGACCAATTAATGGTGGAGGGAGCCTCTAACCACCCCAGTTTGGACCAATTCATGGTGGAGGGAGCCTCTAAACAGCCAAGTTTGGACCAATTCATGGTGGAGGGAGCCTCTAAAAACCCCAGTTTGGACCAATTCATGGTGGAGGGAGCCTCTAACCAGCCCAGTTTGGGCAAATTCATGGTGGAGGGAGCCTCTAAACAGCCCAGTTTGGGCAAATTCATGGTGGAGGGAGCCTCTAACCAGCCCAGTTTGGACCAATTAATGGTGGAGGGAGCCGCTAAACAGCCCAGTTTGGGCAAATTCATGGTGGAGGGAGCCTCTAACCAGCCCAGTTTGGACCAATTAATGGTGGAGGGAGCCTCTAAACAGCCCAGTTTGGACCAATTCATGGTGGAGGGAGCCTCTAAACAGCCCAGTTTGGGCAAATTCATGGTGGAGGGAGCCTCTAAAAAACCCAGTTTGGACCAATTCATGGTGGAGGGAGCCTCTAACCAGCCCAGTTTGGGCAAATTCATGGTGGAGGGAGCCTCTAAACAGCCCAGTTTGGGCAAATTCATGGTGGAGGGAGCCTCTAACCAGCCCAGTTTGGACCAATTAATGGTGGAGGGAGCCGCTAAACAGCCCAGTTTGGGCAAATTCATGGTGGAGGGAGCTTCTAAACAGCCCAGTTTGGACCAATTCATGGTGGAGGGAGCCTCTAAAAAACCCAGTTTGGACCAATTCATGGTGGAGGGAGCCTCTAACCAGCCCAGTTTGGGCAAATTCATGGTGGAGGGAGCCTCTAAACAGCCCAGTTTGGGCAAATTCATGGTGGAGGGAGCCTCTAACCAGCCCAGTTTGGACCAATTAATGGTGGAGGGAGCCGCTAAACAGCCCAGTTTGGGCAAATTCATGGTGGAGGGAGCTTCTAAACAGCCCAGTTTGGACCAATTCATGGTGGAGGGAGCCTCTAAAAAACCCAGTTTGGACCAATTCATGGTGGAGGGAGCCTCTAAACAGCCCAGTTTGGGCAAATTCATGGTGGAGGGAGCCTCTAACCAGCCCAGTTTGGACCAATTAATGGTGGAGGGAGCCTCTAAACAGCCAAGTTTTGGGAAATTCATGGTGGAGGGAGCCTCTAACCAGCCCAGTTTGGACCAATTAATGGTGGAGGGAGCCTCTAAACAGCCCAGTTTGGACCAATTCATGGTGGAGGGAGCCTCTAAACAGCCCAGTTTGGGCAAATTCATGGTGGAGGGAGCCTCTAAACAGCCCAGTTTGGACCAATTCATGGTGGAGGGAGCCTCTAAACAGCCCAGTTTGGGCAAATTCATGGTGGAGGGAGCCTCTAAAAAACCCAGTTTGGACCAATTCATGGTGGAGGGAGCCTCTAACCAGCCCAGTTTGGACCAATTAATGGTGGAGGGAGCCTCTAAACAGCCAAGTTTGGACCAATTCATGGTGGAGGGAGCCTCTAAAAACCCCAGTTTGGACCAATTCATGGTGGAGGGAGCCTCTAACCAGCCCAGTTTGGGCAAATTCATGGTGGAGGGAGCCTCTAAACAGCCCAGTTTGGGCAAATTCATGGTGGAGGGAGCCTCTAACCAGCCCAGTTTGGACCAATTAATGGTGGAGGGAGCCGCTAAACAGCCCAGTTTGGACCAATTCATGGTGGAGGGAGCCTCTAAAAACCCCAGTTTGGACCAATTCATGGTGGAGGGAGCCTCTAAAAAACCCAGTTTGGACCAATTCATGGTGGAGGGAGCCTCTAACCAGCCCAGTTTGGGCAAATTCATGGTGGAGGGAGCCTCTAACCAGCCCAGTTTGGGCAAATTCATGGTGGAGGGAGCCTAGTATTAGCAGAATTGTGCAACGCTTATGGTGGATGAGTATGAGGATGCGGAGGAATTGGAGAGGTTGAGTACAGACATGGAGTTTCATGTTGGGGTGCTTTACACAGGTGGGCACAAAAATGAAGGCTCTATCCAGTGGTGGTTCATTTTTATCAAAGTGAGCCGGTCGGCACTCTCAGCTGACAGACGGGTGCGCTTGTCAGTGATGATGCCACCGGCTGCACTGAACACCCTCTCAGATAGGACGCTGGCGGCAGGACAGGACAGCACCTCCAAGGCATATAGGGCAAGTTCAAGCCACAGGTCCAACTTCGACACCCAATACGTGTAGGGCGCAGAGGGGTCGGAGAGGACAGGGCTGTGGTCGGAAAGGTATTCCCGCAACATGCGCCTATACTTCTCACGCCTGGTGACACTAGGACCCTCCGTGGCGGCACTTTGGCGAGGGGGTGCCATCAAGGTGTCCCAGACCTTAGACAGTGTGCCCCTCGTTTGTGTGGACCGGTGAGAACTTGGTTGCCTACTGGAGGAACTGCCCTCCCTGCCGCCAACGTCACATGCTGGAAACATCTCCATCATATTCTGCACCAATTGCCTGTGGCAAGCATTGATGCGATTGGCCCTCCCCTCTACCGGAATAAAAGACGAGATGTTGTTTTTATACCGGGGGTCAAGGATAGCAAAGATCCAGTACTGGTTGTCCTCCATGATTTTGACAATACGCTTGTCGGTTGTAAAGCACCCCAACATGAACTCAGCCATGTCTGCCACAGTGTTAGTTGGCATGACTCCTCTGGCCCCACCGGAAAGTTCAATCTCCATTTCCTCCTCATCCTCCATGTCTACCCATCCGCGCTGCAACAATGGGACGATTCGAAGTTGCCCGGAAGCCTCCTGTATCACCATCACATCATCGGACAACTCTTCTTCCTCCTCCTCCTCCTCCTCCTCCTCCATTAAACGCAGTGAAGCGGACAGATGTGTGGACCTACTCTCCAGCTGTGACGGATCGGATGCTATCCCTAACTCCTCTGTGTGATCTGAGTTATCCCTGATGTCAATCAGGGATTCTCTCAGAACACTCAAGAGCGGGATTGTAAGGCTCACCATCGCATCCTCAGAGCTCACCCTCCTTGTGGACTCCTCAAAGACCCGTAGGATGTCACAAAGGTCTCTCATCCATGGCCACTCATGGATGTGAAACTGAGGCAGCTGACTTTGTGGCACCCTAGGGTTTTGTAGCTGGTATTCCATCAAAGGTCTCTGCTGCTCAACCACTCTATTCAACATCTGAAACGTTGAGTTCCAGCGTGTGGGGACGTCGCACAAAAGCCGGTGTTGTGGCACATGCAGGCGTTGCTGGAGAGATTTTAAGCTAGCAGCGGCTACTGTCGACTTGCGAAAGTGGGCGCACATGCGCCGCACTTTCACCAGTAGCTCTGGAACATTGGGGTAGCTCTTTAGGAAACGTTGCACCACTAGGTTGAAGACGTGGGCCAGGCATGGAACATGTTGGAGTCCGGCAAGCTCCAGAGCTGCTACCAGGTTCCGGCCGTTATCACAAACGACCATGCCTGGGCCCAGGTGCAGCGGCTCAAACCATATTGCCGTCTCATCGAGGAGGGCATCCCTCACCTCGGAGGCAGTGTGCTGTCTGTCCCCCAAGCTGATCAGATTCAGCACAGCCTGCTGACGTCTACCAACGCCAGTGCTGCAACGTTTCCAACTCGTAGCTGGGGTCAATCTAACAGCGGAGGAGGAGGCGGTGGCGGAGGAGGAGGCGGTGGCGGAGGAGGAGGCGGTAGAGGAGGAGGAGGAGGGGGTGTTCTTCTCGTGTCCCTGCCAGGAATGTTAGGCGGGGAGACGAGGTACACCGGGCCAGTTTGGGAAGCAGTCCCAGCCTCAACTACATTCACCCAGTTTGCCGTCAGTGAAATGTAGCGTCCCTGTCCGCATGCACTTGTCCACGCGTCGGTGGTCAAGTGGACGTTTGTGCAAAGCGCGGAACTAAGGGCCCGCCTGATGTTGAGTGACACGTGCTGGTGCAAGGCGGGGACGGCACACCGGGAGAAGTAGTGACGGCTAGGGACGGCATAGCGAGGTGCCGCAGTTGCCATCAGGTCCAGGAAGGCGGGAGTTTCAACAAGCCGGAACGCCAACATCTCCTGGGCCAGCAGTTTAGCGATGTTGGCGTTCAAGGCTTGCGCGTGTGGGTGGTTAGCAGTGTATTTCTGCCGCCGCTCCAATGTCTGAGAGATGGTGGGTTGTTGTAAAGAAACGCCTGATGGTGCCTTTGATGGTGCAGGAGAAGGAGATAAGACAGGACCAGGGGAGGATGAGGTAGAAGTCAACAAAGTGGCGGAGGCAGATGAAGTGGTGTCCTGGCTCGTCCTCTGGAGTGCATCGCCAGCACAGTCAGCAGTGGCAGTGGCAGAGGCAGTGGCAGAGGCAGTGGCAGTGGCGTGAACGGCAGGCGGCCTTTGTCCTGCCGTTGCTGCCTGCCACTGATTCCAGTGCTTGGATTCCAAATGACGGCGCATTGAAGTGGTGGACAGGTTGCTCTTCTCAGAGCCCCTAATCAATTTCGAGAGGCAAATTGTGCAGACAACACTATATCTGTCCTCGGCGCATTCCTTGAAAAAACTCCACACCTTCGAGAAACGTGCCCTCGAGGTGGGAGTTTTTCGGGGCTGGGTACGAAATGGAACATCTTGGGAGATTCCGGGTGTGGCCTGGCTTCGCCTAAGCTGCTGACCTCTGCCTCTGCCTCTAGCTACCCTTTTTGGTGCTGCACCTGCCTCAACATCCACACTACTTTCCCCGCTTGACATCCCCCCTGTCCAGGTCGGGTCAGTGTCCTCATCATCCACCACTTCCTCTTCCAACTCCTGTCTCATCTCCTCCTCCCGCACAATGCGCCGGTCAACTGGATGCCCTGACGGCAACTGCGTCACATCATCGTCGATGAGGGTGGGTTGCTGGTCATCCACCACCAAATCGAACGGAGATGGAGGAGACTCTAGTGTTTGAGCATCTGGGCACAGATGCTCCTCTGTTAGGTTCGTGGAATCGTGACGTGGAGAGGCAGGTTGAGGGACAATGAAAGGAGCGGAGAACAGCTCTGGGGAGCAGGGACAGTTTGGGTTATTGTTCTGTAAAGCTTCGGAATTTTGGGAGGAAGGAAGACAAGACTGTTGGGTAATAGGAGGAGAGGAGGCAGAGTCTGACTGGCTGCTGGACAATGTGCTGTAAGCGTTCTCTGACAGCCATTGCAAGACCTGTTCCTGGTTCTCGGGCCTACTAAGGTTTGTACCCTGCAGTTTAGTTAATGTGGCAAGCAACCCTGGCACTGTGGAGTGGCGCAATGCTTGCTGCCCCACAGGAGTAGGCACGGGACGCCCTGTGGCTTCACTGCTACCTTGCTCCCCAGAACCATTCCCCCGACCTCGCCCACGGCCTCGTCCACGTCCCTTTCCGGGAGCCTTGCGCATTTTGAATTCCTAGTTAGAAATTGGCACTGTATACCAGTAGTAAAAATTGTGGGTGCACGTAACCCCAATATATTCTTTGAATTACCAGTCAGAAACTGGCACTATATGGCAGTAGCAAGAAATGAGGGTATTTGTATTCCCAATATATTCTTTGAATTCCCAGTCAGACACTGGCACTATATAGCAGTAGCAAGAAATGAGGGTATTTGTATTCCCAATATATTCTTTGAATTCCCAGTCAGACAATGGCACTGTATACCAGTAGTAAAAATTGTGGGTGCACGTAACCACAATATATTCTTTGAATTACCAGTCAGAAACTGGCACTATATGGCAGTAGCAAGAAATGAGGGTATTTGTATTCCCAATATATTCTTTGAATTCCCAGTCAGACAATGGCACTGTATACCAGTAGTAAAAATTGTGGGTGCACGTAACCACAATATATTCTTTGAATTACCAGTCAGAAACTGGCACTATATGGCAGTAGCAAGAAATGAGGGTATTTATAACCCCAATATATTCTTTGAATTCCCAGTCAGACAATGGCACTGTATACCAGTAGTAAAAATTGTGGGTGCACGTAACCCCAATATATTCTTTGAATTCCCAGTCAGACACTGGCACTATATGGCAGTAGCAAGAAATGAGGGTATTTGTATTCCCAATATATTCTTTGAATTCCCAGTCAGACAATGGCACTGTATACCAGTAGTAAAAATTGTGGGTGCACGTAACCACAATATATTCTTTGAATTACCAGTCAGAAACTGGCACTATATGGCAGTAGCAAGAAATGAGGGTATTTGTATTCCCAATATATTCTTTGAATTCCCAGTCAGACAATGGCACTGTATACCAGTAGTAAAAATTGTGGGTGCACGTAACCACAATATATTCTTTGAATTACCAGTCAGAAACTGGCACTATATGGCAGTAGCAAGAAATGAGGGTATTTGTATTCCCAATATATTCTTTGAATTCCCAGTCAGACAATGGCACTGTATACCAGTAGTAAAAATTGTGGGTGCACGTAACCACAATATATTCTTTGAATTACCAGTCAGAAACTGGCACTATATGGCAGTAGCAAGAAATGAGGGTATTTATAACCCCAATATATTCTTTGAATTCCCAGTCAGACAATGGCACTGTATACCAGTAGTAAAAATTGTGGGTGCACGTAACCCCAATATATTCTTTGAATTACCAGTCAGAAACTGGCACTATATGGCAGTAGCAAGAAATGAGGGTATTTGTATTCCCAATATATTCTTTGAATTCCCAGTCAGACAATGGCACTGTATACCAGTAGTAAAAATTGTGGGTGCACGTAACCCCAATATATTCTTTGAATTCCCAGTCAGACACTGGCACTATATGGCAGTAGCAAGAAATGAGGGTATTTGTATTCCCAATATATTCTTTGAATTCCCAGTCAGACAATGGCACTGTATACCAGTAGTAAAAATTGTGGGTGCACGTAACCCCAATATATTCTTTGAATTCCCAGTCAGACACTGGCACTATATGGCAGTAGCAAGAAATGAGGGTATTTGTATTCCCAATATATTCTTTGAATTCCCAGTCAGACAATGGCACTGTATACCAGTAGTAAAAATTGTGGGTGCACGTAACCCCAATATATTCTTTGAATTACCAGTCAGAAACTGGCACTATATGGCAGTAGCAAGAAATGAGGGTATTTGTATTCCCAATATATTCTTTGAATTCCCAGTCAGACAATGGCACTGTATACCAGTAGTAAAAATTGTGGGTGCACGTAACCCCAATATATTCTTTGAATTCCCAGTCAGACACTGGCACTATATGGCAGTAGCAAGAAATGAGGGTATTTGTATTCCCAATATATTCTTTGAATTCCCAGTCAGACAATGGCACTGTATACCAGTAGTAAAAATTGTGGGTGCACGTAACCCCAATATATTCTTTGAATTACCAGTCAGAAACTGGCACTATATGGCAGTAGCAAGAAATGAGGGTATTTGTATTCCCAATATATTCTTTGAATTCCCAGTCAGACAATGGCACTGTATACCAGTAGTAAAAATTGTGGGTGCACGTAACCCCAATATATTCTTTGAATTCCCAGTCAGACACTGGCACTATATGGCAGTAGCAAGAAATGAGGGTATTTATAACCCCAATATATTCTTTGAATTCCCAGTCAGACAATGGCACTGTATACCAGTAGTAAAAATTGTGGGTGCACGTAACCCCAATATATTCTTTGAATTCCCAGTCAGACACTGGCACTATATGGCAGTAGCAAGAAATGAGGGTATTTATAACCCCAATATATTCTTTGAATTCCCAGTCAGACAATGGCACTGTATACCAGTAGTAAAAATTGTGGGTGCACGTAACCCCAATATATTCTTTGAATTCCCAGTCAGACACTGGCACTATATGGCAGTAGCAAGAAATGAGGGTATTTGTATTCCCAATATATTCTTTGAATTCCCAGTCAGACAATGGCACTGTATACCAGTAGTAAAAATTGTGGGTGCACGTAACCCCAATATATTCTTTGAATTCCCAGTCAGACACTGGCACTATATGGCAGTAGCAAGAAATGAGGGTATTTGTATTCCCAATATATTCTTTGAATTCCCAGTCAGACAATGGTACTGTATACCAGTAGTAAAAATTGTGGGTGCACGTAACCCCAATATATTCTTTGAATTACCAGTCAGAAACTGGCACTATATGGCAGTAGCAAGAAATGAGGGTATTTGTATTCCCAATATATTCTTTGAATTCCCAGTCAGACAATGGCACTGTATACCAGTAGTAAAAATTGTGGGTGCACGTAACCCCAATATATTCTTTGAATTCCCAGTCAGACACTGGCACTATATGGCAGTAGCAAGAAATGAGGGTATTTATAACCCCAATATATTCTTTGAATTCCCAGTCAGACAATGGCACTGTATACCAGTAGTAAAAATTGTGGGTGCACGTAACCCCAATATATTCTTTGAATTCCCAGTCAGACACTGGCACTATATGGCAGTAGCAAGAAATGAGGGTATTTGTAACCCCAATATATTCTTTGAATTCCCAGTCAGACAATGGCACTGTATACCAGTAGTAAAAATTGTGGGTGTATATAGCCCCAATTCTATTGCTAGGGGACTTGCAGGGTATTTCTGGGGTGAAGGTGGGGGGGCACACCATTGGAACGGGTATCGGGGTATATATCGGGTATACGGGAATACACTGACAGTGTATTCCATTCAGGATCCTGGGAAAGCTGGGTTGCGGCGATTGAGCCCGTCAGTGCCACGTTACACTGACAAGCTTCTCCCTGGAATTTAGCTCTTACAAGAGCTGTTGTGGTTGTCTTCTCCTTCCTATCCTAGCCTGTCCCTGCCTACCCAGAATCTAAGCCCTAGCTAGCTGGACGGAAACCTCCGTCCTCGGTGAATTGCAAGCTCAGAATGACGCGAACCTGGGCGGCGCTGTTCTTTTAAATTAGAGGTCACATGTTTTCGGCAGCCAATGGGTTTTGCCTACTTTTCTCAACGTCACCGGTGTCGTAGTTCCTGTCCCACCTACCCTGCACTGTTATTGGAGCAAAAAAGGCGCCAGGGAAGGTGGGAGGGGAATCGAGTAATGGCGCACTTTACCACGTGGTGTTCGATTCGATTCGAACATGCCGAACAGCCTAATATCCGATCGAACATGAGTTCGATAGAACACTGTTCGCTCATCTCTAGTCACAATATGTGCACAGATAGGTTGATGTATGTTTGCAGAGAGGTCTATGTTACTGCCCAGAACTGGCGCAGCTGCAAGATGAGTTCTTGCCTTTGAATCAGACAACCCCAACCACAGGCAGACTGAAGTTGCGAAATTGATCTGTACTTCTTCTTTTCCGTGCAGTTGTCACAGGAAATAATGGTAATTGTTCTGTCCCGAAAAAGATAAATGACTTCTGGCTAAAACTAGCATTAATGGTGTCCCAGGGAGAGAGCACTTCATGTTTATGTGAGAGGAGTCATCTCTTCTTTCACACTTTTAATACTTGGTTGAGGGGATATCATCACTCCATAGGGAGAGAACCAACATTTAGGTGTGTGGAGTCATATTAAGCCATGAGTGCTCCACTGTGCAAAGGAACATGGGAAGAGCATGCAAATCTGACTTCCATGATATAATTAGGAAGCCAGTGCCTCAAGTATGCACACCAATAGAGGTCGCTGACTGAGAATGTGCAAGTCTATCTTCCATGATGTAATTAGGAAGACAGAGTCTCAGTCAAGACATCCAATAGAGGGCGCTCCCTTTAACATCATTCCGACCTTCTCAGAGGCCTTTGTTTGCAATGATGTTGGGATTTTTCCATATACAGTCCCTCAGCCAAGGACAACTGTTTCAATGTATTTGCATCTCATCAGCTTGACGCAGAGAGGACTGGCATAGATAACCAGTGCAAGCGCATCTATCTCCTGAGAGAAAATCTACTTGGCCTTACATCCCTAATGGGTATTATGGTACCGCTTACTATCTTCATAATGTTACTCATGTAGGTATGCGCAGAAGGTTGTATTTACTCTGCCCCATGCATTGGCCATAAATATGAATGTGAATATGCATGTACCCATTTAGGATATATTCACATAAGGCAGTATGGTTGCAAAAGAAAATGGTATCATTACATGATCACAAAATACATTTAACTTGTTAGAATTGTTAAAACAGTCATTATTGGGATCCGACAATGTATTTTTAGATATCTTCCATGAATATATTTAATTTGCTTTGTAAATTAAATTAAAGTAAATGAAAGGGATATTCGGCATGAATAGCTTATTCTTAAGAGATGTATCAAATTGGTCGGGATTCAACTTTCAGAACCCTCATCAATCAGTTGTTTGACAGGACCATAGTACCCAACCAAGTAACTTTATCATAGGGAGGGGTTCTGTCTGTGTCATCACATAACACATTATTGTTTGAGGTACGAGTAGATGCTTGCATTAGAGAAAGCATCTTGTTCTCTTTTTTGTCTTGAAAATGATTCATAGTTTTTGTTTTTCCCACTTTATGGCGAATTGGGCCTCTGGCTTTAAAATGGATGTAGCCTTCTACTCTATCAAATTGGGTTTGGAAAAATAAAACTGTTGAACTTGGTGGATTTTGTCCAACTCACTCATTATACATGTAACTATGTATAAAAGGATGCTAACAAGTCCCTATAAAACACCTTTATACACCGATATCAGACGTTTTATACCGTTTGTCAAAAGTAGCTTGTCCAACAAAGCAAAGTAGTGCAGAGTATATAAGTTATACATCCCTTACATCACCATTCATCTGTCAAACCTTCAATATGTCTGGAACATAATACCCAAGAAAGTGAGTTTAGAGGAGGTGGTCAATCATGTCTAAAGATTACTCCTATAACAATTCTTATCATTTCATAGGAAGTCTGTCACATTATGTTCTAAAAAGTTTTGTACCCAGTTCTGTATCATTTTCTATTGGTATTTATTAGATACAGTGACCTTTTCACCTATTTAAAATAATCCTATTTTTTTTCTTCCTCTCACTCCAGAATACCTTGTGCAGAAATGAAAGCCTCAAGCAAGCAATGACACACATCTGGTTACAAAAACATCCTTGCCCTAGATATATTTTTGGTACAGGTGACATGTCAAGGTGATATTTGACAGAACTGCAGATTTGGAGGGGGGCTCGGAGGTGGGATACTGCCTTCTGTCCCATTCATTCATACAATTCAACAAGTGTGACATCATGCAGAAGCTCCCATGAAGAGGACACCACTGAGCTGAGATGGTTTTGCACACTTCCCCCTTCCCCAGTAGCTTCCTGTCATTCCTCCACTCCCTGTCTTGGGCACTAATTTTTCCTTGTTTCTGGCTTGGAGATCGCCTCTTAGCCTCTTTCCTGCCAACCACGTATGAGAAACGCCAGCGGTCCGATGATCCCTGTTACTTCCAGGCACTTTGTATTATTATCACTACACCTATTTATTTGGCCTTGCTTGTCTCCTCCCTTCCCTTTGCTTTTATTGGATTTCTAGTGTGGTCACCTCTCCAAGCTGTTCGTAGGCCCTATATCTACTCTCGACTACAAGACAAGGCCAGGGCCAGTGGAGCAAAGCTGCTGACAGAATGGAGGGCCACAAGTAGCGCTAAGAGCTTTTGCTTTGGCTCTGCCAATGTCTGCCTGTTGCCAGATGCTCTGGCCAGGTTTACAAACCTATTCAATACTCAGGCACGGGCCAAAGAAATTGGAAGACGAATACGCAATGGTGCCAGTAGACCTCAGATAAAGATTTACATAGACTCTCCAACCAACACATCTATCAGTGCTGCAAGCTTCAGTAGCCTGGTTTCCCCCCAGGGAACAGATGTCACCCACCGAGCAGTCAATATGGGTATGAAGAGAACGACATCTATGGAATACAAAGTTGAAAATTCTGGAGACAACAGCGAAGAGGGAAGGGATGGAAAGAATAGTGGGGATATGGGTGAAGGGGAAGATGCATGTATTATTCGAATCAGTGGCGACGACAGTGGTCATATATGTGACACAGATCCTGATTCTATGAGTGGACATGTCAATGTGGCCTGCTTGGCTGAAACAGAACCAGACTTTCAAAAAAGTCCAACCTCTAACCATAAGCACAGGGAAGGGGATGGTGGAAGTCTGGACAGCTGCACCACTTCCCGTGAATCCCTAGTCAAGGGTAGGGTGGCAGATGGAGCTACTGACCAAAGCAGCATTAATAACAAACTTCTTTACAAGGCATCCATCATTAAAAAAGCTGCAGCCCGCAAAAAAAAGCATACAGACGATATTCTTGACCATGAAATCTCTGCCTTCTTTCCAGCCAACTTGGACTTCCTCTGCCTTCAGGAAGTATTTGACAAACGGGCTGCAGAGAAGTTGAAAGAACAATTACACTATTATTTTGAGTATATTCTGTATGATGTGGGGGTCTACAGCTGTCATGGCTGCTGCGGCTTTAAGTTCCTGAACAGTGGGCTCATGTTTGCTAGCCGCTACCCCATACTGGACGCTACTTATCACTGTTATCCCAATGGGAGAGGAATAGATGCGCTGGCCGCCAAGGGAGCTCTGTTTATTAAGGTGAGTCACTAATGTGTATTATACATGTACTGCACAGTATAATTTAGATGCTGTCACTGCTCTGCATATCGCTTGCAGTAAGCAGACTTTTAGACGCCATTTGATATGGTGTTAGTAGGACAGAGAGATACAAACTCATACTCAGATTGATGTATGTAAGACTTAATGAAATCTGAATACATTCATTATTAAATTTATGAAGGTGGAGGTTAAAATGTCCATGCATCAAATGTTTCCATAAATCACTTTATAAGCTGATAAACATCATTGATCATCTTAATTATTTTCAGCTTCTGTTGCTTTGAGTGTAGCTGCATTTTTTCCGGCTACTTGAATTACTTGTGTAATATATAGTATTCTATGTATGTTACAATAAAAAGCATTTTATGGTGCAGCGTACCCTCAGAGCTACAGAAAACACGGTAGCTATTGATTTTCCAGGATTTTTATTGGCCATACACTGCAACCTATTAACAATGTTTCAAAGAAAAAATATAGTTTTTTTCATTTTGTTCATAAAGGAGAGTTGGCCACTGCTTAAAATGCTTGTGTCCTTTAACCTTAAGGTAGACCTAATACAGCAGAATTAAAACGTCTCAGACTTCTTAAGCACGCTGCGTTTTTGGGCAGTTTGACATTGTGTCAGTCATAAGAAACGCAGCACTAACTAGGTATGTGTTCTGTGTATGAAACATAGTTGAAAGTTTTTTGGTCCTGGAAGAGCTTTTGTTACTGACGACCTATGGATACTTCACCATCGATGAGGGTCCAGCACCCAAGACCCCCCATCCTACCAATCATGCGTTCTCTACTGCCTCTTGTATATCTGGAAGCAGAAAGCACCATGCACTGTGTAGTGGCTGTTCCAGAAAACTACAGATCTGCTCCTGCTCACTTCAATGGAAGCAATACTCCTTGACAACCACTACACAACGTATGGTGTCTTCAGTTTCCAGCACTATACACTGTATACTACTTGCGCTGGAGGTTGCTGATTGGTGCATGGTCTGGGTGTCAGATACTCACCAATATGAAACTGGTAACCTATCCTCAAGGTAGACCAACAGTATAAAAAAAAACACTCCTAAGACCAGAAAACCCCTTTAACTGAAACTATCGAACAGTGATTTGCTTCGGTAAGAAACCTTATCACACTAAAAAAACCATTGAAGTGTCAAAGTTAATATTCTGTGCTATAGTGTAAGTATCTGTTAAAATGTGCTACAAAGTTTATCAGACTTTTACTGTAGATTTGAGAGTCCCTTTAAATTGTTCTGGAAAACAATACAGGTGAATTATTGTTGAAACAGGAGTTGGATACCACAATTATAGAGTGGAGAGAAGGAAGCCTGGGCAACCAAAAGACTCTTGTACTATCACCAAAAAGACAGGATCACTTGAACCCTATGAAGAGAAGCATCCTGAGTAGAGATGAGCGAGTACTGTTCGGATCAGCCGATCCAAACAGCACGCTCCATAGAAATGAATGGATGCACCTGGTACTTCCGCTTTGACGGCGGCCGGCCGCTTAACCCCCGCGTGCCGGCTACGTCCATTCATTTCTATGCGAGCATGCTGTTCGGATCAGCTGATCCGAACAGTACTCGCTCATCTCTAATCCTGAGTATTAACGTATTGCTGTTCTTGGGGTTAGAGCAAGTCTGTGTCCTGGACTAGGCAAATATTTCCTAGAAATCAGTATAGTACAAGTGAAGATAATAAACGTTGCGATTTATTTTACAGAACAATGCCTTTTTCCATTTTCTCCACTACCGAACTACTCTCTACTATGTAGTATTACCAAAAGATAAAGTTATATCTGCTGTCCATGGTAGTAATAAATTCACAGCAACACTGCTCAATAATGGTGTATAATGGTCTCCATGCTGCTGCTAAGTTTATATGAAAGAGAATTAGGGGAGCCAGATCTGTTCTATGTGTGATGTCTCAGGAGACACCATAGCAGCTAGTGTTCATCCACTTTAGAGTTGAACTAAAGGAAAACAGACAATTAGATACAGAGCCTGCAGCGGGGAAAAACACTGCTAACCGCAGGCTATAAGTCATATAATGTCCATAAATAGTGTTCCCTATATACTCAAACCACAACTCAATATATTTTGTAAGTAACCTGAAACAACAGTTACACTGTAAATGCTAAATCTTGCCATTCTTGGGGTGACCTAAATTACGGTAATTGCTGCTACTTGAGTTACACTGTTATTGCCCATTATATGTTGTCCTGCACAGTATTCAAGAAATTGTGTCTTTATATGAGGGTACATTTACACTTTGTTATTGTGGTACAGTTGAGAACATTTCTACAGTGAATTGCAAAGTTTTATTCTCATGTGGCACCTTACCAGCAACATGGTTTATGTCAAGACATTTTCTGATACCCCCACCCCTTTTCATTGCTCCTTAAAGTAATTGCCATATTGTCAGTTACCCCCGAGTGTCATCCAAGTGTCAGGTAACAAAGTGATCGATGTGGATCGATGTGAACGGTATTGAAGAGCATCTTCCATAGCAGATTCAGTGCAACCCTGTAACATTAGTGATCAGGGATGGGAAAGGGCTGTGGCCTTTTTTTAACCCATGGCAACCACAAGGGAAATCGTGATCTCTGCGTCCACAGTTGTTTCTGGTACAATTGGACATGTTGAAATTCTGTGATAGTTGAGATTCCTGAACTGAGAATTCCTGACTGAAAATTGCCTTGCCACAATTATCTTTGAGGGTATGTTTACATTATAAGATTCAAGTCCGTCATTCTGATACATTATAAGGTCAGAACAACGGACTGAAAAGCTGAAAGAAAGAAATAAGACATAAATATGGAGTAGACAGTATACACTGACTGAAGCTTCCATCTTGTTTCTAGCATGACATTGAATGGAGATGGTGGCAGATGGAGAGTGTGCTGTGTGCATCAGTCATTCTGTTGGCTTTTCAGTCAGTTGTTCTGATCCTGTGACAGATCAGAGCAACAGACTTCAATGACAGCAATGTTAACTTAATCTAAGTTGTTCTAGAAATATGATTACCAACCTTTCCCCATGTCCATTTACAGCACATTAAATCCTACATACATTCATCGGGATAGCAAGATGTAGAAGACAAATGCCAGAAAATATTACTAGATATATACCGTTTCAAATCAGTTTAGGAGTTTTTCCACAAGCTCTTTATTGTAATGCATTCATTCTTAAATACAAGTTTTCTATAACAAAAAAAATGGTTTGCAATCCAAGAGTAGGGCCCAAGACCAGGATTTTGAGGGGTCAGCTCTGTTCTGGAGCTACAGTCCACAACTATTATCACCCCAGAGAGACACTGCAGGGGTCTAAAGTGTGTTTTATGTTGAGGCCCTTTAATTCCCCAGGCTACGACCTGCTGGGGCTCCTGTGTGATACCCACCTGCTCCTGAATTGATTTTATCTTCCTAAATGTTAAGAGATATGATTGAAGAGGAGTTAAGCGGAAGTATGAACTCTGGGTGTTCAGTCAGTGGCATATGGCCATGAGGATAATATAAAAGGTGATGAACACATAAAAACCATTAATGTATTTCTGTATGTATTTATGAGCTTTCCAAGATTCTCATGTGAAATAGTTAAATAGCCACAATTTATATTATATTCCACATGGGAGTGAAATAAAAGAAAAATGACTAATGCCAGATACTATGGCCAATATATATAGCATTAATATCTGTTGCAACAGACGCTCTCTTTGCTTGATTTTTGGATTAACACACACAGTGATGTCACGTAATAGGACTAATGTACATAGTAATGTTATAGTATGATAATTTGTACAGTATGTACAGAGGTATTGTGACTAGGGTTGAGCGATCGTGTTCGGAAAAGATCGGATTCCGATCGGCGATCGAGAAAATTTCACGATCGCGATCGGAATTCCGAACACGATCTTTTTAGGTGGGATCGAGATCGGTACTATTTCCCACAATGCAATAAAAAATTATGTAGTCCAGCTCACCCTTGAATAGACAAGAAATACCATAGCCGGGATGCACGGAAACCGGTGGAACTTGAACCGGTGAAAATTCTAGCAGAAGAGACGACGGAATTCCAGCAAACACCAGGCATGGATGAATAGAAAACTTGAACCTTGAACCACTCATTCTGAGCAGAGTGTATACTCAGTGTGAAGGCTCCACTGCATTTCCATAGGAATGAATGGAAGCAGCCGACACACAGCCTTAACCCCCTGCGCGTTGGCTGCCTCCATTCATTCTAATGGGACACTAAACTAACATGTCTAGTAGCTACTTACCTCCAGAGATGGCTGGTCTGCAGTGCCTGGTGTTCTTCACCTTGCTGCTGCTCTACGCTGCTCTTCTCGCCTCGCTGCCCCGCCTCCCAGGTTAGTGTTTAAAGAGCTAGGAAGGCGGGGCTTGTGGCTTAGGAGAGTGTGAGCGGGTACAGGGCAGGGAGATGTGATGTCTCCCCTCCCAGTACCCGCCCACACTCTCCTAACCCGCCCACACTCTCCTAACCTGGGAGACAGGGGGCAGCAAGGCTAGAAGAGCAGCAGCGAGGTGAAGAAGAACACCGGGCACTGGAGCAATCATCTCTGCAGGTAAGTGGACACCAGGGGGGACTAAGTAGCCAGAGGATTAAAAAAAATCCTCTGGCTACTTAGTGATTCACTACACAGCGTGGATTCTAACAATTAAAGCGTTCAATTGTTAGATTCCATGCTGTATAGTGAATAGGATTGCTTTTAAAATCCGATCTCCTATTAATAAAAAAAAAATCCCATTGACTTGCATTGGAATCGGAATTGGGATCGAGATCAGGTTCGAATGAAAAATGATCGAAAATCGGATTTTAAAATCGATCCTGAAAAGTCAAGATCGGCTCAACCCTAATTGTGACAGGACAAGCAAATTCTCTAGCGTTTTCACAGACTAAGAACCACAGTAATATCAAATCATGGAAATAATTAATTTACTGATATCAAAACCCAAAATAAAGGGTTATTGCACACAGTGATGTCACAGAACAAATATAATAGGACCTAGGGACAGCGCAGATAATCGGCAATTGTTACAGTGATAATAAAATATTATACATTCTAAATACATTATAAGTTTGTATATTCTCCCCATGTCTGCATTTGTTTCCTTCCACTCCAAAAATATGCTAATATGTTAAATTAAAATTTAGATTGTGAGTCCCAGTGAGGACAAGTACATTCAGCACTGTGCAAATGAATGAATAAATGAATGATTATTGTTTCCTACAAACCTTATTTTTTAAAAAGGAAGAGAATCAGAAAATTAATACTGTCCTCTTATGCTCCCTGCCAGGGAACAGTGCCCCCTTTGAGCTCTAGCAAGGTAATAGTGCGCCCCCTCCCCCACATCACAACTTGTGCCCCCAGCAAAGAAACAGTTCTCCCTTGTTGGTCCACAAGGAAATAGTATCCTCTTGTGTTCCTACAAAGGGAATAGTTCCCATTTCTCCTCCCAACATAGGTATAGTGCCCTCCTTCTAACCTCCATATAGGCAATAATGCTCCCCATATGTAATATTGCCTTACTTAATGTTCCTCCCATAGGTAATAGTCTCCCCCTCCATGTACGTAATAGTGCTCACCTCAACAGGCAATAGTTCCCCCACCACCATCACCATTCATAATACTCTCATAATATGGCTCCTTTCCCAACCATTGCATCCAGACTAGAGGTGGAACAGCGGGGTACTATTGCCTAATTTTAATTGTAGTTTTCCCCAATAAACGTATGTTTTCGCTCTAATATCATAATCACTTACATATATTCGTTTTATCTCTTTACATTCATATATTTGTTTCACTCAACTCCCTCTTGGTATGTTATTTTTTTTTTTTTTGTCAATGAGAGCGGTGACCCTCTTCCCCACCCCCTATGCAGAGCGAATCATTCTCCCACAGGTAATTGTAACCCCCTACGGTTAAAAAGAAATACTTTCCCCCCTACCCTCACATACATGTGATCTCCTTCATTAAGGTAAATAAATGGAGACTAAGAGGGTCCTGTCACTGTGACTTCTAGGCAGGGGCGTAACTACCGGGGTAACAAGGATAGCAGCTGCCACAGGGCCCAGGACATTAGGGGGCCTGGTGACAGCCACTAACCCTGCATTTTTGTTTTTTTAAATAGGCCGTTACTGGCTGGAGTAACGGGTCCTATTTACATACCGATCCTGGTTCCTGCCCACGGCCGCTGTGAACCGGAGTGGGGGGATCGGTAAGTAAGGCCACAGACCCCACACTATTATTATACTCGGGGGTCTTTTCAGACCCCCGAGTATAATAATTGGAGACCCAGGGGAGGTAAGATAACATAAAAAACACTGTTACTTACCTCTCCGGGCTCCAGGAAGGCTTCAGGCCAACTTGAGTAGTGTCCCTGATGTCACATGACCAGGGCCTACCTGATGTAAGGAACGTCATGTGACCTGGGCCTGCGTTGTGATGCATAAGAATACGTCACGACGCAGACCCAGGTCACATGACGTTCCTTACATCATTGAAGATGGCCAACATCAGCAGGGAGCGCAGGGATAGGTAAGTAACAGTGTTTTTATGATTGTATCCTCTCCTGGGTTTCCGATTATTATACTCTGTGGTCTGAAAAGACCCCAGAATATAATAATTGTACATGGGTGTCCACAATGGGGCACAATACTGTGTGCAGGGGCCACTATGGGGCATACTACTGTGTTCAGAGGCCACTTTGGGGTGTAATATTGCGTGTGTAGGGTCCACTATGGGGCAATAGCACTGTGTGTAGGGGCCACTATGTGGCAATAATAGTGTGTGCAAGGGCCACTATGGGGCAATAATAGTGCATGCAGGAATGTGGGGGGGGTCGGTCGGTCGATCGGGGTCTTCAGCATTGGTCGGAGAGGGGGACCTCATGTCTGAAGTTCCAGGGTGACACAGGGTGACACAGCTTTCATTGGTCATGCAACTGGAGTTGCAGCCAAAGTAGCTTTGCAGGCCTAGCTCTCATCAAACTTGTCGTGTTTGTCAATGGAGGCCTAGGCTAGAATGCCACAGTGTATATTGTTGGCATTAAATATTATAAGAGATAAGTGGGTTCTGACACCCAGGACCCCCAAAATCAATTGCTTAAAGAGGCCATGAGGATTGTGCAAATGCAGTGACCCCTTCAAGAACATTGCACGCTGTCTGTTTCCTAGTGGTAATTACATTGCTCAGCTGCTATGAAACAAACAGTGTACAATGTAAGGGGTCACGGCATTTGTGCTACAGCGCCTTTAAACTACCGCTGAGCATGGATCCTGGCGATTGGACCCCAAGTGATCTGTTATTGATGGCCTATCCTGAGAAAAATAGGTCAGTAATAAAAATGAACTGGAATATCCTTTTAATATCAGAGAATGGAGTCCACACATCTCCTAAAACCACAATCAGTAAAGAGCTGTGGCACTCTGGGGCCATTTTAATAAGATTTTCATGTAGTTGAACAGTCTTAATAATCAGCCAAACCATAGAGATTTACCAAAAATATTAATAGGAGTATATGTATGCCTCTTAGTTATTTTGGTGCATCTCAGGGGTGATCTATGTGCCAGAAGCTGAAATCTATGTAGTTCTTATGAAGTTCAGTTGTTAAATCTAGCTGATAGATTGGCATAAATGTAATGGGGAGCAGGTGATAATATACGTAGCAACTGCACGGAGCCACGGAACAACGATATAACACAGTTTAATAAAGAAAGGAGAAGGGGGGAATGAGAGCGGGAGAGAAGGGAAGAAATAAGTATACAGTAGCTAGGCAAAATGTATAACTTCAATATGACAGTGCGCACAACAGATTGTGGTAGTTACCCCTCTAGTGTCCTTAGTTAGAATCCGCATGCATTGACCAGGAGAGGCCTCTCTTAAAGTAAGTCAGTAAGTCTCTTGGCAGTAGGTGGCAGCAGAAGATCAGACAAATGATAGTTATTCCATAAGCCCCTTACATAAACATGAGTGCGTGAAGTGGCCCTTAAGGCAAAGGGATGGGGGTCCACTTTTGAGGTCTTTGCATTGGGCCCACCAAAGTGTCAAAATGGCCTTAAAGGGGCTCTATCAACAAAATCATGCTGATAGAGCCCCACATAGGCGTGAATAATGAAGGCTATTCAGGCACCGTAAATGTTATATTAAACTACACCCCCCCACCACCCCCGGTTTTAAAATAATAACCTAAAAAAGAATGTGCTCTACTTACGGATCGCGCACCCTGGGCGGGCATTCAGGGTGTGTCTTCATCTTCATCCCCGCCTCTCCTTCCTCCGATGTCTTCGGGTCCCGTCCTCCTCCGGCGCTCGCTCGCGGACACTGATAAAAAAAAATAGCTTGGGCGCATGCGCAGTAGCATGCAGCTTCTACTACGGCTACTGCGCATGCGCCCAGGCTATTTTTTTTTATCAGTGTCTGCGAGCGCCGGAGGAGGATGGGACCCAAGGACATCGGAGGAAGAAGAGGTGGGGATGAAGATGAAGACACACCCTGAATGCCAGCCCAGCGTGCACGATCTGTAAGTAGAGCACATTCTTTTTTAGGTTATTATTTTAAAACGGGGTGGGGTAGTTTAATATAACATTTACGGTGCCTGAATAGCCTTTTTAAAGGCTATTCACGCATATGTGGGGCTCTATCAGCATGATTTTGCTGATAGAGCCCCTTTAAATCACTGCTATTAGTTTCAGCACCCAATATACTAACTGGGCAATCTCAGATCTATCTAACCCAGATCACCTACCTGACAATAGAACCTAATTAGGATGAATCTAACTCTGTCATTGCTCTGGCATGGTGGGGGCTAGAGAAAAAAAAATTCCATCTGCGCTGGAATCACCTATTAAAGAGAACCTGTCATCTTAACAATGTAGTTCAATCTGCAGACAGTATGTTATAGAGCAGGAGGAGCTGAGCGGATGATATATAGCATTGTGAAGAAAGATTTAGTAGTACGTGTTATGCACACATTTATTTTGCTTTCTGTGCTTTGAAGGAGTAACTGAGTCCAGTGGGCGGTCCTAACTGTGATTGACAACTGTCTCTGTATGCACACTCATAGAGAGAATCTGATAGGTCCACCCACTGGACTCAATTACACGACACTCCGTATTAGGTTTCCGTCTTCTGCCGGCAGAAGGCGGAAACCTGTCATGCCAAGTCCGGCGGTGAGCGCCGGTGAGCGTTTTGAGCTCTCTGCTGCGAAACCGTTTTTTTAAACCAGACACAGAGTACTGCATGTCCGACTCTGTGTCCAGTTTAAAAAAACGGTTTCGCCACGGAGTGCATAAAACGCTCACCGGCACTCACGGTCGGACACTTTTCAAACCCATTCAAATGAATGGGTTTGAAAAATGACTGCAGGTTTCCGTCTCCTGCCCTGTTTTGTGCAGGAAGCGGAAACCTGCAGAACGGAGTCCCGGGTGCAGATGTGAACGAGCCCTTAGTCTTTCCAAACAAAACTACATATGAATGTGCTAAGCTCTTCCTGCTGCCTTCAGATAACACAGCATCTTTATAGGGACAGGTTCCCTTTAAAGGATGGAAAGCGATGGTGGAGGGGGTGAAAAGTCCTTTTTAATTTCAATACCACTATACCTAAAGGCCTGGATTATATATTGGATGTAATGTATTTTTATTAAATAATGTTATCTTTGCTTAGACCCCAGCACTATACTACATTAGCCTAAACTGGATTTGTTATCTGTGTGCCAACTCAAAGTGTTCTGGGACCATTATCCGCTTTGTCCAAGGGTGTGCTGGGAATACACACAATGACTAAGAGCCGGTGATGTGGCTCAAAACATGTAGGTTTTTCTTGAGAAGATGAACATCTGTTTTTTCTTAAAATGATGCAATAAATACCTGGTATTAAGTTCTATGGGTGATTACTGATGTTCATCCTTGTCTTGGTTCTTGCAGCCCTTAGGTTGGGGTCACATACCATGCAATTCCTGTCAATTCACCAGCAGCTAACCCATGGCAATGTACATTTGCAACATAGTAGGTAGGATTTAAAGATCCCCTGCACATGCTGCATAAAAATAAGTACAGCAAAGTAAGGGTTGGTTCACATTAGCATATGTATTCCATCCGTTAGAGTCCACATGGAATCCCCCCGGACAGAATACAATCGCAATTGCAAGCGCTGTGATGTAAAACCACACGGACCCCATAGACTATAATGGGGTCCGTGTGCTTGCCGCACACTGCCCGCACGAATCAGTGCGCGGCAAGCACACGGACCAATTATAGTCTATGGGGTCCGAGTGCTTTTACAGCACAGCGCTTGCAATTGCGATTGTATTCCGTCTGGGGGGACTCCATGCGGACTCTAACCGGATGGAATATATATGCTAATGGGAACCTAAAAACATATCTTTTCAGACAAGCCTATCACAATGTCTAACGTAAACCCTCAACTCTCCTCTGTCCCCGCTCCCACATTTCCCCACATGATATGATGCTAACTTTATAGGTCCAAGCTCCATCCACATGTTAAAGGACACGACTGTCGACGGTTCATAAAGTCTTATGTTTATGTAATGACAGTCACCTCTATTACAAAAGTGTCTGACCTCTGCATAAGCAATGCCGCCCCTGCTACCGCTTGTGTCACCCCCTTCTACCTCATAGATTGTAAGCTCTTGCGACCAGGGTCCTCAGTCCCATTGTGTGAAATGACTTTCTTTGTAATGTATCTTTCTGTCTGTATTTGAACCCTACTAATTGTACAGCGCTGCGGAATATGTTGGCACTATATAAATAACATTTTTTATTATTATTATTATAACCAGGGGTCACTGCACCGCAGGTTTTAAAATTACAGCATGTCATTTACTTCTGTGGGTTTTAACCGTTGGGGGAACTGCAGAGGACTAACCAGGGCAGTCGCAACGAAAAATACCCAATTTCAGGTGGTTCTTGAAGTGGCCGTGTAAAATGCTGATGAACACCCCAGCAGTGTTTTTGGCTGTACCTTTAGCCCCACGTTGCAGAAATGCAGCATTTTAGCTGCGGCGGAAAAACTACAGCAAAAAACGCTGCATTTTACAGTGTTTGCAAAAGAATGGGATTCTGTTTAATCTCATCCACACATTGCAAAAAAAAAAAACTGCAGCGGAAAAACTGAATTTTCAAAAACTTCAGCATTTTTCAAAATTGCAGCATGTCAATTACACCTGCGGAAACAATGGCGTTTTCTGTATAGGTATAAAAAGGGCAAAAAGTCCCCACAGGAAAACTCTACAGAAATATAATGAAAAACACCCAATACTTTTCCACTGCATTTTTTCTGCAGCATTTTTTGGAGCCTTAGCTCTATGTATGTATGTTCCCACAGGACTACAATGTTGGGCTCCGTTCTCAAGGAGTAACGCGCCGCTCATTTAGACACATAAACATGTGTCAGAGCGCGGCGCTTCAAAACAGATCCCATAGACTTCAATGTGTGGTTTAAAAGCCTCCCATTGATTTAAATTTTAGCGCGCGTAAGACCGGCACACATTGAAGTCTATGGGATCTGTTTTTGTGAGAACGGAGCCTTGCAGTAGAAAATTTTCAGCATTCCAGCTAGAAATACACAGCATTTATGTTTCTCATCACAGAAATGTTTGCACATTTATGTAAATTGGGAGTTTCCCTAACTCATTCATTTCCATTTACTCTTATTGTTCTACCGGGTGATAGGCCTGGTACATCTTCTGACTGTCTTCTCTGTGTTCACGCTGTGTAAAGATTAGACAGTATGTGTATGAGTTATGTCCTGACTTCTGCAGTATGTTTGCACAGCAGCCCAGTACAGTGTAGAAAACTGGTATTTATAGCAATCTATTATAGATTTCATGATTATTGTGAACTGCATATAAAAAGTGGATATTCCTGTTCTCCTGCTGTTTTCTTCTTCCACTGTAATCTTCTTACTGCATCCACCATATTGCAGAGCATAACACAGTGATAAATAACATATCTTTGTTTGCCAGGTTTGAAGATTTGGTAAAAAATAAATGTATGTAGTTGGTGCACTGGGGGTGGACCTTCAGCTTCCTAGACCCCTGAACCATGCCATGTAGTGAGAGTTATCCCTCCCACTTCTATCTTGCTTGAGCAGTAATAGCAGTATTGCAGGGAGCTTGACTCATTTGCATAACAGATCAAAATTATTCCTCTCCAAATCTACAAAAGTGACATAAATAACAAAGCGATGATGTTTGTGACTGTAATGTGCTAGGAAATGCAGTGGTGGTGGTGGTTGAATATGCTTGGTTTAGCTAGTAAACTCCTTGTAAAGTTTGCTGTGTTTTTTGGAATTGCAGTAGGCAGCTTTGTTCAGAAAAGCATAAAAACATATTAAATAACATGATTTTTGCACAGTGTTTTTTAATTGGCCATGTCTGAAACAGACCAAATAACTGTATCTAAAGATACATACCAACAAGCCAGCTAAGACTTCATTCACATCTGTGTCGGGCTCTTCATAAGAAACTCCGCCGCAGATTCCAATGAATATCGGCAGCAAGAAGAGTCTATGGGATCCGTGATTAACCTCTGTTTTAGCAGAGGGGATCTCAGTTGTTTTTTTGTTTTTTTTTATGTAGATTGTGAGCCCCACATAGAGCTCACAATGTACATTCCCCTATCAGTATTTTATATATATATATATATATATATATATATATATATATATATATAGTCTATAGTCTTTTTTGGAACATGGGATGGAAATCCATGTAAACACAAAGAGAACATACAAACTCATTGCAGATGGGTTTTTGCCCTTGGTGGGATTTGAGCACCAGAACGCCAGCACTGCAAGGCTGCAGTGCTAACCACTGAGCCACCATGTGGCCCCGGGATCTCACAGCAGATATGAACGACAGAGAGTATGGCACAAGTGTGAACCTAGTCTAAGAAGAGTTGTCAACTGAAAAAATGTTGATGCAGATTTACGGCTGTATTCACACAGAGTAACGCCAGGCGTTTTTTGTGGTTTTTTTGGACATAGCGCCGCGTAAACGCCGGTCAACGCCACTGCAAAATAGCGCGGCGTATACGCGGCGCTATGTGCAAAAAACACACAAAAAACGCCTGGCGTTACTCTGTGTGAATACAGCCTACTATTGTAAATTGAGTCTGGTGTGAAATGTGTTAATATATGTCACGTTTAACTGCATCTTGGCACATTTTGAGCATCTATTGTAGGATAAAATTTCTTCAGAAAAAAAGGGGAATGGGACATATTGGGGACAAATTTCCTGTGTGGCTTAGATGAACATGGGCATGGTTTTAAGGTAGGACAATGGTCTCCCCAGTTCAACCAAAATTCTGGCATAAAAGTAAGCAAACTAATAGGTGGTATATATATGTAGACGGGACAGTGTAAAGAAACACCAGAAGAATCTTTCAGCATCAGCCCCTGTGATGAATTGGCACATTTCTAGACTGCCGGTCTAGTTTACTTTGTCTGTTAGCCATTGGACTTTAGGGCTTATTAACACAATGCTGTCAAATACATAGAGAGACAATACCGCACCTCATAGAGTCCGTGAGATACAACCAGCCTATGTATAATCGCAATCACACAGAGGTGCAGTGCAGAGCCATAACAGCTCCATACAACACAGATTAGTAATATATTCATACATGTGATTTAGAAAAATAACACCTCAGTGCTTTGGTAACTAACTGTAAATTACACAAAAACACAAAGACAGAGAAAAGAAAAATATGAAATGAGATCCAAATCACTACTATACATTTCTAAATATTTAATATATTATATTTAACATTTATGTCAATGATCACCAACTCCCTGTAATAAAGTTTTACATAAAATTAAGCTTGAGGAATTTTTCTATCAGGGCTCGTTCACATCTGCGGCCCGGCACTCCGTACTTAGGTTTCCGTTTCCTGCCTAGAACACAGGCAGGAGATGGAAACCTGCAGGAGACTTTCTCACCCATTCATTTGAATGGGTGAGAAAGCTGTCCGGCCGTGCGCGGCAGTGAGCGTTTTAGGCTCTCCGCCGCGAAACCGGGTTTTATAATCCGGACACAGAGTCGGACATGCACTACTCTGTGTCCGGATAAAAAAATCCGGTTTCGCGGCGGAGAGCCTAAAACGCTCACCGCCGCGCACGGCCGGACCCGGTCTATGGTTTCCGTCTTCTGGCATGCAGAAGACGGAAACCATAGAACGGAGACCCCAAACGCAGGTGTGAACCCAGCGTCAGCAATAATTTTGCTATATTTAGTTATAATTTAGCATGTTTTTTGCCATGGCCTTTCCGCAGTGGCAAAAACACTGTGTTTTCTCAAGGGGCCCCAGCCTAAAGGTAATTTGTGTTACTCACTAAGGGCTCATTCACACTACATATACGGCAGCTTATTCTGAACGTAAAACACGTTCAGAATCAGCTTCGTATAAAGCAGCTCCATTCATTTCTATGGGAGCCGGCAAACAAGCGCTCCCCATAGAAATGAATGGGCTGCTTTTTTCACTACGAGCACTCCCATTGAAGTGAATGGGAAGTGCCCGCGTGTACGGCTAGCTCTGCTCATGCCGAGCCATACACGCCAGCACTTCCCATTCACTTCAATGGGAGTGCTCGTAGTGAAAAACAGCCCATTCATTTCTATGGGGAGCGCTCGTATGCCGGCTCCCTTAGAAATGAATGTAGCTGCTTTATACGCCGCTTATTCTGAACGTGTTTTACGTTCAAAATAAGCTGCCGTATACGTAGTGTGAATGAGCCCTAACAAAATGCGCATGTGTACTAAAATATTTCAGATGTTAAGTGTACGACTATTATAGTCCACTATCCGGAGTCACAGCTGAGTGTGTTGATGTTTATTCTCCAATATTTTGATGGAAATACTGATAAAGAGAATTAATACCGGGCTTCCTAGAAGAAATGCATCTATGGAAAAAATACTTACAGTAAAAATGGAATGAAATGGAGATAAAGATTGAAATGTGGGAATTGTAATAATGGTCTGCTGTAATGTATTGCACATTGTATTGTATCTATCATTTATTCTAAACAATCCTTCACCATGAAGTATCCAAACACTAATGGAAATTCACACTGAAAATGTTGCCCTTTCAAACGGCGCAATACATCATAGTCTACAGAAAATAGTAATATAGACTATTCCATTGACATGTTCGCACAACTTGGTGCAGATTTGTGGTGTGGATTCTGCACCAAACATCTGCAAATCTCTGCCACCTCATGTTCACATCACAGTAACACAGACAAAACTGCAGGAACCCCTACAATATCACATTTATTATAATAGGAATGATTTTCACAATAGCTAAAAAGCAGTATTTCAAATATACATACATATATATATATATGTATTATGCGCGTAATACATTGAAAGCATAGGGAAGAAAAGCCTCCCATTGATTTCAATGGGGAGCGCACGTATGCCGGCTCCCATTCAAGTCAATGGGAGCTGCTTTTTACGCGCTCATTCTGAACGTCTTTTTACGATCAGAATGAGCGCAGCGTTACATCGTGTGAAGGCTCCCTTAGAGAGTTTTAGTTTTTCTGCTTCAATGTCTCTCAAGTGCAAATCATATGCTGTTAAAGGGGTCCCCGGTTTCATCTAAATTTTGACAATCAAATGTTATTGTTCATATAAAAGTTATACAGTTTTCTAATATACGTTTTGTATCAATTTCTCACGGTTTTCTAAATCTCTGTTTACTGTCTCTCTTTGTTTTACTTCCATTGGATAAAAATCAGTCCATGGTCATGTGATGGACACAAAGGAGAACAGATCTGACAGATCAGACATCTGTCTGGTAACAAGTTGTGCACCTGTGTGTCACATGACCATGGACTGATTTTTATCCATTTAGAGTAAGCAGAATGAGCAAGCAGGATAGGTTCACCCATTCTAGGAATTAACAATTAGCTCATGGTCATGTAATGGACACAAAGGATGACAGATGTCCGATTACTGAGCTGTGACTGTAACAAGCTGTGCACCTGTGTGTCCATCACATGACCATGGCCTTATAGGTTTAGAAAACTAATGAATTGATATAAAAATTATATTGTACAAACCTTTATTGGCTAGAACTGGACAACCCCTTTAAGTGTGTTCTATACATGCATAAATAACCCTGACATTAAATTGCAATGAGATGAGGAAGGTGTAGTATAACACTCACAGCTTTGCCCTGTCTTCTGTTCTATAGGTGCAGGTGGGGACTACTCCTCAGGACCAAAGAATTGTGGGATATGTCTCCTGCACTCACCTGCATGCCCTGGCAGGTAAGTCAGCTTGTGTGATTACAAAAAATTGATTAATCCAATCAAACCATATCAAACCATAAAGTTTAGGAACGATAGATAGATAGATAGATAGATAGATAGATAGATAGATAGATAGATAGATAGATAAAGAAATCTAGAGCAGCACTAAATACAAAAAAAAAAAACCTGTCACAGCTATTGGGTGCAAATCCTCAGGGATCTGACATCTGGTCCCAAAATAGTAAAGTGGAAAGAATTGATAGCACTCCAGGTATGTGCACAAACTATAGCAGTTTTATTCCATACTGCTGTGATGTTTCAGTCCTAATGGTAGAGGATTTGGCTTGATAAAGGTCCTCTACCATTGGGACTGAAACATCGCAGCAGTATGGAATAAAACCACTATAATTTTTGCATATACCTGGAGTGTTATCCATTTTTTTTTCCATTTTAGATTGTGTGAAAGGTGAAAGGCAAAGTGCTGGAGTCCCGCTATATCAGCCCCAGATTCCTGAATTATGTGTGGTCCAGTGCGGGTCTGGAGTAGGCTTTAGTCCCAGTTGTAGGTCCTGAGGCTTGTTACTGGGCCATAAAAAGCTGCAGAGCCTGCACTTCAGGGCAGATCCTGAGAGGAGTTGAAGAGCTTGGGTCTGTGATATGGTACAGTGTTATGGGGTTTTTTGGTTGATTCGTGTAGGTGGTAGTAAGCCACGCGTTTCTGTTTGGTTTGCGCTAAGACGAGCAGGATTTTGGTATGACATTATTTTGCTGCAAGATTTGTGTCCCTGTCTCTGACTCATTGGGTCCACACCACTGCTTCTCCCGAGCTACCTTTCCCAAGATAGATAGATAGATAGATAGATAGATAGATAGATAGATAGATAGGAAAAGAAAAAGTAGCATCATTTGAATAAACAGTAAGGGTGTGAGCTTATGAATCACATCTCTGTGTCCACTTTAAAGGGGTTGTCCAAGACTCTAAATTAATGACTTAGCCAGTGGCGTAACTACTGGGGTAGCGGCTGCCACAGGGCCCGGGACATTAGGGGCCCCGCGACAGCCGCTATCGCTGCGTTGTTTTTTTTTGTTTTCTTAATAGGTCGTTACCGGCTGGAGTTACTCCAGCCAGTAACGGGCCCTATTTACTTACCGATCCTGGCAGGGGCTGGGATCATTAAGTGACGCCACTGGCCCCACAAGCACTATTATTATACTCGGGGGTCTTTTCAGACACCCCCCCCCCCCCCCCGAGTATAATGATCAGGGGCCCCGTAAAGGTAAAGGAACATAATAAACGTGTTACTTAAATTTCCACACTCCTGGCAGGTTTCGGGCCTAGTTGTGTGACGTTCCTGACGTCACATGACCCAGGCCTGCGATCTGGGTGATGTGACGTCCCGGACGTCATTGAAGATGGCCGAGACCACTGAGGACTGCAGCGGATAGGTAAGTAACAGTGTTTTTTATGTTGGTATTCCCCCATGGGTCTCTGATTATTATACTCTGGGGTCTTAAAAGACCCCAGAGTATAATAATTGTACATGGATGTTCATAGTGGGGCATAGTGCTGTGTGCAGGGTCCACTATGGGGGATAATACTGTGTGCAGGAGCCACTATTGGGTATAATAGTATGTGCAGGGGCCACTACTGGGCATAATAGTATGTGCAGGGGCCACTATGGGGCATAATAGAGCACGCAGGAATGCAGGGGGGTCAGTCGGGGTCTTTGGTGTCAGTCATGGGTGGCCCCCATGTCAAAAGTTTGCCATGGGGCCCCTCCATTCCTAGTTACACCACTGGACTTAGCCTTAAGATATTCAAAAAGAACAAAAGCCAAAAATGTTCCAGAGGCCAGAAACAGGATAAGCGCTCCTCCTCATAGATGGTCCTAATCTCGGTAGCAATAGCAAAAAAATCTCTACTCTTTACTATTAATACATCAGAAATAACGCATTTTGGGGCTGGAACCACTTCCTCAGATATTACTTACTGGTTTGCATGTAGTTTGTACTCCCAATGTATTTGTGGGTATCCTCCACATATTCCGGTTTCCTCCCACACTCTAGAAGCATACTGATAGGGAATATAGATTGTTGTATATGGGACACTGACTTATAATGTGTCTGTATAGGGCAGCAGAATATGATGGCGCTATATCAGTAAGCAAAATCAATAAATAATAAAATCAATAAATAATTCTGTGGCAATATCTAGTGACAGCAGCTCCATCCAGGTCTACTGTTCACAGAATTTCTATGGACCATGGCAGAAGAGAAGATAGAGCACAGTATGCTTCACATTTTGTGTATTTTATTTGTATCTAGAATTGTTACTAGCTCAACACTTCAGGTTTAATGGGTCAATTATTAGTGGTGACTTTTTCCCTATGGCCATCACCCACACCTCTATTAACTGTACTGGATAAATGGAAATCTATGTTGAGCCAGGCCGCAGTGTTTGGATTGTGTTGAGACAATACAGACATGTATTTACCTTACTGGTCCAGACTCGTGACATTGTTTGAGTTCCAAATTTGAAATATGGTGAGTGAATGTTGTAAGTAATATCCATGTATCAAAAGCACTGATGTTAACCAAAGCGTGATGCCCAGTTTAGAGCTGTGTGTGGTCTAGATGAGGCACATGTTATCAGCAAGTAGCATGGGATCTTATGTTAGACAATGAAGTCATCAGTATTGTAGTGGAGTGGCTGTTGTATGTCAAACAGTGAATAGACAAAGCTGCAGATAGGCTTTCCTTCACCCTTGGCAATTTTTCTAAACATAGAAAAGTGGCTTATTGGTGCCCTCTCTGACAACCAGCATCTAGGACACTTGCCTGGAGTAAATTCCCACTCCCCACCCCAGCTACACCCTTGGATCTGCCATGCAGTATTCTAACATTAATGAACATTCACATATAGTCTGCCAGAGATTGAATGCTTAAACAAGAAGATTTTGTGACAGCATCAATGCTTCCTTTTGGTAATGTTCAGTCTGTTTAGAGATTTGTAATGTTCTGCTGGGTTATATATTTAACTCCTTAATGATGCAGATTAGTTTGATACTTAAAGGCACTTTGGGAAACTCAGCGTATAACCTATTGATTAAATTGTATTAACTCTTTCCATTTTTTTCCACCATAGCTTTTTCTTATGTTATAAATTTTGCACTATCTACTGCTCTTGTACAATTGACTTATTTGTGCATTTATTTAGTGCTGCCATATTCTCAGAGCCATAACTTTTATTTCCCAGCTGTAAAGGCTTGTTTTTGCAGGGTGAGCTGTAGTTTCTATTGGTGTAATTGTGTGTTGTGTGCAATTTTTTTTTTTTTATTTATTTATTTGGAGGCGATGTGAAAAAATAGCAGTTGGGTCATTGTATTTTATTTCTATCTTTTATATCTTACAAGTTAAATATGACATTTTTTTTCTGCAAGAAAATAGTTTACAGTATTTTGCAATGTTTTTCCTTAGCGCAAGCATGGATCCTGAACACTTTGGGGGGGGGGGCTTGATCACTAGTATAACAAGCTGCAATTCTTCTGTATACAGTACATTACACTTTTTAATAGTGACAGCTACTATTGCTGGTGGCATCTAAAAGATTAAATAACTGCGATCATTGTTTTCACTGGTCATGATCATTGAAGCAGAGTTTCTCCTGTATTATACAGCTAAGGCTAAACCCGGCAGGCCCAATCTGCTTAAAAAGCCAGGTCTGCCGGGTTTCCTCTCCAAAAAATGCGGAGAGAAAAGACCAATTATTCTATACCCTACTCACATATAACCCTAACACGTAAACCTTCAGTAGACATTGAAAACACAGTTGACAATACCAGCAATAGCAGCCATTTGTTTTCTTTACTTTTGGAAACCATAGGTACAAGTAACAGATAATTAAGAAATTTCTGTAGGACAATGATAAAAGAGGCTATGTTCACACCAGGGGACCTGAACAGAAAAAACTGACAAACTAGCGCAGCATTCTGTGCTGTTTCGTCTGTAAAAATAACAGACACCATTACAAAAAGCGGACAGATGCCATTATATTCACTGAGGTCCATCGGTAACAATGTGTGTCCCCATCAGAACTTCCCATTACAGAAGAATGGAATCCAGATGGAATCCTTACAAACGGCACTGTCTATAAGGGAAAAAAAATACACTTGCAGATAACAAGGGAAATGATAACCTCAGCAGCTAGCTAGGCCTAGAACATTAACATAGCAGGATGCAATAGCAGACAGTATAGAAGGTTTTAGTATGTTTCCTGAAAGTTCTGAAAATACGTGAGCATGCCACACATAGGACCTGCGTTTATAGACAAATATGGCATATTATGTGGATATGTCATAAATGCCTCAGATGGGAGTACCCAGTTTAAAGGATTTATAACGTTTTATCAGAATAAAGCTAGATGTAAATTTATCATAAAGAACATAAAGAGGTGCTCCCAATTTCTCCAATACACTAAGAATACCTGTAAAGCGGGGAGTCTCCTGTCTATGACCTTACTTACTACTTACGTACCTACACTGCTGCATCCAGGCAGAATAAGGTAGTTGGATTCCGATTGGTAGAATCTCCACCTCCAGGCAAATGTCTGGTTGCAAAATAACTTTCTCAAACTACAATATCACAATGAGAAATTTGAACCAAAAAAAAAAAAGTTGTGCAGCTCTGTGTTAGAGGCACCAATTGCTCGTGATGGTGCTAACCTGGTGGCCTCAGTAAACAATGGCTGACATACTGGTCATCTAGCCGGCCTTGAGAGAGCAGCTCCCCAGCCACAACGCCCCCCTGCCCCCTTCCTCACAGACTGCCTACCAGAGATTTTCATTGGTGAAACAATGGAGGCACACAGGTCAGAGACATATCTGGTTGTTGTAAAAACAGCATTACTGAAACACTTGTAGACAGAAGTGGTGAGCAGTTCACTGGGCACTTGGCAGCAGACATATTGCTTCCACTGGTGCAAGGGAATGTCTGCCTCCTAAAACCTGTGCTACTGCTTGTTGGGCTTGGCTGATGCTCTGGATTTGTGAACTAGCTACTGAATTAGGGGTTGCCAAAGTGTCTCACCTCCTCAAAGCACTACTCCCCTGATTGCTGACAAGCTCCTCCACCTCCCCATCTAAGTGTGGAAACTAGCCATTAAATAACATGCCCTTTCCCACCATGGGTATTCCAGGCAACTCCTGATGTCAGTGGTGGTGGTGGTGGTGGGGGGGGCACCATGGGAGGGCAACTTCAGGTGCAACTGTATTCCACCTAGCAAGAGCCATTGCATGGTGCAGCATCCAGAATCTTTCCAAAGCAAGGACCGTATGATAACCTTCACCACCCCAAGTGACTCATGCTATTGAACATAATGCACAGTACACAAGTCATAAATTAATACAGTACAAGATATAATACAACCCGAGTAACAACGGCTTAAGCAAGCCAAGCCATGTCACACCGTGTTGATATTGCACTTTGGTCAGACTGCACGTGAATCACAAGTAGAGTCAACAGAGAACAGCTACTTGGTTAAAACACGTATCCACACCGCCTTACACACGCACCTATGGCAAACTGGCTTTGGGGAAATCTACTATATGTAGAGCACTGTTCTCTGGCTAAAGCTTTGCGTTACGGTGGTCAGTGAGTGACTGACATGTTGAATTGTTACTTACTCTGATTAATACTATTGTCTTAGTCTCCTTAGTATTTTGGTAAATTGAATATACTATACAAATCACAAAGCATGCAAAACATTGGCACAAGAAATAACATCTGTTCTCTCTTCTCAGGGGACGCAATGATCCGATGTGAGCAGCTCGACCTGCTCCTGGAGTGGATGTCAGAATTCCGTAAATCTACCTCCTCCTCTAGTGCAGCAAATCCAGAGGAGCTGGTGGCCTTTGATGTAATCTGTGGGGACCTCAACTTTGATAACTGCTCATCAGGTAAGCGTCCTAAAGTACAATGGTATGGAGCATAGAAAAGCACTGATCCTGGTCTATCAATGTGCCGAAAATTAAAACTTGCATCAGAGAGTCTTAGAACCTGTCACATGTGACAAACGCCATATTCACACAGCCAAGATTTTTCACTGAGGCAAAACAATTGCAAAGGACTAAAACAGCCCTATTAACTGGACTAAATGTTTGTGTGTAACCTATTGTGTCTGTCTAATGTCTGTTTCCAAGACTAGTTTATACTATGATTTAACAAAATGGAATTCCATAAAAGCGAATGGTATTTATAGTATTCTTATGTCTGGGTGCCTTGAAAAGGATGATAGTAGTATAGTAGTTCATAATGTATTCTTAATGTAATGGATGAGACTATTTAGTAGTTAATATGGGAAGAATATGCAAATCCGCCTTCCATGATGTAATTAGGAAGACAGTTGCTGCCTCATTGTTGCAAACCAATAGAGGGCGCTCACTGGAATGTGCAAGCCTGTCTTAAGACAGGATTCCAGTGAAATAACCCAATAATGGCTGCTCCCTTTAGCCTCATGCCCGACCTTCCAAGAGGCCTTTGTTTAGCAATGACGCTGGGATTATTACCAGGTTATAGTCTCTCAATCGAGGACAGCTGTTTCGATCTGGTTGGATCTCATCAGCCCGATGTAGAGAGGACTATAACCTGGTAGAGGTGAGAGGCTTAGACAGGGTTCGGGGGATATTGTCACTCCTTAGGGAGAGACCACCATATAGGTGTGTGGAGACTTGTTAAGCCTTTAGCACTCCACTTTGCAAGGAACTATGGGAAGAATATGCAAATCCGCCTTCCATGATGTAATTAGGAAGACAGTTGCTGCCTCATTGTTGCAAACCAATAGAGGGCGCTCACTGGAATGTGCAAGCCTGTCTTAAGACAGGATTCCAGTGAAATAACCCAATAATGGCTGCTCCCTTTAGCCTCATGTCCGACCTTCCAAGAGGCCTTTGTTTAGCAATGACGCTGGGATTATTACCAGGTTATAGTTTAGTATATTTAGTAGTTAGTATAGATTTCTGAATTTCTGACATTTGTCATTCATGGACAGAGGAATGGGCAGAGTACCAGTCTTCCATCAAAACCCACAATCATGGAGACATTGGTTGTTCTTACATACTGTTACAGAATCAAACACCCCTTCTTAATGATCGTGTATGGGTCTCTAGAAGACAGTTATTAGTTGTGGTTATACACAGTCTATGCAGTACCAGACTGGGTTGCCTAGGGCCCACCACTAAATTTAATTTCGTGGGTCCACTGTAAAGTTGCATGCAAATATTACCTGACACTTTTTATTATTATTTTTTTTATTTTTGTGGCTAACTTATAGCACCATCATATTCCACAAATTTCTAAAACTGCTTCAACACATTTTTTTTTTTTTAATCTATGAGCTTGCTTCCTAGTCATTGCCTTGGACTGTTTCAGTCCAAGAGTGGTCTGCTGGCTGGTTCTTGTCTTGAGCTACGTCCCTGGGAATACAAGCTCACATAGCAGCAGCCTCAGAAAGCAGAAAGATGAACACAATATGACTGATGTTTGGAGCACCCATAGCGATATCAGCGAGGTTAGGCACGGGTAGGGAGGATCCTAGTCGCCCTGCACATTGATGTCTTCTCAGCCACCCGCTGCAACTACATAATAATAAACTGTATAGTTTGGTATATAGTCTACCCCTACCCGGTTTATTATATGCATAGACTGCTTTAGATGTTGTACTCTGCCAATCTGTACTTAGCTTAGTGAGTGTACTATACCATGCACCACTAATACATGGTGTGGCCGCTCGCCCCTGGGTGTGGGGGACCCATGTTGGCTGCTTCTTTGTTACTTAGTCTAAATCTGAGTACATAGGTCCCAATAACATTCCAATCGCTGCTATCATTGGCTGCTACTATTCTAATAATAATAAATTGCATGCATACAGCACCATGAGTTTATCATGCTTTGCATTGTCATTACTAATGAAATAGCATTATACCTTAACCAAGTACATTGCAATGGGGTTGTTGTAGGAAGAGAAGTGGGGGAAGGCAATTGGAAGACATGTAATTCTATTTTTGCTTTATAGAAAAAAATAGAACCAGTTACCAGTCATGTCGTCTGCCATACCTTGGACTAAGCAAACTGGTTCACTGGTACTGCTAATCCAACTGCTTAAAGGGGTTTTGCAGTTATGGACATGTATTCCCTATCCACAGGATAAGGGATAAGTGTCCAATCTCTGGAGAACCAATCATGGGTTCCCCAGTGATCAGGAGGACAGGGGAACAAAAGTCTCCTTAAAGCCTCCTTGTAAATGTAATGCCAGTGTGCTTGCTCCATTCTAAATTGCTGCAGGCGCTGCCAGAGATTACAGTCCCATATAAGTGTTAGGAGCACTGATAAGGCAAGCACACTCCATTTACAAGGAGGCTTTGGGGGGACTTTTGGTGGAATGGATTCTGACACTTATCGCTCTTGTCCTGTGGATATGGGATAGGTGTTCATAATGGCATAACCTCTTTAAGGCCATGGGACATTTTATAGTATAGATAAAGTGGATGGGATTCTAGTGAATCCCATGCCCACTTTGCGGTAAAAACCGCAGTGCGGATACGCCAGGGTTTCCAAAACCAGCGCAGTTTTGGAAATTGCAGCATGTCAATCATAATTAAAAAAAATGCCAGCAGTTTCCCCATAGGTATAATTGTAACAATGTCCATGGAGGAAAACTCAGCAAAGTTTCTGTTTAAAGCACTGCGGGAAGAACCGCGATGCATTCCTGCTGTGGTTTTTCCCACAGCGCTTTTTTGCTGCAGGACATCCCGTGGGGCCTTAGTCTAACATAGAAACATCAAAGATTGAAAATGACCACTTGGCCCATCGAGCCTGCCTTTTTATCTTAGATATGTGTTAATCCCAGGCATGCTTAAAGGGGTTGTTCATGATGGTTTTTTTTTTTTTTTGGTTTTCTTTTTATAATATATTAAACCAGGGAAATAATTTAAAAAAAAAAAAACTCACTCACTTGTCCCTGGTGCTCCATTGCCTACCAGCACAGACTGGTCCTGCTGCTCTGGTGTTTTCTTCTGGTGGAAGTCCTTGCCACATGTGACCACAGGACGTCACTACCTAACAGTGGAGCAGCATGACCGGACCGCACTGGGAGACACTGGAACCGGGAACAGGCAAGTATGTTTTTTTGTTTTGTTTTTCACTTTCCCTAGCCGAATATGAAAAAACATTTTTCATCCTAAACTCTTTAAATTTACTTACTATTGATTTCCTGCTACATCTGATGGGAGTTTGTCCCAAACCTCAACCTTCTCATTTACAATGAAAATTTAAACATTTTTGCAAGTATAAGTAACTACATTTACAGAGTGGCGACAGCCTATTGTAGTGATCGTTTGCCAATAGATACAGCCATGAATACAAGAACTTTCTATGACTTGGCACTTGTCAGAAAACCAGCCTAATAACCTGTCCACAACAGGGAAATCTTGGCTGGGATACTGACAAGTGCCAGCCCACAGAAAGTTCCATCATTCCTGGTCATATCCAGTAGCAACCGATGAAGACAACAGCAGTCACTACTAAGATAGCGAAAGAAAATATGTAATACTCTGTAAAATGTTTAATTATTCATATTTGCAAACATGTTCAAGTTTTAATTGTCTACAGATTTAAATGTGGCTTTATTTATGAAGTACTTGTATTTTCAAGTAATGGTTATTTTGGGGGGGGGCGGATAAAAATGTGCCTAATCTAATTGCTTACATGTTACTTATGCTATTTAGTCTATTTAGTTACACTGCCCAGTAAGGTTATGTTCATGTCTGCGCCTGTATTCTGTTCGGGGTTCCCATCCCAAACCTACTTGTAGGGATTCTATCATTAAAATGCAATGTTATCTCCCTAACACGTAGGAATAGCCTTAAGAAAAGCTATTTTTCTCCTATCTTTAGATGTCTTCTCCACGCCGCCGTTCGGTAGAAATCCTGGTTTTCTTCTGTATGCAAATGAGTTCTCTCGCAGCACTGGGGGCGGTCCCCACCACTCAAACAGCACTGGGGGTGTCCCTAATTCTGCGAGAGAAATCTCCAGCGCCGCCTTTATCTTCGCCTGGAATGGCCTCTCCCTGTGTCTCCTTTCGGCGCTGGCTTCAAACTTCTAGGCGTGCGCAGTCGGCTCTGCCCGAGGCCCGCAGCCATTTTCTTGTGGGCACTTACCCCATCTTGCTTTGTAAGCAGCCACAAGAAAATGGCTGCTTACACCAGTTTACTGTGTTAGCGGCCACAGGAAAATTGCCGCGGGTATGCGCAGTCGGCTCAGCCATAGGGCCTCGGGCATTCCCAATGGCTGAGCCAACTGCACATGCCTAGAAGTTTGAAGCCAGTGCAGGGAGAGGCCGTTCCAGAAGAAGACAGAGGCAGCGCTGGAGATTTCTCTCGCAGCATTGGGGACACCCCCAGTGCTGTTTGAGCGCTGGGGACTGACCCCAGTGCTGCGAGAGAACTAATTTACATACAAAAAAACGGGATTTCTACCGAACGGCAGTGCGGAGAAGACATATAAAGGTAGGAGAAGAATAGCCTTTGTTAAAGCTATTCCTACATGTCAGGGAGAAAAAATTCCTTTTAATTGATTGAATCCCTTTAAAAAATGCGGAAAAAATAGTCTATAGCAGTGATGGTGAACTGAGTGTCCAAACTGCAACCCAAAACTCAGTAAGTTATCACAAATGCCAACACAGCAATTTAACTTTAATACTGTACGGATCAACAATTGTGGACAATTGTGGTCATGTGATTGGGATGTTACAGAGGGTTCAATGATACAAAACAACTGTTGGGGGAGAATGCCCCAGGGTAAATGCCATCGGTATCCTAACCTGAGAAAGTTGAGTATGAGCGTTCGGAGAACACAGAATACTGACCACACACATTCTGTATATCAAAAGTGTTCTGCTTTAATGGGGGGAAAAGGTAGTTTAAGTACAATTCAGACAAAGAGCTGGCTTGGCTATTCTAATTAGTATAACATGATTGGTTATAGAGTTATAAGATAAGGCTGGCACATGACTATTGGCTGAGGCCTAATGTAATTTACATCTCTTATTACTTTCCAAGCTGGGGTGGACTTTTTCATGAAACCAAGAAAGATACAAAACACTTATGTGTGAGCTAACATCCTAGATGTATATATCATGGAAAAAGAGAGAAGATGACCTGCTGGTGCCAGACTACTCCACACTTGGAGATAACTGAACAAATGGCCTACTGAAAGTCTGCCTGCATCGCTTCACACTCTCAGTGACCTCATCTCATAGTATATGTGTTAGGATACAAAATGGATGACATATTAATAATAGAGTTTATAGAACAAAATGGTGGATAAGAGATACATGACTATACTTGCCCCTCACACAACTTTGTACTGAAAGGTAAAAGTATGCATGTGGCATAATTTTCACCAATTAATGTTCCCTATTTACGTCACACAGGATCTGTTTTATAGTGACCATGCTATGTTATTATAGCCTGTAATAATATCACGTCTGCTATAAAACAGATACTGTGTGATATAAATAATGAGGGGCTCTCACACAGTACAATATGCTCCACAGTGGCCCCCACACAGTACAATCCGCTGCAAAATGACCCCACACAGTACAATCTTTTCCACAGATGGGTGCCCACAGAGAGGGCTCTGAGTGCCATAGGTTTGCCAACATGGGTCTATAGGTCCGCAGGTCTCTCTAGGTAACCACATATGCCTAGATAGATGAATCACATCTACGTATATCTTTAAAGATATACCTTAGGGCAGTGATGGCGAACCTTTTAGAGGCCGAGTGCCCAAACTGCAACCCAAATCCCACTAATTTATCACAAAGTGCCAACACGGTAATTTAACCTTAATAATGTGCAGATCCACAATTGCACACAATTACAGACCTGACAAATATGGTCATGCAAATGGGGCTTTATAGAGCTTTCTGCTCCACTGTGACTCCCACACAATACAATCAGCTCCACAGTGGCCTACACACAGTATAATCTTCTGCACAGTGGTCCCCACACAGTATAATCTTCTGCACAGTGGTCCCCATACAGTATAATCTTCTGCACTGTGGTCCCCACACAGTCCAATCTGCTTCACAGTGGCCCACACACAGTCCAATCAGCTCCACAGTGGCCCCCACACAGTATAATCTGCTGCACAGTGGTCCCCACACAGTATAATCTGCTGCACAGTGGCCCACACACAGTACAATCAGCTCCACAGTGGTCCCCACACAGTCCAATCTGCTTCACAGTGGCCCACACACAGTACAATCAGCTCCACAGTGGCCCCCACACAGTACTATTTGCTCCACAGTGGCCCCCACACAGTAAAATCTGTGTCCACGGATGGTGCCCAAAGAAAGAGCTCTGAGTGAGGTTCGCCATCATGGCCTTAGGGGGTATAGACACAGGGGGGCACTCATCGCAAGCAGAGAAACAGGTAAACTGTACACATTAACCTGCTTAGTATTTTCTTTGTAGCTGTGATATATATGGATAGGTATGTTGGGGGGGGGGGTGACTACAGAGGGCTGTTTGCAATGGTCATCTCAGAAATGTGTCACATTTCAGGTCTGTCTAGACCAGCTTGGAAAAAGGAAATGCATTTTGAATAGACAGAGCGCTGAGTCTAACCAACATACTATGTGTTCTTCTGCAGAAGATAAGCTGGAGCAGCAGCATACCCTGTTTACACATTATAAGGATCCGTGCAGACTGGGCCCTGGAGAAGAAAAGCCCTGGGCAATAGGTGAGAGCTGTGTAATGGCTGAAAGACGTGCTAACTATTTGACACTAGTGCCACCTGCAGGATGTACTGAGTACTGCACATAACAATAAAGTACAAAAAGAACAATAATAGAACTATGTTATGAGTGGGAGTTTGGTTATTAAATAAACAACAATGAATAGAATGCCTGACTATTTAGGACTGGATTTAATCATCCTGATCATACAAAGAAATTATGGAACATCAAATGCACTTTACTATTTAATACTGCAAAATATATATATCAATATTAATAAATGCTGTTTCACAGACACTTTAGTCATGCGGACAGATAGGTAGGGGCAGGTCACGCCAGTATTGGAACAAGTCATGAAGAGAAGCCAGCATTTTTACCCATCTCTCTGCCTGAAGCTGTCTCCTCTTATAACTTGGCAAAATTTACTATGAGCCCCCTTCTGCCATTCAGTTATGCAGTGATACAGTCACAGATCCAATAGTAAGAATAAATATTGTATCTCACTCCAGCCGGACCATCTTCCCCTTCACAAGTGTAATACTAAAAAATGTGTGAAGAAGAAAGAAAACAAGGCTCTCCTAAGACGACTGTGATTCAAGGCAGCCATGAGAAAGTCTATTTAAGGATCCTCGGAAACAGACAAAAATAGAACATGTCCTATTTTTTGACAACCTGTTAAAACAGGCTGTTAAATGAAAGGGCATGTCAATAACACCATTGGAATCAATAGACTGTAATGCTGTTCATCATGCTTGTGTGAATCGAGCCTTAATGTAAAAATCCAAGGGGACTGTTTCACAAACAGGAGTTATAGCTTTGCTGCATTGATACATAGTTCACGAATTCATGGTCAAATCCATTGGTAAACAATCAAGGCAAAACACCATTAAGTTGGTTAGAGAAAATCTTTAAAATTCTGCAATTATTTCTAACGAATCCTTAAAGGGATTCTATCATTAGAATCCTTTTTTGAGGTAATACCACATCGGAATAGCCATAAGAAAGGCTATTCGTCCCCTTCCTTTATAATTCTGCCCTGTGCCGCCGTTCCGTTGTTGTTCCGGTTTTTCCCAGTATGCAAATGAGTCTCCAGACAGCACAGGGGGCATTTCCCCTGTGTTGCCTTAAGACTCTCTAGCGATGCCTCCATCTACTTCAGCCACACCTCTCCACCGTGTCCTCCGACTGCGCATGTGTATTCGGCTATTTTACCGAGGCTGCTTACACGAGTGTGAACGGTCACAGTAAAATGGCTGAACCGACATGAGCAGTTGGCTCTGCCCAAAGCCCAATGGCAGAGCCGACTGAACATGCGCGGGATTTCCATCCTGAATGCAGGCTCGGACCGACGATGATGACACGGAGGACACAGCAGAGAGGTGCGGCTGAAGAAGATGGAGGTATTGCTGGAGAGTCTTCCGGCAGCCCAGGGAACGCCCCCTGTGCTGTCTGGAGACTCATTTACATACCGGGAAAAAAACGGAATATCAATGGAACGGCGGTGCAGAGCAGAATTATGAAAATAGAGGACGAATAGCCTTTCCTAAGGCTATTCCGACATGGTATTACGTCAAAAGGGATTCTAATGATAGAATCCCTTTAATTATTTAGATTGGCAAAAAAGCTTCACTTTTAATTGTCTAGAAATGTAAATATATTTAAAGTTCCTGGGAACCCCTTTATTGCCTTATATTTGTATAGGTAATGTATGTAACAAGGGAACCTGGACCTTTAGGAAGGTAATACATGGGATTTTTGACAGCCATGGTCATGTTCCTGAGGTGATTTTGGCAGGAAAAAGCTTTCCTGTTCGTAGTTGAGTAGATGTCGGTGTCCCAGCGATGGCCTGTGATTGACATTATTAGGACCAATGTCATACCGGTCTACATGAAGAGTTGTAGGAGCGTTTTGACCACACAGATATTTCAAAGAATTTATTAACATTGGAACTGAAAATGAAAAATTACTTTGTTTCCAATAAAATGTTTTTTCACTTTCATTTTCACAAAGTTAAAGGAGAAAAAGCTCCCCGCAGTGTGTTGCACAATTTGTCTTGAACACGGCAATACTACAGTTTTTGGTCATAAATGGTGGTATGGGTACATGGCAGGTATTGGAATGGATGGAGAGCTAATTTCCGTTTGCCATGCTATGCCATGCCATGTCTTTAATTTGTAGAGCTCCTTAAGTAGCAGTACAATGGAACCTACCAGAAAGTGACCCCATTTTGGAAATCACACCCCTTAAAGGGGTTGGCCACTTTCAGACCAATATTGACAAACAAATGTACAATAAAAAGATATACAATTTTTCAATATACTTTCTGTATCAATTCCTCACAGTTTTCCACTCAGACTTTTATCCTCTATAAGTAACAGAATGAATGACAGCAAGCCGAAATCTAGAAAACCGTGAAGAATTGATACAGTAAGAATATTGGAAAATTGTATATCTTTTTATTGTACATTTGTTTGTCAATATTGGTCTGAAAGTGGCCAACCCCTTTAAGGAATTTATTAAGGAGTACAGTGAGCATTTTTTTTCATATAGATTGTGAGCCCTATATAGGGATCACAATGTACTTTTTTTTTTTTTTTTCCTATCAGTATGTCTTTGTAGAATTGGAGGAAATCCATGCAAACACGGGGAGAACATACAAACATACAAACTCCTTGCAGATGTTGTTCCTGGCAGGATTCGAAACCAGGATTCAAGCGCTGCAAGGCTGCAGTGCTAACCACTGAGCCACCGTGTTGCCCCCGTACGGTGAGCATTTTGACCCTGTATGTGTTTCATAGTGATTATTCACATTTGGATGCGAAAATGAAAAATTACTTTTTTTTCAATGAAACATTTTGTTGGCCCCAATTTTTCATTTTCACAATGTACCATTGGTGGTTGTAAACTGCTATATGGATACATGGCGGGGCTCGAAATGGTAAGAACGCTTTGTGACTTTTAATGGTCAGATTTTGCTGCAATATTTTTTGGGTGCCATGTCGCATTTGTAGAGCTCTTAAAGTATCAGTGCAGTGCAAACCCCCAAAAAGTGACCTAATATTGGAAACTACACCTCTCACATAATTTATCAAGAGGTATATTTTCTTGGATGATAAGAGAAGAACAGCGCCTTAGTTGTTTCTGCATATAAACTCTGAGATAAGAACCTGGACAGATAAGAACAGCGTGGTGTTGGCCAAACTACATCGACTTGTTTCTCAATTATTATATCCTAGAAGTTATCCTAGAACTGTTAATTTTATCAACTGACTCTAGGTTCACATTAGCGTCACGCTTTCTGTTCTTCGGGTCTGCTTGGGACCTGAAAAATGGAAAGCTGACCCACTTAAGCCTGAGGTCTAACGTTGTGGAAATAAAGCTGTTTTTGTTGCAGATTTTGCTGCAGATTTTTGAGCCAAAGTCAAGAAAGGCTACTAAAGGAATGGGAAATATATAGGAAGTTTTTTACTTCTCCCTTCTGCTCAATCCACTCCTGGCTTTGGCTCAAAAAACAGTAGCAAATTGTGCAACAAAAAAAGCAGCTTTTCCACAACATGGGCCATTTAAGCATTGTGTCAAATATTGATGTTCATGATAGGTATGAGTATTAATGGTTAATGGTACGTCATATAATCCCATGCCCTTAGAGAAACAGTGCTACTGCCTAGTTGGTTAATGATAGACCCTATTTTGCGTAAACACTTGAGGCTTACCGTATATACTCTAGTATAAGCCGACCCGAATATAAGCCGAGGCCCCTAATTTTACCACAAAAAACTGGGAAAACTTATTGACTCGAGTATAAGCCTAGGGGGGAAATGCAGCAGCTACTGGAAAATTTCAAAAATTTGCTCCTATTAACCCCTTCTCGACGGAACAGGAGCACTGCAGATACCCTATATTCAGTAGACCGGGCACACTCAGACACAGGCATACCTAATGTGTAGATGCTTCACTGTCATTTTCTACTTTTGTATGTATTCTATGGAAAGGAGGGATTTAGAACTTTTATTTAAAAAAAAAAAAAAAAAAAAATTCCACTATTTTATGGGAGATTCTATACATTGATATTGTGGCTGGTTATAGAGACACACACACACACACACCCCTTCTAAAAAAAAAAAAATTTTTTTTTTTTTATTTTTTTTTGCTGACTCGAGTATAAGCCGAGGGGGCCTTTTTCAGCCCAAAAACTGGGCTGAAAAATTCGGCTTATACTCGAGTATATACAGTATATCTTTAAAGCAATGTAACAAATTTGAATAACTAAAACACCAAAATGCTTTCACACAGAGTAACGCGGCGCTGATTCTGGCATGATAACTCATGTAAGAATCAGCGCTGCAAAACAGAATCCCATTGACTTCAATGGGTTCCGTTTAACGAGTGTAACACATTGAAGTCAATGGGATTCCGTTTTGCAGCGCTGATTTTTATGCAAGTTATCGTGCCAGAATCAGCGCCGCGTTACTCCGTGTGATACCCTAAAAGGTTAGGGTATCCAATGAGGCCATTGGGTGACACGTGACAGGATCTCATTAAAATGGAGACTGTTCATGGTTACATTATAAGAAGGTAGAAGGGAAAAATAGCATACATAGTAACCTGGGGCCAAGTAATAAAATTGGAGGTGGAATGGGGGAGACAGAACAAATAACTGGGACAACAGAAATATTCTCCTACCAAATTAAAAGAAATTTAAAACTGAAAGTGTGGGCCACTTAGAAACAATGGATGTAATGGTGGAGAAGGGTGAGGGAAAGGCCAGTCTATTATAATCCTTCTTCCCTATATAATCCTTCTTAAATTATTTCTAGTAGGTGGAAGAAGGAAAGCTGTGCTTCTAGCACCATCTTTTGGAAAGTAGCAACCCTACAAGTACACTGATGTAACATAACTTGGGATATAAATTAAACTAGAAAATTTCTTGAGCAAGAAAAAGAACCCCAGTTTTTGTTTTTTTCTGTCAAGAAACAAAATTTGAATTCCTGTTTTTCCCAAATTCCTTTTTTCCCCAGCCACTAGTATGTTATGCCTATCTCTTCAGTGTGATTATGGAATGAAGATGAGATGTGATAACCGCCAGAGGTCTTATGGGGGACTTTACAAGGCTATTGCCAGTGTCCATATGCATGTCTCTTGTTACAGTTGCTGCTGACTGCGAGATTTTACTTGGGCACTGCAACATGGTGTCAGCTACATGTGACAGATAATACCTGCTGCTGATGGTGCTTAGTTCCTGAATTATCATCAGTCTGTAGTAGATATAGAAAGGTATTTCAATACATGCCCTGACATATGATCTACAATTTATTAATATGCTTCAATTACCAACGAGGCCCTGATCTTTGCATCTAAGATTGTGCTCGACAAAGTAGAGCATTTCCTTTGTCGAAACCTCATCAGCGCTCCTTTGAAGCATATTAGCAAGTAGAGATGAGCAAATAGTATTCTATTGAATACCTCCATTTACATAGTTATTGGTGTACTCAGTCAAATACCACGTGGAAACGTGGGAAATATTCGATTCCCCTCCAACCTCCCCTGGCGCCTTTTTTTTAACACCAATATCTATGGAGGGGAGGCATTCGTTCGAATATACTCGCTCATCTCTATTAGCAAGTCGTAAAGCACCCCAGGGGTGAAATAGAAATTTGTACAGGTTTCGTACACGTATGTAAACTATTAGACTATGTTCATTGTATTTTAGGTGTAATCAGTTTTAACATAAAACCAAAGGCATAATACAAAATGCAAAAGCATGTGTGTGGATAAAGGAACAATGCCAAAATAAGTGAGAAGAGATAGAGCAACGACAAAGGTAGAAAAGAGAAAAAAGAGAGGAGGAGGAGGAGACAGGAGGGCACAGGGGGACACGTATACACGGGAGAGGGGAGGGAAAGGGGAAACGGAGAGAGAGTCAGGAAACTTCCGTTGACTCCTGGAACACCACGTTCATTGTATTTCAGAGTTGAGTGTGTATAAGGCCTTATTTCCGTTTAAAATGCTTGGTGTGTAAATGGTCCTACTGAAGTAGGATGGATGCAACTATCAATTTATTGACTGCTGTGAACTACAATAACTTGTTTATTTCTTCAGTTATTCAGCTCCCTCCTTATAATTGTGAGTGCTGTGAAGTATACTATGAAGGAGGTCACACCAGACTAGCACAATAGCCATAGATTGCACTCAGTTCATATATGAATTTCTGTTTTTCCAGGAACACTGCTGGATCCTGAAGGTCTTTATGATGAGGAGGTGTGCACCCCTGACAATCTACAGAAGTGAGTGACTAACCATCATCATGTAACACAGTGACCGTGGGTGTTTTGGATCATTTCAATTAGGCTGGGTGGTTTGGGTTTTTCTTTTTATATAAAATTTTCATGCTTTTTAATTGCAGTAACAAGTAGTGCATGCTACTATACATTTCACCTGTAAGCTAAAGACAATTACATTGAAACTCTCTGGTTAACTGGTAACGTAATATGTGCTACTCACAGTAAACTTTGCTACTCATTACTGCAAATTAAAAGGGCATACAGTTATTGATTTAAAAAATGCACAGTGTGAACACAGCGCCTGGAACCTTTTGGAAGTGATTTTTACAAAAAGACGTTCCACAAAAAGCAGGCAAGGTCCAAAATAAGCTACAAATAATTTACGTGTGAACTAAGCCTAGAAGGCAGGGATGGACTCAAATCGCTGAAGACCAGGGGTGTAACTACCGGGGTAGCATCGGTAGCAGCTACCACAGGGCCCGGGACATTAGGGGGCCCGGCAGCAGCAGCTACCCCTGCATTTTTGTTTTCTTTTAATAGTCCATTACCTGCTGGAGTAACTCTAGCAGGTAACGGGCCCTATTTACTTACCGATAATGGCTCTTGCTCACAGACATCGGCGCTTCTTATTCTGCAGAGGCTATGAGCAGGAGCCAGGATCGGTAAATGAAGCTGCGGGCCCGTGAACCCCACAACATTATCATTATACTTTGGGGAATATACTGTAATGATCGGAGGGTTAGGAGAGGTTAAGGAACATTAAAAACACTGTAATTTACCTCTCCTATGCTCTGGCAGGTTTTGGGCCTACTTAGTGACGTCACAGATGTCACGTGGCCCAGGCCAGCATCATTATGCATCACAACGCTTGCCTGAGTCCGGTGATGTCTGATCCATTATTGAAGTTGGCCGAAATCACCAAGGTGTGCGCCGGAGCCCAGGGAGAAGTATGTTTTTTTATGTTTATCACCTCCCTTGAGTCTCCAATTTGCACTCTGGGGTCTGAAAAGACCCCAGAGTATAATAATTGTTCATGGGTGTCCACAATGTGGCATAATACTGTGTGCAAGGGCCACTATGGGGCATCAAACTGTGTGCAGGGGCCACTATGAGGAACAATACTCTGTGCAGGGGCCACTATGCCATATGCACCAACGGTATTTCGGCCTGAAAAAAAGAAGCTTGTATTGACATAGCAACAGGTAGGCAGACCTAGTAATCCCAGTGCACAGCAAGTGCATGGCATACAATGAGCAGTTATTTATCTACTGGACAGTACAACCCCAATTCTAGAAAGACCATGCAGAAAAAATAAAGAAAACAAGAATACAATGGTTTGGAAATCTCATATCTCATTCACATAGAACACAGAACACATATCAGAAGATTAACATTTATCTATTTCATTTGAAGAAAAATTACTAATTTAGAAAGTTGGGACATGGTTAACCAAGGGGGTATTATAATGTGTGGGAACTAAGGTTGTATTATACTGTGTGGGAGATTCGTACTGTGGCGGAACACTTGGGGGCATGATGTTGTGCAGAACACTAACACTGCATTATACTGTGTGGAATGCACAAAGAGAGTACTATACTGTACTTATTAGATGCACTAAGGAAGAAATTTACTGTGTGGGAGGCTAAGGGGTCATTTTCTTTGTGAAATTTACTATGTGGGGCACTACAGGGGCATTATACTGTGTATGGGGACTAAGCAGACTTTATCCTGTGTAGGAGAAACTAACGGTATATTATAATGTGTGGACTTTAAGGCTGCATTATATTGTGTGGGAGTACTACAGGAATAGTGTTAAATCACTAAGAAGGCATCATGATATGCAGAAGGACTAGGGGAGCATTATACTATGTGGGATGCATAAAGGGAGTAGTATACTTGTTGGAACAAATGTATTGTGTGGGGGCACTAAGAGGGCTTTATCCTGTGACATTATACTGTTTGGGAGGGGCAAATAGTGAATAATACTATATGCGGACCCTAAGGGGGCATTATACTATGTGTCAGAATCAAGGGTGTATAATACTCTGTGGGGGCTCTTTACTATATATGGAGAGCTAAGTTGGGATCTGTGGGACATTATACCATGCAGGAGGCACAAATGAAATTTCGTACAAGGAACATCATGCTATGTTGGAGACTCTAAGATAAATCACTGTGTGAAGGCACTTAGGGACCATTATTCTGTGTGATGACACTAAATGGACACTACCACAGGGGTGTTGCTCCGATGCATCAAATGGTATGGGATGTGTTAAGAGGGCATCATACTCTCTAGAGGCCCTTTGGGGCATCATACTGTGGGGAGGCACTATGTGGGGTTCATTACCGTTGAGGTTTTATAATCATGTGGGGACACGTACTATGTGCCACATAAAAAGAGTACTTTAGCGGCATTGCCATTACTGTAGGTTATCATTACTCAGTGAGAGACTCAGAGGGAATGGATTTGAAAAAGGGGGATGGTCAGATTTACAATCACGGCATAATATCCCACTGGGAACCTGGTGTTAAAATTTGAAGCTCAAGGGGCCACACGGTGGCTCAGTGGTTAGCACTGCAGCCTTGCAGCGCTGGAGTCCTGGTGTTCAAATCCCACCAAGGGCATAAAACCATCTGCAAGGAGTTTATATGTTCTCCCCGTGTTTGCATGGATTTCCATCCCATATTCCAAAAAAGACATACTGATAGGGAAAAATGTACATTGTGAGCTCTATGAGAAAAATTATGAAAAAATTTGAAGCTCACCCTTGGATAAATCTGCCTGCTCTCTCTCTCTGAAACATCATGTGACCTCGGATGTGAGCATGATTTATTATCTGTGATTTTATTGGAGGGGAGAGCAGGCAGAAGCATCATGGGAAATGTAGTTTGTTCACAGATTCATTGCATGTAAATAACAGTCTCAATAAGGAGTCTCAAGTAAAATAAAGCCAAGCACAGGGTGCACAAGGGAACAGTATTTAGCACTGTCGTAGATGTAATTGCAGATAATTTGTGGAAGCTGGATAATCCCTTTAATGGCCTGATACAGATTTTGCATTGTGGCTCAGGAGCTTAATATTATGCTGCTGTTTACTCCCCTTCATTCTTCTTTTCTCAGCGCTCTCCCTGGCTACTCCACCATTCTCCATATATTGGTACACATGCTCAGTTATTGCTATATACAATGATGTAAACAGGTAGTTATCTAGTCCTGATGGGAAAAGCTCTATGCACCATCCCAACGTCAGCAAGCACTACATACATTATTTGGTTGATAACTTGGATAAGCTTAGCAACAATGAAGCCAGAGCACTGCAACAATTGAATGATCTAAAATAATAATAGTTTTATTTATATGGCCCAACATATTCCACAGCACTTTGCAAATCAGAAGGTACATGAAAAACAATGTCAGAGATTACAATATAGCTAAATAATTTACATATTAAACAATAGGAGTGAGGGCCCTGTTTTCAAGAGCTTACAATTTATGAGGAAATAGGGGTGACATAGGGTTATATAACTGAAGCTGTATGAGATGTAACCAGCTGGTATCTGAATATACAGTGGAAGAAAGTGTAACTTCTGGTTGTAGGGGTCAGCTTCTAAGGAATAGAATAAAAAGTATGGCTTAGGGACCGGGTAAGAAATGGTAGCTTACGCTAGGTTCACACTAGCGTTGAGTTTCCGTTGTTCAAGTCTGCTTGGGAACCCGAAAAAAGGAAACCCTACCTGCTTAAAAAGTGGTTACTCGTGGAAACCCATGGACCCCATAGACTATAATGGGGCCAACTGGGTTGCCACCCAGTTTCTGCCTGAAATCGGGAGAGAGAAAAGTCCTACTTGCAGGACTTTTCTCTCCACCTATTTTATGTGAATGGGGAACAGAGTCCCTGAATCAACCCTTAGGGCCCATCAGGTAAATGTAGAACAATGTGATCAGCAATTTATAATTAAATAGAAAAGCAGTGAAGGATTGGAGATGGACCATGTGACGACTAAAATAAATAACCAGCAGACTCATTTTGGAGAATTCCCATGTGGCTGGTCCATGGTTTGCTTGTACCACCGGTTTCAGCTATGATTCCCAGGGCTACTGGCCTTGCATTGCAACACCGCATGTTTGTAACCTTCAGCATATGACATTTTGCCCTGCAGGTTTCTTTCTTTATTGTGTGGATGAGATTTTTTTTTAAAGCACTATACTGCTACTGTATTTCACAGCAGAGTTCGGTACTGGCGGTTTCGCAGCAGCTAACCCACTGCTAGTACACAACATGTACCCCCAGCCTTAAAGCTTTGTAGCAACATAAATGCCTGACCTGTTGTTGTTGCAATATGCTGCTGGTTTCTCCACCCAATGATGTAGCCACAATGCCATCTGTTTATACGCACAGTCATCATAAACAAACATGCCATATCCCTCCAAAAATAGTGCCATACTGTGTTCTCTAAAATATTAAGATACATATAGCTGGCATATATCTAGTGCTCTAAAAAAGCACCACTTTCTGACATATTTGCCAGTCCCCATTTCTATGATGCATCCAACCATTCTAGCCAGGCAAGCATGACGACGTCAAAGGATGCAAATATACAACAATAGGTAACACAAGACAACTTCTTATCTTCTAGAGTCCTAGAAAATGAAGACGGCAGGAAGGAATATGTGGTATATCCCACCAGCAAGAACCATTGTCCCAACCATAAAGGGAGAAAGGTTCCACTGAAGGGCAGCGGGCGCAGAATTGATTATATGCTGTATTCAGAGGAGGGACTCAATATGGAATGGAAAGTGGTAAGTACCTGAATTTGTGTGTTACTGTTCTTTCTATATATGTGTTTCAGTACTACATGGTTTCTTGTTTACAATGCTATATAGATATCTACAGAAAAGTAATATTCTTTTCTCATTTTAGGAAATTGAAGAATACAGTTTTATTACACAGCTAGCTGGACTAACAGATCATGTGCCAGTAGCAATGCGACTGATTGTTTCTACCGGGGAAGAGGAGTCTTAAGCAGGACTGTGGACTATGCCAGTATTAATGGGGAAAGTACATACAGTATGGCCTAGAGGGTTCCTCCAAGCCCCAGAATCTGGAGCAGGCTGATTTCTCCAGTATCCTGATGGAACCACTGGTGTCCTCCACCATTTGTACTGCGTGAAGGAGGTGGATAGGAAGAGAGTTCAGAGGCTTCCTCACTGGTGCCACTGGGTACCACAGCAGATCCCGCAGCCGGCCAGCCACACTCTCTGTGGTTATCAGATTAAGAAGAACTAGAACAGATCCAGTGCCATTCTTACCATGATGTTTTTATACCACTATATAGCACAATTTAGTTTGTAACCGTGATATGCTGTTCTATGTTTATTTTTAATTTTTTTTTTCTTTTTGGCATAATCTTTGTATATCTAAAAAAAAAAATGAGGACCATTTACCTTTTTACTTTTAGGCTCTTGTTGTAGTTCTGAACAGCTCCACTCGCATGCGCTATAATTGCATGAGGCTCTGCATAAAAAAATGAAAACACAAAAAAACAACAAAATATGTTTTGAAAAAGAAAAACTGCCAATTTCACCTGGACAATTTTAAAGGGATACATCCAAGAACATGAACTGCAAATTATGAAACTTTCCATAATTGGCTAATACTTTTTTAATGGCTTTGCTAGAATTTCTTTACTCTTTTTTTCAATGGTTATAGAAAAAAAACACAATAAAATATCACTCTGCTTTTATCAACATGGATTCTATTGACTAGTCAGTGATCTCCAACTTGTGGCTCTCGCTGTTGTGAAACCAAGAGCGCTGCCACATAGTGGAAGGAATTTATTAAGGGTAGCTGCACACGACCGGGTTTCACCCGTGAAACTCAGACCTTGTGTTAGCCAGATTTACCAGATTGAACTTCGTGTTGGAGCAGGACTCCTAGCAGTATGGTTATCTATGATGCTAGTTGTCTCTGCCTCCCAGTCACATACTGTCCCGTACACACCCGTGTCCCAGTATGGAAATAAGTACACTGGTCAAAAAGTGAAATTTCTAATTCAGCCAGCCCTGAAGTTAGCTAGGTTAAGGTCGTCTGAATCAAATAATGTTTTCGCCGTGCTGAGATATTGCTGTATTTATCAATATGAATTCTTTTGAGCAACAAGGGCATTGCCATTGCACCAAAGAGGAAAGCAACAATGCGTCAATGTGCCTAAGTGCTCATTTACATATATCGCTAAAAGTGTTGATATTTTCGCAATGGAGACAAAAAGGGAAAACCACCATTTGATTCAGGTTACCCTAATCTATCTCAGTTTGATTGATATGCAGGGTCCTGGTGACAGACACCCTTTAATGACTCACATGTACCAAGTCTTGGTAACTTTGGTTTGGTTTACTTGTACCAAAGGAGAAGAGAACAAAATGCAACTAAAAAAAAATCTAAATGTAAAATGGTGCTTAATAAGATGGAAAGTAGCAGTAAAATTCTACAGTTTCCAACATGGAAAAAATAAACTAATTTTAATAAAATGACTGAGTCGGTGTTCGAGGTTCCAAAGTCTGAGCTTTCTAAACACAGAGTGGTGTAAGTAGCAGCGTAGGCGGGCACTGAGAGATGTGAGCACGGATGAGGCTGCACAGAGACTAAAGAGAGTGGTTATTATCTTTCTGATGTGCCCATAAGCATGATACCCCGGGCAAATGGGGCAAACCTGACAAACTGACTTGATGATATCTGGAAATCCAGAGGTACTGATAGTCCGGCCCGGGGTGTTGCTTTAGAGGGCGCAGCAGTAGCAGTCGTAGTTGGTACTGGGCCATGGACCCCAAAATACCTCTGGCATGTAAAATATTCCACTATTCTAAATGGCACATCACTGGTAGGGGCCCAAGAGCTTCAAGTTACAACTCTGAGTTCAACACAACAGAAATCCCATGATAATTTGAGTATGGTCCTGTACAATCATAGAGTGAGATCTGTGTCTACTCTGTAACATGGCTGATCTACCTGATTTCTGTTACTGAACCTTTGCTTGCCTTTCATTTTTATACCAATGCGGTCTGGTGTAACCTATGGCCCATTTACAACTCTAAACAGATTGTATCCACAAACAATGCTTTTTTTTTGTATTTATTTTTTTTTACAATGCCTAATCTTCACCAGGGTCTCACTGGTCTTTGGCAGCTGCCACGGTCGGAATGGAATGTCTAGGGCCCACCAGTGGAATTGTTTCTAGGGGCCCACCGCCAGGACCCTGCAGATCAGCAGTGCCATTGGGAGCCATGCTACTCACCCACTATACCATGTGCACTACTGCTCTGCCTAAACCTACTGCTACACCTGTATGGCAAGCGAACAGCATGGCTCCTAGAAATGTTACCATTACCTGTAGCTACGCTGTCCTGGAAAAACTGATCTGCAGAGGTCCTGGCTGTTGTATCATCGCAGATGTAATATTCAAGGACAGGCCATCAATATTAGAAACATGAATAAATCCTTTAAAGTGGTTGACCAGGAACTGGAGGTGTAAATAAAAAAGCATACTCCTCTGTCCCCGGCGCTCCATTGTCCGCCGCCAGTGTCCATTCAGTCTCATGCTGGCACCTTCTTGCTGGAAGTCCTGCACCTCACGTGATCGCTGAGACCAATTAGGTACAGGATTTCCAGAAATGAGGCGCCACCATGAGACTGAACAAACACAGATGGGTGACAACGAGCCAAAGCCAAGAGTGGCTACAAGAGGAATGGGAGATACGAGTATATATAAAGTTCTTATACTTCTACCTTCTGCTCAATCCACTCTTGGCTTTGGCTCAAAAAACTGCAACAAAAAAAGCTGCGTTTCTGCAACGTGGGGCCTTAGCAAATTTTTTGGCGTGTTTTTTGCACGTGTAAAAAATCTCATTGAAGTCAATGGGAGTCTGATTATTACACGTGTATTCTTTACACGTGCATTATGCAAAAATGAGCACACGTTTACTCCGTGTGCACGGACACTTAGACTCCCATTGACATTTTACACATGTATACTCACTGTTTTGACGTGTATTTTGACATGTATTTTGACATGTATTTTTTTACACGTGTAAAAAATGTCATTGAAGTCAATGGGAGTCTTATTTTTACATGTGTATTTTTTACACGTATATTTTGCCAAAATACACGCGCGTTTACTCCGTGTGAACGGGCCCTAAATGGGGCTAAAGGCAACAACCTTGGGAATGGCTCAAAGTCAAACCTATTAATTAGTACATTGGGTCTGTTACACAGAGGAGCAACAATATTGGGTCCTTTAACCTCTTCATCCTGCAATCATTTTACATTTTTGTTTTTGACTCCCCTCCTTCTAAAACCAATCACTTTTTTATTTTTTTTTGTTCACACAGCTGTATCAGGGTTAATCTTCTGCGGGACAAATTAACACCAGTTTTCTGTATGATATCCTAGAAGCTGGAAAAAATTTTGTTGCACCATTTCTTACAGGCTTTGGTTTTTACACCATTCACTGCGCGGTAAAATTGACATTTTAACTTTTTCTGCTGGTCAGGGCAACACCAGGACATAACTTTTTTTTATATATATATATATATATCTCTTACTATGGATACTTTGTATTAGAAGGCAAAGAAGTGAAGATAAAAAAGACAGCAATTGGATGATTTGTTATGGCTTTTAGTGTATAGAATAAATATGGAACCTTGACATACATCTCTAATTTCTGGGAGAATTAAGCCTGTGATAGATAGACCCTTATATCTAATATTTCAGGATGCATTAATGACTGGGTCTGTTCCACAGGATTGGCGCATAGCAATGGACACCCATTGATTAAGGGAGGGTCCACACTTGCGCCCCTATCCGCCCTTTGGGTTTCCGTCCTAATCCCTGGAAAAACTGCACAGGGGACGGTTTGCCGGTGGTCAGTTTTAAAACCCATTCATATGAAAGGGTTTTTAAGGCAAACCGCCAGTGTCCATATGCAGCCTCTCCACGGTGAAACCGTTTGTTTTGCACAGACACAAAGTCCTGCATGTCTGACTTTGTGTCTGTGTAAAAAAAAAACGGTGTCACCACAGAGAGGTTGCATACAGACACTGGCGGTTTGCATTAAAAACCCATTCAAATGAATGAGTTTTTAAATTGACTTCCGGCAAGCCATCCCCTATACAGTTTTTCTGGGGATTAGGACGAAACCCAAAGGGCAGGACAGCGGCACAAGTGAGAACATTGCATTATCCGACTAAAAAATCGGAACCAGGTATCTGCTGTCTAAACGTTTGGAATACCTTTTTATACCAAACCTCTTGCCTCTTAAAATGGTTTGCAAGCGGACAGATACAGAACACAGATGTGAACCAAGCCTTACAGGAGGATCTATGGAAGCTGGAAGCATGGGCAGAGACTTGGAAAATGAAGATTATGTTGACAAATTTAAGATTATGCAAGAAATAATGCTGGGTTCAGGCCGCCTCAGACACCGGTCCAAAAAACAGGTAGCTGCGACTGGATGCCGGTGCAGTGCACTGAAATCCAGTTGTGGCATGCCAATCCGGATTAGGCCCAAATGAATGGGCCTAATCGGGAGGGAGTGTCTTCAGGCAGATGTCCGTGGTTGAACCGCACCTGGAAAAAAGAACTGACCGGCTCCCATTGATTTCAATGGGAGCTGTTTTTTTGGTCAGGATTTTGAGGCGGATTCCACCTCAAAATCCTGACCAAAATACCCCGTGTGAACTCAGCCTTAAATGTATGATTAAGTACTTAATAGTAAATTATTGGGTAAGACTGCCAATGAAAAAGAATAGGGAATTTTGGTGAACAGTAAGCTTACCTTTGGTTACCAGTGCCAGGCAGTTGCTGCCAAGGCAAATGAAATTGGCATAAATGCTCATAACAAGAATGTAGTTATACCTCTATACAAATCACTGGTATGGCCACACATAGACTATTGGGCAAATTTTTTGGCTCAAGACACAAGAAAGACAGAACTGATAAATATTACAGCGTTTTACATTTTTAGATAAACTTACTGTGAAAAACGCTGCAATAAAATGCAATGTGTTTCCGCAGCACTTTATTGCTGTGGCCTGCTATGTGGGGCCTTAGCCTAAAAGACATGGTAATGCAACATTAACAATAAGGCTACATGTATACGACCTTGTGCATGTTCCAGGTCTGTAATTTAACCTCATGGACTTAACATGGCTGTTATCCTTATGCCGCCTGTGCCTCAATCGACCCATTAGTTTACCTCAGTGAGCCAGGGAAGTATAACAGAAAGGAATGGGTTTTGCCCCAGGCTCATGAACTTGCTAATAATACACAGCTTGTGTCTGGGGAAATTACAATATAATGGATGCACATGGTCATCTGCATGAAACCTTAGGATATTTTGCATGTTCTTGTTTTCTAGCCTGATATGTATTGTTTTATATCTGGCCTCTGGGGAAGATCTTGGGTTAAATTAATGTAAACAGATGGTATCAGTGGGTGAGATGATACAAGAGGAAAACAACATTAATATGTTAATATTACCCACTAGAAATCTTATCAAACACTTGTATTAAATAGGATTAAACCTGACTGCCTGTGGCATGTAAGCCGATAAATCTGAAAAGAAGCAAAAAAGTGACAGGACCTTGACAGGAGATTCTATTGCCTTTATCTGCATATGCAATGATCGTATTCAGATACTGTTGCGTTCCTACACAGAAGGCCAAACAGTCAAGGATGGCATAACATGAATAAAGTATATGATAACCACCTCCTTGAGTCCCGTAAACTGTGACACCATTGCCCTCCGCGGTTTACACAGCTTTTTACACGGGCCACGGGGAACCTTGAAATACAGTGCAAAGATAATGTACATTTCTGTGTGTCAGAATTTTACAGCTCCTGCAGAGTGGATGCGATTCTGGCTAATCCCATCCTCACATTGCAGAAAATAATTGGAGTCAAAATGTTGCAATTTGCATTTTTGGAAAGTTATACCTCAGTTATACCTCCATTAAATGCCAGCGGTTTCTGTTTAGGTATAATTGAAACAAAAAGTCCGCAGAGAAAAGCAATACACTTTCTGTGAAAAACGCAGTGGCAAAAACCCAAGAAAGTTGCTTCCGCCGCGGTTTTTCCTACAGCACTTTTTGGCTGCAGCCCGCTATCTGGGGCCTAAATTGGTTCTCCTGTGTGCACTACTTTTATTTTCTAGAAAACTAACTTGACAGTCAGGGCTCATTCACATCTGCGCCCGGTCTCCGTTTATACAGGTTTCCATTTCCTGCCCGAAACTGGGCAGGAAACGGAAACCTGCAGGCATTTTTCAAACCCATTCATTTGAATGGGCTTGAAAAGTGTCCGGCCGTGAGCGCCGGTGAGCGTTTTTTGGTTTTTTTGTAACGCAGGACTTTGTGTCCGGTTTAAAAGAAAAACGGTTTCGCTGCGGAGAGCATAAAACGCTCACCAGCGCTCAGAGCCGAACCTGACAGGTTTCTGTGTTCTGCCGGCAGAAGACGGAAACCTGAGTACGGAGACTGAACGCTGGTGTGAACCCAGCGTCAGAAGATTACAGAGTGCCCCCCAGTGTTTGCAATTTGTAAGGAACTTTGACAGTAAATGTTCATTTGCCCTGCAGTGCCACCACAGATAAAATTAAGACCTTTTTCACACTGCAGTTTTTCATTCTATTCTTTTGATCTGTCAGTGGATCAGAACAACAAATTGTAAGGCTAAGGCCACATGCAGTGAAATGCAACAGAAAAAAACGCAACGAAAAAGTATCACTTATTTTTCAGCAGCGTTTTAAATTGAACTTTAAGTTTTCTCAGATTTGTATTCCCCTATATATAGGGAATATATAGGGAAAACACCTACAATGCTAGATGTATACATGGCTGAAAAAATGTGTCTAAAAAAGTTTCCAAAAAACCCCATAAATAAAGCAGCCACTGCACACAATGGGAAGCATAGAATCTGTTTTTCATGTGTGCCCAGAAAAATATAAGCAAAATTCTCTGTGAGAGTCCAGTCTTAAGAAAACAGACAGATGGCCTAGTCCGGCTTTCAGTTTTTTTCATTGGAATGCCACAATTCCACCATAATTCCAACTATGAAGGCAGAAAGTCAGTGGAAGTATTCCATTTGTATCAGTCATTCTGACCGTTTTACAGTATTTTGCTCTGATCCACTGACTTTTATAAACAATGAACCGTAAAACTGTAGTGTGTCACTACATTGCACCTACAGTCCTATGAAAAAGTTTGGGCACCCCTCTTAATCTTAATCATTTTTAGTTCTAAATATTTTGGTGTTTGCAGCAGCCATTTCATTTTGATATATCTAATAACTGATGGACACAGTAATATTTCAGGATTGAAATGAGGTTTATTGTACTAACAGAGAATGTGCAATATGCATTAAACCAAAATTTGACCAGTGCAAAAGTATGGGCACCTCAACAGAAAAGTGACATTAATATTTAGTAGATCCTCCTTTTGCAAAGATAACAGCCTCTAGTCGCTTCCTGTAGCTTTTAATCAGTTCCTGGATCCTGGATAAAGGTATTTTGGACAAACAATTCAAGTTCAGTTTAGTTAGATGGTCGCCGAGCATGGACAGCCCGCTTCAAATCATCCCACAGATGTTCAATGATATTCAGGTCTGGGGACTGGGATGGCCATTCCAGAACATTGTAATTGTTCCTCTGCATGAATGCCTGAGTCGATTTGGAGCGGTGTTTGGACATTGTATTGCTGAAATCTCCATCCCCGGCGTAACTTCAACTTCGTCACTGATTCTTGAACATTATTCTCAAGAATCTGCTGATACTGAGTGGAATCCATGCGACCCTCAACTTTAACAAGATTCCCGGTGCCGGCATTGGCCACACAGCCCCAAAGCATGATGGAACCTCCACCAAATTTTACAGTGGGTAGCAAGTGTTTTTCTTGGAATGCTGTTTCTTTTTGGACGCCATGCATAACGCCTTTTTTTATAACCAAACAACTCAATCTTTGTTTCCAAAATGAAGTTGGCTTCTCCAAATGTGCTTTTGCATCCCTCAGGCAACTCTATTTGTGGCGTACGTGCAGAAACGGCTTCTTTCTCATCACTCTCCCATACAGCTTCTCCTTGTGCAAAGTGCGCTGTATTGCTGACTGATGCACAGTGACACCATCTGCAGCAAGATGATGCTGCAGCTCTTTGGAAGTGGTCTGTGGATTGTCCTTAACTGTTCTCACCATTCTTCTTCTCTGCCTTTCTGATATTTTTCTTGGCCTGCCACTTCTGGGCTTAACAAGAACTGTCCCTGTGGTCTTCCATTTCCTTACTATGTTCCTCACAGTGGAAACTCACAGGTTAAATCTCTGAGACAACGTTTTGTATCCTTCCCCTGAACAACTATGTTGAACAATCTTTGTTTTCAGATCATTTGAGAGCGGGCTGTCCATGCTCGGCGACCATCAAACTTAACTGAACTTGAATTGTTTTGTAGAAAGAAATGGTCCAAAATACCTTCATCCAGGATCCAGGAACTGATTAAAAGCTACAGGAAGCGACTAGAGGCTGTTATCTTTGCAAAAGGAGGATGTACTAAATATTAATGTCACTTTTCTGTTGAGGTGCCCATACTTTTGCACCAGTCAAATTTTGGTTTAATGCATATTGTGCATTTTCTGTTAGTACAATAAACCTCATTACAATCCTGAAATATTACTGTGTCCATCAGTTATTAGATATATCAAACTGAAATGGCTGTTGCAAACACCAAAATATTTAGAACTAAAAATGATTAAGATTAATAGGGGTGCCCAAACTTTTTCATAGGACTGTAGATTGTAAGCTCTTACGAGCAGGGCCCTCAGTCCCATTGTGTCAAATGACTTTCTTTGTAATGTATCTTGCTATCTGTGTTTGAATCCTACTAATTGTACAGCGCTGTGGAGTATGTTGGCGCTATATAAATACATTTTTTTATTATTATTATTATTACCTGCCGCTCCAAGCTGCCTCCTAGGACAAGTTCACATCTGCCCCAGGGACCAGGGCCAGGTGGCGACTGCTACCACTGCACCCCCTATAGCTACTCCCCGGAGTATGGCTACTGATCTTCCCAGAGAAGACCAACAAGGCACATCTCAGGAGTAAGTGCAATTGTATTGGCTGTAACAGCAACACTGTGAGAAGAGATATCACTCCCTGATCTATTATTAGCTGGAGAGACATGAATATGTGACTCCAAAATCTAACCCCACCCCTCTTGTTGTAAGACCTGGAATAATGGATTGCCAAGTGACCCACTAGAAAATAGAAGTCTGGTAATGTCATATCTCCTCTCAGCTTGGGATGCTGAAGAGTTGTAAATGCTACTTTCTCTAGAACTATTCCATATGAAGGACACCAACAGTGAGTGTAGTCTCTGGAAAAAAAGCTTGTGGTACTGGGTCAGATACATACTCCAACAAATATAATCCTTTAGGCAGCAAGTTGACCCTTCTGGTCACTAACAATGGGAGAGTCTTACATTTTTTGAATTTCTTGGTAAACACGTCCTCCAGTGGATAGCTGTAGAAATGATGCGACATGGAGGGGTCTTTTGTGATGAATATCTCCACGTACTCAAATATTATAATAGTTGACAGGCCAATCAGTATCCCAAAGATGCATATGTAACCTAGAAAATAAGCCAGAGTCCTCCATTACCGCTATGGTTCTAGGAACAGAGACCTCTATGAGGGCCGTATACAGAATAATGTTCTCTCCATCTCCCAGGCACACATAGTGCACCCACAGTCTACTTGACTGGTTACCAAAATAAAATGACATAGCATACGCTGTGTATCCAATCAGTCCCAACCACCCTTGCTGGTTGTGTAGATTGTGCATCCACACAGCAATTTTTTCTTCTTGCAGTTAAGAGCCACTTGTAACAATATGAGTGTGAGTGGAAACAGCAACACTACATTTGGTCCTGACAACATATGTAGAACAGCAGGGTTGTTTGAGAATGAAGAATGAAGAAGACACTTTTGTTCACTTGACTTGCTCATCTCAGTCACAGCAGGAAAGGCAACATAGCTTTTAAGAAGATGGCTTCTAGCTTGAGCCACATGTCTGACCAGGAGACATCTATCCACTTGCAGTCCTCCTTTTTACTGAGTCAGTGCCACTGCCAGCATAACAGCAACAAGTAGCAGAAGGAAAATAAGCAGTGGCAGTTGTGTAGGTAGTTAGGCCACATCACCTCCAGAAGCCGCACAAAGAAAATCAGGTACTACTTTACCATTGTCATATTTGTATAACATACTGTTAATTTTAATGACCACACCTACAAATGTGTCATATAAATTTAACCTCTGCTTGCCAGCTATCTCTCCACTGCTCCCACTCTATCCCTAGCGGGCAAAATGCTGGAATCGGAGTGAGACATCTTTTGGACAGAACTGAATCAAATATTTTTGTCTCTGTCTTATATTTGGAACCCTGAGAATTTCACCTGAGGCTAAGTCATGTGGATTGGACTATATGTCTTGTATAAATGAAGTGCGGGATAACCTGCCTCTTATAAATAGAAGCTATGTAACTGTGGACTTTTGGTTCACAGATAATATGGATGAAATATTGGATTCAGGAAACAAATTGATTTCCTATGGATATAACTGGTCATCTTATTTTTTTTATTCCTCCTGATAATTAAGGACATCTATTAACTTTTTGGAAAATCTTCCCCGGGTGGACGATGTGATACAAAGGGGAGATAAGAATGATAATAAGTGGCTAGTTTTATGCAATGTGTTAAAGGGGTTATCTGGTTTCTAACATTGATCTTCCCAATATGCAGACCCCCTCAGATTATGTTGTTTACATACTGTGAGCGTACTGCCTTTTAATCTGTAGCAGCCAGTGTAGGTACTGCAGTGCTGCCCCATTGATTTTAATGGGACAGCACTATACAGTACCATACAGTTCGTATGTGAGTAGCATGGATTGTGGTACGTAAACAATACAAAGAGACGTGTTTTCTCAGTACCGGTGATCTGCAGGAGGTCCAGGTGTTGGATAGGCCATCAGTGTTAGAAAAACCCCTTTAAGCTTTGATGTAGATAACAATATGTTAACCTTTTTTTGTAGATAACAATTGTACTCTATAGGAGTTCGAGAATTTGGCTGTGGTACTATTTATTAGATGCATATTAGAGATGAGCGAACACTGTTCGGATCAGCCGATCCGAACAGCACGCTCCCATAGAAATGAATGGAAGCACCTGGCACGTACGTTTTGCCAGCGGCCAGTCGCTTAACCCCCCACGTGCCGGTTGCTTCCATTCATTTCTATGGGAGCGTGCTGTGAGCGTGCTGTTCGGAACGGCTGTTCCGAACAGTGTTCGCTCATCGCTAATAAGCATGAGTATCCACATATTTTAATGATATAAAAACTCCTATGAGTAGATAAGAGTATTAGAAATCAATAAGACTGGGAATTAGGTGAGAGAAAGAGAAAGAAGAGAAAGAAAAAAAGAAGGGGGTGTCAAAAAAAAGAGAAGAAGGACAAACTTCTAAAACTAGTGGTTAGGCAGGTGTATCTCCTCATCAGGAACAGAGAAATCCTAAAGGCTGAAGGAGATTATAAAATAGATAATTATGTGCCCTCCTCTGGGGTGGGGAAAAATCACTTGACGTTACAGCAGGCGCTTTCTTGGGCGATTCGATAATAGGAGATAATGATGGAGTACTAGCAGCGATATTAGATGCACTTCTTTTCTACAGAAATGGATATTGAAAACTATAGTATCAAATTTATTTTTGTCAAGAGTGGACTCACAGGGTTCCCTGTAAGCCTCTTGCGGCAGTTGCATATGCTCACACTAAGACTGCAAAACTACATTGTAGTAAGGATAAATATGTGATCTTAGGTAAACTATGGTTAATGGAACCTGTTGAGATAAATGCATCAAAGATATTTGCTTTGTCAGATCATTCTGTGGCTGTCTCCAAAAAAGAAAGCAAAACTTATAGATGTGAAAAAATGATTGAGAATCGCTTAAATATTTAAGGATTTATCTTGCTAATATGAGAGTTATGGATCAATAACCAACAAATCTGGTAAAGCGTACAGTGAAGAATTGAAGAAAGCGCCGCACCTCTAAGGGTCCATTAACACGGAGGAAAATGACGCTTTATTTGGTGCTGAATTTTCAGCGTTGAAAAAAAGCTTCTCATTGATTTCATTGGGATCTGCTAGTTTTTTTCAATGGGTTCTGCTACCGGCACCCATTAAAGTCAAAGGGAGGCGCTTTTTTTCAGCGCTGAAAATTCAATGAAAATAAAGCGCCATTTTCCTCCGTGTGAATGGACCCTAATGAGGCGAGGTGAGACGGTAGCCTCAGGTGGCACTCTGGAGGGGGAAGCAGCCGCGGCAATTTAATATATTTTGTTTTTCCTAAACTAGCGCAGGAGAAAGCTTCTCTGAAAACAACCCTATCCGCCCTCTCCTGCGCTGGTTTAGACCTCTGCGTGTTAGCGCAGGCAGCATCATCACGCCACCTGGGCTGATACACAGACGTCTCATTGCTGGGTGAAAAGGAGGCGGTGGTAGCGGGAGCAGTGTCGAGGTCGGTAAGTAACATACCTTTTTTTTGTTTTATAATAGGCTGCTACCTGTATCCTCAGCAGGTAGCAGCCTATTTACCTACCTCCCCAGGCCTGCTCATAGCCGCACCCCGCTTCCCCGTCGACTATAGGCCACGGGGGGCGGCTGTGAGCAGGCCTGGGCCCAGGCCGCGATCCCACTACCACCATTATTATCAATGATGCTGCTCCTGCGGTCCACTCATGAACGTCCATTTAGCCTGCTTTTCCTCATGGATGATCAATTACACCGCTATATGCCTCCGCCCATGCTGGTTTGCTTGTGCCACATCAGGTCATGTCGCTCTTCTCTCCTGTCTACATCTCTAAGCCAGTCCAGGAAAAGCCCCACTCGGCATTTTTTTTTTTTAAGACGGCCTGTCTTGGGCTGGTTTAGGTTAAATAAACAGTGAAAATGCTGCCCCCAGCTGTCACAGATAGCACTGCCTGAGGTGCGTCCTTAAGTATGTCACTGTTAGGCTGCATTCACACGGAGTAAACGCTGGCGTTTTTTGTGTGTTTTTTGCACATAGCGCCGCGTATACGCCGCATTAACGCCGGGCAACGCCACCGCTAAATAGCGCGGCGTTAACGCGGCGTATACGCGGCGTTAACGCGACGCTACGCGGCGTAAACGCGGCGCTATGTGCAAAAAACACACAAAAAACGCCAGCGTTTACTCCGTGTGAATGCAGCCTTGGGGCTAGTTCACAGAGAGTATTTTGTCAGTGTATTTTGACGCAGAATCCGCCTCAAAATCTGCTGCCAAAAACAGCTCCCATTGGCTTCAATGGGAGCCACTCGCTTCTTTTTTCCGCTAGCTAGTAGTGGAAAAAAGAAGCGACACGCCCCTTCTTCCTGCAGACTCGGCTGGGGCGTCCGTGGCGTGACACTCCATCCCAATTAGGCCCTATCTGGAGCGGAATGCTGCGACGGGACGCCGGTGCACTGCATCAGCATTCCATCGCGGCTAGCCGTGCGGTATGTTCACACACGGAATCCGTATTCTGCTGTGTGAACATACCCTTAAGATTGACGTGGATGCCTTTCATATAAGATCTCATTTTTATGTGGAACAGTCTTCTCAAAGCAAACAACTTCTGGAAAGATTCTCCAGTAACTATGTATAGCTGAGCAATGTAATAGGTTTCATGTGTAGCACTTACCGCCAGCTTTCCTGCTCAAGTGAGGCTGTATAAAACAACACATTTCCATTGTACTGTCTCCTACTCACAAATCCACATAAAGTATGATTATTTTTTCTCAATAACAGTTAACTATAACAAAAGCTGCAACAAAAAAGGAACCCATTGAAGTCAATGGGAGGCTTTTTTTTCAGCGCTGAATCTGAGGCGGTTCCACACCAAATTCAGCACCATTTTCCTCCGTGTGAATGCACCCTTAATTTGGTATCCTCTGAATCATACCGAAACATAGAATACAGACAACATGTTAGTTTGGTTGCAGATTGAACACTGTAAAAACAAAGCCTATAAGAAAGTTGCACAAATGCACTTTTTCTTCTTCGAATCCAGCCCATTCTGAATTTTTTTACAGCTTTCCAATACATTGTACAGTATAATAAATAGTACTATCATGAATCACAATTTGTCCCACAACCATTACTGAAGTACTGAAGAATGATAAAGTTTGGAAGGTGGAGAGTCAAAATCAAAAATTGAAAAATGCCACCGACGAGACGAGGTTGTGGTGCTCTAAAAATAAGCAAATTAAAAAAATAATACTGTGGTGAACCTAGCAGCCACAGTGTACGAGTAGAAAAGCATAAATGTAGAGACAGGTGTAAATGTGGGACAATGTGGTTTGCAGGGTGGGATCCCCATGTGGCGGCTGTGTTTCAAAAATGTAGTATTCAAGCATGTCCTCCTATGTAGCTAGCTCTTCTCTGCAGACAACCTACCAGGATTAAATAGGTGTCTTATTTACCGAGTGGTACTTGCTATTTGTCTGAGGTGTGCAAATGTGGGGGTTACTTCACTCCTTTGTAGCCTAGTATGATAGGTGAGTGTTGAAGTGAGTATAGACTTGGGGCCCCCTTCATGGTCACATCCAGGGTCCCGCATTCTTGTCTGGTGAGTGGAGTGTATGGATCCCTGACAGAATTGGTTGGCAGTGAGTGGTATATGACTTATTAGAGCGATACATGACATAATGTAACTGGAATCCCAGGCTATCACGCCATACATGTACAGTCCAGTAATCTCTGGTGTAATCTGTGAACCTTTCCATATTTATCTGTGCTTTTACACAGGATTCTGCAGTAAAAGATTTTGTAATTTAGATACTTGGATAAATTCCTCCTGCAAGCGGCCATCTGGACCCCGCACTATCAATAACAAGACAAGAGAACGGACGGATTTTAATATTCAACACTCGTCACCCACACAGCCCATCTGTTTGACAACATTCCGGGAGCTGGAGGTTTGACACACAGGAGATCTCCAGAACAGTAGGAAAACAAGGCTGAGATTAGCTAAATCATCTGTTATCTGAGTTGTAGGATTTAACACCTGCACTACTGTGGAATCTTGATCAATACAGTAAAGCATATGCTGTGGACTCAATACTGGCTGAACCAAATCCTCTAGACACTCTCTCCACTAAAGTGTATTGCCGTGTGAACTGCACATGTGCCTACCTGCTAAACTGTTGTGGACATCTGTTTACATGTGCGATATGGATGCAAAACAGTCAGCTACTTAAAGAACCACTAAGCCCAAAATCAATAGAAAAAAAAGAATAGATCTGATCCAGAAGACCAATTTTTCTATGACTGATTTTAATTCCATTATTCTTTATGGAAGCTGCCCTTCTATAAGTAGCAGAGGCGTAGCTAGCAGGGTGTAGTGGGGCCCACTCCGAGGTCATCATTAATAGATCCTGTCAAATCATTTATCATTTTACACAAAACTACAAAAATAGGCCGGACAAAATTTTTGGCACCCCCAGCCTAATCCTTGGTAGCACAACATTTAGACAAAGTAATTGCGAACAACCGCTTCCGGTAACCATCTCTGCTGGAATTTTAGACCATTCTTCTTTGGCAAACTGCTCCAGGTCCCTGAGATGTTAAGGGGGCCTTCTCCAAACTGCCATCAAGAGATCTCTCCACAGGTGTTCTATGGGATTCTGGTCTGGATTCATTGCTGGCCACTTTAGAAGTCTCCAGTGCTTTCTCTCAAACCATTTTCTAGTGCTTTATGAAGTGTGTTTTGGGTCATTGTCCTGCTGGAAGACCCATGACCTCTGAGGGAGACCCAGCTTTCTCACACTGGGCCCTACATTATGCTACAAAATTTGTTGGTAGTCTTCAGACTTCATAATGCCATGCACACGGTCAAGCAGTCCAGTGCCAGAGGCAGCAAAGCAACCCCCAAACATCAGGGAACCTCCGCCATGTTTGACTGTAGGGACCGTGTTCTTTTCTTTGAAGGTCTCTTTTTTTTCCCCTGTAAACTCTATGTTGATGCCTTTTCCCAAAATGCTCTACTTTTGTCTCATCTGACCAGAGAACATTCTTCCAGAACGTTTTTGGCTTTCTCAGGTAAGTTTTGGCAAACTCCAGCCTGGCTTTTTTATGTCTCTGGGTAAGAAGTGGGGTCTTCCTGGGTATCCTACCATACAGTCCCTTTTCATTCAGATGCCGATGGATAGTATGGGTTGACACTGTTGTACCCTCAGACTGCAGGGCAGCTTGAACTTGTTTGGATGTTAGTCGAGGTTCTTTATCCACCATCCGCACAATCTTGCGTTGAAATATCTTGTCAATGTTTCTTTTCCATCCACATCTAGGGAGGTTAGCCACAGTGCCATGGGCTTTAAACTTCTTGATGACACTGCGCACGGTAGACACAGGAACATTCAGGTCTTTGGAGATGGACTTGTAGCCTTGAGATTGCTCATGCTTTCTCACAATTTTGCTTCTCAGGTCCTCAGACAATTCTTTGGTCTTCTTTCTTTTCTCCATGCTCAATGTGGTACACACAAGGACACAGGACAGAGGTTGAGTCAACTTTAATCCATTTAAACTGGCTGCAAGTGTGATTTAGTTATTGCCACCATCTGTTAGGTGCCTCAGGTAAGTAACAGGTGCTGTTAATTACACAAATTAGAGAAGCGTCACATGATTTTTCAAACAGTGCCAATACTTTTGTTCACCCCCTTTTTTATGTTTGGTGTGGAATTATATCCAATTTGGCCTTTTGACAATTCTTTTTGTGGTTTTCCATTGAAGACAAATTAAATGAAGATAACAATACCAAAGAATTTGTGACTGCAATCATTTTCTGGAAGAAAATGAATATTATCTGACAGAATTGCAGGGGTGCCAATACTTTTGGCCAACACTGTAAAGGGAGGTCAGCTAGCCAGGGTTCGGTAACAGTCAAGCAATGCAGTGCCAAATCGAAGTCCAAAAGAATAGTCAATAGGAAAAGCCAAGGTCAGGATAAAGAATACAAATAAATTAACAGCAAGGGAAAGCCAGCAAGCACGAAGCAATAGCAGGCACTAGTGTGAATGTGAGCCAAGACTAAATAGGGGAGGATGAATCCCCCCTGGACCTGACAGGAAGCCAGGCTGTCAGTCACAGGGCAAGACCAAATTTAACTACTTCATGGATTGAGGCAGACAAGGGCAGAAGACTGGTGTGGTGCAAATTCAATTACAGAACTAGAGCCGTGTTCACACAGTGCAATCATAAGCTCTAAGCAAGGAACTAAACTGCACACGCCTCCTGCACCGCCGCATGTGAGCAGAGGGTGGCGCAGTGACCTGAACAGGCAGAGATGTTACACCTGACCAGTGGCGTAACTAGGAATGGTGGGGCCCCATAGCGAACTTTTGACATCCACCCCCGCATTCTTGCGCGCTCTATTATGCCCCATAATTGCCCCTGCACTTAATATTATGCCCCATAGTGGCCCCTACACACACTATTATGCCCCACTGTGGACACCCATGAGCAATTATTATACTCTGGGGTCTTTTCAGACCCCAGAGTATAATAATAATCAGAGCCCGAGGGAGGGATACCACAATAAAAAAAACACTGTCACTTACCTATCCCCGTCTCCGGCTTTTTGATTAACTTACAGATAGCAAAGTGTGAGAGAAACAATTCCTAGATCATAGTGAAGAAGGCTGCGTATACTATGGAGACCCAAACATACTCTCAAGAGCAGCTCATAGAGACCTGCAGAGGTGACTTGATGCTAGACTGAGAAGATCTCTATTTCACCAAATCCAGAAGAAGACGTTTCATCATTTCTAGCTTTATACTAGTAATTGGTAATACCTGTCACCTGTATTTTATGTTGCAAATCCTCACCACTATTATTAATGGAAATTTCTGCTTATTAATGTTTGCTAATTTACATTCTTTTTACAGATATGACAAAACTTTAAAAGTAATTAAATAATATTTAATATTTCTCATTGTTGGCCACTAGAGGGAGCATCACCTATGTACTGTTTTGAAGGAGTAATCCCATGTGTATGGGATACTGATGACCTATCCATCGGAGGGGTCATCAGTATCTGATTGTGGGGGTACGACACCTGGACCGATCAGTGACCTGGCAACCTCTACCTGCCAGAGCTGGAAGTATCTCTGCTAGTATTCAAGTGAATCGGAGCAGAGCTGTAGTTCCCCAGTGTCATCGTTATATGCTCCGATGTGCATTAGATGAGTGAGCTGTGTATGTGTTGTGCCTGTACGTAATCTGTGTGTGTGATTTGCATGCAGTTGAGCTGTGTGAGTGTTGTGCATCTAGTTGTGTATGATATGCACATAGGTTGTGTGATTTATATGCACAGTTAAAGGGATTCCCTTTTTTTTTTTAACTAAGTATATGTCGGAATAGCCTTAAGAAAAGCTATTCTTCTCTTACCTTTCTTTTTCCTATCAGCGCCGCCGTTGCTGAGAAATTTCTTATTTCTTCTATATGTAAATGAGCCTTCAGACAGGGGCTTCACCTCTGCTGTCTGAAAACTCTCCAGCAATGCCTCTGTCTTCCTCTCCTGACTGCCATTTCGCTGGGTCATCGGCCGCATCTTCAGCCAAAAGCGCCGACTACGCATGCGTTTTTGGCTGATGACGTGGCGAAGAGGCGGACAGGAGAAGAAGACATAGGCGTTAGAGATGAATGAGTAGTATTCGATCGAATACCTCGCTCCCATAGGAATGCGTGTAAGTGGCTGAACACCAAGGGGTTAAGCGCTTCGAATATTCAGCCACTTACACGCATTCCTATGGGAGCGAAGTATTTGATCAAATACTACTCGCTTATCTCTAATAGGTGTCACTGGAGTGTTTTCGGACAGCACAGGTGACACCCCCTGTGCTGTTTGAGCAAAGGGAAACGCCCCCTGTGCTGTCTGAAAGCTCATTTACATATGGAAGAAATAAGGAATTTCTAAAGAACGGCAGCACGGATCAGAAAAAGGAAGCTAAGAGAAGAATAGCCTTTCTTAAGGCTATTCTGACGTGTACTTAGTTAAAGGGGCTCTATCACTAGGAAAAGTCATTTTTAACTAATCACACCTTTGCATAGCCTTTAGAAAGTCTATTTCACACCTACCTATAGTATGTAGATTGCCTCAGTGGTTTCTGAATAAGTCCGTTTTTATTCATATGCTAATTAGACTGGTGCACGATAGATCGTGCACACCTCTCCTGTTGTTTCCTATGGGAGACTGCTGCTGCTGATGATGACTCAGCTTCCTGTTTGCTTCACACACATAGGCTGCTGGGAACTTCCTGAGCTGGCTGGAAGCTCATTAGCATATTAATAAAACTGACTTATTCAGAGACCACTGAGGCAATCTACATACTAAAGGTAGGTGTGAAATAGACTTTCTAAAGCCTATGCAAGCATGTGTTTAGATAAAAATGATTTTTCCCAGTGATAAAGCCCCTTTAAAAAAGGGATTTTAAAGATTGAATCCCTTTAAGTAATGTATGTGATGCGCATGTAGTTGTGCTGTGTGTGTGATATACATGTAGTTGACTGATGTGCATGAAGTTAATCTGTGCGTGTGATATGTATGTATTTGAAGTTCATGTGTAGCTAGCTGTATGTATGAACTGTATGTAGTTGAGCTGTGTGTGTAATATACATGTAGTTGTGCTGTGTCTGCTAGACAAGGATTTTTGCTTTAATCAAGGTCAGTACAATTAGAAATCATCCATGTACTGTGTGTGCATTGACATAGTACACACATGATGATTCCTCTACTGGCCAACAATGGGAAATATTCAAATTGTTATGATTTTGAATCACAATTTCTTGAAATATAATTTCCGAAAATATGGAAAATAAAAATGTAAAAAAAAATCCAAAAATTAATAAACTGCAGTTTACATTAAAGTGGCTCTATCACTAGGAAAAGTCATTTTTAACTAATCACATCCTTGCATAGCCTTTATAAAGGCTATTCCACACTTACCTTTAGTATGTAGATTGCCTCAGTGGTTTCTGACTAAGTCAGTTTTTATTCATATGCTAATTAGTCTGGTGCATGATACATCGTGCACACCTCTCCTGTTGTTTCCTATGGGAGACTGCTGCTGATGATGATGACTCAGCTTCCTGTTTGCTTCACACACATACAATCCTATGAAAAAGTTTGGGCACCCCTATTAATCTTAATCATTTTTTGTTCTAAATATTTTGGTGTTTGCAACAGCCATTTCAGTTTGATATATCTAATAACTGATGGACACAGTAATATTTCAGGATTGAAATGAGGTTTATTGTACTAACAGAAAATGTGCAATATGCATTAAACCAAAATTTGACAGGTGCAAAAGTATGGGCACCCTTATCATTTTATTGATTTGAATTCCCCTAACTACTTTTTACTGACTTACTGAAGCACAAAATTGGTTTTGTAACCTCAGTGAGCTTTGAACTTCATAGCCAGATGTATCCAATCATAAGAAAAGGTATTTAAGGTGGCCAATTGCAAGTTGATCTCCTATTTGAATCTCCTCTGAAGAGTGGCATCATGGGCTACTCAAAACAACTCTCAAATGATCTGAAAACAAAGATTGTTCAACATAGTTGTTCAGGGGAAGGATACAAAAAGTTGTCTCAGAGATTTAACCTGTCAGTTTCCACTGTGAGGAACATAGTAAGGAAATGGAAGACCACAGGGACAGTTCTTGTTAAGCCCAGAAGTGGCAGGCCAAGAAAAATATCAGAAAGGCAGAGAAGAAGAATAGTGAGAACAGTCAAGGACAATCCACAGACCACCTCCAAAGAGCTGCAGCATCATCTTGCTGCAGATGGTGTCACTGTGCATCGGTCAACAATACAGCGCACTTTGCACAAATAGAAGCTGTATGGGAGAGTGATGAGAAAGAAGCCGTTTCTGCACGTACGCCACAAATAGAGTTGCCTGAGGTATGAAAAAGCACATTTGGACAAGGCAGCTTCATTTTGGAAACAAAAATTGAGTTGTTTGGTTATAAAAAAAGGCGTTATGCATGGCGTCCAAAAAGAAACAGCATTCCAAGAAAAACACATGCTACCCACTGTAAAATTTGGTGGAGGTTCCATCATGCTTTGGGGCTGTGTGGCCAATGCCGGCATCGGGAATCTTGTTAAAGTTGAGGGTCGCATGGATTCCACTCAGTATCAGCAGATTCTTGTGAATAATGTTCAAGAATCAGTGACGAAGTTGAAGTTACGCCGGGGATGGATATTTCAGCAAGACAATGATCCAAAACACCGCTCCAAATCCTCAGGCATTCATGCAGAGGAACAATTACAATGTTCTGGAATGGCCATCCCAGTCCCCAGACCTGAATATCATTGAACATCTGTGGGATGATTTGAAGCGGGCTGTCCATGCTCGGCGACCATCTAACTTAACTGAACTTGAATTGTTTGTCCAAAATACCTTTATCCAGGATCCAGGAACTGATTAAAAGCTACAGGAAGCGACTAGAGGCTGTTATCTTTGCAAAAGGAGGATGTACTAAATATTAATGTCACTTTTCTGTTGAGGTGCCCATACTTTTGCACCGGTCAAAATTTGGTTTAATGCATATTGCACATTTTCTGTTAGTACAATAAACCTCATTTCAATCCTGAAATATTACTGTGTCCATCAGTTATTAGATATATCAAACTGAAATGGCTGTTATAAACACCAAAATATTTAGAACTAAAAATGATTAAGATTAATAGGGGTGCCCAAACTTTTTCATAGGACTGTAGAAGATAATAGGAGAGAGGAGGCTGCTGGGAACTTCCTGTGCTGTCTGGAGGCTCATTAGCATATTAATAAAAATTATAATTCAGAAACCACTGAAGCAATCTACAAACTAAAGGTAGGTGTGAAGTAGCATTTCTAAAGCCTATGCAAGGATGTGATTAGATAAAAATGACTTTTCCCAGTGATAGAGCCCGTTTAAGAATATAATTTTGGTGACACTTTCCCCATATCAGCTTCCTAGTGATGCTATTGTCAAAATCAGTATACCGTATTTTTCGGACTATAAGACGCACCCAGGTTTTAGAGGAGGAAAATAGGGAAAAAAAATTTTGAAGCAAAAACTGGTAAAATATTTAATATATGGGAGTTGTAGTTTTGCAACAGCTGCAAGGCCACATTGACAGGTGACCCTGCAGCTGTACGGGGATGCAAAGAGTGTTTTTTTTTGCGGGGCCAGCTGTACTTTTTAGTTATACCATTTTGCGGAATATCTATTGCTTAGATCACCTTTTATTGAAAAAAAACCCCGGTGGTTTATGATATATATATATATATATATATATATATATATATATATATATATATATATATATATCCCTATATTATAAAAATGAATTTCTGTCTGTCTGTCTGTCTGTCTGTCTGTCTGTGCTCTAATGCGAACCAAACGACTGGACCGATCTTCACCAAATTTGGTACAGAGATACTTCAGATATCCGGGAAGGTTTAAGACGAGACTCCAACTCGCTCGGACGTATCGTTGCTGAGATACAGCATTTCAAACACAGTGCCCCCCCCCCTTAGCCAATACAAACCTGCAAGACTTTCACTCATATTCCAACTGCAATACACACGGTCACTCCACATGCACAATACAACACTGATATCCAAACTGAGATACACGCATCAAAGGATTAGATACACAGATCAGCACACAGTATCACACACCAGAGGATTAGATACACGGGTCTGCACACAGTCCCACAAACCAGAGAATTAAATACGCGCTTCTGCACACAGTTCCACACACTGAAGGATTTGATACGTACGTCTGCACATGGTTCCACATACCAAAGGATTAGATACAGGCGTCTACACACAGTTCCACACTCCAGAGGATTAGATATGCGCGTCTGCACAGAGTACCACATGCCTTAGGATTAGATACACGCGTCTACACACAGTTCAACACTCCAGAGGATTAGATACGCGCGTCTGCACAGAGTACCACATGCCGTAGGATTAGATACACGCGTCTGCACACAGTTCCACACTCCAGAGGATTAGATACGCGCGTCTGCACACAGTTGTACACGCCATAGGATTAGATACATGCGTCTTCACACAGTACCACATGCAGTAGGATTAGATACGTGCGTCTACACACAGTTCCACACGCCGAAGGATTAGATATGCGCCTCTTCACACAATACCACACAGGGGAAGATTAGATATGTGTGTGTGCACACAGTACCACACTTTGAAGGATTAGATACATGCCTCTGCACACAGTACCACAAGCCAGAGAATTAGATACGCGTCTCAGCACACAGTACCACATGGGGGAGGATTAGATACACGCGTCTACACATAGTACCACATGCCATAGGATTATATACGCGCGTCTGCACACAGTACCACATGCTGGGGGATTGGATACATGCGTCTACACACAGTTCCACACACTGTAGGATTAGATACGCACCTCTTCACACAATACCACACAGGGGAGGATTAGATACACGTGTCTTCACACAGTTCCACACTTTGGAGGATTAGATACATGCCTCTGCACACAGTACCACAAGCCAGAGAATTAGATACGCGTCTCAGCACACAGTACCACATGGGGGAGGATTGGATACGCGCGTCTACACACAGTACCACATGCCATAGGATTATATACGCACGTCTGCACACAGTACCACATGTCGGGGGATTGGATACATGCTTCTACACACAGTTCCACACACTGTAGGATTAGATACGCACCTCTTCACACAATACCACACAGGGGAGGATTAGATACACGTGTCTTCACAAAGTTGTACACGCCATAGGATTAGATACACGCGTCTGCACACAGTACCACATGCCGTAGAATTAGATACGCGCGTCTACATACAGTTCCACACTCCAGAGGATTAGATACGCGCATCTGCACACAGTTGTACACGCCATAGGATTAGATACACACGTCTGCACAGAGTACCACATGCCATAGGATTAGATACACGTCTACACACAGTTCCACACTCCAGAGGATTAGATACGCGCGTCTGCACACAGTTGTACACGCCATAGAATTAGATACACGCGTCTGCACACAGTACCACATGCAGTAGGATTAGATACGCGCCTCTTCACACAGTAACACAGGGGAGGATTAGATACGTGTGTGTGCACACAGTATCACACTTTGGAGGATTAGATACATGCCTCTGCACACAGTACTACAAGCCAGAGAATTAGATACGTGTCTCAGCACACAGTATCACACGGGGGAGGATTAGATACGCGCGTCTACACACAGTACCACATGCCGGGGGATTGGACACGCGCGTCTACACACAGTTCCACACGCCGTAGGATTAGATACACGCCTCTTCACACAATACCACACAGGGGAGGATTAGATACGTGCATCTGAACACAGTACCACACAGGGGAGGATTAGATACAGGCCTCTGCATACAGTACCACATGCCAGAGAATTAGATACGCGTCTCAGCACACAGTTCCACATGGGGGAGGATTAGATACGCGCATCTGCACACAGTACCACACGCCAGAGTCATTAGATACGCGCGTCTGCACACAGTTTCACTTACTGGAGGATTAGATACGCGCCTCTTCACACAATATCAAATGGGGAGGATTAGATATGTGCATCTGCACAAAGTACCACACCAACAAGGATTAGACACTTGCATCTAAACACAGTACTACACGGGGAAGGATTAGATACAGCTTTACTCCAGGTATCCATAACAACTGATCACAGGTTTTTCACTGACATCCAAAATGAGATACACATAATCACATGACGCTTATGGACATACACACAAACAACATACAAAATACACCAGTGCAAAATTGGACAATTCTTATGGGGCCAGTACACAAACATAAATTGTAATATACCCGTGCGAAGCCGGGTCCTCCCTCTAGTATATATATACAGTCCTATGAAAAAGTTTGGGCACCCCTATTAATCTTAATCATTTTTAGTTCTAAATATTTTGGTGTTTGCAACAGCCATTTCAGTTTGATATATCTAATAACTGATGGACACAGTAATATTTCAGGATTGAAATGAGGTTTATTGTACTAACAGAAAATGCGCAATATGCATTAAACCAAAATTTGACCGGTGCAAAAATATGGGCACCTCAACAGAAAAGTGACATTAATATTTAGTACATCCTCCTTTTGCAAAGATAACAGCCTCTAGTCGCTTCCTGTAGCTTTTAATCAGTTCCTGGATCCTGGATGAAGGTATTTTGGACCATTTCTTTCTACAAAACAATTCAAGTTCAGTTAAGTTTGATGGTCGCCGAACATGGACAGCCCGCTTTCAAATGATCTGAAAACAAAGATTGTTCAACATAGTTGTTCAGGGGAAGGATACAAAACGTTGTCTCAGAGATTTAACCTGTCAGTTTCCACTGTGAGGAACATAGTAAGGAAATGGAAGACCACAGGGACAGTTCTTGTTAAGCCCAGAAGTGGCAGGCCAAGAAAAATATCAGAAAGGCAGAGAAGAAGAATGGTGAGAACAGTCAAGGACAATCCACAGACCACCTCCAAAGAGCTGCAGCATCATCTTGCTGCAGATGGTGTCACTGTGCATCTGTCAACTATACAGCGCACTTTGCACAAATAGAAGCTGTATGGGAGAGTGATGAGAAAGAAGCCGTTTCTGCACGTACGCCACAAATAGAGTTGCCTGAGGTATGAAAAAGCACATTTGGACAAGGCAGCTTCATTTTGGAAACAAAAATTGAGTTGTTTGGTTATAAAAAAAAGGCGTTATGCATGGCGTCCAAAAAGAAACAGCATTCCAAGAAAAACACTTGCTACCCACTGTAAAATTTGGTGGAGGTTCCATCATGCTTTGGGGCTGTGTGGCCAATGCCGGCATCGGGAATCTTGTTAAAGTTGAGGGTCGCATGGATTCCACTCAGTATCAGCAGATTCTTGAGAATAATGTTCAAGAATCAGTGACGAAGTTGAAGTTACGCCGGGGATGGATATTTCAGCAAGACAATGATCCAAAACACCGCTCCAAATCCTCAGGCATTCATGCAGAGGAACAATTACAATGTTCTGGAATGGCCATCCCAGTCCCCAGACCTGAATATCATTGAACATCTGTGGGATGATTTGAAGCGGGCTGTCCATGCTCGGCGACCATCTAACTTAACTGAACTTGAATTGTTTGTCCAAAATACCTTTATCCAGGATCCAGGAACTGATTAAAAGCTACAGGAAGCGACTAGAGGCTGTTATCTTTGCAAAAGGAGGATGTACTAAATATTAATGTCACTTTTCTGTTGAGGTGCCCATACTTTTGCACCGGTCAAATTTTGGTTTAATGCATATTGCGCATTTTCTGTTAGTACAATAAACCTCATTTCAATCCTGAAATATTACTGTGTCCATCAGTTATTAGATATATCAAACTGAAATGGCTGCTGCAAATACCAAAATATTTAGAACTAAAAATGATTAAGATTAGTAGGGGTGCCCAAACTTTTTCATAGGACTGTACATATATATATATTTTCTAGGGACAGGAGGTGATTTATAACTTTTATTTATTTCATATTTTTATTATATATTTTTAAAGCTTTTTTTTTTTTAAACTATTTTATTCCCCCCCCAGGGCTTGAACCTGCGGTCACTTGATTGCAAGTCCCATAGACGGCAATACAACTGTATTGCCGTCTATGGGACATTCTGTGTATTAGTATTACGGCTGGTCATAGACCCAGCCGCAATACTAATATAGCAGTGACAGGCCGGGGAGCCTCATTAGGCTCCCGGCTGTCACCCGAACAGGTCGGCTCCTGCGATATCGCCGCGCAGGAGCCGGCCTGCAACTTTACAGGTACGGGGTCGGTGGGGACCGGCCCCGGGGGAGAAGAGGCCGCTGATACAGACTGCAGACCCGGCATCCGCTGTACTAGAGAGGCGGATGCCGGGGAGGGATAGACGCCGGGGCCTGAGACATCGCTGCCCTGCCCTGCATGAAGCCAGCGGTGGGGGGACGGAGGAGCTGCTGCTGGCTTCATGCAGGGCAGAGGAGTGCAGCGATGTCGCAGGCCCCGGCACCTGTAATGGCGTCTATCACTTGCCGGCTTCCGCCTCTCTATTACAGCGGATGCCAGGCGCCACATTCGGCCTATAAGACGCACCCTTCTTTTCCCCCCAAATTTGGGGGAAAAAAAGTGCGTCTTATAGTCCGAAAAATACGGTAATTCATATTAAAAACATTTTTATTCAAAATATTTATTACTAGAGATGAGCGAACAGTGAACTATTCGAGATTCCATATTCGTTTTGAGTAGAGCCTCAATATTCGACTACTCGATCGAATATTGAATCTCATTATAGTCTATGGGAAAAAATGCTCGTTTCAGGGGAAACCACTATTCGACTACAGTAAAGGAGAGTCACCAAGTCCACGAATAGCAGGAGGAGAGTGTTTAGGAGGAGCGCTGTTATTATAGTCTATGGGGTCAGTGCGCTTTAACTGCACAGCGCTTGCAGTTGCGCGGATAAAAATTAAGCTCCCTCGTAACCGCAAGCTGCCAGCTCTCCCGACTAGCAAAGACGAGCCTGCTGCAAATCAACACTGGTTCTGCAGCAGGCTCGTCCTTGCTAGTCGGGAGAGCTGGCAGCTTGCTGTTACGAGGGAGCTTACTTTTTCCTCATAGGAATGTGTTGACCAACACTGATTGGCCAGTGTACAACATTCGGCCAATCAACGCTGGTTCTGCCAGAGACTCGTCTGTGAGGAGGTGGAGTCTAAGATCAGACCACAGCAGTCTCCATTATTTAAGGTCCATGGTCATGTGATAAGCACACAGGTGCACAGCTGATTACCAGGCAGATGTCTGATTATTGTGCTGTGACTGTAACGAGCGGCACCTTTGTACTCATCACATGACCATGGACCATAAATCACATAACCATGCTCAGAGTTTTATCCTCTAGAAGTAACAGAATGAATGACAACAAGCCGAAATCTAGAAAACCGTGAGGAACTGATACAGAAAGTATATTGGAAAATTGTACAACTTTATATTGTACATTTGTTTGTCAATATTGGTCTGAAAGTGGCCAACCCCTTTAATGTAGTTTGAATTAACACTAATCTCAATCTACACCTATATGAGTTTATTCTGTAACACGAGGAATAGACCATCACTGCTATGTCCTGAAAATCAGTAATAGTTGTAGTTCTTCCAGTTTCTATCTAGGATTGTGTCTTAAAAGGCTGGTTCAATATATATATATTTTTTTATAAATGTATAGTACAAACGAATATAAGAAACTTTAAAATGTAAGTTATCAGGACAAAAATCATTGTTACTCTCCTTTCCTGGACTCTAGCACGGCTCCCTGTTCTCTTCGCGATTCTGTCTGATGTCAGAAAACACTGATAGGCAGGGCCATTTTAACACATTGGTGGGCCTTGTGCGAAGGTTTCATAAATGAGCCCCCCCATCAACACCACTTAGAAATATTTGACCTGCACAAATTATAATGTCCCCTCAATGTGCCCCACATAGTATAATGCCTCTTAGTGGCCCCATACAATATAATGCACCTCATAACGTCCTCTTCCAGGTTCCCCCCAGATTTTTTTTGTCCCCCCTCATGTTACCCCCCAGTTTCATGTCCTCCTACTCCACTTGTTGCCCTCACAGTGTCATGTGTCCCCCTTCAAGTTGCTCCCACAGTATCATGTCCCCCCATTCCCCATATTGCCCCCACAGTATCATGTCCTTCTCAGGCTGCCCCCACAGTATCATGTTCTTCTCATGTTGCCCCCACAGTTTCATGTCCCCCTGAGGTTGTATCCACAGTGCCAGGTTCCTCCACCCCACAGGATACCCCCATAGTGTTATGTCCCCCCCCCCCTTCAGATTGTCCTCACAGTGTCATGTCCCCCCTAGTTTTATGTCCCCATCAAGTTGCTCCCTCAGTACACTTTCATGTCCCCCTCCAGGTCACCCCCCCCAGGTCACCCCCACCACCCTGGTTGCCTCCACAGTGTCATGTGCCCCTCCTGAAGTTGCCCCCACAGTATTATGTCCCCCCCATCTCCCAGGTTGCCCCCATAGTATCATGTCCCCCCACCCAATAGGTTGCCCCCACAGTTTCATGTCCCCAACTGTATATATCAGGTACCAGAGTCAGGGTCAGACTGGGATGTCTAGGGCCCACCAGTGGAATTGTTTTTAGGGGCCCACCCCCAGGACCCTGCAGATCAGCGGTACCGAGACAGGGCGGTTAAAGGTAATAACATGTTGGGAGCCATGCTACTCACGCACTATACCATGTGCAGTACATATACAGTCCTATGAAAAAGTTTGGGCACCCCTATTAATCTTAATCATTTTTAGTTCTAAATATTTTGGTGTTTATAACAGCCATTTCAGTTTGATATATCTAATAACTGATGGACACAGTAATATTTCAGGATTGAAATGAGGTTTATTGTACTAACAGAAAATGTGCAATATGCATTAAACCAAAATTTGACTGGTGCAAAAGTATGGGCACCTCAACAGAAAAGTGACATTAATATTTAGTAGATCCTCCTTTTGCAAATATAACAGCCTCTAGTCGCTTCCTGTAGCTTTTAATCAGTTCCTGGATCCTGGATAAAGGTATTTTGGACAAGCAATTCAAGTTCAGTTAAGTTTGATGGTCGCCGAGCATGGACAGCCCGCTTCAAATCATCCCACAGATGTTCAATGATATTCAGGTCTGGGGACTGGGATGGCCATTCCAGAACATTGTAATTGTTCCTCTGCATGAATGCCTGAGGATTTGGAGCGGTGTTTTGGATCATTGTCTTGCTGAAATATCCATCCCCGGCGTAACTTCAACTTCGTCACTGATTCTTGAACATTATTCTCAAGAATCTGCTGATACTGAGTGGAATCCATGCGACCCTCAACTTTAACAAGATTCCCGATGCCGGCATTGGCCACACAGCCCCAAAGCATGATGGAACCTCCACCAAATTTTACAGTGGGTAGCATGTGTTTTTCTTGGAATGCTGTTTCTTTTTGGACGCCATGCATAACGCCTTTTTTTATAACCAAACAACTCAATTTTTGTTTCCAAAATGAAACTGCCTTGTCCAAATGTGCTTTTTCATACCTCAGGCAACTCTATTTGTGGCATACGTGCAGAAACGGCTTCTTTCTCATCACTCTCCCATACAGCTTCTATTTGTGCAAAGTGCGCTGTATAGTTGACCGATGCACAGTGACACCATCTGCAGCAAGATGATGCTGCAGCTCTTTGGAGGTGGTCTGTGGATTGTCCTTGACTGTTCTCACCATTCTTCTTCTCTGCCTTTCTGATATTTTTCTTGGCCTGCCACTTCTGGGCTTAACAAGAACTGTCCCTGTGGTCTTCCATTTCCTTACTATGTTCCTCACAGTGGAAACTGACAGGTTAAATCTCTGAGACAACTTTTTGTATCCTTCCCCTGAACAACTATGTTGAACAATCTTTGTTTTCAGATCATTTGAGTTGTTTTGAGTAGCCCATGATGCCACTCTTCAGAGGAGATTCAAATAGGAGATCAACATGCAATTGGCCACCTTAAATACCTTTTCTTATGATTGGATACATCTGGCTATGAAGTTCAAAGCTCACTGAGGTTACAAAACCAATTTTGTGCTTCAGTAAGTCAGTAAAAAGTAGTTAGGGGAATTCAAATCAATAAAATGATAAGGGTGCCCATACTTTTGCACCGGTCAAATTTTGGTTTAATGCATATTGCACATTTTCTGTTAGTACAATAAACCTCATTTCAATCCTGAAATATTACTGTGTCCATCAGTTATTAGATATATCAAACTGAAATGGCTGTTGCAAACACCAAAATATTTAGAACAAAAAATGATTAAGATTAATAGGGGTGCCCAAACTTTTTCATAGGACTGTACCTACTGCTACAGCCTGTATGGCAAGTGAACAGCATGGCTCCTAGAAATGTTACCATTACCCGTAGCTGAAGTGTCCTGGAAAAGCTGATCTGCAGAGGTCCTGGCTGTTGTATCATCGCAGATGTAATATTGGTGGCTTATCCTAAGGACAGACCATCAATATTAGAAAGATGGATAAATCCTTTAAAGTGGTTGTCCAGGAATTGGAGCAACTCATGTGGTGGGCGGGAGGTGTAAAATAAAAAACAAATAAATAAAAAAAGAATACTCATCTGTCCTTGGCGCTCCGTTGTCCGCCGGTAGTGTCTATTCGGTCTCGTACTGGCACTCCTTTCTGAGAGTCCTGCACCTCATGTGATCGCTGAGACCAATTAGGTACAGGAACTCCAGAAATGAGGCCATGAGACTGAACAGACACAGGCGGGGACAACGGGGGGCTGAGGACAGGTGAGAAGGCTCTTTTAAAAAAAAATATATATATATTTTTACACCTCCCTGGCGGCCACCACAGTGATCACTCCAGTTTATAGACAACCTGTTTTAAGGGGTTGTCTGGGCCAAATATTTTATGGCCACTTCACTGGTCCCCCATAATGTATGGGGAACAGTGATGGGGCCATTATATTGTGTGGAGCAGCGATGGGGTAACATCCTGTGCGGAAGGGGGATGTTAAAATGTGTGGGGCATATTAAAGGGGTTTCCAGGGTTAAACTTTTTTATGGCCTATACTCAGGATAGGCCATAAATACCTCAAACCCCACATTGCAGAAACACAACGTCTTTGGCTACTACAGGAAAAAAAAAAAGTGTTTTACGGAACCAGCAAAGTGAATGAAATTTAATCAAATTTACCTCATCCGCACACTGCAGGAAAAAAGCGCTTCTAAAAACATGGCCGGATACTTTCAGCTGCGCAATTGGGAGAAAGTGCCAGAAAATGCATCAAAAGCGCAATGAAAAAAACACTGTGGAAAAAATACATTGAGATTCGCCGCTATTTTTTTCCACAGCTATTTTTCTTTTAGCTGCGTCTCACTGTTGGGCCTCATCCTTATTATCTCAATAGACTGAGCTATAAGGCTGAGTTCACACAGAGTTTTCTGGTCAGGAATTTGGTTCTATTGGGAGGCTTTTTTGGAGGCTGATTTTGAGGTGGATTCCTGACCAAATAACTCCGTGTGAACTCAGCCTTAGGGCTCGTTCACATCTGCGCCTGGTCTCCGTTCTGAAGGTTTCCGTTTCTTGCACAAAACAGAGGCAGGAGATGGAAACCTGCAGGACTCTTTCATACCCATTCATTTGAATGGGTTTGAAAGATGTCCGTCCGTGAGCGGCAGTGAGCGTTTTATGCTCTCTGCCATGAAACCGTTTTCTTAAAATCGGACACAGAGTCGAACATGCAGTACTCTGTGTCCGATTGAAAAAAAAAACAGTTTTGCGGCGGAGAGCATAAAACGCACACCGCCGCATCCGGTCTGACAGCTTTCCATCTTCTACATGCAGAAGACGGAAAGCTGAGAACGGACTGCCGAACGCTAGTGTGAACCTAGTGTCAGGCTAAAGCCCCATGTAGCAAGAATAAAGCAAAAAGCGCTGCAGGAAAAAACCCCGGCAGCAACACATCAGTTTTTCCTGCAGCGCTTATTGCAGAAACTCTGCAGAGGTTTCCTCTGAGGACTTTGTTTCCTTTAGGGTAAGTTCACGCGGAGATTTTTGGTCAGGATTTTGAGGCCGTATCTGCCTCAAAATCCTGACCAAAAAGATGGCTCTCATTGAAATCAATGGGAGCCGGTCAGTTCTTTTTTTTCCGGGAGCCGGTTTGTTCCAGGTCCCGGAAAAAGAAGCGAGGTGCTCATTCTTCAGGTCGTTTCGCCTCGCGATTCAGCCTGAAGCCACACCCTTCTCCCATCTAGGCCCATTTATTGGGCCTAATCTGGAGCAGAGTGCGTGACTGGATGCCGGTGCAATGCACCGGCATTCAGTCGCAGCTACCCGTTTTTTGGTCCGGAACCTGAGGCGGCCTCCGCCTCAGGTTCCGGACCAAAAAACCCTGTGTGAACTTATCCTTATACCTATAGGGAAACTGCAGGTGTTTCTGTAGATATAAGTGACATGCTGCAATTTACAAAACCGCAACAGTTTTGGAAATTGCAGTGTGTCCGCCGTGTGTGTTTTTCTGCAATGTGTGGATGGGATTGCACTCACTGCGCTCAGTAATGCATTCGGGGAGTCCGCATGGGGACCCTCCCAAACAGACTACCGAACGCATTAGCAGACGGTGCGCAGTGAAAGCACATATAGACTATAATGGGGTCCATGTGCTTTCCGTGCGGTGTCCGCATAGAACATGCGGACAGAAAAGTACTTTACAATCTACTTTCCTGTCCACATGACTCGTGTGGACACCGCGTGGAAAGCACACGGACCCCATTATAGTCTACGGGGTCCACGTACTTTCACTGCACACTGCTTGCTAATGCGTTTGGTAATCCGTTCGGGGGGAGGGGGAGGGGGTTACCATGCAGACTCCCAAACAGATCACCGAACGCAGATGTGAACCAGGCCTTATACATATACCATATATACTCACACATATACAATACAATATACATATACAATACTATAGCACATATACATTTATATACATTCATATACCATATATAAGTCATATATATACTTGTATGAATACTATATATACACACACATATATACATATTATAGCATACTGTATATACTCACACATACCTGTATACAAACATACAGTACTCACACAGTATACAAGTAACATACTTTACACAAATGTACACATATATACATATTAAACATACAGATTTTACCAAAAGAATTTACTCACCATTGCAGCAGTCGGCTCCTGTCTTCCCCACACGCTGCGATGTAAGAGCATTCAGTGGGAGGGGGAGGGGGAGGAAGTGCATGCGGCAGCAGGGGAGACCTCACAGGAGAGCAGCAAAGCAGCTGCAGGTAAGTGAAGGGAGAGGCCATTAGCTGATGCTGAAGAAGATACACATGCTGTCCTCCGATGTGTACAGCTTCAGCATCAGCTAATGGGGGCCCCTGTGTGTGGAGGCAGATGCATTGGCCAGGTGCCCGGTTGGGGCCCCTGGCCTTCCCGATCGGGCCCCGAACAATGCATCTGCATTGGTAAAATCAAAACTTTCAGTCAGGGCTCGGGGGCCCACCGGGGGATTCCCCGGTTACCCGGTGGGCCAGTCCGAGCCTGACCAGAGTCTTCTCTCTGGTCCCAGAGTCTTTAAGGAGTAGCAGTCGCAATGTAAGTGATGTCACCACATCACGCCTCCTGCTGCCAGGACACCTGGAGCAAAGACAGCCGCTGGGTGGTGAAGAAGGGAGCAGATGATTCCCTATTTCATCCATCACTGGCTTCAACTCATCGGTGTCCTACAGACGCCGATGTGTTAGTGCAGCAAGGACCCACTGCCCTGGACAGCGGGACAGCAAATGTAGAACCATCCCTCTGTCCAAGTTGCAAGTGCACAGTTGACCCTATGGTTAAAGTGGCGCTGCTGATAGGGCATCAGGGTTTACGTCGGTGTCATGACACATAATGATGCTGACGTAACATCTGAGACCCAGTCAGTGGTTGCTGACATCAAGCAGAAGTGGCAAATAGAACAGGGAACTGCGCCTCAGTCCAGGGAAGGTCAGTAACATTTTTTTTCTGTTAATAATAGCTCGTGAGTGGTGAACCCCGAAATTTCTGGATTGGCTGAACCTGAAATTTTTGGAAAATTTGTTGGGACCACTATGAGATACTATACTGTGTGAAGGAGCCAATATGAAATATTATACTCTGTAAAGCAAGGGGGGGGGGGAGGCTGATAGAAGTACCCAGGACTCTGAATATTGGCTTTGCCTCTGTATTACCTTCACTTGGTAGATATTTTCTGCGTATTGTACTCTATTATTCAGCCACACTGTTGCCATATTTGTCCTTTATATGCCTCTTGTGCAGCCTGTATCAATATTAGACTCACGGACCTCTTTCTACCCCTTGGGCTAATATATATCCTAAGGGCTAGTTGACACGGGGGCAATGACGTGGATTTTGACCACGGATTTCGCCTCAAAATCCGCCTCCATACAATGGTGGTCTATGGAGACCGCTAGCGTTCGTTTTTCCGCTAGCGTTTTTTTTTTCCGCTAGCGGAAAAAAGAAGCAACATGACCTTCCTTCAGGCGGATTCCGCCTAAGGAAAGCAATAGAAGTGAATGGGAGGCGAAAACCGCATTGCGTTTTTTTACGGTCCATTCACTTTAGGGGAGGGGAAAACTACCTGGCATTTTCTGAAGCGGTTTTTACCAAAAACCACTCCAGAAAATGCTCCAAAAAACACATCAAGGTCCAAAAACTGCTTCCTAATTAGGAAGCGTTTTTTTTCCGGACCAAATTAAGCCACACGTAATTTACATGTGAACTAGCCCTAAGTTGGTTAAATCGATCAGTAACTACTATCTGTTTGACTTTATACCCTGTTTTATAAGGTTTAGAAACCTAGAACCAATATATGGTGATATTGTTACTGAGTTACTAGGAAGTCAGAACTGTGAGCATGAGCATGAGACAGAGGAAACCTTTGCGAACTTTCTGTGAAAAGTGCTGCAGGAAAAAATGCAGTGTGTTGCCACCATGTTTTTCCCCACAGCCTTTTTATTTTTTGCGTGGGGCCTTAGCCTAAAGTCGGTTGCAGATGACCATACTGCAACTGGCCTGCAGTGATTTAAAAGCAAGGGCTTCACACAAGGGACACTGGGATTTCATTAAATGAATAGAAGCCACAGAAGCACAGGCCGCAAAATAGGACAGAAATAGAACGGTCGTGTATACAGGCCCATAGAAAAGAATGGGTCAGTGTGCTCTCCGTGAAATACATGGATAGCACACTGACACACAGCACAGTCATCTGCACCCGGCCTTAGTGTCCTTTTACTTTTATATACAGAGTGTATAGAAAGATGTATGAAAACATTCAAATCCTTCTATCTATCTATCTATCTATCTATCTATCTATCTATCTATCTATCTATCTATCTATCTATCTATCTATCTATCTGGATGTTTGTTACTCAATCACGCAAAAACAGCTGAATGGATTTGAATGAAATTTGGCACATAGATAGTTTGAAACATAGGCTACATTTTATCCCGGTAAATGACATGGCTTCATGACTGGTTTTCTCAGGTTCTGATAAAGCCGGGTCTGTTATTTCTCTATGTAAACACTCAGCTAACCCCATGGTGCATTCTGTACATTCATTTGCATATTATCTGATCTGCTTTAGGCAACATCCTGACACACTGGATTCGAAAACACCTTTAATACATATTGGCAGTTTGCTACTTTTAAATATTCCTGGAAAAAGAAAGTCTAATTTGTCGCAAAATCCTAAAACAACAAGAACTATGAAGGTAGCCAGAAGTCAACAGAGTTCTCTTCAAGTGGAGCTGGGGGATCATCGGCGCCAACAACACACTCATATGGCGTCCCAGCGAGCTGCAGAGATGGCGGAACAATCACGGGCACAGTGTGAGGAATGAGTTGACAGCTCCCGAAACGCCGTGGTTTTCCTGATTTTCTTGGTAAATTGGTGGGCGGGGTTTTACTTGCTATCTCACAGAAAAAACAGCTCTGCTACTTCTCTTATTAGCAGTACATGTTTGCAGTCAGTAATGAGGGATGGTTGTAAATAGATTAGTATCACTGGAAGATGCACAATATGAGCTGATGTAGCAGAGCTGGATTTGTTAGGTGATGAGAATCCCAAACACATGCTACAGAACCAAGAGTCAGCTTGCATTATACTCACTTTTAGGTCTGTGTTTACATGCAGAGGTAACAGACTCCCTGTCTCAGCCCTTATCAGCAGAATTCAATTAGCAGACTGGAAGAGCTGGAGATAAAACCGCAACGGTTGTGGAAATCGCAGTGTGTCCAAGCTGTGATTTTTTCCGCAAAGTGGGCATAGGATTCGCATGAATCCCATCCACTTTGCAAGTACTGTAAAACGTGATTTTTCCTGCGGCGTTTCCGGTCCGTGGGGCCCCGGCCTAAATAGCAGAGGACCATAATTCTTCAACATAGCCTTTCAAATTACCTTTACTGCACATGAGAAACTCGAGCAAAAACGCAATGAAAAACTCAACAGAAAACTCATATGAATTTCCGCAGCAAAAAAATGAAAAACTCGATGAATAATGCATGTAAATGCGCGTTTTTTTCAGCAACAGAAAATGCAGCGTTTTCTCTGCGGTTTTTTACACTTTTTTTTTTTTGCTGCGTTTCTGCCCAGTGGGGCCTTTAGGCTAAGGGCCCCTTCACATGGTGTAAGCGCACCGCTCATTTAGACACGTATACACGTGTCTGAGCGCGGCGCTTCAAAACAGAGCCCATTGATTTAAATGGGAAGCGCGCGTATATGCACGCTCGGACACGTGTATACGTGTCTAAATGAGCAGCGCGATTACGCCGTGTGAAGGGGCCCTTAGCCTAAAGTACCAGAAGATTTGGAGGTTCAGTCTGATTGGATTTTAGAGGTAATGTTGGCTCTCTATATACATGCATATGTCCTCATTTTGGCTTGAAGGCTCTATGCCACCATCTTTAATGATATGCTGTACTACTTGTGGAACAAGTGAAGGTCATTCTATCATGCGTTGAAAAGTAAAGGTGTTCAATAAATTACCTAATTTAGTATTTTCAGTCAGTGTTAAGAAAGCTGAGCTTGTCAGTGCGAGTTGAGACACGTCGAGACATGTAATACACACAGTAGGAGATCAGTCTGATGAGAGTACTGGAAGTGATAGGATAGCAAGAGCAGTACCCTGCAGGTCTACAAAAAAACAAAAAAAAAAACCCAAGGGATTTGGAGTATCATTCCGTGATTAACTTCCTCACAAAGAGGAAAGAAGCCTAAAGAAATGCATGAAATGATGATTGCTGTATATAATAACACTGCACAATCCTACTACCAAATAACGTTTTGGGCTAAGCAGTTTAAATGGGTTAGGGCAGAGTTTCCCAAACTGTTTGAGTCAAGGAGCACTATTCAGGACAGAAATTCTGTAGGAAGCACTTAAAGGGATCCTATCATTAAAACTCAATTTTTTTTCTCACTAATACGTCGGAATAGCCTTAAGAAAGGCTATTCTCCTACCTTTAGATGTCTTCTCCGCGCTGCCATTTGGTAAAAACCCCGATTTTCGTTGGTATGCAAATGAGTTCTCTCGTAGCACTGGGGGCAATACTGTGTAAGTGGCCATTTTCTTGTGGCCAATGGGCATAGAGGCCTAGAAGTTTGAAGCCTGGGCCGGAAGAAGACGCGTGTAGAGGATGTTCCTGAAGAAGATGGAGGCGGCACTGGAGAGTTCTCTTGCAGCATTGGGGACGCCCCCAGTGCTGTTTGAGCGCTGTCGCCCGCCCCCAGTGCTGCGAGAGAACTCATTTGCATACCGACGAAAACCGGGATTTATACCGAACGGCAGTGCGGAGAAGACCTCTAAAGGTAGGAGAAGAATAGCCTTTCTTAAGGCTATTCCAACATGATAGTGAGAAAAAAATGAGTTTTAATGATAACATAGTCTACTTAAAACCTCATCCCTCATCCACAAGGCTCTCCATAATGCCGCACCTCCCTACATTTCCTCCCTCATCTCTGTCTACCGCCCAACCCGTGTTCTCCGTTCACTCAATGACCTAACACATCTTCTATTATCAGAACCTCCCACGCTCGTATACAAGACTTCTCCCGAGTTGCACCACTTCTCTGGAATGCTCTACCCTGGACAATCAGATTAACTCCCAATTTCTACAGTTTCAAACGCAAACTAAAGACACATCTTTTCAGACAAGCCTATCACAATTTCTAACGTAAACCCTTCTGTACTATAATTAGAATCCCCAAAATTTAACCTTCCTCTGTCCCCGCTCCCACATTACCCCACATGATATGATGTCTTTTCAGGCTAACTTTATTTGTCCAAGCTCCATCCATATGTTACAGGATACCACTAGTGATGGCTCATAAAGTTTTGTTTGTGTAAGGACAGTAACCTCTATTACAAAATTGTCTGAATACTGTATAAGCAATGCCGCCCCTGCTACCTCATGTGTCACCCCCTCTACCTCATAGATTGTAAGCTCTTGTGAGCAGGGCCCTCAGTCCCATTGTGTGAAATGACGTTCTTTGTTATGTATCTGTCTGTATTTGAACCCTACAAATTGTACAGCGCTGCGGAATATGTTGGCGCTATATAAATAAAATTTATTATTATATTATTAAAACCTACATAGGTGCCAAAGATAACGAGCGATATTGACAATGGGAGGGGATGGGGGGTTCTAACAAATTGATATTAGATATTACATTTTCTATTAACTTTATTCAAAAAAAAATTTCTTTTTCAGTCACAGTTAAAAAAAAATAAGGAACTTAACTACATATAACAAAAAACAAAAATCCTGAAAACACTGATCCTATTTCTTAAATCTTAAAAAACTTAATGTCTTCATTTTAATGTGAAGAATGAGGCTGCTTTGATTTGTACAATTTGAACGCTTCTGGCGCATTAGGAATGTTTTTCGAATAAAACGTGAAGAATAACTGCAAATACTGCGCGAACTAAGATGAATAAAGCACTTCCGTCCGTAGGTACAGTTTGTTCAGCGAATATACGAGACCGGTGTATTAAGCCGGAAAGGGCGGTCTGAGACCAGTTTGGAAGTGCTGTCCAACCGTGAAGCGTTAATCCACCGGCCTTGTATATTCGCCGAACAGACCGTAGTGTCGCGCCAGTAGAATATCAGGAGTGCATGTGAACCAGTATTTAAATTTTGAAACCCTTCACATTTAATTATTTTTTATTGTTAACCATTTATTATCACCATCTCACGGAGCACCTATAGATGGTTCGTAGAGCACTTGGTGCTCCATGGAGCACAGTTTGGGAAACACTGGATTAGGGAATCAATTGAAAATGACTCAAAGCATCTTCAGGCGAAATGTGCCGCGTCCCCGGTCTCCTCTTCCCGATGCACGACCTGGATGCCGACCCCGTGTGGTCTCCCAAAGCCTTGGTGCGGCACTGTCGTCCCCCCGGGCCGCACAAACCCATGTTTGGCGTGCCTCTTTTCCCATGTGGGACCCCCCCGGCCTGGACGCCCCAATCCCCGTTAGCAATGCCGCCTTGCGTGCCTTTCTCTTCCCACGTGCAGTCACCAAACTCCTCCCCCACTATGCTCTGTGGTGCCGTGCACCTCCTCGTCTCCCCAAAACTGCTATCCCCCGAATTTGGCTCCTGCTTGACCGTATGGCCACTTAAACGCAGCTCCTGCGCCCCTTGGCTAGGCAGTCAGCCCTGTTCCCCTTGTGTGCCCCGGTCTACTCACTCATTTGTCACTGCCACGCCACTTGAGGAGTGCCATAGTGTCCGGCCGCACGTCCGGCTCGGTCCCGAGCTGCAAAGTAGGAGGCAGCGAGTGAGGGGGCGCCAACTGTCTCCAACCGCTGCAGTTGTCGTGTTCCGCAAAGTTGCACCGGGCCAGCCCGTGGCGTGCCAGAGCTGCAAACAGCCGCCATGTTCTGTGCCTCGCAGTCTCTCCAGCGGCCACGCCCACTGAAGCCAGCTAACGTATGGTGGAGGGCAGTTCGGCCATCGGGACGCCCCTACATCGGCACGCACCTATCACAGCACAGGGGACAGAGCGTTGCTGACGTCATCCCAGGTCCTGCAGCGGACCTGGGGACAGACTTTGGCTGGTACTGGGCGTGCTTTCGGGGGATGGAGCCAGATGAAAAGTAGCCTATGTTTCCTTCCTGGGGAACAGCTAGGTATGTGCCAAATCTCAGCCAAATACGTGCCACCGTTTGGCCATGATTGAGGAACAAACATCCAAACACACAAACATCCAAATTTATAATATTAGTAGGATGTTATACTACTTTTATGTGTCCCTCAGAACATTGGACAGAAACTGATTTTATTTTTTATTTTTACACTGATCTCTATGTAAATTGGTGGTCATTTGTGTGCATGAATGTTTTGCATTTTTTAACCGGATCTGCTAAATGGATGTAAACTCTTTATGTTAATGTACCCTAAGGGATGGCCATGCATTTGCATAGGAATCAATATGAAAAAAACTGATATATTTCTTGGAGGACACAAAAGTAGGGACATTTTCATGTCCTTCACTAAAAAAAAAAAAAAAAAAAAAAAATCAAAACGAACAGAAATGTAAAGTATGTGATGTGAATGTACTCTAAAAAAATATAAGATAAATGAGTAGTGTCTTTATGCTAAGGAATTTCACTTTTATACTTATTGTGGTCACTTATGTTCATTGGGTATTTCCCATTGGCTATATTCAATTGTATAGCAGCTGCAACTGATGTCTTGGGTTGTAATACTGATATATATTTCCATACTTTGCTTCTATGGTAGTCTAACTACTCCTCAGGTATCTTTGAGATATATATATATATATATATATATATATATATATATATATATATATATATATATATGTTGTTATTTATGATTATTTACTACCAAGCACTTTTTTGCAGCATAATTCTGTGACCTGATGTATGCTTATATATGTTTTATGAATCTAGCATTGTACATGATATTTATTTGTACATATCGATCATTATACTTACCTCCAGTCCTTTTGGGCTTTCCCCTAGTCTGATGGCATTTTGACTTTTACCGATGTAACAATATGTGTATTTATTAATAAAGTTTGTTCTATTTCGGTATTTTGAGTATTCCTTTTTCCATTTTTTCTGTGATTCCTTATATGGATTTTGGGATACAACCTTTGATTTGACCTTTACATAGGGATGTTATTATGTTTATATCATGCTACATAGTCCCTTGATGCCATGTTAGTTTTGTGTGTACCAAACAGGATCTGGCTGTTGCTTTTTGTAGGGTTGCTCCAAGTCCTGTAAATGTACACAGACATTACCAGATTTTAACTGATTGCTCTATTGATAGTTTTTACCATTGAAGTTTACTATTCTTTGTACTGTTCTTTTTTTAATTTTTATTTATATCCTATTGCATACTGCTGCTGCATACAGCGCCCTGTTACCATGGTTACTTTACTTCCCATTACATTATTTGGGGTGACATCACACACAATGACATGGTGACTAGAGATGAGCGAGTAGTGTTCGATCGAGTAGGTGTTCGATCGAATACTACGGTATTCGAAATACTCGTACTCGATCGAACACTACTAGCTGTTCGAAGTTTAAGGTTCGATGCAGAACCAGCGTTGATTGGCAGAATGCTATACAGTCAGCCAATCAACGCTGGTTCTTCTCTTACCTTTAGAAGTCTTCTCCGTGCAGCGTCCCCGCGGCGTATTCACTCTGCCTAGGCATCAGGCATGCCCTCGCATGCGCAATTGGCTCTGCTCAGGCGTCGGGCCGGGCAGAGCCGACCGCACATGTGCAGTCGGCTCTGCCTAGGCCCCGATGCCTAGGCAGAGTGAATTCCAGCAGGAAGACGCCGCGGGGGCGCTGCGCCAGGAGAAGACTTCAAGGAGAATCCAGCCCGACCGTCACTCGTGGACTTGGTAAGTATAATTTTATCGAATTTTGCGTACCCCTGAAACGAGCATTTCCCCCCATAGACTATAATGGGGTTCGAAATCCGTTCAAACAGTCGAACAGTGTGCGGCTGTTCAAATCGGATTTAGAACCTCGGACATTTTAGTGTTCGCTTATCTCTAATGGTGACATTCAAACATCTGACATTATAAACATCCCGGAAGAGGATTAATATTATTTTATTATTTGCTCAGGGTTGTGTTACAACCAACTAACAGAGGTGGGGTGGGGGTGAATAGTCTTAATACCCAGAATTACTTTATTTGGATGATTACAGATTATATTTTGCCAAGTGCCCTATGGGTCCCATGTCCTCATTACTAACTATATTGGCATCTGCTGTACATAGTGTATAGCTTTCTGCTCCATTGTTCTCCCTAATAATCTGCAGTACAAAGGGCAGAAGAGGTGGTACTACATTGTAACAGGGTGGGAACAAGAGTGAGGATTTTTTTTCTTTTTCTTTATATACCATGTGGGGGCCACTGAAGGGGAATTATAATGTGTGTAGGCCAATGAGGAGCATTATACTGCTTGAGGGCTCAAAAGGGACAGGGTGCACTCAAAGGGGTCATAGATGGGTTTAGAACATTAAATTAAAAATTAATTTGTAGAGATGAGCGAACACCGTTCGGATCAGCCGATCCGAACAGCACGCACCCATAGAAATGAATGGAAACACCTGTGACGCTGCCTTTGCCGGTGGCCGGCCGGCGTCACAGGTGCTTCCATTCATTTCTTTTTTTTTTTTTCTTTTTTTTTTTTAAATGTAGATTGTGAGCCCCACATAGAGCTCACAATGTACATTTTTCCCTATCAGTATGTCTTTTTTTTTTTTTTTTTTGGAATATGGGATGGAAATCCATGCAAACACGGGGAGAACATACAAACTCCTTGCAGATGGTTTTATGCCTTTGGCGGGAATTGAACACCAGGACTCCAGCGCTGCAAGGCTGCAGTGCTAACCACTGAGCCACCGTGTGGCCCCCTAAGTGCTTCCATTCATTTCTATGGGTGCGTGCTGTTCGGATCGGCTGATCCGAACAGTGTTCGCTCATCTCTATTAATTTGATACTGTGTCATTTTAAGCCATGCCCCCATCATCCCTACTTTTTTTTAAACCTTGGCTTAAAAAGGTGACCCTAATCAAACTTTGGAGGCATTAATACTATGGGGTGCTCTATTACCAATGGGCACACTGAGGAAGCAGATTACTATGGAATATACTATACTATACTATATATATAACTATGGAATAGTTATTTGTAAGGGCATTATATGTGAAACTAATTACTGTAGCGGGAACTGTATGTGTAATAATAGATTCGGGGGGGGGGGGGGACCTGTATGACAAAATTACAATACAATACTTGTACGGTATAATTACAGTATTTGGGGACATATATCATTTTCCTACATTACTGCCTGAGACTTGTACTGGTGTCTATGACAATAATGTGGGCAAAGGGTATGGTTAGCACTATACAGGTGAGATCAATAGGCTGACCATAAGACTCAACGTCAAGAGCAAAAGATGTCGAAGATGGTCATACCAAAATCGCCAATAATAATATCTACAACCGTCATATATTAAAATGCCTGATATACTATCAAGCAACTACTGGATCAGGCAAAAAATGTCCTAGGGTTAGAATTATGAACCAAAAGTATAAACAAGCAAGCACTAGCAGAAAAGGCAATTATTCAGACAAAATACAAAATGTTTTTTACTTCATAGGAGAAATATTTAAATACTGTAACTGATGATAACATCTCATACTGAGGAAAGCCAAATACAGAAATTCAAGACTGTGCAGAGCTCTCATTGAGAACCTGAATGCTAAGATTTAGGGAAGAAACTCATGCGTACGTCTCCAAGTTGTGGCTTAAATGTCAATTCATAAGTGACTGAGCTCAGGCTGTCTGTGGGGGCTGGTCCCAGATTCCAGAGAGAGCTGAAAAAGTAAACTCCTTGCTTTCTGTGTGGATACCATTGACAATTGCCCTGTAATAAGAAAGGAACAATATGAGAATTCTCCACTAATATTTTATCTTCTAACATGACTTGGACATTACAGAGAACCTTTCACTAACTCCACCAACTACAGTTCTTAGTATCTGTTAAATGGCAAGGTCCCGAGTCATTGATTCCAGCGCAGTTGGAAATTTTTCTCTAGCCCCACCATACCCGAGCAATTAATGCAGTTAATTTTAGTGTCAGATGTGCTACTTAGGCTCTGTGTTGTCATGTGGGTAGTAACAGGCTGGAGCAGGCAAGACTCAGAGCTCAAATCAAAGATGGACAGTGTCAGAGCTAAGAACCACAAAGTCCCTAACACAGTCAGTAGAAGCACTTACCTCCCAACTGCTGCCCTTTTATCACTAATACATAGCAATAGTGACAGGAGGGATTGGTAACAAATACTGAACTTTGCTGCCCCTACTGTAAGGTATTAATGCAAATCAAGCAGCATTTGGGAGGTTAAGTGTCACGTTCTTTGTGTGGCATTATACTTTGTGGGGGACACTCAGGACCATTGTACTGTGTGGGGGCATTGATGCCTCATTAGTGCCTCCCGCACAGTATAGTGCTCCTTTATGCCAAAAGACAGTGTAATACTCTATTAGTGTCCTCTAGTATAATGCTTTCTCACTGACTGGGAAAAGCGCTTTATGATTCCTTTTGCCAATACTTCTTTCACCAGTACATAGCAGGGCATCTCAGACCATGTTCAATGTGGTCTGTATAATGTCTGAGCACTAATTTCCACCTTAACAAAAACCATTTTTGGAACATCCCTGGTTTTAGCTAATCGCTACACATCCTCGCTGGTTCACTTGAAGGAAATGGGCAAGGTCTGGCACTGGTGGACCCCCCTAACTTCGTACTATAAGACTTAGGGTCTTTTTAGCAAGGTTTTTTCCTTACTAAAAATTATCTTACAGGATGAAAAAATATGGCATATATATTGTTGAGAGGAAATAATGAAATATGTCAAGCGATTCCAAACAGGAATACTGTACATGATGGTTCTTAGTCACTCACCGTCTCATCAGACACATCCAGCAGTCCTGTGCTGATAGAAATCTCCTCTGTGAGTTGGTAGGTCATCCAGAGCACTACTCCATGACACGCTCCCGATCTGTTAAAATAATTAACTACATAAGTTCAATAATATTATGAAGACCCCTGAAGAGGCAGCTATTCCATTGTCTCAAATCAATATTCAAGGAAAATTCCCCTAAATAAAGGTTCTACTTGTGCTCTATAAAGAGCCTCATCCTCTTCATTGTTGTATAGAGATTTCTACATAATGGGATGAACACATGATATGAAAACTGTTGTGCGAGAAAGCAACGGTGCAGATTTCGATATTGCAAGCAACAGCAAATAGACTTTAGCAGTCAACGAAACATACGGCGCCTTTGTTTTGGGAATTTAGGCTCCAGCAAACCACTGAAAAATTCTGAAAATTAACCTTTAGCAAGAAACCGTCTTACACCTAAACTACATGACTTGGTTCAGCCCACTTTAAGACATGCTTAGATATGACTTCCACTATACCTGAGTAAGACTGAGAAACCTAGTAGCACGGCATGTCATCTGCTGCCTGGTTAACATGGATACTGTAAAAGCTAAGGGATATGATTGATGAAGTTCTATTTCCAACTGTTCCCAGCAAAGGTACTTCATTTCAGACACAGTTTGGTTATGCTGAAAGTCTGGTGATCTGGTACTCTTCTCCTTTCAACAATGCTTCGTCGTGACTTCATTTCATTTTTTTTTATAAAGCTGAATAATTAAATATACTGTCATTGTACACATTTTCATGGGATTCTCTACAGAATACATAGTTGCATTCAAAATTCTGCTGGGTGTACTTGGAAATGGAAAATCACTGTGGCACAACACATCAGTAGTGTGTGGCATTCTTGATTCTCAATGTCCTTAGAACCCACAGTAATACAGCCAGGTCTGACAACCTACTAGTGTGTAGAATCTACATCTTGAGATGGATCAGCTGGCCAAATGAGCTGCAGAATACCATGCAGAGCCTGAATGCTTCCATGCCCTACCATATCTTATTTTGGCTCAAGCCTTCTTTTCAATTGTACAGTTTACCCAATATACTTCTCCTTTCGCTCAAATATTGTATTTGCTTACATCTACACTTAAAAAGTTTCGATTCCAACAACTCCTTCTTGGTGAATTATGTTTTGCCAGTGTGTGTACTATGTGTGTAGTTTTGCACTTGATGTTTTAATGTTGGATTGTTGAATTTTGTATCCATTGTATGTTCCGTCTTCTTAATACATTTACATAAATTACATCTGGGCAATGTCACATTTGAAACATCCTCTCAGAATTTGTAATAGATACTACTTGTACAGATACATTTATGTATTGATGACAATTATTGCTACAGCAGGATTAACTCATCAAAATGCTATGACAATTCAAGGATCACATTCTACAATATACCTAACCCACTATATGTGAATAAAGGACACTAAAGTCTTTGACCAATTCATGTGGAAATTAAGGAAATTAATCTCTTTGTGAGAAGAAGAAAGTGTATATTGATGATGTCCTGAAGGGATTGTCCAACTCATTTTTATTACTGAATAGTGCTGCTAGTGGATCCATAAACATAACAAACCAGTACTCACCTCTCCTTGAGCCTCATTTTCCAGTAATGGCAGTACCAGGAAGGCAGTAAATCATACATCAAGTGAGAAGCGCCATTACCAGGAGCCACAATGTTTCCAAACAGCAGATTTGTGAGGGTCTTGGCTATTGGACCCTTGAAGATCTATTCTAAGGCCATCAATATTAAAGACTGGATAACCACTTTAATAAATAAGGCACACCTTGAATCAGTCTTTTGTTAATAGTGGGGTAGGAAATACATTTTCCTGATTTATCCTTTGTATAAAACTTGATATATTTTGCAATATAAGTTTAAATACCTATGAAATGTGTAAAATTGTATTTCAGTATACCTTAAAAACATATGACTAAAAGATCTAAAAACTTTGAAATAGCAATTCTAAAAATTCTGTGTCATTCTCCAAACTTTATATCTATGTCATAAAGACAGAAGCACCAAAAATAGTAAAATAGAAAATCTTTATTGTACATCCAAATAAAATGAATGACATAAATGTGCGTTAAGAAAATGGTAGATACCATGTAGAACAACAGCAGAGGTGATGACATGATTTAATGAACCTCAAATATTAGCCAGACGCCATAGACAAAAATTATAATAGCATGATGACCTACCAGCTAACAGACGCGCGTTTCGCCGCCTGGCTTCATGTCCCCCTCTGCTGCAGTTCTACATGGTATCTACCGTTTTCTTAACACGCACTTCAACATGAGTGTTTGACTTATTTCATGTAATGCCATTTGTCCCCATTTTTATATCTTGTTTCATTTATTTTCATTACTACCAGCAACAACTTGTGGAGTACTGGTCCCCCTGTTTCATGTATTTGTCTTGTCATTTATGTCTTTAATTTTATTTGGATGTACAATAAAGATTTTCTATTTTACTACTTTTGGTGCTTCTGTCTTTATGGCATAGCTATATAGTATACCTTCCGAAGCAACCATATACTTTGTGCCTTGTTTGCATGTGTGTATATTCTCCAAACTTTGGGCCATGACCATACACTACTTTATATTAATATATGCATACATCATTTACTGCTGATGTTGTAGTCACGCCAACATTCAAACTCCGGCGTTTCCCTAATCCGCTTAAATAATGCAGAGAGAAAAGTCCTGTAAGCTATGACTTTTCTCTTCGCATTTTTCGGGTGATAACCCGATGGACCCCATTATAGTCTATGGTGTACGTGGGTAACTGCTTTTTAAGCGGATTAGGTTTCCGTTTTCCCGGGTCCCCAAGCGTCCACTGCTCTTACTGCATGCGATATCCCAACCAGGTGATGGTAGGGATTTCAGTGGCGAAAGTAATGTTCCCGACAGCTGAAACTCTGTCCCCAGTGCCTAATTTGAATAAGACTTCAAAGCTGTTTTTCTCCAAATCTACAAAAATGTCATACATAACAAAAATACATTGTTTAACACAGCAAGGTGCTCTGTATCACAGTGGAGGCAGTTAAATATGCCTGGGGAGGTGGTAGACTCCCTTCAATTTTGTTGTGTTTACCACATGCAGTTAACTAGTTAATAACTGATGCCAAAGGTTGATCGCACACATTGAATTTCCACATGTCTTATCACGCTCACCTAACAAGGTTCAGGGAACCCTCAGTTTTCATATCTTCAGTAGGAACGTTCTCTTGAAAATCAAATGTTATAAGCTTGGTGGGATCTGAAAGGGCTCTACATGGGTATTCCCAAAGAGGATGAGGCTCAGCTTCTTGTGATTCACGAAAATCTAAAGATTTCTTCAGAGATTAAAAAAGAAAAAAAAAGAAAGAAAAAAAAGAAAAGAAGCTGTTATATTCAGGAACAGTATTCACATATCTAAAAACAGTCCACAATTCAAAAACAGCTCAAGAAGGTTCTCCTAGTATGCCTAAGGTACAACTTTACAAAGCCAGTTGCTGCTGTCGTGTTTTTCCTGTTTTTTTCTTAAGTTTTGGACGGAGCAAAAGAATTGCAACTCCGACTTGTCTCTGTCCAAAAAAAAATTGTCTCTGTCCAAAGAAATGGTACAATGCAGTGTTGTTGAGAAGTTGTGCTTTAACCTGTCACATGGAAAATGCTGTTCAATCTGCAGACAGAAGGAGCTCAGCAGATTGATATATAACTTTGTAGAAAAAGATGCAGTATAATATGGCATTTATCCATTAAAATCTCTGCTCTTTCTATGCTGAGAAGTCCAGGGGCCGTCCTATCAATGACTGACTGGCTTCTTTTCAAAAAGGGATTGCCAAAAAGAAAAAAGTTCTTAAAGAATGAGTAAGGTCTATTGTACCCCATAAGTCATAACATACACAGTGTATTTGTAGAGCAATGCATGTACATTGTGTCTGTTCCGACTAATACCTATACGGCAGTTCCATCAAGTCATGTGATTTCTCCAAAGCCACAAGCACATAGATATTTACTGACACGTGGCTAGTCAGTGAAACCTACTAACCTTTATCATTTCATCCATAATACTGACATCAAAACCTTCACAATTCCCACAAGGACTTCTGATCCTCCAAAGATCCTAAAGAAGCAAATAGGGAAAGAAAAGTAAATTAGACAAGATTTTTTTAATAATACATAACATTTTTGTGTAAAGACTTCAAAACTACAATTTCTTTTGTTCCCATAGGCCGTAATGAATGTCTCCAGACTGCTGTGACTATGGAAAATATAAGTAATTAAACATTTTGCAGCGTTTTAAAGATTTTCTCCAACTATCTTGTGATCACAGCTTTGTTGTCTTGATCGGTTGCCATGGATACGACCATGAATGCAGGAATTTTCTAAGGTCAGAAAATCAGCCATGATTTCCTTATTGTTACATAGTTACATAGTAGATGAGGTCGGATAAAGACATGAGTCCATCAAGTCCAACCTATAACCCTACAATCCCTACAGTGTTGATCCAGGGGAAGGCCGGGATATCTTCTGATACATGTAGTGTCCCTGCCTGATAACCCTACTACAATAAGAAAATCATAGCTGGTTCCTGACAAGTCCCAGACCATAGAAAACTTCTGGCAACCGATCAAGACAACAGACTGTCACCACTAAGAAAGTTACAGAAAATTTTTAAAAGTTTGCATAATTTTTGATTACTTACCGTGTTTCCCCGATAGTAAGACGTAGCGGGGGTTTTAGGGAGGTCGGCTAATGTAAGACATACCCCGAAAGTAAGACATAGTGGGACTTTCGAGGTAAAAAAGAATCTAAGACACTGTCTTACTTTCGGGGGGGTGTTACTACTGTATCGGGGAAACACTGGGCTCCGCTGTGGGGAGGGAGGGGGCGTTCCCCCCGGCTCTCACAGCACAGCGCTGTGAAGAAGGACTTTGCCGGCGGCCGCTTAACCCCCCGCGTGCCAGCCGCTTCTATTCATTTCAATGGCACGCTTCCATTGAAATGAATGGAAGCGCTCGGCACGCGAGGAGTTAAAGGGATTCTTCCATTAAAAGAAGTTCTTTCCTCTGACCACCTTAAAAAAGGCTATTCGTCTCCTACCTGTTGCCATAGCCAGCGTTGCCTTCTTCCTCAGCTGCGTCCGCCCCGTCTGTGTCCCCGTCGGGCCTCATGGATGACGCATGCGCAGTCGGCTCTAACAGGCTCTCGCAGCCAGAGCCGACTGCGCATGCGTCATCCATGAGGCCCAAAGAAGAGACAGACGGGGCGGACGCAGCTGAGGAAGAAGGCGACGCTGGCTATGGCAACAGGTAGGAGACGAATAGCCTTTTTTAAGGCTATTCCAACGTGGTCAGAGGAAAGAACTTCTTTTAATGGTAGAATCCCTTTAAGCGGCGGCCGTTGGCAAAGTCTGCCTGCCGCTTCCATACATTGCAATGGGAGCGCGCTATTCAAATAGTATTCGCGCATCTCTAACTTCAATTGTAAGAAGTTACGCTGACTTTGCCGGCGGCCGCCGCTTAAGTCCTGGCGTGCCGCCTCATCAATCCATATGATTGATGATGATGATGATGATGATGGGGGGGGGGGTTGGTTTTCCCAATATAAGACATACCCCGAAAGTAAGACATGGTGGGACTTTTGGGGGTAAAAAGAATGTAAGACACTGTCTTACTTTTGGGGAAACACTGTATATTTGCAAAAATGTTTAACTTTTAATTATCTACAAATATAGATATGATTATGTACATGGGAATATCCCTTTAAGTTTTGGACGGAGCAAAAGTATTGCAATTCCGACTTTTGTCTGTCCAAAAAAGTGGATGCATGATACATGAAATGGTACAATCAGACACCTACAGATAATTTTAAAAACCCATTGAAATTAATAGGTTTTATAACAAACCGTTCAAAATTAGTTTTGAGGATTTTTAGACGGTAACAAAAACGTATTTAATGACGTGAGACAAACACCAATGTGAACCCAGTCTAAAAATACAAGCTAGATGGGGCGGCCTTGGGCAGAGTAATATTAACCCCTTCACGCGTTATCACGTACATGCACATGGGAGAATGTAGTTACTTACTGCATCCCCACGTGCATGTACGTGATGGAGATTGCACGGACTCAGATGCAGAGCCCGTACGATCTACACGGGAGCCCAGCTGTATCAGCCAGGCTCACGCTGCAACAGGGGGGACGGTGATTACACCGATCCCCGCTGTTTAAACCTTAAGATGCCATGATCAATAGAGATCGCGGCATCCTAGGGATTAGTCAGAGTTACAAAATGCTGCCAGCGGCATCAGGAGCAGGTGTTAGCTGTATCTGACAGCTAACACCCTGCTCCTTAACCTCCTATCAGAGCTCAGGACCGATGGGGTTTTTAACCCCTTGAATGCCACCGTCATATTCCAAAGGGTTCTGTTATGTTGCTGCCGACACCCCCCACGGTGAGATCGGCGGGTGCCGGCATCTATAATTTGCAGCCTGGGGTCTGGCCAGTGACCCCAGGCTGCTAAGACCCCCAAGTGCCTGGTTGATCTGCCTGCGATGAAGGAAGTCAGCCTATGCGTCTGCATAGGCTAACTTCCTCTATAGACTGCAATACAAGTGTATTGCAAATATATATATATACTAGCAGAACCCGGCTTCGAACGAGTATATTTAATTTTTTGTTTGTGTAGTGGCCCTATAAGAATTGCCCAGTTTTGCACTCGTGTATTTTGTATGTTGTTTGTGTGTGTGTCTCTGCCTGCAGCTTCGTCTGCGTGTTGTTGGTATAGATGATCCGACTATATTCAGCAAATTGCTGCCGTCGATGGTTTGCCTGCTCCGGCGTATTGGCAGCTCTTAAGCTGTCCTGCTGATGAAATTGTTCCTCACGCCGTGCCTGTGACTGTTCCGGCATCTCAGCAGCTCGCTTGGACAGCATATAATGAGTGTGTTGTTAGCGTTGATGATCAGCATGCTTGGGCATTTCGGAAGCAGTCAAGCTGGCCTGCCGCTGAACTCATTCCTCGCGCTGTGCCTGTGATTGTTCCGGCATCTCAGCAGCTCGCTGGGAAGCCATATAATGAGCGTGTTGTTGGCTTTGATAATCCGCCTGCGCCGGTGTTTTGGCAGCTGTCAAGCTGGCCTGCCCCTAAACTCGTTAATTGTGCTGGGCCTGTGATTGTTCCGCCATCTCAGCAACTCGCTGGAACACCATATAATGAGCGTGTTGTTGGCGCCGATGATCCCCGTCAGCTCCACTTGAGAAGAACTCTGTTGACTTCTGGCTCCTTCATAGCTGTCGTTGTCTTAGAATTTTGCAACAAATGCTTAAAAGTAGCAAACTGCCAATTTGGATTAAAAGTGTTTTCCCATCTAGTGTGTGAGCATGTTGCCTGGAGCTGAACAGATAATATGCAAATGTGTGCACAGAATTCACTGAGGGTTAGTGTGTGTTTACACTGAGAGATAACAGACCTGGGACCTGAGATAAGGCTGCTGCAAGTGCAGTGTAATATAGTATATGAACATAAATTCATAACAGTCTTTAAGCCATGGAATTTACGGGGATAAAAAGTAGCCTATATGTTAATCGAGTTTACAATCTATCTATGTGCCAAATTTCATTCACATCCATTCAGCTGTTTTTGCATGATTTAATAACAAACATACAAACTTTCACATTTATAATATTAGGGTCAGAGGATAATCGTACACATTAGCCTTGCACACTAGCCTTGCCTTGCAAAAAATGCTATAAAAGAGCTCAAAAAGTCTTACATACCCCCAAAACAGTACCATTGAAAAGTACAGGTTGTCCCACAAAAAATAAGCCCTCAACCAACTTTGTAAACAGAAAAATAAAAACATTACACATCTCAGAAGATTGTGATGCAAAAATAATTGATGTCCCCAAATGTGTTTTCTTCTGTTGAATTAGTATTGCATTAAAAAAAAAAAAATGTAAATGAAGTGTTGCCTTAATCGTACCAACCTGCAGAATAAAGGTAACATGTTACTTATACTGTACGCTGCATGGCAAAAAGAAGAAAAAAAAAATGAAAAGGTAAAAAGCTATGCCAGAATTGCTGTTTTTTTTTTTTTTTTTTTAATCTACCAAGAAAGAATTAAAGGGGCTCTATCAGCAAAATCATGCTGATAGAGCCCCACATATGCGTGAATAGCCTTTAAAAAGGCTATTCAGGCACCGTAAAAGTTATATTAAACTACCCCCCTGATAAAAAAAAAAAATAGCCTGGGCGCATGCGCAGTAGCCGTAGTAGAAGCCGCATGCTACTGTGCAAGCTATTTTTTTATTTTTTTTTATCAAAGTCCGTTCGCGAGCGCCGGAGGAGGACAGGACCGGAGGACATCAGAGGAAGAAGAGGCGTGGATGAAGATGAAGACACACCCTGAATGCCCGCCCAGGGTGCACGATCCGTAAGTAGAGCACATTCTTTTTTAGGTTATTATTTTAAAACTGGGGGGTAGTTTAATATAACATTTACGGTGCCTGAATAGCCTTTTTAAAGGCTATTCACGCATATGTGGGGCTCTATCAGCATGATTTTGCTGATAGAGCCCCTTTAACAAAATTTATTCTATAAACTGTAGAGTTTTTTTTTTAATCCACCAAGAAAGAATTAACAAAATTTATTCTATAAGTTGTAGGCACCCAAAAATGATGTCATTACAAAATACATCTCATCCCACAAAAAACAAACCCTTATATGGCCACATCATGAGAAAATGAATAAAAAATATAGAATCTAGTAATGTGAAGACAAAAAAAACCCAAATCACCAAATCATTAGAACACAACTGGCTGCTCAGGAAGGGACTGTATAAGCCAGGGGTCTCAAACTCGCGGCCCGCATGCGGCCCCCCGAACAATTTTGTGCGGCCCGCACAAGCCTAGGGATGCCGGATCCAAGTTGAATCCGGACGTTTCACCATTTTGCCCACAGGCAGTTTTATATACTGCCGGAAAGCTGACAGTGCGCTGAGTTCAGCGCACTGTCGGCTTTCCCGATGTGGGCCCAGTGTGAAGAGCTTACGGTCCGGTACCGTAGCTCTTCTATGGTCAGAAGAGCGTCTCTGACACTCAGTCAGAGACGTCCTTCTTCACAGCACAGCCAATCGCGCTGTGCTGTGAGAGCCGGGAGGAACGCCCCCTCCCTCCCTGATAATGCTCGTCTATGGACGAGTACTGCGAGCAGAGGGAGGGGGCGTTCCTCCCGGCTCTCACAGCACAGCGCGATTGGCTGTGCTGTGAAGAAGGACGTCTCTGACTGAGTGTCAGAGACGCTCTTCTGACCATAGAAGAGCTACGGTACCGGACCGTAAGCTCTTCACACTGGGCCCACATCGGGAAAGCCGACTGTGCTGAACTCAGCGCACTGTCAGCTTTCCAGCAGTATATAGAACTGCCTGTGGGCAAAATGGTGGAAGGTCCTCTTTAAACATTGAGGTGGAATGAAGGGGCTCATGACACTGGGGGCAGACGAAGGGAGGGGGGAGAACGGCATGACACTGGGGCAGAAATGGAGGGACATGAATCTGGGGGAAGAGATGGGGGGGACATGAAACTTGGGGCAGAAATGGAGGGACATGAATCTGGGGGCAGAGATGGGGGACATGAATCTGGGGGCAGAGATGGGGGGACATGAATCTGAGGGCAGAGATGGGGGGACATGAATCTGGGGGCAGATGAAGGGTGTATATGTAACTGGGGGAAAGATGGAGGGGGGACATATAGTTTACAGGTGACTGTAGGAGGATTATACAGTGTGGGGGCACATGAAAAATGAATGGGCGGAGTCAACATAAAAGTGGGTGGAGCTAAATTTGCCGCAGTGCGGCCCGCCAACTGGCTGGGATCTTGCTCTGCAGCCCACATGCTGAGTTGAGTTTGAGACCCCTGGTATAAGCTGTGTGAGAGTATATATGGGGACACCTCAGATTTAGAGCTTACAAGGGAAAAGACACCAGAAGTTATTAGAAGGAAGGACTGAAAAACTGCAGATATCTCCTCCTGAATGAAGCGCTCATCTAAAGAAGCCAGAATGGTAGGAAAGGCCATTTCAGAAATATAGGCCCATATTTTGTCCGATAAAGATTCCAGATCAAGGTCTGTGTATTGCCCCGGATGTTGTACACACACACACACACACACACACACACACACACAAAGGTGCCTTCTTCTACAAATATCACCATACTTGTCCATGACTTGTGTCCAAGTAAATTGGTGGGGCTGCAACACCGCACACAAACTGTGAACATGTGTGGCACTGTTTCTAAAAGAAAAGGTTGGGAGCTTTCCATGACAGATCAATTTTTAACACTAGACTAAATCTGATGGATTGTAGAAACCACTTATATTGACCATTTTGTAAATGATGAACCAGTTTCCCTCCTTTTCACAATATTTAATTCCTCATCTAGTGACTGCCATTAATAAATCATGTAGTGATTCCCCTCACCCCAATCTTTAAAGCTTTGTGATTATCAAGGCACGGGGAACATGTGCATAAAGTACAATACATTGCAAATGTACAGGCAACCATGCAGGCTGACCACATAATGAGCTGAGAATGGAGTTATTGAAGGCATATGATCCGTGACTCCAGTACACAGAGACAGAATCATGAAAAGAGAAGATAAATTCTGCATTTTAAACAAGTCAAGATAACAGGAGCGGCAGCTCTCTACACGACAATTGCCATTTTTACTTTTAAATTGAGCAGAACAAAAAACTCAATCAATTCTTTCTGACGTCTACAGAGCATTGCAGCCAGTGTTACATGTGTAGAAGTGCATGGCACTATCTTGGAGAGAAAAAAGACCTTTATGTGGGAGGATGAAAAGCACTTGCTACAACCATTTCTATTGTTTAACTGTAATAAACGACACGGAGTGGGGGACATATAAAGAGGACAACGCCATTCAAAAACAAAATCCTGAAGATGGTTTACTGTTAACATTAAAGGGATTTTCTAAAGCAACTGTAGAATTTCTCTAGGTAACTAAACATTACAAAAACAAAGCTTTGAAATGTAGTCGTTATTGCAATTCTGTACCAATCCCCACTTCTTTAACCGGTAACAAAGCCCCTCTAGAATGTAATCTTGGAGCTTCTGTTGATGTCATGCCCCTAAGTTGTGGAACTGTGCAGAGCTGTGGAACTTCTGCCCCTGCTAGTAGATGGATGCATCACAGGATGTATGGAAGATGGGCTGGCTGGACGAAGCCGGAAGTGCCTCACTCAGACTGACAGGCTTCATGTACAAGCCGGGCAAGGTGGACAGGGATAGGGGATGTTCGGGGAGGTGTTTTCAGTTAGAAAACTAGTAGAACTGCAAGAAGAAAATGGCTTACAGAAATTGAATATAACTCGTGGGGGACCTAATAATGGTACAAAGCACACATGCCTTAAAAAAAAAAAAAAAAAAAAAAAAAATATATACATATACAGTCATGGCCAAAGGTTTTGAGAATGATACAAATATTAATTGTTACAAAGTCTACTGCTTCAGTTTTTCTAATGCCAGTTTGCATATACTCCAGAATGTTATAAAGAGTGATCAGCTTAACAGCGATTACTTGCAAAGTCAATATTAGCCTAGAAAATGAACTTTATCCCCAAAACACATTTCAACATCATTGCACCCCTGCCTTAAAAGGACCAGCTAACATCGTTTCAGTGATTGCTCCATTAACACAGGTGTGGGAGTTGATGAGGACAGGGCTGGAGATTAATCTGTCATGATTAAGTAAAGATGACACCACTGGACACTTTAAAAGGAGGCTGGTGCTTGACATCATTGTTTCTCTTCTGTTAACCATGGTTCTCTCTAAAGAAACACGTGCAGTCATCATTGCACTGCAAAAAAATGGCCTAAAAGGGAAGAGTATCACAGCTAGAAAGATTGCACCTCAGTCAACAATCTATCGCATCATCAAGAACTTCAAGGAGAGAGGTTCCATTGTTGGCAAAAAGCCTCCAGGGCACCCAAGAAAGATCAGCAAGTGCCGTCTCTTAAAAGTGTTTCAGCTGCGGGATCGGGCTACCAGCAGTGCAGAGCTTGCTCAGGAATGGCAGCAGGCAGGTGTGAGTGCATCTGTACGCACTGTGAGGAGGAGCCTCTTGGAGCAAGGCCTGGTCTCAAGGAGGGCAGCAAAGAAGCCACTTCTCTCCAGAAAAAACATCTGGGATAGACTGATATTCTGCAAAAGGTACAGGGAGTGGACTGCTGAGAACTGGGGTAAAGTCATTTTCTCTGATGAATCCCCTTTTCAATTGTTTGGGACATCTGGAAAACAGCTTATTCGTAGAAGACGAGGTGAGCGCTACCACCAGTCTTGTCTCATGCCAACTGTAAAGCATCCTGAAACCATTCATGTGTGGGGTTGCTTCTCAGCCAAGGGAATCAGCTCTCTCACAGTCTTGCCTAAAAACACAGCCAAGAATAAAGAATGGTAACAGAATGTCCTCCAAGATCAACTTCTCCCAACCGTCCAAGAGCAGTTTGGCGATCAACAATGCCTTTTCCAGCATGATGGAGCACCTTGCCATAAAGCAAAGGTGATAACTAAATGGCTCAGGGAACAAAACATAGAGATTTTGGGTCCATGGCCTGGAAATTCCCCAGATCTTAATCCCATTGAAAACTTGTGGTCAATCATCAAGAGACAGGTGGACAAACAAAAACCTACAAATTCTGACAAAATGCAAGCATTGATTGTTCAAGAATGGACTGCTATCAGTCAGGATTTGGTCCAGAAGTTGATTGAGAGCATGCCAGGAAGAATTGCAGAGGTCCTGAAGAAGAAGGGTCAACACTGCAAATATTGACTTGCTGCATTAACTCATTCTAACTGTCAATATAAGCTTTGGTTACTCATAATATGATTGCAATTATATTTCTGTATGTGATAAAAAACATCTGACAAACACACATAAAAACCAGAGGGCAGCAGATCATGTGAAAATAGAAGATTTGTGTCATTCTCAAAACTTTTGGCCATGACGATAGATAGATAGATAGATAGATAGATAGATAGATAGATAGATAGATAGATAGATAGATAGATAGATAGATTTATGGCCCTTGGAGTGCATCATACAAGCCCTCAGAAGACAAGGGCCCATGGTCTTGCTCCCTTCTCCTGTACCCAATCTAAAGCAACAATATGAGACCCTTATCCTTGAAATTGAGCGGACAACGCTGATAGACTAATACATGTGGTAGCTCATACTTTAGCTTTGAGTTCTGGTACAACTGTGTTACAAACAGAATCCCATGCCTTCCCCACTGCTTAAAACCCTAATTTTGATAAAGTTCCCAGAGCTGGGCATTACACCATAATTCCTGCGGCGTTCACGCTTGCACTGATGTCCGCCCTTTGTGTTTCTGCCTAAATCCCCGGAAAAACTGCTTGCGGACGGCTTGCCGGCGTTCAGTTTAAAATCCATTCATTCATTCATTTTTAAAGCAAACCGCCGGTGTTCATATGAAGCCTCTCCGCCGTCAAACAGTTTTTGGGTTGTTTTTTTTTTGCACAGACACAGATGGACATGCAGGACTATACTTATTATATAATTTGATAAATTCCTTGAAAGGTCAGTTTCCTTTCTAATTCTACTTTATGAGCTCTGCTTATGAGGCATGGTACCTTAAAAACCATTCCAGCAAAATCTGCCGTCCAAAGCTCAGTCACGCTCCTACCCATTTAATTTCTACTTGAACCATCTGTAAATGTGCAAACCTTATGGATAAATGAACGTATGAATGAAAATGAAAGGAAACCTGCACAGCCATCAGTATAGCAGGAAAGGAAGAAAAAAATTGTAGCCAACACAAATTAGAGTTACGGTACCCCCTTTTAATAATGACCATAATTTCTCTAAGAAAGCTTCTCTAGATAGAAAACCTTAACCATTAACTGAATCGTATTATTGAAAAAAAAGTCACCTCCATTTTGTGTCGGGCCATGACGTTATTTTCTTACATATCTCCTGGGCCTGCACCTATTATACACTGGGGACTAAAGAGACCCCAGATAATAACAAATTCAATTCCGGTTCATGGGTAACCATCCCTAAAAATTGTGTTCAGGTTGAATTTGATTCAATCTGTGCCGGTCCAATAGTCTCTAGTAAGAGTTCAACAGCTGCAATCTCATGATCAGTGAGGGTCATGCTTTACCCATTTACATGGGACTGTCAGAGAAAGTCAAGTATAGAGCCTGACTACCAAGAATAGTCCAGTAAAGATGAAAGGAGCAGAAGTAGATCTGTGCGACCATCCCTCCATATTGCCGATGCTGTGGAAAGGAGAGAGTCACAAATACACGGCCACTCTTTCTTTACCACGGTTGGAGGACACAGATCATGATACATGCAGCTCTCAAAGTTAGGATCTGCATCTTTGGGACATGCCATAAACATTTGTGATTGTAATATTCCTCCAGTTATCCAGGTTCTGCATTTAGCAGCCACAGATAAAAATAATATTTTTCTTTTTCTTTCTTGATATGCTGATTGTTTCTGTATTCTATAGTTTGTTTACCGACTCTCAATTGTATTGATGCTGTTTTTGTACAGTTTCTTGCGTTTGTATCTATTTTTGATATAAACAATTTATAAAATAAAAATTAATAAATACATACATATATATATATATATATATATATATATATATATATATATATTTTTTTTTTTTTCATTTGATGTTTACACTCACCTTAAATTCCACAGCTAAAACATACAAAGAGGCAGACATGGGGAGCACAGTGCAGTCTTTAGCCAATCTGTCAGAGAGAGCTGTACGGGAGTACCAGAAGCATAGGTTGTGCCATGGTAGGAGGCTGGTAGTGAAAAAAGGCTCCCCAATAAGAGCAGTTACCTAAAAAGTAAGATCCATATTACATATACACAGATGCCACACTATATCAACAGAATATTACTAACAAATTCATTCTGGGAAGAGGTCTATAATCAACAATATGATAAAATTCAATAGGTTTTCCTGGGGCTGTGAAACCGATGATCTTCCCTTAGGACTGAAGAGAATAATTCACAGCACTCCAGCAGTTTACTTACAGTTAAGGCAAAGTCTTTGTTTATACTTAGATAAACTTTGGATGTGGCTACAGCATCAAAAGCTTCTTTATGTATAAATAAAGATGTTGTCTTAACTGCATGTAAACTGCTGGAGTGCTGCGAATTATTCTCTTTGGTGTAAACAACTGCATAAGTCTAGCACAAGCACCGCCCATTCATGCCATCTATTCAGTTATATTCCCTTCCTTAGTATTGGTCACTAATATTAGAATGGTAGGGGCCTGAACCCCCCCCCCCCCCCCCACACACACACACACACACACACACACACACACCTGTCCCTTTGATCAGTTGTTCATACAGGCTGCAGTGTTTGGAATACCACCTTACTGTCCAACCTGCAGAATGCCATATATTGTACAGTGGCTGGGTTTGGCAATGCAGCCCACATTTTTATTTTTATTTTCAATTAAACACTTCAATTTTTGCACACAAACATTAAAAAAAATTGATACTAGGGGTTCTATAGAAAAAAAAAAAAGTCAAAAGTGTAGGCAGGTTTTGTAGCTTGTGTTCCTGTCTATTTTAACATCATAGTAATAATGCAATAATATTTTTTTATTTTTTTTTAACATAAATGCTTGCGAATGGACATAAACTGACACAATGGATTAATTTTTTGGATGGATCTTTCATGAAAACTAATAGAAAGCAGCTATCAGTTTTGACCCACCTATTGATTTTAATGGTACAACAAATGCAAATGAATTCTAACTTAAGCCTACTATTTACATCAAAAACTGAAAGATGATTGTATATTATTTTGATTTGTCTGTACCATATTACATTTAAAAAAAAAAAAAAAAAGATTCTCATCTTCAGACTAATGTAATTTCTCTGTGCAGGGACATCAACAGAACTGCCCTTGTAAGGACAGGAGTCACCTGGGGGTTGAGCACAGATTGGTAGGGAACGTTAGGTACCTCTTGATGTGGATGAAGGAGACCCTGAAACCTGCACTTTGAGACCCTGTAAGGCCGTTTCAACTTATCTATGATGTAGTTTGAGACATCCTTTGGCCTGTGGCTGGTTTCTACCATTATCTCTTGCCTTTTTTGGCACTATGGTTTGGTTTTGTGGCACCTTGTGGTGTGTGTATATATTTATATTTTGTTTTTTATTTAAAGTTCTCCAGAATATGCCATTTTCTAATTTTATTATGTCAATATACATACCTTCCTTTCCCCAAGGTCAGTTGCAGTAACTTTATCAGGAGATTTTTGTAAGACATGAATTATCTCTTTGAGGTTGTTGGTTTGCAAAAGCTGTGTGATGTAAAAGTAAAGTATCAGGATTAGACAGTGATATTGTACTGCAAGAACTCATAGTTAACTATCAATACCCCATAAAAGCGGTACTCACCAATCCGGATAAGATTTCTCTTTATTCCAGCAGCTAAAAACACGTATCTCACCAGCACATCTCTGCCCTCACTCGCATGTTTTTATGTGCTGGAACAAAGAGATATTATCAGGATTGGTGAGTGCAGCTCTTATATTCAACTCTTATGGGGGATTGCTAATTGTTCTGCAGCGATAGCCTGTGGATCTGAGAACCACCAATACCTGACTAGTGCAGGCGCCTGCAGTTTGTTCTGTCCTGAGGTGAAGATAAGATAATCCTTTAATAGTCCTACCATGGGAAAATTTCAGTGTGTTACAGCAGCATAGTAATACAGATACAGGATAATAAACAGTAATATATTTCAGAGGCAGACACACATAAGCTAAGAAAAAAAAACATACTAGGAATCCATAGCAATTAAGGAAAAAAAGAAAGAAGGAAGACTTCAGGATCATTTAGTTCTCTGTGCGGAGTGATCTTCGCTTGGTCGCAGTTGGAAGGAAGGATCTCCGATAGCGCTCCTTCTCACACTTGGGATGAAGCAGCTGGTTACTTACAGTGCTGCCAAGTGCCATCAAGGTCTCATACATGGGGTGGGATTTATTCTCCCGCATGCAGCTCACCACGGACATTATCCTTCTGTCACCCACCACCTGTACGGAGTCCAGGGGGCTCCCCAAGACAGAGCTGGCCCTTCTGATCAACTTGTCAAGTCTGTTTCTGTCCCTGGTTGATATACTGCTCCCCCAGCAGGCTACACCGAAAAAAATGGCTGAAGCAACCACAGAGTTGAAGAAGGCCCTAAGAAGTGTCCCCTGCACTCCAAAGGCCCTCAGCCTCCTGATCAGGTAGAGCCTGCTGTGACCGTTTTTGTGCAGCGCCTCCAGGTGATCAGCCCAGTCTAGTTTATTATTGAGGAGCACACCCAGGAATTTATAGGTCTTGACTATCTCAATGCATGGCCCTTGGATCATCACCGGGATCGGAGCACTTCTCCGTTTACTAAAGTCCACCACCATCTCCTTGGTTTTCCCAGCATTAATCCTGAGGTGGTTCTGCTGGCACCATTCAACAAAATCCTGGTTTAAGTCTCTGTATTCCCTATCATCACCATCAGTGATAAGGCCTACTATTGCAGAGTCATCGGACTACTTCTGTAAGTAACAGCTACATGAGTTGTGCCTAAAGTTAGCAGTGTACAGTGTGAAGAGAAATGGGGCAAGAACTGTACCTTGTGGTGCCCCCGTACTACAGATCACAGTGTCAGACACACAGTCCCGGTCTCTCACATGGTACCTTCTTAGGAGCAACCACTCCCTCCCTGTAGATCTTGCACTGGAGGACTCAGCATGACCATGTATTATGAAAGCTGCAGGGAAAAAAGTTTGTCCTATAGCTCCCCAAGCAGGAATTTATCACCTATCCTATTTGCTAAACTTGGTTATCTCAGTCAGTCCCGTGGCTATGACTGGAACGGCACTATGAAAGATTCCAATAGGGAGATTTAAAATATCTATGCAAAATGTAAATTGTAAAGTGTTACAATGACTCCCTCTAGTGCTAGAAAATAAGTTAGAATCAAATAGCTGAACAGAAAGCACATTATGGTACAACAGTGCACACAGAACAAAACATCAACCACAAAAGCATGTAAAATACTAGAGCCCATGGATAATGTGGTCTTGTGAATGCAGAAATGTGATATGAAAAAGACAGTCTTTGATCATGAAGGTATATTTGAAAGCAACTGTATTGGCAAGTGACTTTTTTGTGAAGCAATTATGACAATAACTATGGGCAGATTTATCGATCTGCCTTGATTTACAATTGGAAGACTGTTACTCAAATAGCCGATATCCATATAAAAGTTGCACTGGATTAGCAGAACATTTCTACTTACTTTTAGAAACAGCGCCATGTAAGCACATGGACTGCGTCTTGTATTCAAGTAAAAAGAGCTGAATAACAAACTCTTCTAAATGGCACAGTGGTGGCACAGGCTTATATGTACTTACTTAGTAAAGTGTACACTTCTCCACTTAGACTCAGCCACCATTACATATAAATATATGGAGAGGGGGGAGGTGAGCATGCGACTGCTAGAAAAGACACAAATAGCTGCATCTGCTAAATTGTGTTACACTGTGATGTATAAAGCCAATATCACTTTAGATTTATCATGGAGAAAAGACTAGAGTTGTTCCTTATTGTGTCAGTTCATGTTTAACATCCTGAGTGAGCAAATTCAAGTCCCTTTACAGGGAACAGGAAGTTTCGTATCCAGCGACTCTTCTTTTTTAAAAGGGGCTCTATCATTGGCAAGTGTCATTTTTAACTATTCACATCCTTGCAAAGCCTTTAGAATGGCTATTTCACACCTACCTTTAGTATGTAAATTGCCTCAGTAGATTTTGAATAAGTCCATTTTTATTCATATGCTAATTAGCCTCCAGCATGCACAGGAAGTTGTCAGCCAGCTCTTCTCTCTATGCTGTGTACTATGTGTTGTGTGTGAGAGCAGGGAGGAGGAGTCAGAAGCAGTCTGAGCTGTATATACAGAAGAAAAGTGAACGAAGAGACTTCTGGGGTGCACAGAGAAGCTAATTAGCATATGAATAGAGATGAGCGAATGGCGTTCGATCGAATTGGTATAGGATCGAATATCAGGCTGTTCGATATATTCGATTCCAATCAAATACCATGCAGCAAACGCAGTAAAAATTTGTATCCCCTCCCACACGTGCTGGTGCAAGGCTCAATTCACCACAAGGGCCAAAAACACAGCTGGTGAATTTTGTTCAGTTCCAAAGGACTCTGTGTTTAGATTTGGCTCAGTCGCAGCTCCAGGACATGCCTTGGAAGGTAAGGTTTCCTTTAGTGGCTCCATCTCAGCAGGGTGATGATGGTAAAGCTTGGTTAAATCTGATGTCGGAAGGGAAATTGGTTTCTGATCTACATCTAATGTACTGGAGCATGTTGTTTGGACTATTAACACCTGATCAGAACCCTGTAGAGGTAATGTAGAGTCCGATATTAGAGGACCATTACCGGTAGAAGTGGTTGCAGCCAATTCTCCACCTTTGCGGTCCTCTAAATAAAAGTTACCCCCAGGACTTGATGTCAAAATGTTATCAATTTCCCAATCAAAATCAAGGTCAATGTCTGGGTCCTCAGTTCAATCCACTGCATCAATCCCACACAATGAGAGTGATGGTTCTGGAACTACTGTTTTAGGGGCTAACAATTTTAAAGGGGCTAACACTCTGCTGGTGCAAGGGTCAACTCACCCAAAGGGCAAAAATCTCTGCTGGTGCAAGGCTGAAGTAAGTTAAAGGGCCTAAAACTCTGCTGGTGAAAGGCTCAACTAAGTTAAAGAGCCTAAATCTCTTCTGGTAAGAGGCTGAAGTCACCTAAAGGGCCTCAATCTCTGCTGGTAGCTCAGCTTAAGGGACTCTAACTTAATTTGGAAGGGCTCACGTTAAGGGCTAGAAAAGTGAATTTTGGAATGTCTTACCACATCACACACACACATACACAACGACAATTAAGGGTGGGTACTGTTGGATTTCCCATTGCCTATTCCATCTGTGGTTGTCATGGGCAACGTGATTTAAAGGGGTGCTTGGTAATGTTTCTTTAGCGTAAAATTTGGGTTTCTGTCCATCCAATTGGGGTGGAAAGAAGGTTTCCAGGTGTTTTCCCACTTTCATAGAGGTTTTTTTTTTAGTGTGGAAAGTGTGTAGTTGATAGGCTGTGATGGTGGGGTAAAACTGTGACTTGGGCATGTTAGATGCCCCCAGACATGCTTCCCCTGCTGTCCCAGTTGCATTCCAGATGTGTTGGCATCATTTCCTGAGGTGTCATAGTGGACTTGGTGAACCTCCTGAGTCGAATTGTGGGTTCCCCTGAATTGAACGGTTTTTCCCCATAGACTATAATGGGGTTCGATATTCATTCGAATAGTCGAATATTGAGCGGCTATTCGAAACGAATATCGAATATTTCACTGTTTGCTTATCTCTACATATGAATAAAAACGGACTTATTCAAATCTACTGAGACAATTTACATACAAAAGGTATATGTGGAATGGCCTTTCTAAAGGCTATGCAAAGATGTGATTAGTTAAAAATGACTTTTGTCAATGATAGAGACCCTTTAAGGCATGAGCCAAGTTTCGTAACAATGCTGAGGATAAGGGCCAGCTTTGTCAGATATTACATTATTGAAATAGTAATGATGTCAGATTCAAGGAATTCATTCAGCCTCCATTGTAATGACACTGTACTGTAGGAAAGGTCAGAACCAGTTAGTAGGCTGTGGTCCAGAAAAGTAATACAATGTATGGTAGAGGAAGTGATGATGAGATTGTGGTTAGATTATTAACCGAACAATACAATAGACCACTTGAGTGAATGTGTTAAACTGTAGATACATGTGTAGTCTTGGTCAGAAGAACAACTTGTATAATTATTGATGGTAATGAATTGAGCAAAAATATTGTTGATATGTGACCTGAATCCATCAATTAACTGCTGAGGCTAGTATTTAGCAGCAGTCTCTTCACTTGTGGCCCGGCCAGTCCAGGCACCAGAGAGAAGAGGGGGAGCACTGTCTTAACAAAGGAGAGAGAGAGACTTTTTTTTTTCCTTTTTTAAAATTTTACACAACCCGTGGCAACCCCTCTCCCACCCGGGTTTGCTATTTATCTTTCAAAAATAACTCCTTTAAAAAACGGTGACATACTATATAATCACACACAGCATTCAATATGTGATATTATTCCCATACTAACCTTGTCCATGAGCTGGTGAGCCATGGAAGAAGACTCTAAAGTGAATACCTGAAAAGGGAAAAAAGTCAATGATAAGAAACAACAAAGCTAAACTTTTGAATTGTACAAAATGAAGCTTCCCTATATATTGCTTAGACACGCTAAATCTCACATTTCCAATTTTTCTTTAACTTATTTTTATTGAAGGGTTATAAAGCAGTGAAACGACAAAAGTCACAAACAAGTAATGAGCAACAGACAACTAAATAATAATAATAATAATAATAATAATAATAAAAAGCACTATTGCAATTAGGTAAGTCCCATATGTTATGAAGACCATAATATGAAAAATACATCCAACAAAACTAAATTTGTGGAAACAAAAAAGTTAACATATTGGTGACTGTCGCCATCTGATGTCACATCAAAATAGATGAGACAGTTCCTATAGTACAGAGAAGATGCACTTGGAGAGCCATTGCTAAGTATGAGAGAGCTCCCAGCTGTCTATACAGATCAGTAGAAAACATAGGTGGGATGAAAACTGAAGCATGCTTACTCGCCCTCAGGTTTACTTTAAAATGTACCCACCAGATTTTCCTTACCTGTTCAGCAGTAATGACACTACGTACATCCATGTAACTACAGCAATTATTCATTTAACCTTAGTGATCCTGTGCTGGACATGTAAGCACATGGATATATGCCAGAATATCCTTAAAGCAAAGTAAATAGACTAGAGGGCCGTACTGATGAAGGTAAACGTATGTAATTTTTTTATTTTATTTTATCACATTTCCTATTGTTTGGACAAATTTTTAAGCTTTGCAAAAACCCCTTTAAAAATGTTTTGCAGTGTGAAAGTTATTCTAAACTATGCCGTCACAAACCATTTATATGGGGAATTGGGCTACCGAATAAGGCAGCAGTTATAGCAACATGTAGATTACACATCCCTTTGTTATACAAGGGTGGACCAGACTTCACCGCCATCCTGTAATTATAGGGGGTGCTCCATACTATGTACTAAACAGCCATTAAATCCAGGATGCTTATATAATGGTAGGTTCAGACTGTTGATGAAAAGGGAGTTTTAGGCCACACATCAATACTACAAGAGGTGCATCATATACACAGGGGGGTAGCCAAGGAAACACATTAGGTGGATACCATATAGGAGACAGTAAACTGCTGTCAAAACCATTATTATTATTTGACCTCAGCTAAGTTAAAAGCTGTACATTGCAAATATATCAGTAGGTTTATGATTGAGCACATAAAAAAAAATTAGGGTATATATCTAAAATATAGAATATTGGTCACAAAATGAAAAATTACCAAATAAAATACAATGAACTAATTAAGAATATATTACCTGAGCTGCCCCAATAGAATGTGCCAGTATGGGCAGTAAGCTGCCATCGCTCACACATAAGCACACTGAGCTTGGTGTCAAAATCTGTAGGGTTATAGAATACGAAATATGAAAACCAAGAAAAACCTATTACAGTTCACTAAATTGGAACATTTGATAAATGGCTCATCTCTAATATTAACTTATATTAGAACAACTTTATTTAGAGTCTTATAATACTCAATTGCAAATCTTTATAGGATTAAAATATCCTTAAACCTCTTCTGTAGGACGTCATCAGAAACAGTTTGCTTCGCCACAGGTAATGGACTACAGTTTTGGTCAAATCGCCAAGGCTTTACATGTTAGGGTCTGAAGCTGAAGTGACTAGAGAGGTGAGCGCACCGACATGGTTCTCTCTATTCACATCTATGGAAATCCCAATATATCCAAGTAAACTTGCCACCTGCATCTATCTGACATTTGTGTGGATATGCCAAAGCTACAAAAAAAAAACTATTATGACCGTAGTATTTATTATTAGGTAAATTTGGCTATAACCCTACAACAGAACTCACCTTTTTTAAAGCTTCTTTGTACTTGTCCATTCTGCTTTGATCATTTAATTCCCCAAATCTTGCACGGTTCCAAGTGATGTGAGCCCCACAGCGACAGGCAGGACTCTCTGTAGAACTCGTATTAGCGGCGCTACAATGATAACATTAGACAGAAACCAAATGACTATGTGATCCCCATCTCTGTATCATTTCAACTCAGAAACAGCTTGTATAGTTTTATGTCAGGAGGATCACTTCACAATATCTTACAAGACTATAACCGCAAAAGGCCAAAACAGCACTCATTTCCAATATAATAAAAAAATAAATATAATAAAAATAACAAACAACACAATATGCTAGAAGAATTGAAGCCTAACCCAGAAGTAACTGACTAAAATGAAATACCCACTGGTAAGACAAAAGGATACATGGCAGTAATTTTTGCTTTAGTTTTTTTAACATTTGTTAACCTGTCAGTATTTTTAAATATTTCTACATAAACTTGACATAAAACTACATCAGATTTCACACAGGTCCTAAAAGTGGAAGAAGAGAACCAAATCAAACAAATGAACCCAAAATGTTAGACTTGGGTTTTATTTATAGAAGACAATGATCCAATACCACTTCTATTGTCCCAAAGACTTGAATATGAAGGCGTTGCAGTACCATGTACAGCCTCTATGACGTTTTACAACAACTAGACTCCACGTGACTGATCAAAGGAACCATAAACCCTGAGAACTCTCCTGTGAATTGATATATATGGTTTTTTGAACTGTTTATTTGTATGTTCTGTTTTCCATCTATTTTGCATCTAACACTCTATTCCTGTATAAATATGCTTGCCTTCAGACATTGTTTTATACCAGCCTGATGAAGGGATTGTTTTAGTTATCCCGAAAGCTCGCAGTATGTCATCATTTTTTAAGTTAGCTATTAATAAAGGTATAAACTATGGAAGACTTTAAAAAAAAAAAAAAAAATTTATTTCATATCCACTGGCTAACACGGTACAAAGATATTTTTCCTTATACAAAGTACAGGAGATCAACCAAATATCTGGTTTTAACTTTTTGTAAAGTAGTATTACAATTAAAGGAAAGGTTACATACAAATTTAGAATGATTCTAATTGAATGTGCAGTGTATACTCTCGTTACCTTGGCTCTGTCAGGTTGTACCATACACAGTAGTCATCCTGATTAGCAATGAGACATGTCTCTTCCCCTTGTGTCACCTTTCTTGCCTCTGGTAGAAAGTATACACACTGCATCCAGTGGTCTCTCCACTAAAACAAGTTTAGAAAAATAATAATAATACATAATAATGAAATGCACACATTAAAGGGGTTGTCCCATCACAAGGATCCTATCTATACTGCTTGTTAATGTGAATGTAAGACTTTTCCTAAATACATTGCTTTAGCAAAACTGCTTTGTTTGTCCACTATATTACTTTATTCATTTTTTTTTTTTTTTTACACATCCCTTGACTTATCTAGTCATAAGTCAAGTAATGTATCTGCTGCTCTCAGGGGGGAGGGGCTAAGTGCATGGGAGCGAGCCTGGAGAGGGGGGGGAGGAGAGTAGTTTCCCCTTTGGGAGGAAGGGACCGCCAATACAGACTGTGCCGGCGTCTACACTCCCCGGTATCCGCCTCCCTATTACAGCGGATGCCGGGGACTGTAGACGCCGACTCAGATGCCTGCAACATCGCTATGCTCCTCCCCTGCATGAAGCCAGCAGCGGCAGGAGCGATGCTGCCATTCCGGGGGGGAGTAGTGGAATAACAGGAGCTCCTGCCGGCTGCCGCTGCTGGCTTCATGCAGGGCAGGAGCATAGCGATGTTGCAGGCATCTGTGCCGACGTCTACACTCCCCGGCATCCGCCTCTCTATTACAGCGGATGCCTGGTCTGTATTCACATATGCAAAGCCAGAGATGCCACTGGCCCTGCGTGCACGCTCATAGATAGTGAGACCAGTCTAGCCTTCACAATGCGAATACAGACCCGGCATCCGCTGTAATAGAGAGAGTCGGATGCCGGGTCTGTATTCGCATTGTGAAGGCTAGACTGGTCTATGAGCGTGCACGCAGGGCCAGCGGCATCTCGCCGCTGGCTTTGTATATATAACCCCGCGCACAAATGACGCAACAAAGCAGGAAGACAGAAGATTTTACAGCAACGAAGACTGGTGAGTATGCGACGTGGGAATACCCCTATAAGAAGCAACAAAAACTTTTCTTAGCCCCTTCCCGCCACAGGCATTTTTCAATTTTTGTCTTTGACTCCCCCCCCCCCCCCCCCAAATCCCATACCTTCTTAATTTTTACGCCCTCAGAGCCATATGAGGTCTTAATGTTTGCGGAACAAATTTTTCTTCTTGATGCTACCATTATTTATTCTGTACAATGTACTGGGAAAAAATTCAGAATGGGGTGGATTTGAAGAAAAAGTGCATTTGTGTGACTTTCTTACGGGCCTCGTTTTTACAGCGTTCACTGTGCAGCCAAAATGACATGTCACCTGTATTCTATGTATCTGTGCAATTCCAAGGATACCAAATTTTTATGGTTTTATTTACATTTTAACCCCTTTTTTCAGCTATAGGCAAAAAGCTATTCTGGCAAAAAGATTATAATCCTGGTTTGTAAGCGCTACTGGCCTGTAGGAATAAGGATGTGTGGGATCTTTCTGTACTTTAGGTATAAGAATAGTTCAAATGTTCTGGTGGGGTACCATTACAATATACTTATTATAAGTCTATTAAGATGAGGAAGAAGTTCTTGCATTAACATTAAACAATAATGTTTAGTTTCTTGTTATTGGAAGAGTGGGAAATGGCTTCATGTTATCTCCACATCAAGCAGGGTGCAGTGATTTTCACCAATGCAGGGAGTTTATTATGAGGTTAAAAAAAGCTCTATTCTGGGGCCACACGGTGGCTCAGTGGTTAGCACTGCAGCCTTGCAGCACTGTGTCCTGTTCAAATCCCGCCAAGGGCAAAAAAAAACATCTGCAAGGAGTTTGTATGTTCTTTGTCTGGATTTCCATACCATATTCCAAAAAGACATACTGATAGGGGGAAAAAAGAAAAGAAAATCTCTATTCTGTCGTGATCACTGGGATCGCCCGACATAAGTCTTAAAAATGCTCATGGATGACAGCCGCTATTTCATCTACCCAAAAAACCTCAGGGTGATTAAAAATCTGCTGAGCTTCGAATATCACACATGATACTTGGAAGATGTGTGATCTTAGCTAAGACTGATCCTGAGCTGTTATCCTATTGATAATATTTAGTTTGCATAGGTATCTGCTGTCACTTGGATTATAAGTGATATACTGCATTTTGATGAAGACTAGAGATGAGCGAGTACTGTTGGGATCAGCCAATCCGAACAGCACGCTCGCATAGAAATGAATGGACGTAGCCGGCACGCGGGGGGTTAAGCGGCCGGCCGGCGTCAAAGCAGAAGTACCAGGTGCATCCATTCATTTCTATGGAGCGTGCTGTTCGGATCGGCTGATCCGAACAGTACTCGCTCATCTCTAATGAAGACAGGTTTTGGTTTTTGATTCAGCTGCTGATCACGCCTGAAAACCCAACTCCAATTTTGCTCCTTACCGGTACAGGATGTAGTGGAGGATATAACCAGCCTGGTTTCATGCTGCAGCTGATTGTAGCTTCAGGGTCCATGTCAATGTCCCACCATGACAGTACCACCTGGGCTTCTCCACTGGCCAAAGATTTGAAGTGTACAATGTGAGAGACTGAAGAACTGCTGACTTGCTTGCTGAAGTCCACTCTTAAGAGAAATAAATAAATTATTTTTAAAACAAAACAAAAAAACACCAAGATGGAAACTAAACAAGGATAGCATTTGCAAGGAGTTTATATGATCTCCCCATGCTTCGGTTTCCTCCTACACTCCAAAAGACATAGTGACTTTGGATTGTGAGCCCTATATGGGACAGTGATGGACTATCTAAATGGAAAAATGGCTCTATAAATCACACCTGGCCCAAGCCAAACAAGGACACCCAGGGGTGGTCTCGCTCTTTTGTCCCTGTCATCTCTCCGGGTCTGTTAACCATTTCTAGCATGGCTGCAGGTAATTATTATTGATGTGAATACTGCTTATACTGGCTGTGAGATTGTAACATTATTGTCAGCTCTCACGCTGTTTACTCGGACTCCACATTGCTGCACTCATTGTATTGAGGGGTAATTAAGATTTGTGTGAGACTGCTTGTATATTTTGGATTCTCCTAGCAGCGCTAATTCACATGATTTACCTGCTGCTCTCTCACCATTACATAGTATTATTACATCTGACCCGTGAGCCTATTTTCTTTCTGTATCTTTGGTGTCTTGTCTAATCTTTGGCTATATTCCATCGTCAGCCCTGCTGTAGTTATATTTATATTGATTTTATATTTACTTTCTAATAAAAATGTGATTATTTTTTTTATCATGAGTGTGTTTAAATAATTTCTTTCTGGCCTGTCTTTTTACATCACAGTGATGGACAATGTTCGTAAAGTCCTGTAGAATATGCTGGCACTAAAGAAGTAAGAGAAATTATAATACAAGAAATAATTGCTGCATTATATGCAGAACAACTTCTTTGTGGTTTTGGAAGACTCTATGTCGGACAGACAGCACAGACGTGAAAGTAGCCTAACATAGTAGCCATCAGTCTCCTTACCTGAAGACAACAAGGATGTCACTGAGTGGTCTGAAGTCACCTGGATCTAGCTGGCTCAGTTGCACATCACACACTGAGGGGGCTCCTGGGCAGTTTTGCATTTCAGGTGGTGGCTGTATGGTACCACATTCCAATTGCATAGGTAAGAGATGGTTCCAACTCCTCAGCTTTTGTGATTCTACCACTTGAGCATAAATAGTGGCTCTGTGAGGGACTGCCTCCCACCGTTCCTGGTATAAGAAAGATAGATTTGATAACTGTACAGCAGTACCAACAAGGATTCAATTAAATCAATTAGAAGGAATGTAATTGCAGCTTAGGACATACAGAATAAGATGTCTGTTTAGGAATCTGAATCATAAGGACCTGTTGAGACATATGGGAAGCAGTAGCAGTAGCCCAATACAAACAAAATACAGTGGCAATGGAAGACATCTTTCACAGACAGGTAGACAAAGAGAGCAAGCACATTGTGAAGACTGATATATAAACTGTTAGAACAGACTGGTGTTTCTCAACCCTTAAGAGACGTTCAGTCATAGGAATTTGAAGTGGAATCCGTCTCAAAATCTGCCTACCATTCATTTCAATGAGAAGCAGTAACTGTTCTGCTAGGAGATTGCTAGCTTGCAGCAAAAAAATATGTGTCCTCATTCTTCAGGCAGTTTCCGCCTGTGACCCAATGAAATGAATGGGAAGTGGAAAATACAACTTTTTCTATTTCCGCAGAATTTGTCAAAATGCGCTCACAGAAATTGGCCCTGCCCAATAAAGGCAAAATACAACAATAATAATAACAACAATAGAAAAATACTTCTACAAATTCAGCGTCAACCTGGTTGGTTATTGTCAAACAGAAAAAAATCTGCTTCAAATTCCTGAAGAAAAACGTTGCCAGAGCAGAAACAAGGCGTTAAAGGAGATAAGGCACTCACAGTTCATAACACACCAATATATTGTATGTGGTAGCAAACTTCTGTATGGATACATGTTTTTTCAAACACCCAACATGCAGCCCTAATCCTTTCTTTGAACACAAAATAAATAATTCACCCCCAAAATATGACCCCACTTTAGAAACTACACTCCTCAAGGAATTTCTCAAGAGGTGTTATCATCATTTGGACCCCAAGAATGATTCCCAAAAATCAATGTGCAAAGTAAAAATTATTTTTTTTTTAAATATCCCAATATGTTTTGCTCACTTTGTTTCAACAGAGACATGTACTCCTAAAAGTTTAAGGCTGAGGCCCCATGTTGCAGAAACAGGTTTTTTTTGTTGCAGATTTTGTTCCGTTTTTTTTTAGCCAAAGCAAAGAATAGATTGAGCAAAAGGTAGAAGTGTAAGAGCTGTCTATATATTCCCCATTCTTTTTGTAGTCATTCTTGACTTTGGCTCAAAAAAAAAAAACACGACAAAATCTGCAATAAAAAAAAGCTGCGCTTCCACAACGTGGAGCCTCAGCCTTCAGTGATTTATCCCCTGTACAAAAAAGTTGTATACGTGGACAAGGATTTAGAAGATTTAGAAGGACTGGTTTTTGGACGCTATAGTGTCTATGCTAGTAAATTGAAATTTCCTAAGAAGTGACCTCGTTTTGAAGGGGCCATACTAGGGTCTCTGCAAACATAACATGATCTCCAAAAACCAAACAATCTTAATCTGCTCTCCAAAAGACAAATAGCACTCCTTCACATCTGCACCCTGCTGTGTTCCCAAAAAGCTCTGCCCACTTGTATAACACTGGTGTACCTAGGATATCATACTAAGGAGGAGTTCACACGATGTAACGTGCCGCGTGATGTGGCACGTATACAGCGTGTGAGACTTTGCGCGCCGTAAAAGCTCCCATTGATTTCAATGGGAGGTAGCATCGTATACGCCGCGTTATTTTGCGGCCGTGATTTTGTGGCCGCAAAATCATGGCCGCAAAATAACGCGGCGTATACGATCTAGGCTCCCTTTGAAATCAATGGGAGCTTTTACGGCGCGCAAAGTCTCACACGCTGTATACGTGCCACAGCACGCGGCACATTACTCCGTGTGAATGGACCCTTAATGTCATATGTGGGTATAAACTGCTGTTTGGGCACACAGTCAGGCAGAGAAAGTAGGGAGTGCTAGTTTTCTTTTGGAGCAGTTTTATAATTGAATGTTGTGACACTTTTGTAGAGCCCCTGAATTGCGAGTAAAGTGAAATCCGCAAACACCCCATTTTAATTTTTTTTTGCTTTTTTGAAAACAAAATTCCTCTGCTGGACCAGTATTATACACAACAGAAGTATTGGAGTGTATAATGGCTGTCAGAGGCAAGATTAAGACCTGAAACGAAGACAGCACGTGGGGTCATGGAAGAGGCTGCCAAATATGACCCACAGCACCTTACAATCAGGTACAGGATTGCTAGGGTAACTCCTTACACGCTGCAGTCATGATTGATGCGGACACAGGTGTTACATGGAGGTGTCATCTATTCTTCAGCTGAGCGGACGACATTACCATTACGTCATAGGGCATTAAGACACAGACATAGTACAATAATACATCATGGTGCATTAAGGCACATATATTCATGACGTACTATTATGTCATGGTGCAAGAAAGAGTTAATGTTTATGCAGAGGAAATGCAGGGGTCTATCAGAGGGGAAAAAATGTTTTGGTAGCTATAAAGATATAATAAACATAGCCAGCACAAAAGTTTGGATCTAATATGTGTGAAAGTTGTATATTAGTTTCCACTTACCTGCATAAGATTATGTTGTGCATGTTCATAACTCGGCAGAGCCCCCTCTCCAATAAGCTCAGTATCAAACAATTCTGTGATTAATATGTTGGCTCTCTGCACCATGTCTCCATCTGTAAAAGAAAATACATTTTACATTGTCTTCCAATCTAAAAATAGTTCCTTGTCAAATAGTAGTTAACTAACAGTGCAGTCCAGGACTACCTAAAGAGAGTCTGCTGCCATCAAAGTCACTTATGCTGTTGTAGGAGCCATTACTGGCCTAGTGAACAAAACTTTTTGCTGACAAGAAAAATAAACTTTTAATTTGTATGCAAATGAGCTATTCAGTCAACTAGGGAATGGTTGGGCCTGCCAGAGCACATATTTTCAGCTGTGGTTGCCACTCCCTAACAGAATGATAGTTCCCAATGTGTAGTGGCAATGAATATCATTTACAAATAGAATAGAAGATAATTTTCTTAGCAACTGCAAAACAAGGTATGTTCACTATGACACTACAACACCATAGAGGGGATAAAAAGCAACTTTGGAGGTTGTGGACTGCCTTTAATTTTTTTGAATCAACAAAACTTTATCAAGACATCAAAAATAGGAGGCCTTGCAGGGCCCCAAATAGACGAGGTTTGCCCAATACAGCACAGATTAGAAACAGATACAAAGGCCAGACACCAGGAGAGACTGCTGTCAACTGGTCCGTAAAGAATAGATCTGGGCTAAAGTCCAAATGGCTACATGAAAAGAAAAAAAGATTTAAAAAAAAAAAACAAAACACAAGAGAAAGTAATAAGAAATGGATAATACAAGCCCAAGCAATACCCAAATTCTAAATGTTTCCAAATTTCTAAATTCTGCCCCCGGGGATAACAATTTTGGGATTGAATGCACTTGGGTGACACTTATGATGCACTCACTTCTATGGGGGCTTCCGAATCCATTCTGTTCTATAAATCATCTCCCACTCAGGAGAGCTTCAGCCTGTACACTTTTGGTCGTGTGAATAAGGCCTTATAGTTTAAAATTAAAGGCATATAGTCAAGTTATCAGTATTCGTATTCCCAGACTCTAAACATGTAAAAGGGTTGTAACATAGTATTATCCTGCTAATAATGTGTTGTTGTAATAAAAATTCTTCTCAGTATCAGAACAGAAGGTTAGGATTAGAGATGAGCGAGTAGTATTCGTTCAAATATCGAATCCTATTATAGTCTATGGGAAAAAACGGGAATGTTGATCCGGTTTCCATGGAAACCAAAGTTCGACACCTTGGATCCTCTAAGTTCCGGAAGTAGCAGGATGAGGAGCACAAGGAAGTTTTTGCATTGAATTCAATGGAATTTTCCCGCATGGTATTCGACCAATATGAGTATTCGATCAAATAGTAGTATTCGATCGAATACTACTCGCTCATCTCTAGTTAGGATACTTGATATATGCGCTTGGCTACTCCTCCGTTGGGAAACAGAATGTGGTGACGTGTCGGGGGCAGAGTGTGGTTGGAACCTCACTGAGACTCTCCCATTGCCTTTTTGTTGGAAACCTGACTTAGGGTCATTAACCCATAACCAATTCTGGGTCAGGATTTCATTCAGCGACTTCACTAAAATAAATTGAAACACATCCCTTAAATCAGATGTCTCAAGAGCCACCTTCCCCCAGATTAAATTGAAAATAATTAACACATGGACAAACTAAGTCCATGCGAGTGAGAACCTGTGCTTGTTATAAGCTCTGCGCTCACGCTCAAAGAGGTGGGGTCTAGTAATAGTTATAGGTCCTACACAGGCACAACAAAAGAGACAACCCCTTTAACACGTGAAAAATGGTATTTGTACTTATGATTCATTTCAACAATATTGTAAATGTAATAATTTGATGAGCAGAAATAAGTTAACAAGTGGAAATGTCCCAGTGTTAGGGAATATATAACTACTTATTTTACTGAGGTCAACTGCAAACCTTCAGAAACTTTTACACAAAAATCATTTGTTTTATAAAAATTTGCCATTCTTACCTGATCCCACTGTCACCTCTGTTGAATGTTTGTTGATGACTTTGATTTTGTCTCCAAAGCCATTTGCTTTCACTATTTGTACTGCAGCATCTGCCATAGGCTTGAAAACCTGAGAAAATAAGGCACGGGTAAAGGCCAACTGAGAGCTGAAAGGCCTAACAGAAATTTACAGACAATCACAGAGAGCTTTACTATGAGCAGAATGATTTTACTAAGGACAACTAAGAACTAGTAATGTGTTATTTAAAAAAAAAACAATATTATTTAAAGCTGGGTACACTTATGCACTGGAGTCCGCAAGGAGTTTTATTATGATAGATAGATAGATAGATAGATAGATAGATAGATAGATAGATAGATAGATAGATAGATATAGGAGATAGATAGATATAGGAGATAGATAGATAGATAGATAGATAGATAGATAGATAGATAGATAGATAGATAGATGAGATAGATAGATATAGGAGATAGATAGATAGATAGATAGATAGATAGATAGATAGATAGATAGAAAACATATATATCTTTTTTTAAAGTTATACATAGAGGTGTTATTTTCAATTGTAATCCTTTGTTATCTGTGATGTAAATGAGGTTCCTACTACACAAAAACCTTCTACTGAATTGGCCCAAAAAAAAAAAAAAAAAATAAGAGTGCAAAATTAAAAAAAAGTTATTTTTGCTTTAAACTTGGTATCTTAAAGAGTAACTTTCCTCAGGTACATGCAGTTTTATATAATGCTAGAAAGACGACAGTGTGATGAATTCAGCGCATTGACGGCTTTCCCGTAACATGTCCCAGGGGAAGAGATATCGGTGCAATTACTGATAGCTCTTCACTGTCAGTAGGGCGTTTCTGACAGTGTAGCTGGGTACACCCCTCGTGACAATACTGTCCGTAGCGCTATACTGTCAGCGGGGGCATTCCTTAACGCCCATCCATGATGCTGGGCAACGCCCCCCCCCTCCCCCCCTGACAGTACTCGTCCATAGATACTGATCATGGCTGGGCAGTAAGGAACGACCCCTCTTACAGTATAACGCTATGGACAGTACTGTCAAGAGGGGTGTTCCCAGCTAGACTGTCAGGAATGCACACATGTGGTATTAAAGAGGACATGAAAGGCCCTCTTTAATACTCCCTTAAAAGGGCTGTCCAGAGTAACTATATATCTATATATATAGATAGATAGATAGATAGATAGATAGATAGATAGATAGATATTAGTGCACGTGTCCTCAATGCTCCGGTGACTCCCAGCACAGCCTGCTTCTCCAGTGTTTTCTTCCAGCAGAAGTCCCTGCTGTACTGTGACGTCCCGTGTCCTTTGCTGAGAGCACTGAATGGCCTCCGTGATTATGTACCGTTGTACGGCGAGGACTTCATCCAGAAGGAAACACTAGAGCTGCAGGACAGGACTGTGCCGAGACACACTGGAGCATTGGAGACAGTTGAGTTTTGTTTTTGTTTTTTTTAAATGGTTATCCTGGACAACACCTTTAATTTATTTTCAAGGACAAGAATTTGTTGATTAGGTACAGAAAGGAGTGCCCTGCCCTCCTGATAATAGCCAGCCAAGTCCTCTTCATATTAACTAGGCAAAGTATCTCTCCATAATTGATAGGCACAGTCTCTCAAGATAACAAGTCTCAGAAGCTTTCAAACTAGCCAATCTACTTCAACCATAAAAACAATGAAGAGTGGTGTTAGCAGAAGACCACATAGTACATCTAATTTAATCTTATTACATTTTTAGCTCAGATAGAATTGATTATTACAGGAATGATTTCTTAACCAGATTTGAGAGCTGTTTGTTCAGCTGATAAACAGAAAATGGAGTAAGAAGCAGACAGTGCTGTTCTTTGTGTAGTGGCCAAACCAGGTTACTGCGGTTCAGCTCCCATACACTAGAATGAGAGCTAAACAATAGTGACTCACTTCAGACATTACACAGAGAGAACAGCACTATCTAATTTCATTCTCTGTGTATCAGCTGCTGAAGATGATCAATGAGGTACCAGCTGTCAGACCCCATCAAACTGATAGTAATAAACTATTAATATGATCAATATTTTTAGCTTGGAAACCCCCTTCAAAGGTTTCAATCATGTCTCCCATTCCCTTCTTTCCTGAAGGTTACACAGATTAAGTTCTTTTTATTAGGTGGGGTAGCCAGAACTGGACCCAGTGAGGGGAATATTGTTAATTAAAGATTTTAGTTGACATGAATAAATGGCACAGGTGGATGATATAATCCATGTGCTGCCCAAGCCTCCACAATCTGATTCACTGAGGACCTGAAAAAGACCTATCCTGAGTTTTGTCCCCCGACTTACAGCACCATACATGGGACCGTGAAAATATACGGCTGTGTGTATGGAGTCATGGAAATGAATGAGTCAGTGTGCTAGCCATAAAAAAAACATGACTACAACAATGACAATGCTTGTGGTTGTGTGAATGAGGCCTTACAGTGAGGGAAAATTTAACAAGACCAGAGCTGATTGTGTGCTGAACCCTTTTGTATCTCAGATGTAGCAGTGCTGACTGTGCGCTGAACCCTGCTCCATCTAAGATGCAGCAGAGCTGTCTGATATTTGATCGAATATCAATTCGATAGAACGCCGTTCGCTCATCTCTACTTGACACTAGCATAAGTTAAATTATAAAACATGTTTGTCTTAGTACAGACACCTAAAATAAACTTTGTAATACAACTTTTTTAAAGAAGTTTCCTTCCCCACTTATTAGTCTATTAAATGGTACAATCACGAAGTACAATTTGACCCCCAAAGAAAAAGCCTTCATATGGCTCTACATATGGAAAAGCAAAAATACATACAGCATAACTGCAGCAGGAAGGGGTTAAAAAGAGAAACTCCCTATTAAAGATGTTACAAAACTGCAGTATATACAATTCTATAATGTTTTGTGAAATTAACTAAAGAGGGAAGTGATATTTTAACAGGACATTTCACCTCAATGGCATAACAGTAGTCTGCCCCAGCCGTGATAGCCATCATGGATAAAAGCCCGGTCCCAGTCCCAATGTCTAAAACAATGGCTTCTTCTCCTCTTCCCTTCACTCTCTTCACTGCTGCAAGAATTCCCTGGTAATACTTTTCATTCTGTAGAAAATAAGCAAAGTGTCAGCAATCCTATCAACTTAATATATTTAACCCCTTAAGGACACAGCCCAAATGTATGTAAAGGACCAGGTCTATTTTTTCAAAATTGACATGTGTCACTTTAAATGGCAATAATTTTGAGACGCTTTAATTTACACAAGTGATTTTGGGATTATTTTCTCGTAACACATTATACTTCATATTAGTGGTAAACACTGATCAATATTTTTGTATTTACTTATTAAAAAAATAGGAAATTTGATGGAAATTTGGAAAAAATTGCAATTTTCAAAATGTGAAATTCTCTGCTTTTCAGGCAGATAGTCATACCACCCAAATACAGGAATAAATATTATCTCCCATATCTCTGCTTTATATCGGCATCATCTTTTGATTGTATTTTAATTTATTTTGGACGTTATAAGGCTTACAAGTGTAACAGCGATTTTCCAGATTTACAAGAAATGTAACTATGTTTGTTTTTTTTGTTTGTTTTACACACTTTATTTATTTTTTTTAAAAAAAACTTTTTTACATTTTTTTATTTGTGCTGCAAGCACACTAGAACCAGCGATCAGAGAGAATCACTGGTTCTATACTAACTATAGACTTGCAATACACGTGTATTGCAGTCTATAGAGGAAGCTAGCTATGCAGATGCATAGACTAGCTTCCCCTCGTCCTGGCATCCAAGGGGGGAGGGATTAAGGAGCAGCGTGTAGCTGTAAATTACAGCTCACACAGACTCCTTATGCAGCCGGCAGCATGCTTTATAGCCGGCCAAACCCCTAGGGTGCCATGATCACTATGGATCATGGCACCTTAAGGGTTAAACAGTGGGGGTCGGTGCAATCACCGTCCCTGCTGCTACAGGGGAAGCCTGGCTGTCAGACACAGCCGGCCTCCCGTGGAGATCGCACGGGCTCTGCTTCTGAGCCCGTGCGATCTCAATCACGTACATGCACGTGGGAATGCGGGAACTAACCACATTCACTGACGTACAGGTACGTGATTTAGCGTTAAGGGGTTAATAGATATTTATGAAAAGACTAGGTATGAGCAAGTAGTATTCGATTGAATATCTCGCTCCCATATGAATGCGTGTAAGTGGCAGAACACCAACGGGTAAGTGGGCGTTCACACTACCGTCAGTGCCCGACAGGTAGTGTCCGCCCCTACTGTCCGTTCAAAATCTGTCACGGACATTAGGAGCGGACACTAGCTGTGTCCGTGACACTTGTCATTCATTTAAATGGCGATCGGGTGCGTTCTTTTGCACTCCGTGCCTGTCCTTCACTGTCCGCTTGTAAAGATGTCCGACTTTTCAAGCGGACAGAAAAACCCGACATGTAGGTTTTTTCTGTCCGCTTGAAAAGTCGGACATCTTTACAAGCAGACAGTGAAGGACAGGCACGGAGTGCAAAAGAACTCACCCGTTCGACATTTAAATGAATGACAAGTGTCACGGACACAGCTAGTGTCCGCTCCTAATGTCTGTGCCAGATTTTGAACGGACACTACCTGTCGGACACTGACGGTAGTGTGAACGCTCCCTTAAGCGCATCAAATATTCACTGCGCTTAACCCCTTGGTGTTCGGCCGCTTACACGCATTCCTATGGCAGTGAGGTATTCGATCGAATACTACTCGCTCATCTCTAATTATTAACAAGCTACTTCAATCCATTTTCATTGTTAGATTCTAGCAAAGAAAATGCAGTGTTCACACTTACACGGTCCTTGTCATGCAACATATCAGCGTACGAAGATCTGCAGGAAATAACGAAAAATACAGTTAGAATACTGTGAAAGGCTAAACACATACAAATATATACACACATTTCTGACATGACTGCACGCTTTTTGGTCATATGGACCAGCATTCTAATAAATTTTCATTCTATTTCCTGTCTTCATATGGAAAAATACTGTATGCCACCAGGACATATGCCAAATATATTGATGGGGCCCTAACAGGTATACAGTTTTTTGGTTTTTTTTTTATCTGTTCCAAATGCAAGTCATCGGATAGACCAGAACTCAGTAAAAGAGGCCAGAATATGCCCTTGACAATACTGAATAAACAATGAGTCTGGGCAACCAGAATGTGTATTCAGTGAGCCCCGGACAACCACTTCTAGTCTAAGACCATGTTCACATCCGCGTCAGAGTACTTCTGATGCAGAGTCTATCCAAAATCACAGATGAAAAAGTATTGCAAGCACAACTTTTCTGCCACAGGATAGCAAGAAGAAAAAAAAAAGCAAATACCCTACAGACTCGATTATAATCAGAGATAACAGAGATTACAACAAAAACAAGCATGTAGCTGTCCTCAGCCAGAATCCCAGAAGTGCAGAGGAGAGAAGACAGGAGGGCAGCTGAAATCCTGAGATGGGAAAATCCTTTTCAGAGTTATCTCCTTGTGCACACAGAACATAGCTGCATTCTGTCCCTGGCTGATAGTGTTTCACTTCTATATAAATAAAATACGATTTTCAGCTAGATATCATTACAAGCTGAGTGGTAACAGCAAAACCTCACAACCTGTGATGATGTGCAGATGAAATGAATCAGAGAAACACCTGCAGTTAGGGTAGACGGTACGCTGTGTGCCACTACCCTAAGGCCATGTTCACATGAAAAGGCATCCGGACATCCAGTCTGTCACAAATTCCGCAACAGACTCAAGACTAGGAGGGATCCAAAATAACAAATACAAAATGCCCAATGGCCATTATTTTCAGTGTTTGTAGCCTTAGTGTGCTATACATTATCCTAATATTTGCATATTATATTTTGGCGTTATATAAATAAAGTAATTATTATTAATACTTCTGTCCATATTGTGAACATGGCAGTAAAGAAATATCAATTGTAATATTTTGGATGAGGCCAGATTTGGCATTATTAGGCCCCATTCACACCTGTTTTGACTCAAAGGAAGATGCAGAAAAACAATAAGCATCCTGCATCGGCCGCATAGTCTGCAGTGTGAACCACTCTTGTAATTAGGTTCATTTGGCTGTCTGTGGCAGAGGGGTGAAAATGGAAGTGGAATCTGAGGCAGAAATTCACCTTAAGGGCTAGTTCACACATGAACTGCCCGTGCGGGTTTTGACACAGAGAGAGCCGCGGCGAGCCGCGTCTCTCTCTTGTCAAAACCCGCCCGCCGCGACCATCGCGGTCGCGGCTTTCACCTCCGCTGTCGGCTCAAATGAATGAGCCAACATGGAGGGTGCTGCAGCCGGGCGAAAGCCGTGCGGCGCAGCCCGCGCGGCTTCCACCTGAAGAAAGAGCATGTCGCTTCTTTTCTCCGCTAGCAGCAGCCCGCCGCTAGCGGAGAAAAGAAACCCGGCGGTCTCCATAGACCACCATTATAAGGGGAGGTTTTGGACGCGAAATCCGCTGTCAAAAACCTCCCCTTATACTCACGTGTGAACTAGCCCTAAAAGCCGCCTTCTATTTCCCCAGTGTGAACAAACCTTTTGGCTGCTGGATTTTTGTTTATGTTTGTCTGGATTCATAAACACAATTGAAAAACACATTTGAAACAACGAAAGCAATTTTATTTAGGAAATACTATAAAAAAAATAAAAATAAAAGCAGCAGCTGCACACAATGATAAAATTAGCATTCAGTATTTTCCATTGTGCGCAGCTGCTGCTTTGTTTATTTCTAAGGTTTTTTTTTTTCATTAAAAAAAATTGCAGTTAGGATAAGTTCATACAGGGTTTTTTGGTCCAGAACCTGAGGTGGAAGCTGCCTCAGGTTCCGTACCAAAAACCGGGTAGCCACATCTGAAAGCCGATGCACTGCACCGGCATGCAGTCGCTCACTCAATGAATGGGCCTAGTCGGGAGGAGGGATATCTTCAGACGGATTCACGAGGCGACTCTGCCTGAACAATGAGAATCTCGCTTCTTTTCCAAGAGCCAGAACAAACCAGAAACATACAAATAAAACACTCTGTGAAAACCCTGCTTTTTGCTTTGATCAACCAGACAAAACCTGCAAAGAAATCCACATGGTAAAATTAAAAATACTGGACAGCAGCAATGTGTTGCCTCACCCTGGTGTTTGACCGTTAGAATGGGCAGAAAGCTCATGTTGTTATATTACCCATTCTACCCAATGTATACAGTACTGTACCTGGGATAAATATACTCAGCATGTGCAGCTATATTGTACATCATCTAATAACACTAACCGGGCAATCTCTTGGTGATAATCATAATCCTCATCCTCTTCTATCCAATCCAACGACCCTGTAATGGGGTTCACCCGTCCACAGAACACCATCCTTATGCTCCTTGGAAATGCTTGACGTGACTAAGAGACAAAAGCTACGAGGAAATAAAAGTTTTAGCATCATATATAGCATTCTATGTTTTACATCTGTAGAGTGCTGCTTGATCAACAACTCACCATTACCATTCATAACACAGTGAAACATCTTCAAAACACTACCTCTTAGAGAAGCCCACATCAAAGAGATTTCAGAGTATTATATCAGGGCTGGGAGATCATAACCCAAATAAAAAAATCACAAATGATGACCTATCCGCAGGTCACAGATAACAACAACAGGCATTCACAATGGCACTGACAACATCGCCTAACAGAAACAGTGTAGCTATATATTCTACACCCGGGGTCTCAAACTTGGGACGATAGTTTGCGGCCCCCACGCAGCTCCCTGCATGTCCCCCTATGTCCCTTTAGTCAGTGTTTTACTTAAACTTTCCTCCGATAACTCCCCCGCTGTTATAACAGCAATAGAAAGTGATGGGTGATCGGTGGAAAGCTAGTACTACTGAAGTTTAAAACTCAAGGACCTGTGTGTGACGTCACGTGACTAGGGAGGCGGGTCTTAGTGTGCCAGCCGGAAGATGAAAAGATGTAGTACTGAGAGGAATGTGAGATGCAGAGTGGAGTGTGTGTGTGTCAGTAACCTAGGGGCAGAGATGGAGGGGGGGACATGAAACTGGGGCCACAGATGGAAGGGGAACATGAAACTGGGGGCAGACATGAGAGGGAGCATGAAAATGGGGGCAGATGGAGGGGGGACATGAAAATGGGGGCAGATGAAGGGGGATATGAAATTGGGGCAGATGGAGGGACAACATGAAACTGGGGACAGATGGAGGGGGGATATAAAATGGGGCAAATGAATTGGGATATCAAACTGGGGGAAAAATGGTGGGGGAGATGAAACTGGGGGAGATGAAAGGGGCACTTAAACTGAGGACAACTGGAGGGGGCAGTAAACCATGGAGGTAGCTGGAGGGGGACCTGTCTGCCTCTAGTTGTCCCCAGTTTATTGTCACCGTCCAGCTCCCCCTAAGGTTTAAGGTCTGCTTCTAGCCTCCTGAGTTTAATGTCCCCCTCTAGTTGCCCCCAGTTTAATGTCTCACTTCAGCTGCCATTAATTTACTGCCCCCCCTCCAACTACCCCCACTGTTTTATATCCCCCTCCAGTTGCCCCAGTTTCATGTCCCCTCTAGTTTCCCCCAGTTTAAACTGCGGCACCAGGAGAGGGACTTAATACTGTGGGGCAGTTGGAAGGGAACATTATAATGTGGGGACATATAGTGTACGGGTGACTGTAGGAGGATTATACTGTGTGGGGGCACATGGAAAATTAATAAGAATGGGCAGAGACATCATAAAATTGGGCGGAGCTAAATTTGCTGTGGCGAGCATAGCTTGTGGAAAACCTGATGCGGCCCAGCCTCACCCAGACTCCACCTCCAGTGGCCCCCGCGTAAATTGAGTTTGAGACCCCTGGTTCAGTAGATCCCATTCTCTATGGCAGTTACAGTAATATTATAGAGCAGTACCGTAGCGGTTGGAATTGGGAGCAGTTATTCCCATCTCAGCAGCTACTTGTTGAGATGGGAATAACCATTTAATTTGATTAAAAGAAAATGGAAGTAAATTTCAAACTTTATTAAGTAAATTCCTCTTATTAAATTTGGTGCATTTCGGACCATTCTAACATCACACAGTCATAAAGCCAAAAATGATAAAATGCTTGCAGCATGCAACTCTACCACTAGAGGGAACCTACTGCACATGGATCATATAGAGCACTACAATACATGCAACTCTACCACTAGAGGGAGCCCACTGCACATGGATCATATAGAGCACTACAATACACGCAACTCTACCACTAGAGGGAGCCCACTGCACATGAATCATATAGAGCACTACAATACACGCAACTCTACCACTAGAGGGAGCCCACTGCACATGAATCATATAGAGCACTACAATACACGCAACTCTACCACTAGAGGGAGACCACTGCACATGGATCATATAGAGCGCTACAATACACGCAACTCTACCACTAGAGGGAGCCCATTGCACATGGATCATATAGAGCACTACAATACACGCAACTCTACCACTAGAGGGAGACCACTGCACATGGATCATATAGAGCGCTACAATACACGCAACTCTACCACTAGAGGGAACCTACTGCACATGGATCATATAGAGCACTACAATACACGCAACTCTACCACTAGAGGGAGCCCACTGCACATGGATCATATAGAGCACTACAATACACGCAACTCTACCACTAGAAGGAGCCCACTGCACATGGATCATATAGAGCACTACAATACATGCAACTCTACCACTAGAGGGAGCCCACTGCACATGGATCATATAGAGCACTACAATACATGCAACTCTACCACTAGAGGGAGCCCACTGCACATGGATCATATAGAGCACTACAATACACACAACTCTACCACTAGAGGGAGCCCACTGCACATGGATCATATGGAGCACTACAATACACGCAACTCTACCACTAGAGGGAGCCCACTGCACATGGATCATATGGAGCACTACAATACACGCAACTCTACCACTAGAGGGAGCCCACTGCACATGGATCATATAGAGCACTACAATACACGCAACTCTACCACTAGAGGGAGCCCACTGCACATGGATCATATAGAGCACTACAATACACGCAACTCTACCACTAGAGGGAGCCCACTGCACATGGATCATATAGAGCACTACAATACACACAACTCTACCACTAGAGGGAGCCCACTGCACATGGATCATATGGAGCACTACAATACACGCAACTCTACCACTAGAGGGAGCCCACTGCACATGGATCATATGGAGCACTACAATACACGCAACTCTACCACTAGAGGGAGCCCACTGCACATGGATCATATAGAGCACTACAATACACGCAACTCTACCACTAGAGGGAGCCCACTGCACATGGATCATATAGAGCACTACAATACACGCAACTCTACCACTAGAGGGAACCTACTGCACATGGATCATATAGAGCACTACAATACACGCAACTCTACCACTAGAGGGAGCACATTGCACATGGATCATATAGAGCACTACAATACACGCAACTCTACCACTAGAGGGAGCCCACTGCACATGGATCATATAGAGCACTACAATACACGCAACTCTACCACTAGAGGGAGACCACTGCACATGGATCATATAGAGCACTAATACATGCAACTCTACCACTAGAGGGAGCCCACTGCACATGGATCATATAGAGCACTACAATACACACAACTCTACCACTAGAGGGAGCCCATTGCACATGAATCATATAGAGCACTACAATACACGCAACTCTACCACTAGAGGGAGACCACTGCACATGAATCATATAGAGCACTACAATACACGCAACTCTACCACTAGAGGGAGCCCACTGCACATGGATCATATAGAGCACTACAATACACGCAACTCTACCACTAGAGGGAACCTACTGCACATGGATCATATAGAGCACTACAATACACACAACTCTACCACTAGAGGGAGCCCATTGCACATGAATCATATAGAGCACTACAATACACGCAACTCTACCACTAGAGGGAGACCACTGCACATGAATCATATAGAGCACTACAATACATGCAACTCTACCACTAGAGGGAGCACATTGCACATGGATCATATAGAGCACTACAATACACGCAACTCTACCACTAGAGGGAGCCCACTGCACATGGATCATATAGAGCACTACAATACACGCAACTCTACCACTAGAGGGAACCTACTGCACATGGATCATATAGAGCACTACAATACACGCAACTCTACCACTAGAGGGAGCACATTGCACATGGATCATATAGAGCACTACAATACACGCAACTCTACCACTAGAGGGAGCCCACTGCACATGGATCATATAGAGCACTACAATACACGCAACTCTACCACTAGAGGGAGCCCATTGCACATGAATCATATAGAGCACTACAATACACGCAACTCTACCACTAGAGGAAGCCCACTGCACATGGATCATATAGAGCACTACAATACACGCAACTCTACCACTAGAGGGAACCTACTGCACATGGATCATATAGAGCACTACAATACATGCAACTCTACCACTAGAGGGAGCCCACAGTACATGGATCATATAGAGCAGTGATGGCGAACCTATGGCACGCGTGCCAGAGAGGGCACGCAGAGCCCTCCATGCTGGCACGCGTGCGGTCGCCCGGATCGCTCACCAACAGGGAATCCGGTACAGGATTCCCCGTTGATGAGCGATCACTGCCTTCAGTTGTATGTGCAAATGCACATACAGCTGAAAGCTGTCAGGGTAGGCCGCGGATCGCGCGACCGCAGCCTACACTGGCTGCAGAGTTTGACCTCTGCCCCGACGCGGGCGCGATGACGTCATCAGCGCCGCCAGTGACAAGAAGGTGGATGCCGGCGGCTCTTCAGGGGTGAGTATGAGAGTGGCTCACTGTGTATATGATGTTGGGGGGAGCGCTTATAATACTTGGTGGGGTGTATGATACTGGGGGGGAGTGTATAATACTGGGGGGGCTTATAATACTGGGTGGGGTGTATAATACTGGGGGGAGTGTATAATACTGAGGGGAGTGTATAATACTGGGGGGAGTGTATAATACTGAGGGGGCTTATAATACTGGGGGGAGTGTATAATACTGGGGGGGCTTATAATACTGGGGTGGCTTATAATACTGGGGGGAGTGTATAATACTGGGGTGGCTTATAATACTGGGGGGAGTGTATAATACTGGGGGGGCTTATAATACTGAGGGGGCTTATAATACTGGGGGGAGTGTATAATACTGGGTGGGGTGTATAATACTGGGGGGAGTGTATAATACTGAGGGGGCTTATATACTGGGGGGAGTGTATAATACTGGGGGGGCTTATAATACCGGGGTGGTTTATAATACTGGGGGGTGTACTAAAGAGCATATAATACTGGGGGGGGGCCTATTTATAAGCACACAATACTGTGTGTGGATGCCACTGTGGAGCATATAATCCTGTGGGGGGGGGGACACCTACTGCGGAGCATATAACACTGGGGGGCTACTGTGGTACTGTGGAGAATATAAGATTGTGTGGTGGGCCCACTGCAGAGCATATAATACTGTCTGGGGTCCCCTCACTATTTATATCACACAGTATCTGTTTTATAGCAGACGTGATATTAGTACAGGATGTAAGAATATTACACGGTAACTATAAAACAGATCCTGTGCGATGTAAATAGTGAAAATTAATTGTTCAAAGTACCAAATGCCGAGACCTTTACATTTCAGTACAACGTTGTTTGTATTATTGAAAGCTCTGTAAAGCCCCACATGACTGTAATTTTTGGTCAGTAACTGTCCGCAATTGTGGATCCGCATAGTATTAAGTCTATATTGTCGTGTTGGCACTCCGCGAAAATTTTGTGGGTTTTGGGTTGCAGTTTGGGCACTCGGTCTCTAAAAGGTTCGCCATCACTGATATAGAGCCCAGAGATCCCTACAACTGTGTGCAGTGACAGCTCTCTGACAACCACATTCCAGCATTCACGTTTCTAAAGCCCTCTGGAAATCGGTTTCTATGAGAAGCTCAACTCTTTGCTTTAGTTTTTCTGAATCTACAAGTTTTAACATATTAGTCGGCCATTGTGGGTCAGACGTTGTTTAAGCTAAGATTCATTGTAGCAGAGACCACGATATTAATGGGGCACAAGCCCAGGATGGCTGGCACTACATTACAATACATTGGATCTACCTTGTGCCATTCAGAATATTGGCATATTATAGGGGGTGAGGGAAGTGTAGGGCCCGGTAGTGACAGCTGCCTCTGCACCCGCTATAGCTACAACGCTGTAAGAACTGCTACACAAAAAAAAACCCGTTACTCACTGACACTTACTTTCTGTCACACTTATAAGGCTGGTACACTGTGGGCCGCCATCTTCCCACAATGCACCACACCGGAAGTATTCTATCACACAAATGCGACTGCACTAGTGATTAGTGACGTAAGAACGCTGCGACAGTTCACGTGACCGACCATGGATGCTGCGGTGCTTCGCGTGAAACGTAAGCGGGGTGCGGACCCGGTGGAGGCGCTGATTGTCTGCTGCAAGAGGGCGCGGGCTGAGGCCACCCAGGAGGCCGGCAATGTTACTAACCAAGTGTTCAAGCTAGCGGCTACTGTCAGCTCCCAGGTAAGAGCCGGCCACACACTGTCTGCTGTGCTCTGCCTTGTGTACATGGAGATTGTGTTATTACCTCAGTGATATGTGGGGGCGCAGTTCTACACGAACTGGGGAAGCAGAAGGAACAACTGTTATTATTGTTATATTATTATTAATGATATCCCACAAGTACTCACCTTCTGACATGGGTCCTCCATCCCACTGTTGGCTGTTGTGAGCTTAGATCATTTTTATCTCCCAAAATATATCTTTAAAGGGGCTCTATCAGCAAAATCATGCTGATAAAGCCCCACATATGCGTGCCGCCTTTTTAAAGGCTATTCAGGTACCGTAAATGTTATATTAAACTACCCCCCCCCCATTTTAAAATAATACCCTAAAACAGAATGTGATAAACTTACCGAATGTGCACGCTGGGCGGGCATTCAGGGTGCGCCGTCTTCTTCATCCACGCCTCCTCTTCCTCCGATGTCCTCGGGTCCCGTCCTCCTCCGGCGCTCGCGAACTGACATTGCTTAAAAAAAAATGGCCTGGGCGCTTGCGCAGTAGCATGCGGCTTCTACTACGGCTACTGCGCATGCGCCCAGGCCATTTTTTTAAAGCAATGTCAGTTCGCGAGCGCCGGAGGAGGACGGGACCCGAGGACATCGCAGGAAGAGGAGGTGTGGATGAAGAAGATGGCGCACCCTAAATACCCGCCCACCTTGCACATTCGGTAAGTTTATCACATTCTGTTTTAGGGTTTTATTTTAAATTTTAATATAACTTTTACGGTGCCTGAGTAGCCTTTTTAAAGGCTATTCACGCATATGTGGGGCTCTATCAGCATGATTTTGCTGATAGAGCCCCTTTAATTCCAGTGTGAACACGTTGTTAATTTATTGTGTACATAGTTGATGAGGTTGGATGAAGACATCAGTCCATCAAGTCCAACCTATAACCCTACAGTGTAGATCCAGAGGAAGGCAAAAAAAAATCCCATAAGGCTTATGCTAATTGCCCCATTTCAGGGGGGAAAAATTCCCGACTCCAGTCTGCCAATCAATATAAAAACTTTGGATCAATGTGTAGTTTTTCACTGCTGTTTTTTTCCCCATTGATGTTAATAAAAAGGTAGGAAATACACCCGGGATGTTATTGTCTAGTGTGTATTAGGCGCTTGTGAAGCGAATAATGCTGCTTAAATAATGCACAAGTCCCGAATGTACTGTGATGTCCCTTTCCTTAGGGCTCTGATTGGCCCCAGCGATCATGTACGGCAGGGACTTCCACCTTAAGAAAACACTGGAGCAGTATGGGTTGTTTTGGGGGAGTTTTTTTGGTATCTGGCTGTGCACCTCTTTTTATGTCCTTTCAGCCATGTTGTCTCCCATTCTATCACTTGCGCTATTATACTGTAGTGCAGGTGACAGGGTAGTCAGCAGGACTATAGAAGAAGTAGGTACACAGCCGGACACCACATCAGTGCTTGGGCAGGAAAAAGAGGTAGGTATGAAAGATACTAGAATTGTTTGGCCTGGACTGCATGTGATGTAATTTGAGGTGGAGTGGAGAGAACTATTACCTGTGGGGATCACCAATATCTATCCAATGGGACAAATAGGACACTATTACCTATGTGTAACAGTATGTTACGATCAACTTTATGGTTGCCTTCAGCGGGCTATGGTAAGGCTTGGTTCACATCTGCGTTCGGTATTCCGATTGTCAATTAGGATTAGTTATTCCTGGTTCACATCTGGATCACCCCAGATATGAATAGATATGTGCATCGCCTTCAGAGCTGATGACTCTTCAGCCTTCCCTGGCTCTCACGTCCCCCGTCTTTACACATATCACACAAGCAGTGCTCAGAGAACACCACAGAGCCTTCCGAGTACGGAGTGCTGTATAATTAGCATATCAATAAAAGCAGGCTAATTCAAAAAACGACTGGGAGGATTAATGAATAAAAGGTATATCTGAAATTGCCTTTCTATGCAAATATATGCTTAGTTACCAATCACTATAGCCAATAATATGTGTATCATTGGCTATATCGATTTTTTTAAATAAGCGTCTTCATAGCCATTAGAACGGCTATTCTAGGCAAAGCAGAGTTCTGTTTCACTAGCCACGTAGACCTGTAGAATCGGGAAATGACTTAAAGTGTAACTAAACTTTTGGACAATTTTTAATTTTCTGGCAGTTTTTGTGTCATAAATAGATTTTCTAATATACTTTATTAACAAATTTTGCCTCTTTTCTGTGAATTTTTTCCACTCTTTCCCTTGTTTCTCTATTGAGCTGTTTCTGTCTCTCACTGAATGTCACCGTGTATGAAGTACGGGGCTGTGTAAGAAGTAGAAAAAATGAGTGTGGGGGATGGTCACTTCAAACAGTTATAGCTCGAACATTATGAAACGTACAAACTTGCTTTTGGTGTCATATAAAAGAGGAAATTCTCTTCTAGTGCAATGCATATCTTATTTCCAGAGATATCACTGGTTGAAAACACAGTTGGGATTGAGATTTTTATATCATATATACTATACAGCTGCATTGAAATATATAAAATTCAGCAAAATGTTTAAAAAAAAAGGCAACAACAAATGAAATCTGTAGAACAAATACATTTTTCACAGCACTGAACTGTTATCCTCTATCACTGTACATTTAGTTTTCCTGTAGGGCACAAAACTGAACTGTGTGTTTTCTCCCTGTTGTTAGAACGAACCAGTACAAAAGTATGTGCAGGAAGCGATATTTCGCAATCAGGTCTCCCATGTTCATCATCCTGACATTGGAAGCTTACAGCGGATCCAGAAAGATTTGAGAGCCTGGAAAAACACTGAACGCCAAGAAAGTCGCTACCGTTTAGTCTCAAGCCTTCGGCCAAAATGTGTTGAAGATGATAGCCGAGAGTCTGAAAATAATCAGCATGACAACCCTGTTAAAGAACAGCAACATGTGCCTGAGAAACTGGAAGCCTCTGCACAGGATAAAATGGCCTCCAGTGGCAGCAAGGATGAGACATTCCAAGTTCTTGACATCGTTCAGGAGGAAACCAAGGCAGAAACTGTTGATGTAAAGGTGTGTGTTTCGCTGCTACTTCATTGCACATTAGTGAAGGTTAAAGGGGTTGCACCAAGTTTTAAAGTCATCACTTACAATAATGATGATGGACCACTAAATATAAAATTATATATTGAATGTGGTAAAATGCCTGATAGAGCTCACACGTAGATGTTGCATCAAGCTGCTTTTCTATGCAAATAAGTTTTGTTTGTTTTTGTTTTTTATTAATGCTATAAAAGGTTTGAAATGCGACCATCTTTTTTGCTTTTACTTGAAGGCCTCTGACCCAGAAACCATCATGTGTAATTCTGTGAAGATGATACGGGAACGACTGGCTGTGTCTCAAGAAGGGCAAGGCCTAGAGCACAGAGAGAATCCAGATGAGTTTGTATATGACATTTATTATGCAGAATCGTCTCCTCATAACTGGGTCCAGGACATTCTCTCTGTACAGCCATACTACTATGAACAGGAACTGGTAAGGAGTAGGTGTAATATAAGCTGTGTGTTCACAACAAAAAGAATTCTAGGGAGTACAAGTCTTCATGGTTAAAATGGGTGTGACGCAACATGGCACTATAGCTGATCACTCAATTTTTCTAGACTTTAATAACAACAAATTTCTCAGTTATGAAACGGTGCATACCTAGTATTTATGATCACAAGATACATGTTTATAGTATCTATGGACAATGTAATGAAAACTATTTTGTACTTCACCCAGTTCGTTTTCCAGGACTTGGTCCCTCAACACCAAGTGCTGCTTTGTGTATAGTGCTCTAAACTTAGAGGTTGTCCAAGACACACAATGACTTATCTTAACGATATAGCACTTTTTTTTTTTTTTTTTTTTTTAAAGCACAGCATATGAAGCTAGAAGTAAGCAATTCCACACACAGGGTAATGGCTCAGTTTTCAACATCATACACTGTGCTGAAAACAGCTGATGGGTGCAGGACACAGCTATCACACCCCGACCAGTTTTTAAATTAACTACAAATCCTGGGGTTTGGTGATTATTGTCAATCTCAGAAAACCCCTTTAATTTATGAGAAGGGGATTCCCATATCTGAAGTCCTGTATTAACTATGCTCTAATAGAAGTATCAAATTGTGTTTTCTGAAGCTACATAATCCCTTTTGACTGTTAGTAAAATTGATCACTTTGTTTGACTTTAATTTTGACCACTTTCTGTTTGTGCAGATGGATGATAATGGTGAGGCAGATGAAGTCTATGAAGATGAGGATGATGAGAATGAAGAAAACAACTGGAGGAATGATTATCCTGATGAAGAGGAGGAGTGCAGTGATCGGGAGTATAGATATATGGGTAATTTGATCAGCTTTAGGGACTAGAGCCACACTACTGTGCTGGAAAATAGAACCTTTCAAGCAACATCCTTTTCTACTTCCTTTTTCTGCAATTCATTCACCATATTTTTTGGACCATAAGACGCACCTAGGTTTTAGAGGAGGAGAATAAGGGAAAAAAATCTTGAAGCAAAAAATGTGGTAAAATATTTAAAGAGGACTTTTCATCACCTGGGGCACACTGCTAGAAAGCCGACAGTCGGCTTTCACGTTCTTTGCCCCTAGTGAACAGCTACCGGTGCCGATACCATAGCTTTCCACCGTCAGAAGGACATTTCTCACAGTCAGGAACGCCCTTCCTCACAGCAGCGTCTATAGTGCTGTACAGTGAGAGTGGTGAGGAACGTCTCCATCCCCTCTTGATACCACTTGTAGTACTCAGACGAGTACTGAGGGGGGGGGAGTGTTCCTCACCGCCCAGTGTCATGGCTGGGCGGTAAGAAGCGCTCTCTCTCACAGTACAGCGCAATAGACTCTGGTGTGAGGAAGGGCTTCCTGACTGTCAGAAACGCCCTTCTCACGCTAAAGAGCTTATGGTACCGGCACCAATAGCTCTTCACCGGGGGCACAGAACGTGAAAGCCGCATGTGCCCCAGGAGATGAAAGGTCCTCTTTAACATAAATATGTTGTAGTTTTGTAACAGCTGCAAGGCATATTGAGGGGGCATGCATAGGGCATCTTTTTTTGCAGGGCCAGGTGTACTTTTTAATTATACCATTTTAGGGAATGTTTATCGCTTTGATCACTTTTTATAAAAATTTTTATCAGAGTCAAAACTTCAAAGGAAAAAAAAAAAAAACAGAGTTCAGCACTTTTAATTTTATTTCTTTTCCCGTACGACAGGAAACTGTTTTATATAAGTTTGTAGACCAGGCATATTTTATTAGCCCCCTGTAGGGAGCTTGAACCAGCAATTATTTGATTGCAAGTCTCATAGACTGGAGTGTATGGGAGATTCTCTGCATTACTATTGAGGCTGGTCATAGATTAGCCTCAATAGTAATATTCCTAGCCTGGAAGCCTTGATAAGGCTCCTGGCTGTCACAAGAACAGGTAAGCTCCCGCGATCTTACTGGGAGTGGGGGAGGGGTTTGCAAGTAGTAGTGCCTGTGATCAGAGTGGAATCTGATTGTGCGCATTAACTGCGGGTCCCCACTGTACATTACAGACTGACCACCATCATCTTTAATCCTTTGCCAACATCCACCATTTTGCCAGGGATCGCCAGCACCCAGAGCAAGATTCAGGGCTGGCGTCCCATTGTCATGACAGTCGGGAGCCTTGTAAAGGCTCACAGGCCTGTCTGTACTTTATGTTCCCTTTAAAGTCATGTTCTGTAGAGTCAGGTAAAAGTAATAACCACATGTGCTGCTCTTGTGTAATGCGCCTATCTTTCATGTTCTTAGGCTATTATGAAGACAGTGATGAAGACACAGGGCATGAATGGCATCGTCTAAGAGCGAGAGAATGTGAATATGATGAAAACAGAGATTCTGATTAATTGTTAAATGTGTGCATTGGAGGGCATCTCTCTGTTTTTATAAAACCAGTGTTCTGTTTTAAGAGCAATGTTTCAATCTAATATTGTAACAAAAACTTTGAAATTCTAAAGTATATGCATATGGCACATGAAGCCAATGTGAAGTCTAATGAAAATCTTTAGTTGTATTTTCCTATATGTTTGTGTTTATTTCAATGTATTTTCCAACTGACTTGTAAAAATTGTCTGTAAACTTGTTAAATTTTTGCATAAATCATAATTAAACCATAGTATGAATCATCCTGACCAGGTCTAGGCTTTCACATCTATCTTTCAGAAATGGTGCCTTATCTGTTTATCAGATATTGTTTTCATCTATTTTGCAAATGGATTCATGGCTTGTTTTACAGGAGCCATGGCTGATCACATTAAGTTCACACAGAGTTTTTTGGTCAGGAAACTGTGAGGCTATTTTTGGAGGAGGAATTTGAGTCAGTTTCCTGACCAAAAAACTCCATGTGAACGCAGCCTTATTATATGTGAGTCCAGCAGGAATTACCTGAATCTGGAAGAGTGGTCTCTGAGCTGAAAATAGTGTCAGCACGAAATAGATTTGTTTGCCTCAAGACAAAACAAACATACACAGATTTTCTCTGAGCAAGAAGGAAAATCGTAAAGCAGTGGACACATTGGCTTAAAGTGATCCTATCTTTTAAACACTTTTTTTTTTTTTCTCCCGAACATGTCGGAATAGCCTTAATAAAGGCTATTCGTCTCCTACATTTCCTTGTCTTCCCCGTGCTGCCGTTCGCCTACAATCCCGTTTTTTTCTCGGTATGTAAATGAGCTCTCTCGCAGCACTGGGGGCGGGCCCCAACACTCAAACAGCACTGGGGGTGTCCCCAGAGAACTCTCCAGCACCACCTCCATCTTCTTCTGCAACAAGGTCTTAACCGCGTATTCTTCCGGTGGTGTCCACAGTATTGTAAGCAGCCATTTTCTTGTGGCCGCGGGTATGCACAGTCAGCTTTGCCCGAGGACTATAAGTTAGAAGACACCACCGGAAGAAGACGCATAGCCTTTAAGGCTATTCCGACAGGGAGAAAAGTGTTTAAAAGATAGGATCCCTTTAATCCTGGAACTTCAACCTAGCCTACACCTTCCCTCCTCTCATTTCAAAAGCTCTTCAGAAGAAACTGACAGGAAAGGTACAGATGATCTTTGTGGCCCCTTATTGACTCCAAAAAATCCTGCTGCAGGATTTTGTCATGGAGCCATTCCCTCTTCTCTTTGTACAATTTCAGAGTTCCAAAAGAAAAAAAAAAACCTGCCTCTAGTGGCTCAATAGCCCAGTGGTTGAAGGCTGCAATTTATAAAGTCTATGGCAAGATCCTCTGTGTTCTAGTCTGCTCATGTCACAAGATCTATCCTTTGGGTGTAAGGTCTCACAGACAGTAGTCCCAGTGTTATCCGGTATTTCTCCATTTTCCATTTCTCCAATTCTCTGTTGGTGCTCCTGCAACTGAATGACGATTCTCTTTCCCCCTACGCCCAAACAGCAGCACAAGATGGGGTATTCCTGCCCCTGTGTACTGTTAGGACAGGTGGAACTTTTATTAAACTAACAAGTTGCCCTCCCATAAAGGCCCAGGAGACCTCCCCCTCCCTGTGTTTTTTTCTGTCCTGTTACCAGGACAGGTGGAGGGAGAGGTCTCCTCTCCCATCTGAATTGGGTGGGCCTCCGCTCCCCCTTGGGACTTACCTGGGGGTAGTGGGGGTCACCTTCTTAGGGAGTGCAGCCTCTGGTCCCGCGTCGTCGGCGCCATTCTGCTCTCCGGCGCCGCTCCCAGCCGCCTAGGAACATAGTTTCCTTTGGGCGGAGGGGGGAACCTGCCGGCGCCTCTGTTGTTCCGGCCGCGGACACTGTGTGCGCGCCGCGGCCTTCCGGCTCTACCGCGCAGGCGTGGGAGCCGCTTTGCGCATGCGCGCGGATCCCGTTTTGTGGCCCGTACCGCGCATGCGCGGCCCTCCGTCCGGCGCATGCGTACCAGTGAGCCGAGGCGCCGGACGGAGATTTCTTTAATTACAGGTAGGGGCTTGTGAGGGGAAAGGTTTTCCCCACCTAGGGAAGCCAGAAAGGCTTTCCTTTTTTGGCTAAGGTTGCCCAGTGTGCCCCCTGAGTTATTTGATTAGGCTGAGGTGGTTGGGGGCGTGGTCAAGGTTAGCCCCCCCCTCCGCCCTATTTAAAGCTGCTGGCCCAATTTAGTTTGCCTGTCAGCTCTTGCTAACAGGTTGCTACTGCTTGGGCAACCAGAAGGCAGCTAAGCAAAACCTTTGTGAAAGGATTTCTGAAAAGATTAAGGTGATGTATTCCCCCTAGTGGGGCCTCAGGGTAAAGCTCAAGTTAAGCTAAGAGATTAATTGATTATATATCTCTCCTTAGATGTCGTCTTCCTCCTCTGTACCTGAAAACCCTAAGAGGAAGGCTACCGCCAAGCGACGCCACCTAGCCTGCATTAAGTGCGAGGTGCCCCTTCCGGACGGCTATGCATACCAGTGCTGCCGTGGGTGCCATGGGCCCCCGTCAGAGGACACGTCCGTCCGAGATGTTGTTGGCTGGGTGAGGGAGTTTGTGGAGGAGTCAATGAGGGAGATGAAAGTTTCTATCTCCCAATTATCAAAAAAACCTCGTTTGGAGTCATCCCCTCCTTCTCTCCCCCCTATGGAAACTCTACAGATCCTAGATGAGATCTCCTCTGAAGAGGACATCTTGGAACCAGTTAAACCGGTCTTTGCTGTAGAGAGGATGCCCAAATTGCTAAAAATTGTACGGGCCAAGGAAGTGGGAGAGCCTACTGAGGAGACTCCATCTACCTCCCTTAAGTCTTTCCAGGCCAACTCGGAAATGGTTAAGAGGATGGAAGCGGAATGGAGGTTTCCGGAACGTCCATTTAACGCTTCCAGGCGTTTCAGGGCACTGTTTCCCCTAGCAGAAGCCCAGTCCAGCTCTTGGGGCCCTCCGCCTAAGGTAGATATAGCGGTCTCTAAGCTATCTAAGCGCACCGTGGTACCAGCGGAGGATGGTTCGAACCTCCAGGATGTGATGGACCGCAGGGCGGAGGGGTCCCTTAGGCGCATCTATGCCTCCTCTGCAGCGCAGGCCTCAGTAGGCATTGCGGCCAGTGAGGTAGTCACCAGGCTACGGGCTGAGGTCTCAAACCTTGAGAGAGACATCGACTCAGGTGTCCACAGAGACGATCTGCTGACAGCCATGACAAGTATTACTCTAATGTCTGACTACCTCTCTGAGGCGGCTTTCTACCAGGTCAAGCTGGCAGCTAGGGCTATGGCTTTGTCAACTGCCACGAGGCGTCCCCTCTGGCTCAAACCCTGGAGGGCAGACAATGCCTCAAAGTTTAATTTGTGCGCCTTACCATTTGAGCCGGGCAGATTATTCGGCAGTGAGCTCGACCGCATAATGGAGGGGCTGGCCGACTCGAAGGGCAAAAGCCTCCCCCAGTCTGCAGGGTCTAGGCAACGGTCCTTTCGGGGCTATGCGGCCTCCAGAGGCATGTCAAGAGGCCAATTTCGGAGGCGGCCAATCAAGAGGCGGTCGAGGTTCCGCCCGTGGTGGTGAAAAAAGATCCACCTTCTGACTATCACCATCCCCTCGCCTGCAGAGCCGCTGTGGGGGGTCGCCTCTCTTTACATCTAGCCGCCTGGCATCAATACATCCAAGATCCATGGGTTCTCCAGCTTATACAGGATGGCTACAGAATAAGCTTTCTTTCCCCCCCTCCAGACAAATACAGGAGGACCCGCCCTCTTCAGGGCACCAAGCAGCTTCATCTTCAGAGATCCGTGTGGGAGTATGTGGACAAGGCTGCATTGGAACCAGTCCCTCTAGACGAGCAGGGTCAAGGCGTCTACTCGCCCGTGTTTTTGGTGCCAAAGTCGACGCATGGTGGCGCATGATTATCGACCTAAGGTATGTAAATCAATTCATCCGCAAGGTCCGGTTCCGGATGGAGACCATAAGGTCGGTTCTCCCGTTTTTGCAGCCAGGAGACCTATTCGTCACCTTGGATCTGAGGGACGCATACCTCCACATTCCCATCTATGCTCCACACAGGAAGTATTTAAGAATTGCCATACATCTAGACGGAAGATTACATCACTTCCAGTTTACGGCTCTCCCGTTCGGTATATCTTCGGCCCCCCACACCTTCACAAAGGTAGTGGCTCCGGTCGTAGCCGCCCTGCGCCTCCAGGGGATATTTATTGTCCCGTATTTAGACGACTGGCTATTAAAAGCCTAGTCAAGGGAGGCTCTCGCCACACAGTTGGGTACCACAGTGGCATTCATAAGCAAGCTGGGCTGGCTAGTAAACTGGCAGAAGTCAGTAGTGGTTCCATCAACCCGGATTCAGTTCCTGGGCTTCAATTTGGATTCTCTCAGTATGACGATCTCCCTGCCCTCTCCTCGAAAGGAGAAGATTGGTCGAGCGGTCCACCACCTATCCCGAACCAGGAAGGTTACAATCAGGACAGCTATGAAGGTCCTAGGACTTATGTCCGCGGCCATCGAGGCAGTTCCCTGGGCACTGTGGCATATGCGCCCTTTACAACTCGAGATCCTGAGAGAATGGAACCACAGTCCTTCTGGACTTCAGAAGCCTATCCAGTTATCCATCAGTACCCGTCGATCACTGGAATGGTGGTCCCAACTCAGAGACGGGAGGTCCACGGTCCAGACTTCCTGGACCCTGTTGACCACAGATGCCTCCCTCACAGGTTGGGGAGCGCATCTGGGGGAGACCCTGATAAGAGGAACCTGGAGCCAAGAGGAGAGGACTCGCTCCTCCAACTGGCAAGAGCTTACCGCAATATATCTGGCACTTCGGAAGCTGACTCCCCATGGGCAGGGGAAGGCGGTCAGAGTGAGAACAGACAATATAACGGCCGTGCAGTATGTCAACAAACAGGGAGGCACCAGGTCTCCCTCCCTGATGCGGGTGACCAACCAGATCTTTTCCTGGGCAGAAAGGAACTTATCCAGGTTGTCAGCGGTGCACATCAAGGGCCATCTCAATGTCCTGGCGGATCAGCTAAGCAGGGGCCTGGAGGTTGACCGCACCGTACGTGGAGACAGAGGATTGTCCCAGGCCGTCTTAAGGACATTGGCCCACTCTAGAGCAGATTCAACCAATCGCAGTTACCAGAGGATTGCTCAGGTATTTATGGACTGGGGGGCCAGGAGACAATGCGATACATCATCCATTGAGGCAGTCCTGGAATTCTTACAGGAAGGATTGGACAAGGGTTTGTCCCCAGCCACCCTAAGGGTGCATGTCTCGGCACTATCCGCTCTATTAGGGACCAGATTGTCGCAGAATCCTCTCATAAGGCAATTCCAAAGAGGGGCCTCTAGGCTCCGACCCCCGGTACGGCCCCCGGCTCCCCAATGGGACCTAGCTGCGGTCCTACAAGGGCTATGTGCCCCGCCATTTGAACCCCTGACAGAGGTAGAGTTCAAATACCTCTCATGGAAGGTAACCTTTCTGCTGGCAATCACATCGGCCAAGCGAGTAGGGGAGCTTCAGGCCCTGGCGGCCTCGGAACCATATACAACCTTCTTTCCGGACAGAGTCCAGCTCAGATTTATCCAAGGATTTCTGCCAAAGGTTCCCACGATGGAAAATATTAACCAAACAATAACCTTACCAACATTTTTCCCCTCTCCCTCCTCCGAATGGGAGGAGAGAATGCACAACCTGGACCTTGTGCGAACACTGCGGATTTATCTAGATCGGACACGCCCATTCCGCAGAGCAGATAACTTGCTCATTAATTTTTTGGGTCACAATAGGGGAAGTAAGGCATCTAAGACCACACTATCGAGGTGGATTAAAGAAGCTATTTCAGGGGCCCTGCAGGCACAAGGTCTGCCGGTCCCGGAATTTTTGCGGGCCCATGCTACTAGGGCAGTAGCCGCGTCTTGGGCAGAGAGACAATCTCTCTCGGTGGACCAAATCTGTGCGGCTGCATCTTGGTCCTCACATTTAACCTTTGCAAGGCACTACAGACTGGACTTGCACACCACCAAAGCAAAATCCTTTGGTTACTCTATCCTGTCTTCAGCTTGTCAGGATCGCCCTCCCTAGAAGGGGTATTACTCGTTAAATCCCCATCTTGTGCTGCTGTTTGGGCGTAGGGGGAATGGAAGATTATGTAGATAATCTGTTTTCCCTTAGCCCAAACAGCAGCACAAAGCTCCCTCCCTTTGACTTATGTTGGTTATACACGGCTATATTCTGTATGATGCTTGGAGACTAACACAGGGAGGGGGAGGTCTCCTGGGCCTTTATAGGAGGGCAACTTGTTAGTTTAATAAAAGTTCCACCTGTCCTGACAGTACACAGGGGCAGGAATACCTCCATCTTGTGCTGCTGTTTGGGCTAAGGGAAAACAGATTATCTACATAATCTTCCATTGTTAATTGAAGAAGTAAATCCATAGCTTATGATGTTTTTATATTAAGGCTAATGAGAGAAAGAACATCCCTTTCTCACCAGCCTCTGACTGACTGCAGATAAGCTGTAAACCTGGGACAAGGGGTGGGGTTGAGAGGAAACATCAAAAAAATTGTTACTCCAAACTACATAGTTTGCTCCCTTGTTTTATCACAGTTTTTTTTCTTCCATATTTTGCAAAAAGTATTCCCCTCGCCCATCTTCAGTTATAACATATTGTGTGAATGCCAAGTTAAATTTTGTCCAAGGTTACACACACACACACAAAAAAAATTCTAAATAAAGACAGACCAAGCCAGTCATTCATGAGATTTTATTGTATGTTGGAAAAGACAAGCACCAAAACATCTTTAAAAAGTCTGAGGAACATGAACATAAGAAACAATACAAGAGTCAGGATTATAATAAAGAGACCTGCTCCCTTTGGCTTGTAAAATGGCACCCAACAAGTATGATCTCTTTAGAAGGATTCCTTCAGTCTGTGCTATATATATAAAAAATACATATATATATATATAAAGCATCACTCTCCTAGGTATCTGATTTCAAGTCTATAGGATGTTCTTCTCTCCAGTCTTACAACTTCTGTACAAAATGTGAAAGGATAAATCCCAGAGCTACTAATGAATATCATCTTAAAGGGGTAAAATACTAATGATCTGGCTTATAGATAGGTCACAAATACGACATCTGTGGGCTTCTGACACTTCCACCAATTGGCTGATCTCAGCAGCGTATATACAGGGATGGAGCAGGAAGCAAATAGCTGTGTTCTCTCTAGTGCCAGAACCAAATACCTACTCTGGCCGTTATAAAGAGAACAGAGCGCTCCTCTCCATTCCAGTGTATCAGCTGCTGAGAACAGTTAATCATTGGGAGGTCTCAGACCCCACCAATCTGATATTAATGATCTATTCTTAGAATAAATCATCAGTATTTTTAACCTCAAAAACTCCTATAACATTACTAGCATCAGCTGGTAAGTTTGGATTTCTTTGTCTAAATATGACTGCATCTTCTCTATGTGGAGTGTATTAGTGAATCACATACAGTCTCATTGTATGCATTTATTTAATGTCCATGCAGAGTATTAGATGCATATGAAAGAGGTAGAAGGTTTGGCATGCCTCCAATGAGAACTGTTGGCTTGAAATTAATTGCATTGTTCAGGTAACTTTAGAGTTAATAATACTTTGTGAAAAATAGGAGTAGGTGGTTTAACTTAGGCCTGGATCACATCTGTGTTCGGTGTTCCTTTTAGAGAGTCCACTTGGGGGAAGGGGACCCCCCCCCCCTCAATGGAATACTGAATGCATTAAAAAGCACACAGACCCCATAGACTATATACAGAACATGCGGAGAGAAAGGTACTTCATGAACTACTTTCCTCTCTGCATGATTCATGCAGACACTGTGCAGAAAACATGGACCCCACTACAGTCTATGAGGTCCATGTGCTTTCATTGCTCTTCGCTTGTCAATGCGTTCAGTATTCCATTCGGAGGGTCCCTGAATGGAATACCGAACGCAGATGTGAACCAGGCCTCACCCACTCCACAGCCCTCATACAGTCAGACTACTTCATAAATAGCTGACTACTATGGTCATACAAAAGCAGTAAAGCTAATTCAAGACAAAAAAAAAAAAAAAAGCCATTGATTGAATTTCTATGAAAGTAAATATGTAACAAACTATGCATCTAATTGTACAATATTGATAATTGTATAATATCATTTTACGGTAAAACTGAAATTGGTAACCTTTTGTGACTTCAACTCCACAGCCGTGTTTTGTATACAGTAGTCTACAAATGTAAAGTGTGCAGCGGTTGTGAACCCATAACTTCACACACTTGTACTTCAGGCTGAGAGCTGGGCTACAGAATGACAAGCAGTATACTTGGTACGCTGCTATCTTTTGGTAGTAGCAGACTGAGCAGCCCCCTTTCTTGTGATGCTTAGGGTCCCAGGAGTTAGACCCTTCTTGTAACAACAATCACATTCCTTTTTAGGGCACAAAAAGCCCATATATACAAAGATTAGCTCATTTTATTGCTGACCTATACTAAGCTAGTAAGGCTGGGTTCACACTACTGTAATTTAATGTCCATTGTGCTCAACCATCATAGGTAGAGAGAAACGGACATTAAGTGACAGATGCAGAAAAACCCTTTCTATCAGGTGTCATTATGCATTCACCCTCATGTAAAAAAAAAACAAAAAAAAAACAACTTTTTTTTTTACTTTTCTGACAGAAGAAATTCATACATACAACGCTTCTTCTGTTACCGAAGTTAAAGTGACATGATAAAGAACATTACTGAAAAAAAAGCTTCTATCGAGGGGGCTCAGTCTGTGTCACTCTACTGTTGTTAATGTCAGTTGTTCTCATCCTACTGCTGTATTCATACAACCAGAACTCAGCCATGTACAGTGCAGAAGTGAAGGGGAAGAAGAGGGGGGAGGCTGTTGGGAGGTGGATGTGGAGGGGGAGCAAAAACATGTTGTGGGGGGGGGGAGGTTTCCCACGGATTTCTGGTGCCACACAGCTGTGTGAATAGGCATTATGATGGATGTGAGCAACGGACGGCAAACCAATACTACAGACGAGAGAAATATCTCATCAGTGAAAATGTTTATTCTTATTGAGAGAGGAGTCGTAGCTATGGTGCTGCCCGTGCTGTGCATTACCGCCATATAATTTCCTGCTGCTTCTTAGTGAGGGAGCCGCACATGCTGGAGGTTTAGGGTCCCTAACCTGCCAATGCTAAGTCAGCGCACACCCTATTCTGGAAAAAAGAACCTTCAGTACTGACCAAGAGATGAGAGGTCTTCTCATAGGAAACATCTCTATTGCTTGCTTGACTAGTTGTAAACTGCACAGACTATTATATATAAACTGCAATATATCTTATAGCAGAGAATTGCCTCTTTCTGCTACTACCAGCAGCTTTCCATCCCAGCGGTACAGGTCAGTTATCTCTATATATGCTCTGCAGTTTCCTCTAGAAGCCATCTCCCACACTGATATTCTGCCTCTACTCCCCGTGAGCAATGTATGGCAGCTAGTCTCCATTCACTAGTGGAACATGGGAAAAATATGCAAATCTGTCTCCCAAGATATAAACAGGGAGACAGTGCCTCTGTTATGCTGCCCTCTATAGCAAGCACCCTGAACAACATGCCCGACTTCCCAGAAGCCTTCACTGCATGATGCGAGGTTATGACCAAATCAATTTCTCAGCTACGGACTGCACCGTTTCTGTCTCTTTGGACTTCATCAGCACAGCCTAGAGAGAATTGATTTGGTTTAAGTGAGAGGCTGAAAGACCAGATTGTGGGGATAACGTCTATCCTTAGGGAGAAACCACCTTCTCAGGCTGTATAAGTCTCCACACACCTGAGAAGGGATAACGTCTATCCCTAAGGATAGACGTTATCCCCACAATCTGGTCTCTCAGCCTCTCACTTAAACCAAATCAATTCTCTCTAGGCTGTGCTGATGAAGTCCAAAGAGACAGAAACGGTGCCGTCCGTAGCTGAGAAATTGATTTGGTTATAACCTCGCATCATGCAGTGAAGGCTTCTGGGAAGTCGGGCATGTTGTTCAGGGTGCTTCCCATAGAGGGCAGCATAACAGAGGCACTGTCTCCCTGTTTACATCTTGGGAGACAGATTTGCATATTCTTCACTAATGGAGGAAGACTGCAAATTCCACAAGGGAAAACTGGATCAATTCAAATCATATAGTGACCAGAAATAGTGTTATTACTTGTGTTCACACAAAATAGCAGCTTATCCTGATAAGTCAAATGAAACATCAGGTACATTTTATGAAGATGTGACATCTCGCGCTAGAAATGTGCCATATTTTGACATGTATTACCGCCCAAACACCGTAATGAATATCAGTTATAGCGTGCACAAGGCATGAAGCTGTGACCGTTGTGTCTGGATTGCTTCTTTAAGCATGTGCTCCAAGTTCCAACAATAACTATGCAAACCACATATTGCACCATTAGCACTTTTGTTCCTGCTACTGCATAGCATATCACTTCTCACTAATCCTATTCCTGTCTGGCATGGAAGTTATATGTGTTTTCTATGTCCTGCTTTTACATAGGCGTGAAGAGAGAACTGTAGCACTCATATCTGCAGCAGAAGGATGCAGCTCTTGTTCAGATCAACCAGGACAGAAAATCAATATTAGATTATAGAATAGTATAAGGCTGTACAGAATGTGCACGTCTATTCTAAATGTAATAAAGGTGCAAACTGCATGTTGGCAAATACCCAACACCAACTAAGCATAAGGCGTTGTGGCCAGCGGAGGCCTGACAGATGCCATGCAGTAACGTCTGTCACACAGAGATAAAGGTTAGTACAAAAACGGTACAGTATATGCTTTTCACAGTGGTCCTCTGTATAGGCATAGGGAGAAACAGAACAGCCAAAATACAACAAGGGTGAGGTTAGGAAATAGGTGAATGCTAAAGTGTGACCATACTAGATCTTATGACATATTTTTATGTTCTTATGAACCATGAATTTTGCCATAATTATACTTTGCAATGTTCTGATATTGTAAGCCACCAGAGCATGTCCTAAGACCTGGGCATTTTCAGTCTCATTGTGATAAGACATTTTTGGGGTCTTTTGGTGCTCAATAGAACATTAGACACTGGATTAAACTGCACAAATCTAAACAGGCAGCGATCTCATCTGCAGAAAGATAGGTGCAGTATAACCAGAACAGGAATTAAGCTGTTTTTCAAAGCCAAAAACAGATTTGGATTATTGGGCCCACTCCTGATTTTTATGGGTGCAGAGTCATGGCTGTTACCATGCCCATTTCTCCTTTAAACGGTAGCCCCCGGCACAATTTCAGCACTGGCAATACTGATCTCACACCAAGAGGAATTGGGTTGAAAACAGCCATGACGTCAAGATTCTGCACAGTACCCACACCATCCTGTGACTACAATTTTTCAGTAAAAATATAATTTTAGCAGTGTGAACTGTGTTACTGAGGGTTTTAACACTAGCATGGCACAAACGCCATCAGTTAAACACAACAGGTCCTTGTTAAATGATCTTTTAGCTTAATCTTACAGTAGCCCAAGGCCTTGTGGAAATTCCGAAAATGGCAAACTGTATTCAACCAAAATGAACACCAAAAGAGACAATAGTCTACTAAATATCCATCTGAATAGTCAACTAATATCCATCAGACCTAGGGCTTACTTAAAGAGGACTTTTCATCAGATTGGGCACAGGCAGTTCTATATACTGCTGGAAAGCTGACAGTGTGCTGAATTCAGCTTTCCCGATCTGTGCCCCGGGTAAAGCGCTATCGGTCCCGATACGTAGCGCTTTACAGTCAGAAGGGCGTTTCTGATAGTCAGTCAGGAACGTCCTTCTCCACAGGAACGCCCCCCTCCCCCATTGATAATACTCATCTATGGACGAGCGCTGTGAGCAAAGGGAGGGGGCATTCCTCCCCACTCACACTGTGCAGCGCGATAGGCACTGCTGTGGAGAAGGACGTTCCTGACTGTCAGAAACGCCCTTCTGACTGTAAAGCGCTACAGACCCGGGACCGATAGCTCTTCACCCGGGGCACAGATCAGGAAAGCCGATAGCCGGCTGCCGCAAAATAGCGCCATGTATACGGTACTGGCTCCCATTGAAAATGGGAGCGTATACGGCCCGCAAAAGCTCCCGCGGCGTCTACATGCCACATTACGTGCCAAATCGTGTGAACCCGGCCTTAAACGTCTGCACTTTGAGCGCTCATTGATTTTAATGGGCGCAGGAAGACATTTTTTCTTTTTCTATGGACCATCGGGATGTGGGGAATTACCAGCGGCGTGATTTATTTTGGTCTATTTTGCAGAGCACGGAGCACTGTTCTAGTCTATAGGTCCCTAAATAGTATATTGATAACATGTCGTGTGTCCGTTTTTCACAGACATTATAAAGTATAGTAATAGAAATAAATAGATCTCTTTTTCATATACGTGAAAGCATACAGCCTGAGAATAAAGCAGGATAGCGTGCTGTAAATGATAACACAGGCATCACAAAAGTGATGACTACCAGCACTACCAAGACATTTAAGTGCACTTGCAGGTTCAGAAAACTTATGATGTACTGTAGACACGTCATAAGTTTTATTGCTGGGGTCTCAACCATGTGCCAGACCAAGTTCATGGTTAAACCTATCTTTTAAGGCACCCAATGCAAAATATGGCTCCAGTATTCATCTAGCTTTTTCCAAACTGAGCACTTTAGAATTATTAAAATGTAAATTTCATCACTAGATTGATTTAAAATTCTGAAAAAGAACAACCTATTCAGGCGAGGTGTGAACAGTAAGCAGCAACTGACTGAGAAATCCTAGGATAAGTAGGCAAACGGATGGGGAAAAAAACAGGCCCAGTGAGAGACAGCGACAGTGGGTAGTCTGTTTCTTGAGTACTGTATTTATGACAACCCTACGGTATATGCCATAATGCCTGATATGTTGGGGGTCTCTTACATCACCTATTACGATCCCATGTTGCAGAAAAGCTGCAGATTTTGCTGTGATTTTTTTTTTTTTTTTTTTTGAGAGAGCCTTCACACGGAGTTACACTGCGCTCATTCTGAATGTAAAAACATGTTCAGAATGAGCGCGTAAAAAGCAGCTCCGATTCACTTGAATGGGAGCCGGCATACGTGCGCTCCCCATTGAAATCAATGGGAGGATTTTTTCCCTATTGCTTTTAATGTATTAGGCGCGTAGCTGGGAGCTGATTTTAACGCGCTCATTCTGAACGTGTTTTTACATTCAGAATGAGCGCAGCGTAACTCCGTGTGAACGCTCCCTTAGCCACAGTGGATTTAGCAGAAGAGAGAACTAGAAGTGATTCCTTTATATTTCCCATTCCTTTTGAAGTACCTCTTGGCTTTGACTAAAATAAAACAAAAACCAAACAGATTTTCCACAATGTGCGACTTCACTCTTAAAGGGAATGTGTGCTACAGGTCAAAACTGCATTATAAATTAGCTGTTTTGCTACTATGAGCCAATATAATAAAGTGATCATGAGGAGAGCCTCTCAGGACAGTGATTGTATATTAGTATAAAGAGCTTTCTGTCACAATAGCCTGTCAATCACTGTGCTGAGAGATGGGAGGACAGAGCTCTCCTTATGTTATACAGGTCAGGGAGGGAGGGAGTTATACAGGGAGGGAGTACACAAGCTGTGAAATCACCTATAGTGACTGGTGGATTCTGTAACCTATCTATATATACTCAATGGCTATGTTGATCAGTGTGCTGATAAGTGGCACAAATATGTAGAAAACAGGAAGCCTCAGCTTATTATTTGTCTTAGGCTGAGGCCCCACGTTACGTAAACACAGCTTTTTTTGTTGCAGATTTTGTTACGGTTTTTTTGAACCAAAGCTAGAAGTGGATTGAGCAAAAGGTAGAAGAAACTTGCTATATATTTTCAATTCCTTTTGTAGTCATTCTTGGCATTGGCTAAAAAAAAATGCGACAAAAAAGCTGTATTTCCGCAACGTAGGGCCTCAGCCTTGGTAGCTAGAGCCAGAACTGTAGAATTAAAAAAAAAAAATAATATATATATAAAGAATTTTCCTTGTTTATAAATATGGTTAACATTAAACTATTGAAAATTAATTTAATTTTTTTGGAGACACATTCCCTTGAAGAATTGTGTCTGGGGCCATTTTGACTATTAGAACAGTTCTGTAGCTAGCAGACCAATCCATTTTAACTTAGCAGCTGTCACCTGTGAAATAAAAGGAGGACAGGTGGCTATACGGCTTTCTCCATGGAAATGAAGGTTGTTATTGTACACAATGAGGAGCAAGTAGTGCTCAGCTTTTTCATAATAATTTCTCTATTTCAATAGTAAAAGTAGGGTATAACACAAGACCCTTCTGCGTATAGGTGATAAGACGTCTTAAAGGGGCTCTATCACTGGATTTTGGCTATTTTAGATAAACATATACCTGAATAGCCTTTATAAAGGCTATTCAAGTCCTGCTAATTGTTTGTTAAAAGCCCCCCCCCACCCCCCCTTTAATGAATTACCTTTTAAACATATATGTAAATGCACCGTTGGCGTTCCCGTGCACCCCTCAGGTCATACTCTGTTCACACCCTCCTATGTGGTTCTTCTATGCAAGTCCCTCCTCCTGCTTTCAATTCACAGCCTTTAACTGTCTCTTCCCTGCTAGTGGCACATGATCTGTGATGATGTCACTACAAGGTCCTTCATCGTCTTCTAAGTAGTGATTATGCATAGCAGGGGCTGCAGCTCCCTCTGTCTATCATATCATAGATCTACTGTGCACATGGAGATCTATGATATGATAGACACAGGGAGCTGCAGCCCCTGCTCTGCATAGATCACTACTTAGAAGACGACGAAGGACCTTGTAGTGACGTCATCACAGGGACAAGCCAATCACAGAGCAGTAGTGACATCATCCCTTAAAGGCTATTCAGGCATATGTTTATCTAAAATAGCAAAAATCCAGTGACAGAGCTATTTTAAGTACCCCAATTTATAAGGCATTTATGGCAAATCCTCAAGCAATACATCAATAAAATATTGAGAAACCTAACCCAGTTAAATATCACTTTTATGCAACACAAGGCTCCTCAGGATTAGGTCAAAATTCACACCTCATTCATAAACTAAAATATGAAAGGACAACATCAGCTGCATTTTTCACCGTTTGACCACTTCACAATGGAAATATAAAAAAAATATACATACAGTTATTTTTAATGATTTCACCCTTTGTAAAGCTGTATGAAGATAACTGAAAGACAAGCTCCAGAGGTTAGCATTGCACCTTATCTGCATTTGGTAATTTAATGAAAAAAAAAAAGCTTAACACAAATTGAGTGTGTTTAGTCAATGGTGATCTGTACTGGCCCCACCTTTGTAGATCCATTATTTGTATTCATCTTTTATTCATAAGCCTTAGGCCATATTCATAGTCCGGTCCGGGAAACTGTATATCCTGGACTGAACCGAGTTGCGTGAATGGAACTCGCTATTTGATAAATCTGTCAGGTCACTATTGTAGTGATCCATCTAGTGGGCTCAGCACATCATACCTTACATTATGATACACAAGTTTGATTCTCACAGCAAAGTTTAGTCTGGGAAACACAGCTCAAACATGAACAGTATTTCTTAAACCGACCTTAGGACTTATTCACACTTAACTATTTTGGTCAGTATTGTGCATCGGTAGCCCAAACCAGGAGTTGTACAGAAGACACAAACAAAAAAAAAAAATACAGTGAAAATACCTGTACCTTTGCTACGTTTTGGATAAACTCCAAAATTACAAATGCTGACCAAAATACATCCACACATATGAGGCCTTATCCACATTTGCACAGTACTCAATTAACAAAGCCAATGATACCCTCCACAAAATGACACAGATGTTTCTGTTTCTTTTATATCACTTGTCCTGTTCCACTCAGATTGATGCTTTTCTTGTAGTGACTTGATCATAGGGGTTGTTTTGATTTTATCACTGGCTTTTTTTCTTCAACAGGATCGATCTCCGTCAAAACACAATTGAAGATAAGCTGAGTCCATTTTGTAAGAAAACCTAAAGATAGAAGCGAAAAAAGTTCATTACTTGTTACCTTATATTAACGGGAAATACACATTTTTATTCTGATTTGAAGACAAGGACTTTGCATGTCTTGGATATAGAAGCATAAAAAAAAAAAAAATGACACAAACACAGTGAGAAGATATGTGGAACCCAGAGACACCCAGTACCTCCACTGGGTACTGATTTTTTTTTAAATTACCGTATATACTCGAGTATAAGCCGAAGTTTTCAGTACAGTTTCTGTGCTGAAAAAGCCCCCCTCGGCTTATACTCGAGTCAAGCAAAAAAAAAAAAACAACTTTTTTTATTTTTTTTTTATTTTTGGGAGTGGGGGTCTATGACCAGCCGAAATAGTAATGTATAGAATCTCCCATAAAATAGCAGGGAAAAAAAAAGCTTTAAAAAAAAATATAAGAAAAAAATAAAGTAAATAAAAGTTGTAAATCCCTCCTTTCCCTAGAATACATATAAAAGTAGAAAATGACTGCGAAACACATACACATTAGGTATCCCTGTGTCTGACAGTGCCTGGTCTACTGAATATAGGGTATCTGCAGTGCTCCTGTTCCGTCGGGAAGGGGTTAATAGGAGCACTGCAGATATCCTATATTCAGCCAGGCTGAATTACAAGTGGGGGAAGAAAAAACAGTTCTCAAGCTCAGGGAAGGGGCAGACAGACAACCAAAACACCCCCTCCCCTTTCCCAGCACCCAGCAACTACTGCACCCAAAAACTCCGACTATTTTAATTTTTGAAGTTTTCCAGTAGCTGCTGCATTTCCCCCCTCGGCTTATACTCGAGTCAATAAGTTTTCCCAATTCTTTGTGGTAAAAATAGGGGCCTCGGCTTATATTCGGGTCGGTTTATACGGTAAAATCGGCACGTCGAACAACAAAAGTTGCCTAACCCTGGTGTAGAAACACCTCATGACTTTTCGGGGGTAGTTAAATCCCCTTATATCATGGGAGATAATCTTTTGATAACTTTTTGCAAAGTTCTGGGTCTTATTAAGAGGTTAAAAAAAAAAAAAAAAAAAAACAGTCTAAATTTACTATCCTGAATACTGGTGACATGTCATTTTGCCTGCAGAGTGAATGTTGTAGAAAACTCTTAGGGTTAAGTTCACACAGGGTTTTTTGGTCAGGGTTTTCAGACCGTATTCGCCTCAAAACCCTGACCAAAAAGACGGCTCCCACTGAAATCAATGGGAGCCGCTCAGGTCTTTTTTCCGGGAGCCGTTTCTTCCAGCTCCTGGGAAAAAAGTGAGGTGTTCATTCAGGCTGAGTCGCCTCGCCTGAAGACACACCCTCCTCCGGACTAGGCTAATTCATTGGGCTTAATCCGGAGTAGAGTGCGCGGCTGGATGCAAGTGCAGTTCCCCTGGCTTTCAGTCGCGGCTACCCGGTTTTTGGATCGTAACCTAAGGCGTCCTCTGCCTCAGGTTCCAATCCAAAAAACCCTGTGAACTTACCCTATAAGTCACACAAAACACAGTTTTTCTCCAATTCCAGCCCATTCAGGTTTTTTTTTCCAGCTTCCCAGTACAGAATATTAAATGGCACCATTACGATGTGCAATTTGTCCTGTAAATGTTAAGCCCTTATATCAAAAGTTGAAATTAAACTTATTTCCTTACCTAATAATTTGCCAATGCAGGGTGGCCTTTTGGACTCCGGTAAATAGACTCCCATGAGGTAAACTGGGACACCAGAAAGGGCAATCCCAATCCCAATAAGAGAGTTCACAGTATCACTGTATAATGGTACACAGATCAGGAACAATGTGCATAAGCAGAACACTATGGGATAAAATAGGCTGAGCTGAAAACAGAGAATAAACCAACCATTAGCACTTGAGATCCATTGGGACAAATCTACAGAATTCATTTAGTTATGTTTTTGAAAATGTGATATCCCTAAGTAATGTAAAGGTCTATCTTATGCTTTATCCCTTAAAGACAAGGCATTTAAAGAGCCAAAACTTGAAAACTGCTATCTATACAGACACTCCCAGTGGACAAGTCACAAAAGTGACTGCTCGTACAATGGAAAGAATATGCAAATCTGTCTCCCAAGATGTAAACAGGGAGACAGTGCCTCGGTTATGCTGCCCTCTATAGCAAGCACCCTGAACAACATGCCCGACTTCCCAGAAGCCTTTACTGCATGATGTGAGGTTATAACCAAATCAATTTCTCAGCTACGGACGGCACCGTTTCTGTCTCTTTGGACTTCATCAGCGCAGCCTAGAGAGAATTGATTTGGTTTAAGTGAGAGGCTGAAAGACCAGATTGTGGGGATAACGTCTATCCTTAGGGAGAGACCACCTTCTCAGGTGTGTGGCTGTATAAGTCTCCACACACCTGAGAAGGTGGTCTCTCCCTAAGGAAAGACGTTATCCCCACAATCTGCTCGTACAATGTCACCTTTCCCTACGTTACTGTAGAAAGATCTCATTGTAACAAAATATTATATGTGAACTAACCTTCACAGGACGAGGTTTGTCAGGGTCCTTCCAACGTAGATAAATCTGTCCAGCAATAGATAATCCAACAAATAGCCAGTAACTGAAACTGTAATAATTTATAAGCTGGAAGACATCTTTCACAGACAGGTAGACAAGGGTAGCCGCACACTGTGAATGACATATAAACTGTTAGAACAGACGAGTTGCTCAACTCTTAAATAGAATGAATCTCCATTTTATTATTATTTATTAGACCTAAATGTAGGTCACATTTTCTAACCTGTTTTTACTTTCCGTTTGTTTTGGGGGTTTTTTAGTTTATTGTCTGTACATTATTATATGAGCTCTGCTCAGTTGACGGCATTTAGCAAAGTGCTTTACAGCATAGCCATGGCCATAGGCAGCACTAAACTGGAGCTGACTCAGTGAGATCCATGAAAGAGTTCTCTAGATATTCTCTGTGCAGTAAAAAAGGATCAATGGGTTCATGTATGTAAACAATGTATAACAGTATTCTTGCAGACTATATGACTTGATAACCTGTCTTTTGCAATTAATAGAATTTCCCCCTCTGCATGCTCCAGTGTTAAATATATCTTTAAAGAAATTTTGGATGGCAGACTGGGCAGTCCAGCATTTCAGACCACATAACCACCTGCTGCCCTATTGTAAACTACATTTTCCAGGCACAACCAGGTCTCTCCTATTTCTTTTATTAAAAAAGAAAAAAAAAATTATCACTAATACCAAATATAAACACAAGCACAAGGTCTTACATTGAACAGAAGAGCGGACACAGGTGTGAACCTTTCCAGGTGTATTAAACACAGCATATCAGGGAGATGCCCTTCCCTTGCACCAACAAAGAACAGCCTGTGAACATAGAGAAAAATGAAGAATGACATGTAAGCCTATACTTCTGGCTCTGTTTTAGACTGAGCTGAGGTATTAACCCTTATGCGACGCAGAGAATTTTCATTTTTGTGATTTCATTTGTTAACCCCTGCATTCCAAAAGCCATAGCCTTCTTATTTTTCCATTTAGGTAGCCATATGAGGGCTTGATTTTTGCAAGCTAAGTTGTACTTCAAAATGGAATTTTATTTTCCAGGTCAGTACAAGTACATCCTAGTGCGCTTATGGATTAAAGGTTGTCTGTCAGCAGTTAAATCATAATCAAAGAAATCCCAGTATATTATACTGCTCCTTACATGCATTCCAAATATGCCTTTGTTATTCAGCATTGCCGCTCCATTATTGAGAAAAGTTGCCGTTTTATTCATAAGCAAATTAGGTGAAAAGGGCATCTGGCATGAAAGTCCTTTTCGCCTAATTTGCATATGAATAATACTGTGATTTTCTTAATGGAGCTGCAATGCTGAATAGCATAGGTATATTTGGAAAGTGTATAATGAACACTAGATGGTACTGGAATTACTTTCATTGTGATGTTGCTGCAGACAGGCTCCCTTGAAGTTATTTTTTTCTTGAGTTTCAGTTGGATTGCCATTGACATACCACAACAAAGAACAGCATAAGGTTAGTGAATTATATTTTCACAAACATTAATTTTTCACTGTAGATTCAATACATGTTGTGGGTTTACAGCTAATTTTCACTATGGATTTCACTCATTGAAATGAGTGAAATATTTACTCAACTCACTAAAATCCTCAGTGAAATTCAAATCAAGGCTCTAGTACCCTGTTGGGCTACTTCTAGCCTGGATACAAGATGCAATACGGTTAGGTATGGAAACATACAGGTTCTGAATGGTATCCTGCTGCACATCTGCCCTTGCAGCTGGACCTGTACAGCCTGCATACTAAGGATGCCGAAGCAATATTTATTGAAGGTACCCCCATTAAATTAAGGTGGGCTGACACCAGACAGCAAGCCCCCCATCAACCAGGACTTTCTTCAATGGCTCTCCTCAATAATGCTGATGAGAAGTTTAGGGATGTACAGGCACCCTGGGATTAGTACTGTATGGATTTGCTCTCTGTGATTGCCTTCTGTCTATGCTACTTTGCACCACCATGTACTCAGTCCTTATATGTTTGGGTTTTAATGCATTTTAATAAAAAAAATTATATTTCAAAATAAATAATAAGGATGCCAAAGCAGGCATCCCAGTTTGTCCCATAAAAGCTCGATTGGCGGCAAATATGTCAAATGGGCAAGCTAAAGAAGTGTTGTAATCTGGTGAAAACTGACCACCTCTCAGTCCAATCATGTGTCTCCTCTCAAAGTCTATCAGCTGGGCAAAAGAGTACATCAGCAGTTTCATCAAGACGTAAACCCAAAAGTAGCCTCTGAGAGCCTTTTAATAGGGGAGCTGTAGAAGGGCTTTTACATCCTTCTGTGGCAAGTATCCCACCTAAATCAGGAAGATCACCTGGCAGCTGTCACCACTCTTCAAGACTATTGACTCTTCAAGTTGTGACTGAAACCTTTAATAATGTGCTGAAAAAGCTTAAGATGATATGAGGAATGATTTATCTAAAGTGGTTGAAAACAAAAATGAGGCAGTTGTCTATAGCAACCGAATTGATGTTTTTGGGTGCTGCATTATTGAAGTAAAGGCAAACTAAGCCTCTACTATATGCAACCCTAACCCGCCTGGTTCGACATGGATAAAGCAGGTGGTGCCTCGTATGAAGGGCCCCTTCACACGGAGTTTACGCTCCACTCATTCAGACACGTATACACGAACGCTTCAAAACACATCCCATTCACTTCAATGGGAGCGTGTGTAAAGCCGGCTTTACGCTTTACGTAAACTCCATGTGAAAGGGCCCTAACAGTGATAAGAGGGAGCATAACAGGCAGTACCTATTGGATCCACCACATACTAGGCAGTACACGATTTTACCCACTTCATTCTAGTATCTACCATGGCGGAAGCGGGAGCGTCCTAGAGAGCTGAAACAAAATGTGTAAAATCTTTGTAAGCACCTCATTTATGCATGTGCCAAATTTGTTGCAGATTGGTCCAATCGTTTGGCTATGCATAAATAATAGACATGAAACAACAGATATGTGTGAGTGTGTACATAATCTTTTGGTGCTTTTTTCCCCTTATTCCATGTTGTTCTTTATACTAAAAGAACCAACCTATTTTCTTGCAGTTTTCACGCTTGCCATTCAGCCTTATGATATTGAATTATCAGGAATACAATAAGGGTAAGTTCATACAAAGGAAAGGAATTTGCCATGGACTTGGAGGCAGATTCAGCCCAGATTCTGCTTCTCATTGTTGTCAATAGGAGGCAGAGAATGCAGCAGGACGCTTAAATATAAGCCTACTGCTCGATCCCAATGTGGATTCTGCTCTCGATACTCCCTACTGATGGGCTCAGATGAATGGGCGAAAAGGCTGATGCTCTGCATCGGCCTCCTGTCACGGTTAAGCCTCTGGCGGAAAACAGCAGTGGAAGATGAAGAGGAATTTCTGTGTGAATTCACTGTGTGAAATTACCCTTAGAGTAAAGCTGGTCTAACACGATCATATTGAATGAATGGTCCGCAAGTTGCTGATCGGCAACATAGACTCCGCAGACGTCCGTGTCCTGCCGCACTCGCCCATAGAGTTCTATGGGCGAGTCCGTGCAGTGCTGTAATTCACGGCCATTACGGACATGTTCTATAAATTGCGGACCACGGTTGCGGCCCCGCCACACCAATATCCGGTTGTGTATGAGGCCGCATTGAATATAATGTGTCCGCAATTGAAAACCCTCAATTGCGGACTTACATTACGGCCATGTAAGACCAGCCTAACATCCTCCTTATGCTCCATTCTGGTACTGGCATAAAGATTTCCCAAATAACACAATTAAAATGCTGTCTGTGCCAAATTTTCTTCTCTTCCTGGGTAACACATTTCATTTCTCCTCTAGAGGCTCTCCATGGAAAGTGAGCGCTTATTGGTTTTCCCAAAGTGACTCCTTGGAGTCACAAGAGGAAAGTCACTTTGTGATTGGCTTACTTCAGAAGGACCTTGATAAAGATTAAAGAACTAATTCAAATGGTAGGCTCACTAATTGGTTAAAGGGAACCAGGCAGATATTCTTTCTATCCCTAACTGACCCCAGAATGTGCCTTTTACTAAGCTTACAGTTATTGCACTAAATCACACCCTGTGAGTCACAATTGGCAAGTCCCTCACTGCCGGACATCAGAACAACACACTACCCAACTACCAGCCTCGCAGTGTGTGATCTTGGACAAGAACTGCATAACCCCGGCTGCATAACCCAACCCTGTAACTAGTTAAGGTAAATTTACATATGTTTGTCTAAGGGTTGAACATTCTGGGGCCAGTTTAGGATGGGAAACAACACCTGGCAGGTTCCCTTTAAACAGCTGGAAAGGTTCACTTAAATGGTGAAAACACATGAAATAACCAAATGATTCATCACATTTATCAAATGGTTCTACATTTTAATTCAGTTGGCAACCTGTGTCTCGTATTTAGGAGGTAAAAAGACCGGAGATTAGGTTCTCCTACTGAGCTAACAGTTGACCACTTCATAGAATAAGACTGAATTACGCTAGGTTCACACCTACACTTGGCTTTCCGTTCATCAGGTCCACTTGGGGACTTGGAAAACAGAAACCCAATCCACTTTTCAAGCAGTTTCCCGTGGACTCCATAGACTATAATGGGGTTTACCATGTTTCCACCTGAAAAATGCAGAGAAAAATCCAACTTGCAGGACTTTACTCTCCACATTGTTCAAGCGGAATGGGGGATGGAATCCCCAAACGGAAATCGGGTGCAGGTGTGAATTCAGCCTTGCTCGTTTCATTATTCCTTAAAGGGTTTCTATCATTGGGAAAACTCATTTTTAGCTAAGCATAACCTTGCATAGCCTTTAGAAAGGCTATTCCACACATACCTTTTGTATGTTAATCGCTTCAGTCATTTTTGAATGAGCCCGCTTTTATTCATATACTAATTAGCCAGCAACAAGCACCGGAAGTCTCAGTGAGCACTGTCTGCTGTGTGTGAGAGCAGGGAAGGCTGATGAGTCATCAGCAGCAGACTATGATGAAAATGACTGAGGGGATTAACATATTAATATACAAAAGGTGTGTGTGTGGAATAGCCTTTTCTAGTTATAAGTGAGTTTTCCCCAATGATAGAATCCCTTTAAATATGGCATGTAATAAATTAGAAGAACATTTTTTGTGAAAAAAGTTGCATCTAACTTTAAGTCATTGCTTCCAACTGGCTCGACATGTGGCCTAGGTTTAGATAAAAATGATCCAAAGAGAGATGCAGGTCCGCAACACTGAGGTACGTATAAAAGATTAGTTTCCAATACAGCCAAGATAAAAATAGCCAGCTACTGCAGGAAGGACTTTTGATAGAAGACGGATATCCGTAGCTTAAAATTTAACTTTTATTTTCGTTCATCAGATAAAAAAGTTACATCGTAACTTGGAGTCTGGCCTGTTGTACACACGGCGACGCGTTTCGGAACTATATGTTCCTTCGTCTCGTATAAAAGATTAGCTTTATTCCATCAGTTTAAAAATAGGTCAGAGAGACCATCCAGACAAAGGTGCTGGTAACATTTAACACAAACAAAAGAGACAAGAAAAAATAAAAAGCAACATAATGCCGCAGGTCTGATGCGTTTCGGGGTTTTTGTGCCCCTTAGTCATAGCTTGGTGCTATGTGACCAGCACCTTTGTCTGGATGGTCTCTCTGACTTATTTTTAAACTGATGGAATAAAGCTAATCTTTTATACGTACTTCAGTGTTGCGGACCTGCATCTCTTTTTGGATTGTTAATGGAAACACAGCTCCGTGGAGTCGGGAGGATGGGTCGTGCACCTGGGTAACGTTATATGGACTTAACGAATACTTCTTGGAAGGGTGAGCTTTCCTTACATGTTTTGTTTTTCGTTAGATAAAAATGGCTTGTGACTTAGCTTGGGGTTTAAAATGTGACAATGGGCAACAAAATTTGGGCATAAGTTTTTTCTACAAATTAGACAAAAGTTGGTGAAAACTTTTAAAATGGTAGTCTATACACCAAATTTATTGCACAACCTTAGTCACTATGATAGTCTGAAAACGTGCCTGACGGGTCACACTGATAACATAGCAGGATGCAGTCTGATTAATTTATATAGGCAACATTAGAGTGGTTGCAGAATTTGTTCTGGTCTTACAGACACAACAGGCAGACTAGTGCATAACCTAGACTATATTAGTCTAAGTCCGGAAAACATCTTGTAAGCCTCTACCAATGAAGTACAATTACTGTCACAAGACATTATTTACAGACACTGCTATACAGAACAGCAGGCAAGTATAGGTCTGTTTTTCCAAAGTGGCTGAAGAACATGAATCGCTGACGCTGGGAGCAGCAGAGTGTATTATGGTACTTAAGGTAATAGACAGCGGATTTTGAGCAGATTTTTATTGTTCATGCTGCACCAAAGATATGACAATGCATCTTTATGAGGTTTTCTTATTCCTAATACTTTGTAAATTTCATAACGTTATCTCACGAATCTGCCCCATATCAATTCAGTGAAACAGTATTTCATATTCATGGAGCTTCACGGTTTTTTTTATAGAGGTATCTGCTTTGGAAAAGTACGTACAGCTTCACATTTAACTCAATAGGGGGACTTTTCCTATGCCAGTCTCTATCCATTCTCCTGATACAAAATGTGCCAGAAATATTAGAAATATGTTCTGGTCTCTTAATAATTTTGGTACATCTCAGGAGGTCCCACTTGCATGAACTGAAATATATGCCAGCCAGGGGTGACAGATTTTAGGTTTAACTCACCAGTTTTCTGGCAGGAGTTATAAAAATTGTGACAGTCCAAGGAGTCCCTGGCCCACCTCGATTTCCACATCACTCTGCCCACTGTTTTAAAAAGTGGAGAACAGGGAGAAAAACTGTTGGCATAAGGCATTTTAAAAAGTAACTCCCATTTATTTACATTTTTTGCTATTGTGTGAAGGGGGGTGTTTGCAATATATTTTATTACCCTATCTAAATTCCATTTTATTATAAAACAGGCTGCAATGTTCCCTTTAGCTACCCTCTAACCGAGCTGTTAGGGAAAGTCTGTACACAGTGTTATATTGTATGCAGAGCTGAAGCATTTACCAGAGGGGGGATGGTCATTTCAAATGGCTGTATCTTCAGTTTTATATCACAGTATACTGGTTCTAGTATAGCAAGAAAGAGGAGATATCACTAGTTAAAAACACCATAGAGAAGGGAGGTGATTTTATAGGTCAAATAAACAGATGCATATTAAGTTGAAATTCCTGACTGTTTTTAACTAATCTCAGAGTCTTTTATAGCTAGTTTTAATATTTTGGAATCATGTGAAAGATAACAATCTCATCTTAAGATATCAGATCCATTTTGCTAGGTACCGTGAAGAAAAATAACGCCTGCGGAACCCCATGATATTGCATCAGCACCATTTTGTGTCAGAGACCGCTGAGGCCTGTAATTGGCCGTTAGCGGTCTTTGATGTCATTCGTGACGGCTCTACGATCAGAAGAGACTGGAAGACTGGTTCTCCTCCCCTGAACCTCTGAAGTCACAGTACATAGTAATGAATGATGGGTGGTGAAGCCTTCAAAGACTTCCAAAGATTGCTTCCAAACCCAAAATTTTTGGAAAACTGAAAACTGTAAAAGTAGAAAACTGTATGAGCCACTATAGGACATTATATTGTGTGGAGGGTTCATCATAGAGTATGGAGGGGCCACTATGTGACACTATACTGTTTACACTATGAGACATTGTCATTAAAGAGGTTGTCCAGGAATTGGATATACCAGAGAAGGAGGAGCCAAAAAAGCTGAAATAATAAGAAAAATAAATAAATCCCAGCTTTGCTCCTTAGGGAGATTGAGAACTCCAACTTCAAAAAGTCTGTATATAGCCCCAATCTTCTACATTCCCATTTTGAAAACCATAATTTCTGAAAGTTGCCTTAACAAATTTTTGGGGTTGGACAGTACATTTTGCAATGGAGACACTTTCAGTTAGCTCATTCTTATATCTTATGTTGTCTACTAGAGTAGTTTATAACACAAAAAAAAAAACGCACAACAATTTAAAATGAGGTTCTCACCTAGATGCAGCAAGGATGGAAGAGTTCAGGCCACCAAAACAGGAGAGGGCAACAGCCAAGGGAATTGTCCAGCTAAATATACCATACACCATGTCAGCAAATGTCTGTTTTAGCAAAGAGTGACATAATAATCAGTGTACAAAGATAACTGAAAATGTAGCACTTAAACCAAAAATCAAGACTTTTTCACAGCTTTCACACTTTTGAACTGCACATTGTATCATGCATAACACAACACTATATAGTTAAAGCCCAAGGGCAGCAGAGGAATATTTGCTAGATACATACCTCACTTCTGTACATGGCAGGCATTTCACATTTCCTAAACAAACCCCTCCAGCAATGACACAAGCACGTGTCCTGCACTGAAGAGAATCTATGGGTTCTCTCTTGTAACTAAATAGAATTTCCTAACGCTAAATATTTCAGGCATGTCATACAAAACAGAACTTGTATATGAAGCTCCTCCAGATACAATACATTTTCTGTGTTTATGGGATAGACAGATATTACACACACAAAGTATTTTATATATATTTTTATTTCACAAACAAAAACACAATTTTTTTTTTTTCATGGCATATCCCTAGTAAAGGCCATAAATATCTCATTGGTCAGGGGCCAACAGCTGGCTCCTCCATGGATCATCTGTCTGTGTTCAGTGCCTGTACTATGGTATGTGGTGCACGGAGCCGGAAGTAGATACCTCCATACACTGTATAGTGGCCAGGCGCCAATGATGAAGCTTAGCTCACTTTGATGCCAATGGGACCTGAGCTGCAGTACCCCAAACACTATACAGTATATAGAGCAATCTGCTTCTGGATCCAAGTACTGTATAATAGCAGTATTAGACACAGCACCAAACAGATGATTAGAGATAGGCTATTAAAGAAAATCCCTGAAATCAGACAACCCTTTTAGCTGGAGAGGGGTTTCTGCCATGCTATTTATGGGATGATACCCAGATTTGCTGGTGCTGCTACAATTGTTTAATTTTAAAACTATTCACAGACAGAGATATACCTTCTCCAATATTCATAGCCACAATCCACAATCATATGCCTCAAGGAGACCAACATCATACAGGCCATCATCCACTATTTCAACAAACAGTGCGTACAATGGTTAACCCATTGCACCCATACTTCATGCTCCAGAGGCATGTCCATCTTAATTCATAGATCTTTCTGCTGGGAATTATAATCCCACAAGAAAGATTCAGAGGGCAGCTTCAAGTTTCTATAAGCATGGGGATTTTATGGAACTATTGAATTTACTATTGAGGATATACTTTTTTTTTTTTTTTTTTTTTTTTTTTTTTTTTTATCTCTGGTGAAAATAGGCTGTTCACTGAACCTGTGATCCAGAGAGAGACAGTCCCCTTCTCTATTCCTTAAGGGACACTGACATAAGGGACTAGGGCTGTGATGGAAAACCTATGGCACACATGCCAGAGAGGGCATGCAGAGCCCCCTCTGCTGGCACGCGCGCCGTCGCCCGAATCGCTCACTAATGGGGAATCCGGAACAGGATTCCCAGTTAGTGAGCGATCACTGTGAGAGTCTGCTAAAATCCTCTGTCGAATGAGCCCTAGAAGGCAGCAGGATTTTCTTATAACTGTCTGACAGGAAGTCCAAATATAGAAAAGACAACACCTGGCAGCTATAAGAGGAATTTAGGAATTGGGAGGAAGTTGTACAAGAAGATCCCCGGCGAATTGAGTCTGCACCAGTCAGAGGGGAGGCGCTCCCTGAGAGCCACTTCCTCGACTTCTCAACATAAAGAACAGAAACTTCAATGCTTAAAATACAAGTTATACTGAATCTTTATCCACAAAACTATATAAAGCATTCTACTCAGCTATTCCTGCTCTATAACATGCTGCCTGCAGACTCGGCAGCATTTTCTAAGAGACAGGTTTCCTTCAAATTCCATGAAGTGTCCTTTCTATAGCAGGAATTGTACAATAATCTGATGTAGACAAGACTAAATCTCACAAAGAATTAAAGAAGTTTTGCTTGAAAATGGTGGTTTTATAGCTTGCATCATGAGAAAACTAAGAAAGACGATAAAAACAAACAGAAGAAATAGTAAAAAGAAATCTTTACTTACCACAGCCACGGCATCACTGCTGATAACTGCACTGAAATCCAGCACAGTGTAATAAGCAACATTGGTCAAAATGTATATAATGGTGACAATTGGCATAGAAATCCCAATGGACAATGGCAAGTTCCTGAAAACACAATGGAAGTGATCAGTAAAAAGCAGGTCCTAGATGGCAAACCAAATTTAAAATGAAAGAGCTACACCAATGGGATGAATCAGATTTGCCTGGAGTGTTCCTTTAAGATCTGCCACTAGAACTATTTTAAAGTTAGACCAAGAGAGGTACAGGTTTTACATTAGTAATTACAGTATTAATCTTTTGAGTAAAGGGTTTTTTTCACTATAGACACTCATATCCACATGATAGGGAATGAGTGTCCAATCATCAGGGATCCAGCCAATATATGAATTAAACTTGGTTACTGCTCCTTTAACTTATTTGGGACCTCTGAGACAGCCATCTTCATCAGATCCATAAAATTAAGCATAAGCAGAGCAAAACAAACAGACGAAAACAAAAAAACACACAGCTCAGTGTCACCAATCCCTCCATAGTTCCAGTGCTTACTAGGTCTACCTCCTGCTACCTACACACAATCTGGTGGCAAAAATGATCCTAAGGGACAATTCCTGTGTGACAAGTTGGGACCAGAGCAGCAAGGACCCAGCCAGAACGGACATGGGAGGAATGACAATCACTAAGAAAACTGTGGTATGAAAGTGTGGAAAAGAGTGGGAGTAAAAAGACTCAGGCAACCATGATATAAGGTGGGGATAAAGGGAAACAAAAAACTTTTTAAGTGGAACTACAGGTGATAGGCTTTGACTTCAAGCTGTTATTCAAAAACTTAGAGGTTTCAAATTAATATACAGAAGAACTGAAAGTTCTTAAATAATTGTACAAGTTTTCTTTTTCCAGTAAATAATGACGTTAAAAAGGGAAGACGACATAGGTGAGATTTCAGATAAAAACAATGATGGGGTGTTCTAAAGCTGACCTCTTAAGCCTGTTTCATATCTGGGTTCGGTATTCCATTGGAGGAGTCTACTTGGGGACCCCACGAATGGTATATCGAACGTATTGACAAGCGGTGAGCTTATGAAAGGACACTGACCCCATAGACTATAATGGGGTCCGTGTGTTTTCCGTATGGAACATGCAGAGAGAAAAGTACTTCATGAACTACTTTCCTGCCGCATGTCTTGTGCGGACACCTTGCAGAAAACACATAGACCCCATTATAGTCTATGGGTCAGTGTCCTTTTATAAGCTCACCGCTTGTCATTGCGTTCGGTATTTCGTTCATGGAGTCCCCAATACATATGTGATCCAGGCCTTAGTAATGATTTTTTTTTATTTTTTATTTTTTTTTTAATTATACAGTGTGTTGTCTAAGCATAATGTTAAAATAATTTAAAAAAATATAACAAATATATTTATGTTCTATTCATGTAGCATGATTATTCACATGGTCATGATGGCAACATTGAGCAGTTGGAAACCAGTCAGCAATAGCCCTGTCAGAAACATATATATTAAAAAAAAAAAGAAGAAAAAAAAAAAAAAAGAAAAACGGAAATCTTATCCAATTGCAGAGATACCCAAAATGCCACTGCTACTTTAGATAAAAGTTACACATTTTTTATGGTTATTTTAATGTGATAGCACTAGCAAATTTCTGGGTGTTGGTTAGCTGAAATACAGAGACCAAGTTGTGTATCATGGGAGCCTTCTATATATTTTATACTGAGAATAAAATATTAGAACTTCCATTCCCTCCCCAGGCTTATAAAGAATTCAATATGGAGATAATCTCCAAGTGAATAAAGAACACAAAACAGATTGTTCTAATAAGGGTAAGGACTCAAGCGGGCCCTCAAGACATACGCATGTGCTGAAAATCATGACAGTGTGTGGATGGTAGTCTATCAATAACCACATTAAGACCAACAAATCTATTAAAGGACAAAAACTTATCTGGTTTGTACCTCATACAATATTTGTAAAGAGTTAAACCTGAATTTTCACCCTATTGCTTTGTGTGTGTTTTTTATTTACAATATTCACTGTTAAAATTATTTGAAGGAAAAACAAATACAAAATATGCTTAATATACATCACACTGGAACTGACCCAAAATAAACTAGAGCAGAGAGTGACGCCCTGGCAGGAGAAGAAACGCCCTTAAAGCCCGTTTCACATCAGCGTTCGGTATTCCGTTAGGGAAGTTCACTTGGGGACCCCCCGAACAGAATACCAAACACATTGACAAGTGGTGAGCAATGAAAGCACATGGACTCCATAGACTATAATGAGATCCATGTGTTTTCCGCACGACTCATGTGGAGAAGAAAGTAGTTAATTGAAGTACTTTTCTCTCCACATGTTCTGTGTGGACACCACACAGAAAACACACGGACCCCCCATTATAGTCTATGGGATCCATGTGCTTTCATTGCTCACCGCTTGTCAATGCGTTCGGTATTCCGTTCAGGGGTCCCCAAGCAGACTCCCTGAACAGAATACTGTATGCAGATGTGAACCAGGCTTAATGCCATTTTCAGCTACTATGCATAAGAATAAAATCATGATTTTCATTTTCAAAATTGAGCAGCCAAACAGAATAAAAAAAAGCATCCTTGAGAATAGTAGAAGCCGCCCTACAAGGTACTGTTATTCGTTTAATGCAGATTTTCCTGCTGACAGACTCCTTTTAACAAAAGTCCAAAATGTTAGAAAAATAAAATTTCTCACAGTTTCCATACCATGTTACCCATATTATTTTAGATTATCCTTTTTCATTTCCATATTCAGAGCGGCATAAGGAGTATTTTTTGTAAGGCCAGTTGTACCTTTTATTTGTACAATTTTGAGGAATGTGACATTTTAACAGTTTTTTTTTTTTTTTTTTTTTTTGGGGGGGGGGGGGGGGGAGTTAACCTCTTCAGTAATTACCAAGCACAGTGGTGTGTATTTGTACAGCAATTGTGGTTAGTATCGCAGCTCATCCCATTCACTGCGATCAGTTTGAAGTCATTGGGTTTGGCAGTCATTGTGAGCTTGACAGAGTCCCTTTCAGCTAAGAGCTCATTCACATCTGGGCCCGGTCTCCGTTCTGCAGATTTCCGTTTCCTGAACAAAACAGAGGCAGGAGACGGAAACCTGCAGGACTCTTTCAAACCCATTCATTTGAATGGGTAAGAAAGATGTCCGGCCGTGAGCGGCGGTGAGTGTTTTATGCTCTCCGCCGCGAAACCGATTTTTTAAAATCGGACACAGAGTTGGACATGCAGTACTCTGTGTCCGATTTTAAAAAACCGGTTTCGCGGCGGAGAGCATAAAACGCTCACCTCCGCTCATGGCCGGACCCGGTCTGACAGCTTTCTGTCTTCTGCATGCAGAAGACGGAAAGCTGAGAACGGACTACTGCCGAACGCTAGTGTGAACCTAGCGTCAAACTGACACTATTGTAAACAAACAAGATTACATACTATGGAAGCCATTTGGCCTTTTGCAGTCTTCATGACAGGAAACAACATATACTATAAGACTTAGTTGAACAACAAGCTGCTCTCTAGCCACTACATTTCAAGTCACAACTTTTACAGTTAGCTGCAGCCCTCAGAAAATAAGATCAATGTACAAATCTGATATAGGAAAATGTTCTGGTTACCTTTCTGGATTCTTAATTTCTTCTGTCACATAATTAAGAGTGTCCCATCCAGAATAAGAGAAGAGGGCAGAATACAGCGCCAAAGAGATATCCCCAGCGTCCCATGAAGAACCAGCAAATGAATCCTCAAAGTGCTGTGTGTGCCCTAGAAGACGATGTTCAGGGGAAAGAATATCAATAAAATATACATACTCACAATATTTATACTTAATCTGTATTTAGGAGGGTCAAAGAACAATTTTATTCACCTATATTTTCTCATCTACAGATTTTGTTATTAAAGTCTATGACCAGAAGTTTGGCAAGTGGATAGGAGAGCTAAACAGATCTTTTGTCTTATCAGTTTGCAATGGAGAAGACTATGAATGTAGGAACTTTGTATGGTCTAAAACGATGCACATAGTGTCCCTCTTAGATAAGGCGGGGTTCACACTACTGTTGAATTCCGTTATGAAGGTGTCAGTTAAAAAAAAAAAAATACAAAAAAAACCGCACACCTATCATAACCGACATTAATGGACACTAACTGATGTTAAGATGTCCGTTTTTATGACTGATCAATTTAATTGATCAATTAAAAAAACGGACACATAGCATCAGTTACTATCAGTTAGTGTCTGTTTTTGTTTTTTTTCGGTTTTTGCTTTCTGACTATGCGCAGAAAAAAAAAAAAACAGACACAATATAACGGACAGTAACTGATGGCAGTAATGGACAGTTACTGTCCGTTATAAGTCCATTGCCCATAGACTTCAATGTTAAAAAGATAACGGATACTTGCCGTCCGTCAAGAATCCTTTTTTCAAATGGACACAAAAGTCCTGCATGTAGGATTTTTCTGTCCGCTGAAAAAAATGGACTTCTGACTAACGGACAAGATAAAATTCCATTGAAAAGAATGGAAATTTTAACGGATTACTGATGGTTCAGTTTAGTGTCTGTTACTAAAATCTTGTAACGGACAATAGCTACGGACACTGCTGTCACCAACGGTAGTGTGAACGCCCCCTGACCTGTCCACAATAAGAAAACCAGGAGTGGATTTTCAGACCATAAAAAGTTCCTGCATTAATAGTTGTATCCACTGACATCTGGTTAGACAGAAGATCATCACCACTAAAACAGCTCAAGAAAATCTATGAAATACAAGAAAAAAAAGGAAATGCAGTCTGTAAAGTAGAAAAAAAATAAAAAAAGTATTGACCCGAGAAACTTTTAATTTTTTATTCGAGTCAAATATAAATGTGTAGAATATCTAACCATGTTATAAAAACATACGCAAGTATTACCTCATGTATGCCAAACACATAATAGGAAAAATAACACTTCTTACCTTGGCATAACTTAATAATGCCCGTAATAATGATAGCAATTAAAGCAATGACTTTGGCATAGGTGAAGAGATCTTGAACCCGTGTCCCCCATTTCACATACGCACAGTTTATAAAGGTGATTAAACCTGTAGATCAGAGTATACACAGTTAGAAGAAACAACTACCATAACTTGCTTTATAGCTTCTGCTGAACAGTGACAAACCTAACTTTATTATGCTTAAATTGGAAAAGAAAAACCTAGGACTAAAAGGGTTAACCCCATACATTCCCACACAGCTGTTTATGTCTGGGATATTTATAGCTTTAAACACTGTATTACTCAATGGCAGAATTTCCTATATGAATGCAAAGTCATCGCACAAGTATCAACTACATAACAAGAGAGCCCTCTGCGTGTAAAATATATATATATATATATATACACACACACACATATACATATATATATATATACACACACACATCAGTGGTTCTTAAACGGGGTTCGATCGAACCCTAGGCCCTATGCATGGTTCATTTTGTGTATCAGTAAAAATATACCTATGTCTTGAATTTGGAAAAAAAAATCATATTTGATTGAAGAGATTTGATTTGAAAGAAGAGTTCGGTGAATGTGCATATGAAACTGGTAGGTTCGGTACCTCAAACAAGGTTAAGGACCACTGACATACATATACATATATACATGTAAACAGTTTTGTAATAATGGACTGTACATACAAAGTGAACATTTTAAACTCCACAAACATACAGTATATTATTCTAATGTCTATCATAACTCACACATGGGTTATTCCTTCAATAACCAAAAGATGGTTACCTGCCTGCCATCCAGCCCTAGCTGTCTAATAGAGAATAGCACTGCATACTACAGGAAACTTTAGGATTACTGTACAATTGTAAAAGCTGCAAGGACGTCCTCATCAGTTCTACATCACACCGGCAATAAAATGGCGATTGGCATTTTAAGGTCAACAAAGACATTAGAAACAGGCTTGTGGTTGTTGCATCCAAAAATAGAAAGTGATCTCAACAGATCAAGTAGGAAAATATTTCTCTGTGCCATCTTTACTGTCAAAAATATCAGATCTATTAAAAGTGTACGTCACATTGGTTATGTCTCTAATATAAACAGAAGCCATAAGGCTAGTGTAATCAGAATTTGATCATTTTCAGTGAGGGGCTGCAGTTCCCCTGGGTACTCAAACAGAACTGAGGGTAACAGCCCCTCATGTATTATAGTGATGCTAACAGACACTCTGACAACTACTTCTACTGCAGTATTAGCAGTAAGGTCATTTCCCAAAAATCCCTTAGTTTCCCAAAAACACATCATATATTTCAGTTTATTATACAGTTTAGGCAAACTTCTAACAGTTATCATTTTTTAAAGAAATGTAAGATTTTATTAGCTCATATGTGCAGTATGTTAACACTATGCTGATAGGGAATTTAGATTGTGAGCCCTACATGGGATAGTGACTGTCAATGTCTGTAAAGCGCTGCGGAATATGATGGCGCTATATAAGTAAGCATAATAAATAAATAATAATAATATGCACTTAGACTGAATAAGGATATGGCCATAATGGCATAATACTACTAACATATGTCGTCAGAAGGATACAGACCATTTATTAAATGGATTGTACAATTTGTTTAACTAAAAACCATACCGAAATGTTGTTTTATCAATCGATTCTTTAGATATGTTTCTACAATGTCCATATGTTAACAAATGCTGCTCTTGTATCAGTCAATTGCTAAAAAGCAACCAGAGACTGTTGTCTGCTATTGTAGCTTCTAGCATGTGATCTTAATGTTTCCATATCTTGTGAAAAGCTGCATAACAATTACTAGAATTGTGGGAATTCAAGCAATTCTCAGAATTCATCAGTACTCTTACATAGAGAAACAGAGCTTGTTTGCAAGACACAATAATGCACTTTATCGTGACTTCCAGGAAGACCCTTTACACTCTAACAAGAATGTATGACCAATTTCAGCAACGGTTATTAATAATATGTATTATTATTATTAATATTAATATGTTATTAATAGTATGTTTTATAGTTTGTCATATTACTATACATATGTCATTTATTAATTGCTTGTTATATACATACAAACACAAGCAGCAGCAATGAGACGAGATGCGACGTAGGGAGGTTCACATGTAGGGAACATGGGTTGTACCAGGTAGTTTGCAAAAGTGATAGCAATAACCGCTTGGCTGGTAGGTTCAATAATCAGCAGCGAAGTCCAGAGTCTGATGAAGGCAATAAAACCCCCGAAAGCTTCAAGGATGTATGCATAGCTGCCTCCTGATTTAGGAATGGTGGTTCCAAGTTCTGCATAGCACAGGGCCCCAATCACTGAGAAAATACCACCTATTGTCCACAGGACTAGAGATAACCCATAAGATGCTGAGTAAATAAGGACTCCCTTAGGAGACACAAAGATCCCTGAGCCAATCATATTGCCCACAATAAGGCATACTCCATTTACAAGGGAGATTTCTTTCTTGAGTTGCATGACATCCTTTGGAGACTCCGAGCCCGTGGTGGACTTATCTGGAGCGTCTCCGGGGCTGGTGGAAGTGAGTGGTACAGCCTGGTTCTCTGCCTCTTCCATGATGAAGATGTAGTGTAGTGGTCCAACTAGATCAAAAAGAAGTACAGTAAGACAAGTTCAGAAAGTTCATTCCCTTACAATGGATTAATCCAGGACAAATTAAAGAAAATTACTAAAACCGTAAAACCGGAATTTCCCCCTTCCCCACCCGTCAACCACACCACCATGAACACTACAGCTGACCAAGAACCAATTCAAGTATTTTGCAGTAATAACTGGATTAGTATGGATTAAACAAGCAGGGGGCTCCTTAATTGAACTAAACTCTAAGACGACATTCTACATCAGCCTGACTGGGTGTTATTACTTTTGTCAGTTCATTTCTTTAGCTCACAAGTAAATCCATTAATGTGTCCCATTACTTTTCAAGAAGCAATTTCATTTTTTATGTAACTTGCAATAATGACTTTCATAGACATCATGAAATGTTCAGCGCTAACAACAATAGTTAGGCTGTCAAAAGACCATATTTTGCCATATTATCAAAATAGATAAGAAAGGTTTCATTATATTCACTGACGTTTTTGAGATAAGACTAAATTGGCATCGCAGTCATTTTGCAATTTTTTCTGTTCCTTATAAAAACAAAAAAATAAAAAGTAGGGTCAAGTCTGTCATACTGTGTATGACAGACCATATTTACAATCAGTTCCATCAGGTTTCAGGGGTCAATTAACCAATGTATTGCCAAGTGGTTTTTGCTGTGGCTCCTTACAATTGTTTACTGCATTGCAAAGGTTGAAATCCGTGGGTAAAGCTTGCAGCAATGTTTGACATGAGTTTTTTTTGTTTTGTTTTTATGACAGCATTTGGGTAGGCTATGTTTAAATCCTTTCACTACACTACCGCTGTAAATCACCACAGGTTACCCAGGCTTAGGCTAAGTTCATACTTGTGCTGGGCTAACTGACGGTCCCAAACGATGCAGAGCTTGTCCACTAAAATAGCTGCTACACATGGACCTCATAAATTGGAGTGGGGTCCGCTGGTTTCTCCATTTTTACGGAAACCAGTGGAGAGAAAAGTTCTTTGCGCAGGAGTTCTCTCTGCTGATTTTCGGCAGAACCTAGCCATAGAGTGGATCTTCTACAAATACATAATTAATAGCATCAAACTATGGAATATATAGATAACAAACAGTGCACAGAACAGTGTTCAGAGTAAAAAGGCACCTAAATGTATATAACACAGCATGAATAACTAACACATACCCATAATACGCTGTAGTCGTCTGCAGCCACTACCCAGCTGACACCACCTGACACGTTTCAGGACTAAGCCTTCATCTTGGGATGGTGTCAGTGGACAAACACTGGCTATATATAGTCCACAACATAGGAGGATCAACACAAAACAGCTGAATAACAATCATCCTTATCAAAAGGTAAATACCTGATTGTCTATTGGAGCAACACGTCTCACCCAAAATGGCGTCGAATCACAAGACCAAAACTTGTGTGCACACTAATCACTAAACATAAAATAACCACCTATTACTCTCTTCTAATGGTGTATATAACACCTAAAATGGCCACATGACTGGAAAAACAGGCCGGTCGCATGACCAGGAACAAACAGGTTACATGACCAGAACTCATCAACACAAAAAAAGAGTGACTCCTTAGTGGTTCCCTCTAGTGGCGCATGTCACACCAAAAATGGCCGCGGGTCACATAACCAGAACCCATTCACGTGACGAGATGACGCCGTAGGCGTTTCTTTGACTTTTTCAGGGTATTATAATATCATGGGGTCACATCTATTGTGGATGTAATAGGTTTGTACCCCTTGTATATTTATCGTGATTGTGTATTTAGTTGCTATTCATCAAATTGCACTCCATGGCGCTGTACTTACCTACAGTTCCTCTCTCATCTCTGTCTACCACCCAATCCATGTTCTCCATTCAGTCCACTCCCATCTGCGAGATTTCTCCAGAGTTGCACAACTTCTCTGGATGCTCTACCCGTTCATACGGTTTTATTATATAATACATACAGTTTTATATAATAATGTCTGGTCCACTGTATAAACAATGCTACCTCTTGTCTTTCCCTTTAACCCCTTTCTGCTACAGCTATCTTTTGCTTTTTGAGTTTTGTCCTTAGTAATTATACAATTTATTAAAAATAATAAAAATATTTTCATATATTTGTAGTTCGGGCACAAATATTTTTTCTTTTACTTTTTTAGCCCACTTGAACGTGTGATCATTAGATCACTTGTGCCATAAACTGCAATACAACTGCATTGCAATCTATAGTAAAATCACTATACAATTATTGACGCCTGCTACAGGTAAGTCTCTATAGTTATACTGGGGACATGGGACAGCACCGTGTGTGGGGTTCTGATGGGAGAAACAGGGGTCTTCTCTCTAATTGTGGACATTACTGCCAAGTCTATATTGTGTAACACAGGGATCCAGCAGTTTCAACATCTACTCTGCTTTTGAGCGGGAGCCATATTTAAAGACAGGATATCTGCTGCATTAACAAGTTGGATGTCGGGAAGGTATTAAAACTGAAAATAATCTGAAGAAACAACATCTAAGGTCTCCAAAACCTATTTAAGATGAATAAAAAAAAAATAAAATAAAAATAGCATATAGGTAACTTTCTGCTTCCCTTTATTTCCTCATGCTATGTGTTGTATTTTCTTATTTTGTTCATATTTGTAGTAGTTATAGCAGTTCATTGCCCAGCTGGCCACATGCCATCGAGCAGAGAACCATAAGAAGTTTTTTTCGTGATTAAATCAACATGCTGTGGATTTCCTGGTCACATGAACTTCTTCGTTACCAAAACAAATTCTTTGAAGTTGTGTTCACACTAATAGTAAGCAACACAGAAAGCCTAGACTGTTACACTATATACTTCTCTATGTAGTCCTTCTGTAATGAATATGAATGGTAAAGTACTGAAACTAAGAGTATATGGAAGGCAGAGATTGGAAGAGATTTCCCCAATTACCATAGTACAAACTATTAAACATTGGATGCTTTTTCTCATACTCATCCTCCTCCTCATAGGAGGATCTTCTTATTTAATCCGAGGGTCCCGCGTTGCGAAAATGCAGCATTTTGGCCATGGCAAAAACATTGCGGTAAAAAACGCTGTTTTACAATACTTGTAAAGTGGACGGGATTCTGGCTAATACTATCCACACATTGCAGAAAGAAAGAAATATCCACATTTTAAAAAATCCTAGCATGTCAATTATACCTAAGGAAACGCTGACCTAACGCTTTTCCTATAGAAAGAATGTCCGCAGAAGAAAACATTTTTCATCCTATAGGGGTTTCAAAGAATTGGGTTGGGAATATGAAAAATTAAAAATTATATATTTTTTAATTCTTAATTCTCACAAAAGCTTAAAAGGAAAAGCAGTTTGGTCTACAATTTCTTTTAAATACAAAGAGTACCCTTTAGGTGGGTATAAACTGCTTTTATTGGCACATGGAAGGGCACAGAAAAGAAAGGCACAGAAAAGAAGGGCACAGAAAAGAAGGGCACAGAAAAGAATGAGCACAGAAAAGAACGAGCACAGAAAAGAAGGGCCACCGTTGGGCTTTACGAGGGCAGATTTAACTGGAATCATTTTCAGGTGTCATGAAGCATTTGCCAAGCACCCGAGGTACCAGAAATGTGAAAAACCACAATAAGTTACCCCATTTAAAAATGACACCCTTCAGGGAATTTATCAAGGGCTATCATGAGCATTTTGACAGGTGTTAAATAGCTGTAATCAACAAAATGTTAAATATATGCACACTGCCACTCACCATAGAACCGGACTTGGAAGGGTGCACGACCTGTAAATTCCCGGACTTCAAGGGACAATTTCCATGGAAAATAATCTGTACAAATGGTCCGCAGCACCTTGATCCGGTTAAAATATAACCTTTATTTTATCCTTAAAAGTCCATAGAAAAAATGTGCCGACAAACAACAAATAACATAGAACAAACGCATAAAAAACGCCAACGCGTTTCGGAGCTTCTACTCCTTAGTCATGGCATATAAAACAACATACAGGCACTTCCTTTTATACTGATTAGCCGTAATTGGAACACATGAGTGTGTATTTCTAACATGTTATAAGGCATATATAAACCAGCAAACATTATAGTTAACATCAAATTTGTATTATAAACAAGTATCCAATTATAAATGTGATGAACAAATTTTAAAACTACTAATGTCGACATTATAAACCTCCTGCAACCATATCTAAGGCAAGACATAATTGACTAATACCGATTATTGAGTAAGGAATATATATACGGTAAATTCCACCTCTTACCAGATTCCCGAGGAAACACTCCTAAACTTGTCAGAAGTGGCATAGATCACACACATCGTACTGCATATATACTAAATCTATAAGATAAAGAATCGTATCCCTACACCGGCTGTAAGTAGAAGAAGTGCCTGTATGTTGTTTTATATGCCATGACTAAGGAGTAGAAGCTCCGAAACGCGTTGGAGTTTTTTATGCGTTTGTTCTATGTTATTTGTCGGCACATTTTTGCTATGGACTTTTAAGGATAAAATAAACGTTATATTTTAACCCGATCAAGGTGCTGCGGACCATTTGTACAGATTATTTTCCGTTAAATAGATGTATTTACACTGGGCAGTGAAAATTAAAAATTAGATTTTACTGGGGAAAAAAAAAAAAAAAAAACTTACAGAAATACCCCAAATGTGGTTGCAAACTGCTGTATGAGGACAAAACAGGGCTTGGAAAAAAGTTTCATATCTCGGCACTTTAATATATAATAGCGTGAGAACAGGCAGAGAACAGGTTAACATGCTGCAATCATATGATCCCCTGCATACATCTGCCATACTATTACTGCAGATGTCAGCACATTTAATATGTTTCTCACTGATGGTAGGCATTTAGCACAACTGAGGCCCCCGATCCCCCACCTCTTCAATTGCTATGTTGCCAGAATAGATCCTACGCGGTGAGATCGCAGGAGCCACCCTACGTCTATAACCACCAGGAACCTTATAAAGGCTCCTTGTCTGTCATAAGAAAATAACTACTGAGGCCTAAGGAGAAAGCCGGCAACCACAGGAGGCCGCAAAGATGTCAAAGAGATATCAAACAAGAAGAGTATAACTGTTCGTTGTTTTCACTCATCTCCGCTGGGCCTCCCCTTATACTCTAGGGTTTGATGAGACCCCAGATTATGACAGTGCTTTGAGGGGGTCAGGGTCAGATAAGTGTAAAACAAAATTTGGGTCACATCTAAAGCTAACAAATCTAAGACAAAAAAAAGGGGGGAGAGCATACTGCATGGGGCATAACTGTGCCATCCCGCAGGTCATTTAGGCCAGGCATGTCAAACTCAGGGTACCCCGAGGGCCACATGAGTAACAAGAGGTTGTTGCGAGGGCCGCACACAGCAGCTAATGTCACACACGTATTTTAACAGCAGTCATGAAAACAAGATATGAAGTAGTAATATGTAACAGCAACTAATATATTTAACAAAAATACAGCAATTAAAAACTAAACATTTATTTGCTATCATTTTTTTCAATCTTTTTTAGATGATAAGTGGTGATCAGTCAGCCTTGTTCTCTGAGAAGATTTTGTTAGTTTCATAAAAGAAAACATATACACCCTTCATCTGCCCCCAGATTCATGTCCCTCCATCTCTGCCCCCAGATTCATGTCCCCCCCATCTCTGCCCCCAGATTCATGTCCCCCCCATCTCTGCCCCCAGATTCATGTCCCCCCATCTCTGCCCCCAGATTCATGTCCCCCCATCTCTGCCCCCAGATTCATGTCCCCCCATCTCTGCCCCAGTGTCATGTCCCCCATCTCTGCCCCCAGTGTCATGTCCCCCATCTCTGCCCCCAGATTCATGTCCTCTCCTTCTCTGCCCCCAGATTCATGTCCCCCATCTCTGCCCCCAGTGTCATGTCCCCTCCATCTCTGCCCCCAGATTCATGTCCCCCCATCTCTGCCCCAGTGTCATGTCCCCCATCTCTGCCCCCAGTGTCATGTCCCCCATCTCTGCCCCCAGATTCATGTCCTCTCCTTCTCTGCCCCCAGTGTCATGTCCCCCATCTCTGCCCGATTCATGTCCCCCCATCTCTGCCCCCAGTGTCATGTCCCCCATCTCTGCCCCCAGATTCATGTCCTCTCCTTCTCTGCCCCCAGATTCATGTCCTCTCCTTCTCTGCCCCCAGATTCATGTCCTCTCCTTCTCTGCCCCCAGATTCATGTCCTCTCCTTCTCTGCCCCCAGATTCATGTCCTCTCCTTCTCTGCCCCCAGATTCATGTCCCCCCATCTCTGCCCCCAGTGTCATGTCCCCCATCTCTGCCCCCAGATTCATGTCCTCTCCTTCTCTGCCCCCAGTGTCATGTCCTCTCCTTCTCTGCCCCCAGATTCATGTCCTCTCCTTCTCTGCCCCCAGATTCATGTCCTCTCCTTCTCTGCCCCCAGATTCATGTCCTCTCCTTCTCTGCCCCCAGATTCATGTCCTCTCCTTCTCTGCCCCCAGATTCATGTCCTCTCCTTCTCTGCCCCCAGATTCATGTCCTCTCCTTCTCTTCCCCCAGATTCATGTCCCCCCATCTCTGCCCCCAGATTCATGTCCTCTCCTTCTCTGCCCCCAGATTCATGTCCTCTCCTTCTCTGCCCCCAGATTCATGTCCTCTCCTTCTCTGCCCCCAGATTCATGTCCTCTCCTTCTCTGCCCCCAGATTCATGTCCTCTCCTTCTCTGCCCCCAGATTCATGTCCCCCCATCTCTGCCCCCAGTGTCATGTCCCCTCCATCTCTGCCCCCAGATTCATGTCCTCTCCTTCTCTGCCCCCAGTGTCATGTCCCCCATCTCTGCCCCAGATTCATGTCCCCCATCTCTGCCCCCGGTGTCATGTCCCCCATCTCTGCCCCCAGTGTCATGTCCCCCCCATCTCTGCCCCCAGATTCATGTCCTCTCCTTCTCTGCCCCCAGATTCATGTCCTCTCCTTCTCTGCCCCCAGATTCGTGTCCCCACATCTCTGCCCCCAGTGTCATGCCGTCCCCTCCTTCATCTGCCCCCAGTTTCACGTTCCACCTCTATGCGTACACACATTAAACTTACCTTCTCCGACGACTCCGAGTCCTCACTCCCCCGCCGCACTCTCTCTCTCTCGGGCTAGTTCACACGTGAACTGCCCGCGCGGGTTTTGACACCGAGAGAGACGCGGCGAGCCGCGTCTCTCTCTGGTCAAAACCTGCCTGCCGCGACCATCGCGGTCGCGGCTTTCCCCTCCGCTGTCGGCTCAAATGAATGAGCCGACATAGGAGGGTGCTGCCGGGGATGGAAGCCGCGCGGGTTGAGCTTCCGCCTGAAGATTTAGACGCGATGTGACGTCATCACGTCACATCACGTCTACACAGCAGCGTGTAGTAGCGAGTAGCCGCGAGAGTATTGCACCTCTGCGGCCCGCACAAAAGTCTCAAACTTTGTCTCTTAGAGACAAAGTTTGAGACTTTTGTGCGGGCCGCAGATATGCCTGTAAAGGGCCGCATGCGGCCCGCGGGCCGCATGTTTGACATGCCTGATTTAGGCCACCCAGTGAACGCCATAAAACAAAACCCATAGGAAAGTGGCACAAACACTGTTCTTCTCTAAGGGTGCATTCACACGGAGGAAAATGGTGAGGAATTTGGAAAAAAAAAAAGCCTCCCATTGATTTCAAAGGGTTCTGCTAGCTTTTTTTTTCCCACTAGTGGAATTTTCTGCTAGTAGAAAAAGCTAGCAGAACTCATTGAAATCAATCCATGTGGAAAATTCCACACCAAATTCCTCACCATTTTCCTCCGTGTGAATGGACCCTAATTCCACCCAATTCTGAATTATTTTTGAAATTCCCATATTAAATGGTACAATTACAAAGTACAATTTGTCCCACAAAAATTAACACGGTTCTGTGAGAAGAAAAAAAAAAGAAGGTGACTTTTGAAAGGCAGCGAGAGAAAAAAAAAATTAAACAGAAATAACTCAAGAAGCACTAATTGGCTGCAAGCGGCTTAATCACTGTGAGCTTGCTCAGTTAGTTTACATCCATGCCAAGCTGTCTCACTGTCATGGGCTAAAGGATATGTCACTAACTATATCCAATTAGGATCACTGATATATTAATAAACAATACCAAAAAAATTCAGGGGCATGGTGTGACATAAGTGGAAGGAGGGGGTGTCCTAAAATAATTATTAAAGGGATTCTACCATTAAAAATCTTTTTTTTCTGTTGCTAACACGTCGGAATAGCCTTTAGAAAGGCTATTCGTCTCTTACCTTTAGATGGGATCTCCGCCGCGCCGTTCCTTAGTAATACCGGTTTTTAACGGTATGTAAATTAGTTCTTTGGCAGTGATGGGGGCGGGCCCCAGCACTGAAAATGCGATGAGGGCGTCCCCACCGCTGCCTGAGAACAGGATCCTGCGCCGCCTCTATCTTCTGCTGGATCCTCCCCTTCTTTCTTCGTCGGCTTCACCTCTATCGGCTGACACTAGTAGAGCCGACTGCGCATGCGCGGCTATAGTTCCGAGGCCGCAATTGCGCGCATGCGCAGTTGGCTCTACTAGTGTCTCAGTGGCAGAGCCAACCGCGCAGGCGTCAGAAGAAAGACGAAGAAAGAAGGGGAGGATCCAGCAGAAGATAGAGGTGGCGCAGGATCCTATTCTCGAGAAGCGGTGGGGACGCCCCCCTATCGCTGCCAGAGAACTAATTTACATACCGGTAAAAACCGGTATTACTAAGGAACCGCGCAACGGAGATCCCATCTAAAGGTAAGAGACGAATAGCCTTTCTAAAGGCTATTCCGACTTGTTAGCCACTGAAAAAAAAAGATTTTTAATGGTAGAATCCCTTTAATTGTCATAAAATGTTTAAGTATTTGAACTTTTGACTTTGGTCACGATCGCCCAATCCTACTTAAACATTGCAAAAAATTAACAAGCTCTATACATCAGCAACCTCCACTATAAGGCCAGGGCTCCACTGCAGTAGCTCAATGGTTAAAAGTAATTAGTAGCTACTAAAAGTCAAAGTCTAGTCCTGGCCTAAATTCCTGAATTACATTACACTGCAGCAGACTAGGCAGAGATTGAAATAACACAGTCATAAGAAGAGTCACAGCTTGCTGAGATATGTGGAAAGAAGACCTGTCACATTCAACATTCAACGAAATCCGTAGGCAGTATGTTAGGATGTGTTAACACGTCCTGTCTTTCACAGAAGAGAAGCAGCACCTACGCTTACACCATTTTGACTCAAAAATTTAATCTAAAATCCTGAACGTATAGACACACCCTTGCTCATACATTTATACATAGGTTAGAGTTTTCCCATCAGATCCAGTATAGGCTGGGTTCATATCTGCGCTAAAGTCTCTGTTTGGAGATTTCATTACAGAAACCACAGAAAATTGCTGGATGAAAAAGTGCAACAAGCCTGACTTTGTGTCTGGTGGTTTCAGTTTAAAACAATGGACAATCAACAGACCCCCATTATAGTCAATGGGGTCCGTTAGTCACCCGCTAATTTGACATTCTGTGTGTCCATTGTTCTGGTCCTCCGATGGACCAGAATAACGGACACCTAGAAGCAGATGTGAACCTAGCCTTAACTTGTCATTCATTCATATAAATTTCTGCTCAATTTGGGCTTAAGAGTCATGTGGGTGGTTCTAGCCATTGAGCAACAGCCATCTCTTTATATACAATTGAACAGGTAAGGCTGTCATCACTCAAAAACCTGTTCAATGGACTCCTAAGCTCAATATCTGAGTCTTCAACTCAGATAGTATGTTCAGCAGATTCTTTTTAACTCCGATCATTAGCAGGTTACCCCTCAGATGCCAGGATCAATAACAACTGCTGCAATTGAGGGTATAAACTGAGGAAAAAGCACAGATAGGTTCATTGCTCCAAAGAGCTCAATTGCATATTGACAATAACGGTAATATCTTGGCAACAGACCAACCTTAACCTATCTATCTGTGGAATTGGGTTGATACCCTGGGCTGTTTTTACCGACGTTCGATGTACCCCAAAACAGTACCAAGAAAAGCTACAGCTAGCTTCTCACAAAAGTCCAACCACAGTTCTATCAACAGGAAAGTTATGGGTGTCAGTTTTTTAAGTAGTATCACATACCGTAGGACTATATATAAAATTTGATGTATTTTGAGCAGCATTGCACTTATATCTGGAGGCTTGCTCCCTCCCTAAGCTTTCTCCCTCTGCAGTTACTGTGTTAAATGCTCCTATTACGACTGATGAGATTAGTTCCACCCTTAAAGAACTCCCCAACGGTAAGGCCCCGGGCCCAGACGGCTTTACATATCTTTATTATAAAACGTTCCAGGCCGATTTGCTTCCCCATTTATGTCGCCTCTTTAATTCCTTTCTAGAAGGTGCCCCTATTCCCCAGTCGATGCTCCACTTTCACATTACTTTAAATCCCGCAAGGACCACCAAGAGTGTTCTAACTACCGCCCTATAGCACTGTTGAATACTGACCTGAAGCGCTTTACTAAAATCTTAGCTAACAGACTGAACGCTTGGCTCCCATCCTTGATCCATAAGGACCAGGTAGGTTTCAGGGGGGGGGGGGGGGGGGGGGAGACAACACCAGAAGGACTGTGGATTTAATTGATGTAGCCAATCGCACTGCCACCCCCACTGTCCTACTGAGCCTTGATGTGGAAAAGGCGTTTGACCGCCTCGACTGGCCGTTTATGAAAGCCACCTAAAGCCGCTATTGAGGGGCTCTATTCTCGCCCCTCGATGGTGGTGAAACTCCCTAACTCAGTCACTGCTCCGTTTCCCATTCGTAATGAGACTCGGCAAGGCCGTCCTTTATCACCTCTTATTTTTGCCTTATGCATTGAGCCCTTGGCTGCCCAGATTCGGTTGAATCCTGATATTTCGGATGTTTTGGTTAGAGAGAAATCCTTTAAAGAGGACCTTTCATCAGATTGGGCACAGGCAGTTCCATATACTGCTGGAAAGCCGACAGTGTGCTGAATTCAGTGCACTATCGGCTTTTCCGATCTGTGCCCTAGGTAAAGCGCCATCGGTCCCCCGTAGCGCTTTACAGTCAGAAGGGCGTTTCTGACAGTCTGTCAGGTACGTCCTTCTCCACAGCAGCGCCTATCGCGCTGCACAGTGTGAGCGTTCCTCCCTGCTCACACAGCACAGCGCGATAGCTGCTGCTGTGAAGAAGGATGTACCTTTATTGACTGTCAGAAACGCCCTTCTGACTGTAAAGCCCAATCTGATGAAAGGTCCTCTTTAAAATTAGTTTGTTTGCCGATGTTCTCCTGACCCTTACAAATCCCCACATTTCTCTCCCCAACCTTCTCCAGGTCCTTAAGATTTATGGAGATTTCTCCGGTTATAAAGTTAACCCCACCAAGACTGAAACCCTCCCCCTTAATATTCCTACTGCTGATTTACAACTGTTTCGTTCCAACTTTGACTTTCAATGGCGGGAACGCTCTCTCCGATATCTTGGGATCCAGCTTTCCCCTTCCTACTCCACCCTCTATTCAGTTAATTACCCTAGCCTATTTAATGAACTGAGTGCCCTCTTGGATAATGGCGTCCCCTCCATATTTAGCTTATAGGTCGTATTAATGCGGTCAAAATGTCCCTCCTCCCGAAGCTCCTCTACTTTTTTGAAACTGTTCCGGTTGCAGTCCCTTATTCTGAATTGCGCTCCCTTCAAAAATCTATCTTTAAGTTTATTTGGAATGGCAAGCCACATACCCCGTTCAGTGATGCTGTCTGGTAGGGGAGGGGGGATTGGCGGTACCACACATATTGCATTATTATTGGGCTGCTCACTTGCGCTGCCTGCCAAGGGTGTGCCTTCAGGCCGAATCGCAAGGCGAAACGGCCTGAAGAATGAGCATCTCGCTTGTTTTTTGTTCTGGCTCCTGGAAAAAAAGAACTGACCGGCTCCCATTGATTTCAATGTCTTTTTGGTCAGGATTTTGAGGCAGATACGGCCTCAAAATCCTTAACAAAATACTCAGTATGAACTTACCCTTAGACACAGAATCTGCCAGTCACAACAGAGGATTCTACAGCATATCTGCACTTCCCAGGTCACAGAACGAGCCTAGAAGACTCTTCCAAACAAGTGATTAGGGTCTGCTCTAGACTATTATGTATGTAGTCCTTCTATAGGAAACAGGAAGTCTTTAGGCTTAGGGTTGGTTCACACTAGCGCTTGTATTCCGTCCGCAAGGAGTCCGAATGGAGACCCCCTCGGACGGAATGCAATCGCAATCGCAAATGATGTGCTTGCAAAGCACATGGAGCCCATAGACTATAATGGGCTCCGTGTGCTTGCAGCGCACTGCCCGCACAAATGAATTGTGCGGGCAGTGCGCAGCAAGCACACGGAGCCCATTATAGTCTATGGGCTCCATGTGCTTAACTGCACAGCACTTGCATTAGCGTTGGTATTCCGTTCGGGGGGGTGGTCTTCACTTGGACTCCTAGTGGATGGAATACAGCTAGTGTGAACCAACCCTTAGTAGAAAAATTGTTTTTTTGGTTTTTTTAAAATATATATTTGAAAAATTAAAAATAATCAGCAAAAATTCTCAAAAGTTACATTTAACATAAAAATGTGATTTAAACAATAAGTCACTTCCTAGCAAAAATCTTCTTGAAAATGCACCGTACCTTCAGTTGTAAACAACTTTGTACATGAATAGTGCAGGTGAATATAAGAAACTGTAATGTATATTATTAAAAAAATTCTGATTTCTTCACCATTTATTAAGCTGCTCAGTTTTTTTACATAGAGATCTGCCTCCGTATCCAGCCTCACACAAAGAACTCTATGAAGGCGAGGATAGAGTAGGAGACTGACTAATGGATTTATTGACTCACTCTATGCAGTGTAGCGTCTCATCAGGAAGATGCAGCAATATCAATAGAGCTCTGCCTCGCTCAGAGTAGCAGATCCAATTATTTGAGTAACTTTTCCAGCAGCCTCTTCCTCCCCCTCCCGTTTATAGACTTGTATCCATAAAGTATCATATCTCTTTAATAAGATACATTACAAAGGTTCTTGTATTCACCTGTACTATTATACAAAGTTGTTTATAACTGGAAGTGCGATTATAGTGAATATCGGATGGACCCAGCATATCAGATTAGTCCTGCAGATAAACAGGTTACCTGAATCAGTGTCTCCGTTGTCAAAAAATTCACCATTTTTGTCAACATGCAAATGAGCTCTTTGATGCAACATTCCAACATTCTCATTGCTCTAAAGAGCTCATTTGCGTATTGACAAAAACAGCAATATCACAAGTGGCAAACACCGTTTGATTCAGGTGCACCTTCCCTTATCTGTCTATCTACAGGGCTTTGTTGATATGCTGTGGCTTCTGGTAAGGGGCTCCCTTTAAAGAGGTTTGTTCTGAACAGTGCAGTACAAATACAAGTACAACCCCACTTCATGCAGTAGTCCAGCCGTCCCAATGAAATGAATGAAGTGGCGATGTACTTTGTTCGTCCTCAACTCCATTCAGAATGAGATGCTAAACACCCCATTCTCAGGGAATCAATGGCAGCCCCAGTGGTTGAATTCCCCTGTTCTATAGATAGAAGATAAAGAGTTAAAATGGGGAAAACCACTTTGAGGGATCAATCTATCAATAAATTTTCAGACTGGGATCTCACAGGGTAAGCTCACACGGCGATTTCCGCCGTATTCGCCTCAAAACCCTGACCAAAAAGACGGCTCCCATTGAAATCAATGGGAGCCACTCAGGTCTCTTTTCCAGGAGCCAGTTTGTTCTGGCTCCCGGAAAAAGAAGCAAGATGCTCATTCTTCAGGCCGTTTCGCCTCACGATTCGGCCTGAAAACACACCCTCCTCAGGACTAGGCCCATTCATTGGGCCTAATCCGGAGTGGAGTGGGCGGCTGGATGCCCGTACAGGGCATCAGCTTTCAGTTGCAGCTACCCGGCTTTTGGTCCAGAATCTGAGGCGGCCTCCACCTCAGGTTCTGGACTAAAAAACTCCGTTTGAACTTACCCACAGGGCGTTTTCACTTAGGTTTTTCTAGCATTTTTTGAACACAACTGAAAAAGATCTGAAAAAAATGCATTTGTTTTTCCAAAAACTGCATCTGTTTAATTAAAAGGAGCCTAAATAAACAAAGCCAAACTTCACACAATGACAAAATAAGAATTCTTTTTCACCCATTGTGTGCAGCCGCTGGTCTGTTTACTTAGCAGTTTTCAGATGCGTTTTTTTTAGCATGTTTGCAAAACGCCCTGTAAGAACCCACGTTTAAGGTATGTTCACAATGAGGAATCTGGTACGAATTTGTGCCTAAATGCCTTATTCCTTAAGTACTATTATGGTGTTCTATCATAATGATATATGTATGATAGTGGCATATGATAGACACCATGATGGTACTTAAGGGTTAAAAGTTTAAATGTAAATTTTGAGTTTTACCAAGAAGTATTGTTTCAAAACTCCATATCCCGTTCTCCTGAATACATCCTGCGACGTTCTGTTTGTGACGAGGCGACTACAGAGGCCTGTGACTGGCTCCAAAAACTCCTCACACAAACAGCATACAAATCAATATATACTGAAACTGGAAACTAAGACAGGCATAATGTCCATTTATAAAAAATGTCTTGGCAAATCCCTTTAAGTCACAAAACGCCAAGGACTCATGCATGTGGCTGTATTAGAATGTATTCAGACACTGCACTTGAGATCTGCATCCACTTTGACTATGCTGTAAGGACAAACACAGACTGGCGTGTGGAGTCTGAATAATACAGCCTATGTTAAGGCCATCTACCAAAGCCGGAATCTACCACAGTACAGCTGAAATGGATTCACTGTATCTTAGCTGATGCTTAGTGATGCTGTGAGCTCCAACCCAACCGCAGGTCTACTCCGCCATGATCACAGCATCATTCCACTGCGGGACAGTAGACTCACAGTCAGGCTGGAGCTCACAGCATCTTAGATCACTAGGATGTGGGTTGTCTTGGGGAAATGCAGCCATCACATGGACCATATTACTCAGACCACATGCGACCGTACACTCAGCTCCTTCCATATACAGCAGTGATGATGAACTGAGACAAGAATCACGGACCAGTGTTGAGCACAGCTGGATGGGAACTTGGATATCTTAGCAAGCTATCTAACTGGCCATTTCTGCATATTAAGAGATCATTTTCCTTAACTTTTACAGGGTTAAAACGGAACTTTCCCTTTAACTGAGTGGCCAATAAACAAACCGTATAATCAAAACCATTTCCTACAAACCGCTGTGTATGGATAATCTATATCCTGTAAGAGTATGGTGTACTTCTCTTCATGTCAATATGTGCATACAATGTATCCCAAATAACAGCAGTTGTTGTTGGAATCGGCGACATCCCTGGCCTTTGTGGCAATGTAAGGCAGAGCTGGCTCTCAGCATGTGTCTTATTGCAGCACACTAGCTGCTGAGTTTTGCAATAGCTGCATGGGGTAAACAAGTGGAGGAGAAGTCTCCATCACCCCAGTGTGTACAGAGCCTCCCCCTCCTCTCACCTTCTCTTGGCTCCTGATCCACTTCAGCTTTGTTCTACCAACAGCTGCTTCCTGCAGATAAACTCCCAGTCAGCACCCAGACCCCAGACAAACCCCAGCACATCTCCAGAAATACACTGCACTCGTGTAATGCTCTCATGTGTAACCTGCTGGGAGAGGGGGCGCTGTTCTTACAGCACACTGTTGTATGGCATGCAGGGACATGTAGTGATGCTGGGCTCTATGCCTGGGCTCTATGCTGCTACACTCACTGCGTTCTATCCACTTACCGTCACATTACAGGCTCTGCCTTCTCTGATGCTGGAAATGAGGATGCTGAGTGTACACAGCCGCCGGGGTCTGTCCCCTCTCCTCAGCCCCGACCCCCGGTCGCCTTCTCTCTTCCCTGGACACTCTAGCTGAGCCCCCTCCCGCCTGCCCGGCTTTCCAAGACTCTCTCCTCTGTTCTCCTTCTGTCCTCCTTCTCCTTGTCTGTGGAAGCCCCACCCCCTATCGTCACGTGACACCGAACCCACTGTATGCCACCCAGCCAGGGAAGGTAAATGACGGGGCATATGTATTGCGTGATGTCATGGTCCTCAGCCCCTGGAGCTGCTGTACATTGCACGCAATAGAGCTGCTGCCTTAGTGGTCGCCATATACTCGTACAGTGCAGGGAATTCTAGCATATGGCTCGTAGTCATGACATGGAATGGCTCAGTGCAATGTAATACAAGTGTCCCAGTCCTGGGATATTAAGTATACAAGGGCAGGGCCTGACATTACCTGTAGGACACAGCCCTATTCTTCCCATACAGAGCACAGCCCTAGCCTTCATGTGACCTTGTGGCAATTTATGTGGTAACAACTTTACAACTTTCTTATTTTACACAAATGATTTTGTACAAAGTTGTATCTGTGGGCAAAAGTAGGCACATGCCAAAGGTGCAGATGCAGAGAGACTGGTTTAACTACTTTCACAGAGCCCTGGAGGTGTCAGTGACCCAATTTTGGAAACTACAACAATTAAAGGGGTTATTCATTTTCTACTATTAATGGCGTATCCTTGCCATTAGATCTGAGACGGTCTGATCAGCCGCTTTGGGACAGCATGGCTCTCCGTAATGTTTACATGTCCCATAGATTTCAGTGGGGCAGCGCGGCTGTACCTGCATGTAAACATCACTGTGCTGTCTTGTAAGCTGCTGATTTGCAGGGGGCCCATGTGTAGGACCCTTACAGATCTACTATTGATGGCCTATATTCACCCAGACCAACAGTCGTTGAAAAAACAGCTTTGTCCATTCTTGTGAATAATAGCTATGTGACAGATGTCCATTAATGGACCCACAAGTTTCAATGGATCTATTCACACTGCCTTATCGAGTTCCATTTTGATGGACAAAGATAAACACATTGAAAGGGTGTATTTCTGGAAAAATAGCCATTTTTAATTTTTATTGTGCATTGATTTCTGGAAAATTAATTTATGCAACACCCCTGAAGGTTCGCTACACCTCTTGATAAATTACTTAGGGGTGTAGTTTACGAAAAGGATCACATCTCACTTTACTGGTAATTCAAAGGCTCTGCAAAAGTTTCAAGCTGGACAAAAAACTACCTGAGGCTGAAGCCCCACATTGCGGAAATGCAGTTTTTTATGTTGCAGATTTTGTTGCGTTTTTTTGAGCTAAACCTAGGAGTGGCTAAAAAGGAATAGGAAATATATAAGAAACTCCTTACTTTTTACCCTCTGCTCAATCCAGTCCTGACTAGCTAAAAAAAAACGCAACAAAATCTGCAACAAAAAAAAGCAGTGTTTCCGTGACATGGGGCTTCAGCCTAAATCTTCACTCCAAAAGTGAAATAGCACCCATTCCATTCTGTGCCGTCTTGTGAGCCCAAATAGCAGGTTAGTCATTCACACGGAGGAAAATGGTGAGGAATTTGGTGTGGAATTTCAGCGCTAAAGAAAAAGCCTCCCATTAACTTTAATAGGTTCCTTTTTCTGTTAACACTTTGTGTTCATTTTGTAGATTTTGCTGAAAAGTATAGTATAATATTGGGATGTGCAGTCTTTTTTCTCTGTCCAAAATATCAAATAACAGTTTATTCCCCCATATAAAACATTGTTAAAGAGGACTTTTTACCACCTCCACCAAATCCAGTTCTTATTTTCTGTACATACGCGCTGCTCCGCTGATTTCAGTTGTAAATTTTTGGACAGGCGAGACAATGTCAGAATCACCCTGCTCCTGCTTGTCACCACTCATCTGAGAAATAGCTTTTCAGGAACCAAGACTAACTTAACCTCTTCAAGACACAGCCTAAGGCTAAAGTGCTGCGGGAATAACCTTGCCGTGAACACATTGCAGTTTTTCCTGCAATGCTTTGAACAGATAGTTCACAGAGTTTTCCTCCGCAGACTTTCTCTTACCATTATATCTACGGGAATGCTGCTGGTGTTTCCGTAGATATAATTGATATGCTGCGATTTTCATAACCGGAACAGTTTTGGAAATCGCAGTGTGTCCGTGCTGCGATTTTTTTCTGTAAAGTGGGCATGGGATTTGCATGAATTCCATCCACTTTGCAAGTACTGTAAAATGCCGCGATTTTTCCCGTGTCGGCCAAATCGCAGCGTTTCCGGCCCGTGGGGCCCCGGCATTAGGCTGTTTAGTTTTTAGATGCCATGACCCTATTGTGGAGCTCCTGAAATGTCAGTAAAGTGGAATCACCTGATGTGACCCCATTTTGGAAACTAAACCCCTGAAGGATTGTATCCAGGCATTTTTAACCCCCAAGTGTTGCTATAATTTATTTTCCATTAATGAATACATAGCTGATGGTGAAAGGTGAAAATGTCAGTGTTTCCAGGAATAGGGTTTTTCAGTGCGTAATATGTTGTGCCTGGCTTGTATCAGAGCCAAATGCTCCATAAGGTTATCGGACATTGAAATGGCGAATCTCTGGAAATATTGCAATTTTTACTTTTCATTATTGGCTGCACATTCAGTTCTGTAAATTAATTAATGCAACGCTCAAGGGTTAAAAATGCTCGCTACCCCACTTGATAAATCTCTTCAGGGGTGTAGTTTCCATAATGAGGCGACATGTCTGCGGATTCCACTTTACTAGCAATTCAGCGGCTTTGCAAAAGTAGCATGACATCCAAAGACTGTGCCCAAAAACCAAAATAGTGCTCCTTGCCTTCTGTGCCCGGCTGTGCCCAAACAACAGTTTATACCCAAATATGGGTACATTATCCTGGGTACACCAGTGTCATACATGTGGGCAGAAACTGCAGTTTGGGCACACAGCAGAGCGCAGATGTGAAGGAGGGCTATGTGCTTTTGGAGTGCAGATTGTTGGTTTTTGGACGCCATGTCATGTTTGCAGAGACCCTATAATTGCCCCTAAAAAATGTGGTCACTTCTTGGGGAATTCCAAGTTACTGGCACCTTCAGGGCTCTGGAAAAACAACATGGTGGCCCGAAAGTCCCTCTAACTCTTTAATCCAAAAGCTAAAAAAAAACCAGTGCATTCTGAGCCCTGCTGTGTGCCCAATCACCAGCTTACACCCACATATACAATCTTTTTTGTAGCTGGGAGAGCCCACTTAATAGTTTTACGAGTGCGTGTCTCTGATGACAAAAAGTGTGCCTAATATATCAGGCACTGAAATGGCATATGCCATTCGAAAATTGCAAATCTCCTTCTGTACCATTTGTGGAAAAGCCTGTGGGGTGAAAATGCTCAATGTACCCCTAGATGAATACCTAAAGGAGTAACGTATTTAAAATGTGGTCACTTTTTTGGGGCTCAACTGTACTGGTACCTCAGGGGCCTTACATACATGCCTTAGCAGAAATGCTTTTATACTGCCAAAACCATGGTCCTTTTCCATTATGAGCCCTGCCGTATGTTCAGGCATTACACAACAGCCACATGTAGGAAGAGTATTTCCATATCCAGGAGAAGCCACAAAATTTATGGGGCTATGTCTCTGGTTGCCCATGCTGGGCTCAATATATTGGACACTGAAATGGCAAATAAGATTTAAAAATTACAATTCTCCTTCTGTACCATCTGCAGTGCAGTACCGTTATGAAAAGCTTGTGTGGTCAAAATGCTTACTATACCCCTAGATTAAATACTTAAAGGGTGTAGTTTCCAAAATGGGGCTATTATTTTGGGTTTTTCACTGCTGTGGTACATGTAGGGCTCTGCAAACGCGACATTTGACATATAAACCATTCCAGTAAAATCAGAGCGCCAAAAGACAAATAACGCTCTTTCTCTTCTGAGCCCCACTCGGTGCCCAAACATCGGTTCTTGACCACAAATAGGGCATTGCCGTACTCAGGAGAAATTGTTTAACAGCATGGGCTCCTTTATTCTGTGGTAAAAGGGTAAAAATGATTTAAAAAAGTGCTTATAACTGGAGGAATCATCATTTTTTCTAATTGATGGTCAAATTCAGATAAGTTCAGTGAAATACCTGGGGGTTAAAAATTGTCAAATCAACCACAGATGAATTCCTTAAGGGGTCTAGTTTCCAAAATGGGGTCACTTTTGGTGGTTTCCGCAGTTGTGGTACCTCTAGGGCTCTGTTAATGCAGCATGGTGTCTAAACTCTATCCTAATTAAATTGCTGCACCAAAATCCCTAAAGGTTCTCTTTCATTTCTGAGGACTGGGTTTGAGTCACATTTCACAGTAGGGGCACATAATGGGATATTTGTAAAAACTGCAGAATCAGAGTAATGAATATTAGGGTAGGTCTTGCTGTTAACCCTGTCTTTGTTACAGGAAAAACTGATTTGAAAAAAAAAAAAAAAGTATAAAAACTGACTTTTGGAAATTTCAGCTCCATGTTTAATTAATTCCTGTGGAGTACCTACAGAGTTAACAAAGTTCCTATACATGTTTTTGAGTAATTTGAGGAGTTCAGTTTCTAAATTTGGGTCATTTCTGGGTATTTTTTTTATTATATAGGCCCCTAAAAGTCACTTCAGAACTGAATAGGTCCCTAGAAACCTGAATCTAGAAAGTTTCTTTGAAAATGTGAGAAAAATGTCTAAGACTTCAAGGGACGTTTAAAACCATAAAGCTTTATTTATAACTTATTTAATTAAAAGCATTTAGAACAGTTATGGACTCTACAAAACAGTCAACAGAAAACACTCAAAAAAAGCCCGGTCCCACTACCTTGCACTGGTGTAACATCTCTGCCTGTTTGGGTCTCTGCACCGCCCTCTGCTCGCGTGCTGCAGCACAGGAGGCATGTGCAGTTTGGTTCATGGCTTAGGGTTTTTGGTCGCACTGTATGAACACGGCTCTACTGCTGTGATTGTATTTGCACCACACCCGTCTTCTGCCCTTGTTTGTCTCTGCTCCTCTAATGGTTAATCTGGCCTTGCCCTGTGATTGACAGCTGCCATCCTGTCAACTCCATGGGCGGGTTCTTCCTCCCTATTTAGCCTTGGTTCCCATTCACACCAACGCTTGCTATTGCCTTGCATACTTGCTCATTACTGTCCCTATTTTTGCTTGCATTCTAATTCTTGACCTTTGGCTTTCCCTACTGACTATTCTTTTGGACTTCGATTTGGCACTGCATTGCTCGACTGTTACCGAACCCTGGGTAGCTGACCTCCCATTGTTGTTGTTTGTCTTGTCTACGTTTTGTGTCTCACCTATACAGGTAGGGACTGTCTTCGTGGTTGCCGCCTATTACGTAGAATAGGGCCTGGCAATAGGAAGGGAATGTTGGGGGCTTCAGCTTAGGGCTCACTGTCTGTTGTGTCCAGTCCCAGGATTCAAAGAGTTACTGGGGAATTGCTGTCCAAGCAATTCCCTTACAACTGGGGGCACTTTGACGGCCAAAATATTAGTGCCGCTGGGGGAGCGGGAGGTGGCAATGCTGGGATGCTAATCTTGAATATTTTAGTGGTCAGCCTACTCTCTTGTTCCTAGTAAGCCTCTGATGATGCATGCTGGCAAAGACTTTAGTGTCAGGATGTTGAAACGCATCAGGCATTTTATAGGCAATAATTAGGCAACTAATATGCCCTCTTTACTCTGGCTATAGAGACTGATAATAAATACAGGTGGCTGACTGCTATTGAGTAATACAGGTGGAGTGCCCATACCCTATCTCCTATAGCTATGAGGGAATGATATCTAGCTCTGTCTAGCATTCAATTTATAGGACTTGGAAAAGTTTTTTGCTGGCTCACTGCACTTGTAAAAATAATATAGGCAGTTTGAATGCCCGTGCCTTTCCTGGTTCCTACGCTATTAGCCCCCCACGAGGAATATCATACTGGTATATCATACTATGGGGAGGATAGCGAATTAATCCCCTGATATATATAGATATACACCAGTAGACCTGTGGCTGACAGACTTTTTTTGAGTGTTTTGTGTTGACTGTTTTGTAGAGTCCATAACTGTTCTAAATGCTTTTAATTAAATAAGTTATAAATAAAGCTTTATAGTTTTAAACGTCCCTTGATAGTATACCTACCTATCCCTTCCTATTGATTTCAATATTAGGGCACGTTAATAATTGTATAATTACGTTAATAATTCATAGCTATCTCCCCCTGACGAAGCCACTTGCGTGGTGAAACGCGCGTCGGGGCGCGTATCGGTGCATGATATACGTACAGGTAATGTTCAAAGTAGCTCACATGCTTTTGTTTATGTCTGCAATAGTATGTCTGTAAACATTCAAGTGTAATCACATTGGCTTTTTAGCAAGAATCTTAGTGATTCAAAGCTCTTGTATACTCATATATAGCAAATGATACCCACTTTTATGGAGTATCTTCTTCATTGAATATTGCATTGACTAATTATAAAGCATATTACCCCATGGAAGCCTATTAGTATGTATTTCATTGCATCTATTGCTGGTTGCACCAATTACCTTTGAATTTATATTATTATTTATTTATGTATTTTTTCAATAAATTTATATTTTTTTACAATAATGTTGTCTGTTATGTGGTAGTTGGCCTGTAGGCCAATGTGTATGGTTTTGATAATACTACCTAAAATTGCCCTATATTTTTGTCTGACGTTAATAATTGTATATCTTTCCTAGACACAATTTTTTAAATTTCTAAGCCTTATAACATCCTAGAAAAATAAAAGGACATTGAAGAAACAGCCAACATAAAATAAACATATGGTGAATGTGAATCATGAAGAATTTTGTGCGATATGACTATCTGTGTTTTTACCAAAATAGCAGAAACTTTCAAAATTGATAAATTTATTACATTTTCAGTAAATTGTCCTTTTTAAAAAAAAAAAAAAAAAAAAGCAAAAAACAAACAAAGTATAATGACCAAAATTTACCACCAACATAAATGGCCTCCTCAATGTGTCATGATAAAACATTCTTGGAATCACCTGGATTGTTTAAATGCATTATGAAGCTATTCTCACATAAAGCGCTATGTGCTTTTGGAGTGCAGATTGTTGGTTTTTGGACACCATGTCATGTTTGCAGCGACCCTGTAATTGCCCCTAAAAATGTGGTCACTTCTTGAGGAATTCCAAGTTACTGGCACCTCCAGGACTCTGGAAAAACCAACTTAGTGTCCTCTAAATCTTTAACAGATGTAATATTTGAAAAATAGGGTCTGAGCATTAAGGCCCAAACTACCCTGCATCATTAAGGGGTTAAAGGGGATGTGTAAGATCTAGGAAAAGTGGGTACTGATAGCCTATGCCTATCCATATTTACAGGTCCAGGTGTTGATACTGATGACTTAGACCAGAGTTTATCAAGCTTTTCAAGTGAAGTATCCTCTAGTGAGAAAACATCCCAGCCACTTTGTAGCATAATGGACCCCTCAGTTCACTTTTTATAATATAATGGATGCCTTATTGCCCCCACATGTATGATGGCCTCCTCAGTCTCCCCACACTGAGTACAATATCTCCCTCAGTGCCCTATGTATTATATAATGGCCCCCTCATTTCCCCCATGCTCAGTACAATGTCCTTGCCTCAGGCCGCCTCAGGTTCTGGACCAAAAAACGGGTAGCCGCGACTGAATTCCGGTGCACTGCATCGGCATCCAGTCACGCACTCTGCTCCAGATTAGGCCCAATGAATGGGCCTAGTTGGGAGGAGGGAGTGTCTTCAGGCTGAATTGCGAGGCGAAACGACCTGAAGAATGAGCACTTCGCTTCTTTTTCCGGGAGCTGGAACAAACCGGCTCCCAGAAAAAAGAACTGACTGGCTCCCATTGAGTTCAGTGGGAGCCGTCTTTTTGGTCAGGATTTTGAGGCGGATACAGCCTCCCTCCCTTACAGCGTTCACTGTGCAACCAAAATGACATGTCCCCTGTATTCTGTGTTTCGTTACGATTCCGGGGATACCAGATTTATATGGTTTTATTTACATTTTGACCCCTTAAAAACAAATCCAAAACTGTGTTAAAATTTTTTTTTTTGAAAAGTCGCCATATTCCGACAGCCGTAACTTTTTTATACGTGCGTTTACGGGGATGTATAAGGCGTCTTTTTTTGCGGGACCGGGTATACTTTGTAGTTCTACCATTTTCGGGAAATACATAGTTACATAGTAGATGAGGTTGGATAAAGACATGAGTCCATCAAGTCCAACCTATAACCCTACAATCCCCTACAGTGTTGATCCAGGAGAAGGCAAAAAACCCCATGAGGCTCATGCCAATTGCCCTATTTCAGGGGAAAAAATTCCTTCCCGACTCCAAATCTGGCAGTCAGTATAAAACCCTGGATCAACGTGTCCTTAAAATCTAGAGACCATAACCCATTATATTTTTCTCTTCAAGAAAGGCATCGAGGCCCACTTTGAACTTGTTCAGTGAATCCACCATCACCACTTCCTGGGGCAGAGAGTTCCAGAGCCTCGTTGTTCTTACTGTGAAGAATCCCCTTCTATGTTTCTGGTGAAACCTTCTCTCCTCCAGACGTAGAGGATGTCCTCTTGTCACTGTCACTGGCCTAGGAGTAAAAATATCCTTAGAAAGTTCTTTGTATTGTCCCTTCATGTATTTGTACATTGTTATTAGATCTCCCCGTAGACGTCTTTTCTCTAAACTGAATAACCCCAAGTTTGTTAATCTATCGTTGTACTCCAGTCCACCCATTCCCCTAATCATTTTGGTTGCCCGTCTTTGCACTTTTTCAAGTTCACTTATGTCTTTCTTGTATATCGGGGCCCAAAATTGCACACAATATTCTAAGTGTGGCCGTACTAGTGATTTGTACAGAGGCTTAACTATGTCTTTTTCATGAGAATCTATACCTCTTTTGATGCATCCCATAACTTTATTTGCCTTGGCAGCAGCTGCCTGGCACTGGTCATTAAAGGTAAGCTTGCTGTCCACCAAAATCCCTAAGTCTTTTTCATTGACAGTCTTACCCAGTAATTTACTATTTAGTACATAGTCATACATTTTATTACGTCGCCCAAAGTGCATTACTTTACATTTGTCAACATTAAACTTCATTTGCCAAGTCTCCGCCCATGCTTCCAGTTTCCTTAGATCCCCTTGTAATATTCTACTATCCTCCTCATTATTGATTACCCTACAAAGTTTAGTATCATCTGCAAATATAGACACCCTGCTTTGTAAACCCTCTACCAGGTCATTAATAAAGATATTAAACAAGAGAGGACCTAATACTGACCCCTGCGGCACCCCACTGGTGACTGACCCAGTCTGAATATTTACCATTAACAAGTACCCTCTGTTTCCTATCAGTGAGCCAGTTGCTAACCCAAATGCATATGTTTTCCCCCAGTCCCAACATTCTCATTTTGCATACCAACCGTTTATGTGGAACAGTATCAAAAGCCTTTGAAAAGTCCAGGTACACCACGTCTACTGCATTACCCATGTCCAGTCCTGAACTGACCTCCTCATAGAAGCTGATCAGATTAGTCTGACAGGACCGATTCCTCATAAACCCATGCTGATTTGGTGTTATAAGATTATTTACATTGAGATACTCCAGGATAGCATCTCTTAGAAAGCCCTCAAATATCTTTCCCACCACAGAAGTTAAACTTACTGGCCTATAGTTTCCAGGTTCCCTTTTACACCTCTTTTTGAAAATTGGCACCACATTTGCTATTCGCCAATCCTGTGGAACAGACCCAGTCATTACTGAATCCTTAAATATTAGATACAAGGGTCTATCTATGACCATGCTTAATTCCCTCAGAACTCGGGGGTGTATACCATCTGGACCGGGCGATTTCTCTATTTTAGTGTTTTGCAGGCGGCGCTGCACTTCTTCCTGGGTTAAGCAGGTGACATTTAATTGAGAGTTTACATTACCCCTAATCATGTTGTTGGCCAAAGGATTTTCTTGTGTAAACACTGTAGAGAAGAAGGCATTTAATACTTGTGCTTTTTCCTCATCCTCCTCCACCATTACACCCAGATTATTTTTGAGAGTGCCCACATTGTCAGTTTTTATTCTCTTATTATTTATGTAATTGAAGAATAATTTTACTTTTACTTTCCTTGGCAATTTTTCTCTCAGCCTCAATCTTCGTCTCCTTTATTTGTTTTTTTGCACAATTTATTTTTCTCCTTATAGTTTTTTAATGCTGTGTCGCTACTTTCTTGTTTTAGTACTTTAAATGCTTCCTTTTTATCCCTCATTGCATTCTGTACTGTTTTAGTTAGCCATATTGGTTTTCTATGATTTCTAGCCCGCTTATTCCCATAGGGTATGTGTTTTCTAGTGCTCTTATTTAGTATATTTTTGAAGATGTCCCATTTAGTTTGTGTTCCCGTCACGTTGAGGACATTGTCCCAGTTTATGCTGCTAAGCTCCTCTCTCAGCTGGTTAAAATTTGCCTTTCTGAAGTTTAGTGTTTTTGTACCCCCTCTAATGAACGTCTTCTTAATGTGTACAAGAAAACTTATTATGTTATGGTAACTATTACCCAGATGTCCACCAACCTCCACTTTTGACAGTGTGTCAGGTTCATTTGTTAAAATTAGGTCTAGTCGTGCCTCACCTCTTGTTGGGTCCTGCACTAGTTGCGATAGGTAATTGTCTTTTATTACTGACAAGAACCTGTTCCCTTTGTTGGATCTGCAGGTTTCTGCCTCCCAGTTGATATCAGGGTAGTTGAAATCCCCCATAATAATGACTTTATTATGCTTTGCGGCCTCATCTATTTGTTTTATTAGTATATTTTCAGCTTCTTCCGTTATATTTGGAGATTTACAACAAACCCCTATCAGTATTTTATTTTTTGTTCCTCCCGTAATCTCCACCCATAAGGACTCCACATAATCATTTTCCTCCCAGATGTCCTCACGCAGGACTGGCTTAAGGCCGGTTTTTACGTATAAGCAAACCCCTCCCCCTTTCTTATTTGTACGCTCCTTTCTAAACATACTGTACCCTTGTATATTTATAGCCCAGTCATAGCTAGAGTCCAGCCATGTCTCACTTACCCCCACCATGTCATAATTGTCTTCCAACATCATCACTTCTAGTTCCTCCATCTTGTTAGTAAGACTTCGGGCATTTGTATACATACATTTCATAGATTTATCTTCCCTACTCTTCCACTGCCTACTGACTGCTCTAACCCGACCCCCCTGCTCCACCCCCAGTTACAGTATCTAGCCCTCTTTCCATTTCTACACTATCTTGCCCTCTACATCTGTTACCCTCCCCCCCAGTACCTAGTTTAAACACTCCTCCAACCGTCTAGCCATCTTCTCCCCCAGCACAGCTGCACCCTCCCCATTGAGATGCAGCCCGTCCCTAGCATAGAACCTGTAGCCCACAGCAAAGTCGGCCCAGTTCTCCAGGTACCCAAACCCCTTCTTCCTACACCAACTCTTGAGCCACTTGTTTACCTCCCTAATCTCCCGCTGCCTTTCCTGTGTGGCTCGTGGAACAGGCAGTATTTCTGAGAATACTACCCTGGAGGTCCTTGCCTTCAACTTGCTCCCTAAATCCCTGAAATCATTTTTAAGGACCTTCCACCTACCGCTAACTTTGTCATTTGTGCCAACGTGCACCATGACCGCTGGATCCACACCAGCCCCACCCAGTAATCTGTCAACCCGATCCGCGATATGTCGAACTCGAGCGCCAGGAAGGCAACACACCGTGCGACGATCCCGGTCTTTGTGACAGATTGCCCTATCTGTTCCCCTAATAATTGAATCTCCCACTACCAGCACCTGTCTAGTCTTCTCTGCGCTCCTATCCCCCTTCTTACTGGAGCAGACATTCCCCTGGCTTTCAGAGGAAGTATCGTGCTGCAGCAATGTTACCCCTGTACTAACATCCCCCTCATCTGCCAATTTAGCAAACTTGTTGGGGTGTGCCAGTTCAGGACTAACCTCCCTGGCACTCTTCCCTCTACCCCACTGGTTTCTAACTGTCACCCAGCTAGCTGCCTCAAGTTCCTGCACCTCCATGCTACCATCCCCCTCTGCACTTGCCCCAATGAGATGTTGCTCTGTGAGCATCAAACTCCTTTCCAAGTTACCAATGGATCGCAGTGTTTCAATTCGCCCATTTAGATCCATGATCTGGGCTTGCAAATGTGCAATGTGATTGCATCTTTCACAACAGTATGCCCCCTCAAGCGGCTGCTCAAGCAGAGCATACATGTTGCATACTTAGCTTTTTTATAGCTGCTCCAAGTAGGCCAGAAAGCTGCCACTGATCCCACTGATTCTCTGGTTGCAAAGGGAGTGCACCCAGCACAGCTGCAATTTATCCCCTCTTAATTACATAACGAGCTCCAGCTGGAATCTTCTGGAATCTTCTCCCTTTAGAGAGAGAGAGAAAAAAAAAAAGTTATTGCTTTGATCACTTTTTATTCAAATTTTTATCAGAATCAAAACAGTGAAAAAACGGCGGTTTGGCACTTTTTACCATTTTTCCCGCTACGGCGTTTACCGAACAGGAAAAATATTTGTATAGCTTTGTAGAGCAGGCGATTTTGGACGCGGGGATACCTAACATGTATGTGTTTCACAGTTTTTAACTACTTTTATATGTGTTCTAGGGAAAGGGGGGTGATTTGAATTTTTAATCCATATATATATATATATATATATATATATATATATATATATATATATATTCTTTTAACTTTTTTAAAACTTTTTTTTTGCATTTATTAGACCACCTAGGGGTATTGACATGGGTGGGCGGTGTCGCGGATTGTCAGAGCGGTGGGGGTCGGCAAACATGGCTGCTCCGGAGCGTTAAAGAGAGCCTCCTGGAGTATCGTTAACCCCTTCCCGACATGCGCCGTAATAGTACGGCGCTGCCGGGAAGGGCTTCCCGCAAACCGCCGTACTATTACTGCGGGCACATGGTGCACACACAGAACCTGTGTGCGCACCATGCGCTGCGGGTGACAGCCGTATGTTACGGCTGACAGTGCCCTGTAACACCCGCGGTCGGAACCGGGTCCGATCGCGGGTGTTAACCCCTGATATGCCGGCGGTCAATATGACCGCCGGCACCTCCGGGGTTTCGTTTGAAAATGGTGGCGATCGGCACCCCCTGCGCCGGTTTCAGGGGGTGCCGGTGTTCGTAGGGGGCAGTCCGGGGTCTGATCAGTGACCCCGGGTCTACCCCATCACTTACCCCCTTCACTACCTGATTGATCCTGCCTAAAAAGGAAGCTGTCAGCCTGTGCGTCCACAGCTTCCTGTGTTCTGCAATACACATGTAACACGTGTATTGCAGATACATATAGTGAAGCAGTGATCAGCCAATCACTGCTTCAATCCCCCATGAGGACAGAAAAAAAAGTTAGAAAAAAGTAAAAATAAAAAAGTTCAAATAAGTTTAAAATAAATTAGAAATAAATAAAGCCCCAAAAATCCCTTTTTCCCCGTATAAAATGTTTTATTATGTAAAATAATGAAAAAAAGAAAAAAACATTACATATTTGGTATCGCCGCGTCCGTAATAACCTGAACAATAAAATTAAAACATTATTTAACCCGAACGGCGAACAGCGTAAAAAAAACGTAGAAAACCGCACAAAATAATGATTAATCACCACCTTTCCCTTACAAAATATTCAATAAAAAGTAATCAAATGGTCAGATGAAAACCAAAATGGTACCAATGAAAAGAAGAGGTCTTCCCGCAAAAAATAAGCCCTCAACCAGCTCTGTCTAGCAAAAAATAAAAACGTTATGCCTTTCAGGAGATGGCGATGCAAAAATAATTGATTTTTTCCCCTAAATTGAATTTTATTCTGCATAAATAGCAACGAATTAAAAAATAATATAAATGAGGTATCGCCGTAACCGTACCGACCCGCAGAATAAAGGTAACATGTTACTTATGCTGTATGCTGCGCGGAAAGAAAAAAAAATGCTAAAAAGCAATGCCAGAATTGATGTTTCCTTTTACATCCCACCCAGAAAGAGTTAATAAAATGTAGTCAATAAGTTACAGGCCCCAAAATGGTGGCATTGAAAAGCACATCTAATACCGCAAACACCAAGCCCTCATATGGCCACATTGCCAGAAAATAAAAATAAAAATCTAGCTTGTACAATGTGAATACAAAAACCCCAAAAGTCGCCAAATCATTAGGACGTAAGTGGCTGCGACTAGAAGGAAATGTATAAGCTGTGCAAGCGTTTTCAGGGGACCCCCCATATTTAGAGCTTATGAGAGATAATATACCAGCGCTGATCCCCCAGAATGCCCCTCTTCCCCGTCCGTGTCATAGGAGCTAGTGGGAAAATAGAATGGGATTTGGTGTACCCAATTTACTCCGCACAGCTTACACATTCACTTCGGGGTTACTAATGCTCACTACATCACTTGATAAATTCTTTGAGGGGTGCAGTTTTCAAAATGGGGTCACTTTCTAGAGGTTTCCACTGTTTTGACACCTCAAGGGCTTTGTAAATGCGACATGGTTCCTGAAACCATGCTCACAGCCAGATCTGCCCTCTAAAAGCTCCTTGGCGCGCCTTCCCTTCTGCGTCTCGCGGTGCGTCCATATATTAGTTTATACCCACAAGTGAGGTACTAAGGTAGTCGGGAGAACTTGCCTAACAAATTGTGGGATGCGTTTTCTCCTTTAACCCCTTGTGAATGTGCAAATTCTAGGGCTAAACGAAAATATTAGTAAAATAAAATCAAATTTGAAAATTTCACCTCCATTTTGTATAAATTCATGTTAAGCACTTATAGGGTTAAATTACTAGGTATATGTTGTTTTGGCTTATTTAAGGGGTGCAGTTTTGAAAATGGGGTGATTTATGGGGGGGTTTAATACAAGGGTCTTTCAAAACCCCTTCATAACTGGATTAGTCCCTTAAAAAATGGGTTTTGGAAATTTCTTGAAAATTTTGAATATTGTTGTTTTAACTTGTAAACCTTATAATGTCCGTAAAAATTAAAAGGGCGCCTAAAGTTTGATGCCGACATAAAGCAGAGATCTGGGACATGAGATTTATGATATAATTTTGGCGGTCTGACTATCTGTATGCAATGCACATCATTTCAAACTTTATAAAATGCATATTTTTCAAAATTTCCACCAAATTTCCTATTTTTTCATAATTAAACACAAAACATATCAACCAAATTTACTAGTAACATGAAGTACAATGTGTTATGAAAAAACAATCTTAAAATCACTTTGGTAAGTTAAAGCGTTCCAAAGTTATTGCCACATAAAGTGACACATGTCAGTTTTGAAAAATCGAGCTTGGTCAGGAAGTCAAAAAGTGCCATCGGCGGGAAGGGGTTAAGGTGAGGGGCAAAGTGGTAAAGTATATGTATATGTGATTGTGTGGGGTTAGGGGCTAGGCTGTATAGGGCAATATGAATTTTGTGGCTTGCTATGGTCCAAAGTGTGTGAGATTGCAGAGATGGTGGTGTGAGTTTGGGTTTTGTGGGGGTCCTGGCACAAACGTATGTGCGCTATTGTGACGAAAAGTAGCCTATTGCGCAATCGGGTGTATTAACTATGTTTGTGGAAACTTTCAGCTAAATCGGTGATTGAGTAACAAACATCCAAACACACAAACCCACAAACATCCAAACTCACAATTTATAATATTAATAGGATGCTCAGTATATTGAGATAAAGAAAAAATATCCTTGTACCGTGTTAGCCAGGGGATATGAAATGAAAGAAATTTTTTGAGAGAAGTCCTCAGTACTCAACTCAGTACTCAACTACTGAGGACTTCTCTCAAAAAATTTCTTTCACATTATATTGAGATAATAAGGATGAGGCCCAACAGCGAGACGCAGCTAAAAAAATATCTGTGGAAAAAAATAGCAGCGAATCTCAATGTATTTTTTCCACAGCATTTTTTTTACTGAGCTTTTGACGCATTTTCCCTGCACTTTCTCCCAATTGCGCAGCTGAAAGTAACCGGCCATGTTTTTAGAGTTTGTGGCTGTTCCACATCTTTTTTTCCTGCAGTGCGGATGAGGTAAATTTGATCAAATTTCATTCACTTTGCTGGTTCCGTAAAACACATTTTTTTCTGTAGTAGCCAAAGACTGTTGTGTTTCTGCAATGTGGGGTTTGAGGTATTTATGGCTTATCCTGAGTATAGGCCATAAAAAAAAAAGTTTAACCCTGCACAACCCCTTTAATATGCCCCACACAGTTTAACATCCCCCTTCTGCACAGGATGTTACCCCATCACTGCTCCCACACAGTATAATGGCCCCATCACTGTACCCCATACATTACGGGAGACCAGTGAAGTGGCCATAAAATATTTGGCAGAGACAACCCCTTAAAACAGGTTGTCTATAAACTGGAGTGATCACTGTGGTGGCGGACAGGAAGGTGTAAAAATAATTAAAAAAAAAAAAGCCTTCTCACCTATCCCCAGCACCCCCTTGTCACCGCCTGTGTCTATTTGGTCTAATGGCTTCATTTCTGGAAATCCTGTACCTAATTGGCCTCAGCGATCACATGAGGTGCAGGACTCCCAGAAAGTAGTGCCAGTACGAGACTGAATGGACACTACCGGCGGACAACGGAGCGCCGAGGACAGATGAGTATTCTTTTTTTTATTTATTTGTTTTTTATTTTTCACCTCCCACCCACCACATGAGTTGCTCCAATTCCTGGACAACCACTTTAAAGGATTTATCCATCTTTCTAATATTGATGGTCTGTCCTTAGGATAGGCCATCAATATTACATCTGTGATGATACAACAGCCAGGACCTCTGCAGATCAGCTCTTCCAGGATACTTCAATACTTCAGCTACTGGTAATGGTAACATTTCTAGGAGCCATGCTGTTCACTTGCCATACAGGCTGTAGCAGTAGGTATATGTAGTGCGCATGGTATAGTGCGTGAGTAGCATGGCTCCCAACATGTTATTACCTTTAACCGCCCTGTCTCGGTACCGCTGATCTGCAGGGTCCTGGCGGTGGGCCCCTAGAAACAATTCCACTGGTGGGCCCTAGATATCCCAGTCCGACCCTGCCCTCATATGTAGTATAAAGGCTCCTTCAGGGCCCCATATTTACTGTAATGGCCCCCTCTTTGCTCCCACATGTAATATAAAGGCCCCCTCAGTGTCTCCATACTCAGATCAATGTCCTCGTCCATGGCCACAAACAATGGCACTGTCAGCTTCCTGCACTGTACACTGTGCGTTTATCCATTGGCTGATCATGGGGGTGCCCAGTGTCAAATACGACATAATGTTGATAATTGATCCTAAGTATTGGCCATCAGGGTCATACCTGCTCTTAAATGGATTGTCCAGGGAGTCTTTATAGGCTTGCTACCTCTGGGGGGGTTTCTTACTTCCTGGGTATTTCTGACTCATTCTCACCCTTTATCACATGATCTGAGCCAGCCCAAGGTCTCCCTACTTCCCCATGTTCACTGTGCTATAGGGGCAGACAGACTATAGAGAGTCAGCCCCTATAGCATGGGCAGGGCCGCCGATAGGCCAGTACTACTGCTACTGGCGTCAGGGGCCCGGCCAAATTTAAAAATGGGGGGGGGGGCCCGGGCCCCCTGGCGCCGGCAGCAGTCATTGTATGTCCTGTTTGTTTCAACTCAGATCTGCGTCCAGAGGACGCAGATCTGAGTTGAACACATACGCGGCTGAAGCAAGAAGCTGACACAGGTCAGCTCCTCGCTTCGCCGCTGCACGCCTCTCTCGCTGACACATATGCGGCTGAAGCGAGGAGCTGACCTGTATCAGCTCCTCGCTTTGCCGCAGCCGCCGGCTACCCGGCAGTGTAGATGCGTTGTGATGACGTCACATCGCGTCTACAACTGTGCGCCAGTAAGAGAGAGAGGCGCGCAGAGAGCAGCGGGGGAACGAAGGAGAAGGTAAGTGTAATGTGGAACGTGAAACTGGGGGCAGATGAAGGAGAGGACGGCATGACACTGGGGGCAGAGATGGAGGGACATGAATCTGGGGGCAGAGATGGAGAGGACGGCATGACACTGGGGGCAGAGATGGAGGGACATGAATCTGGGGGCAGAGATGGAGGGACATGAATCTGGGGGCAGAGATGGAGGGGACATGAATCTGGGGCAGAGATGGAGAGGACATGAATCAGGGGGCAGAGATGTGGGGACATGAATCTGTGGGCAGAAATGGAGGGGACATGGATCTGGGGGCAGAGATGGAGGGGACATGGATCTGGGGGCAGAGATGGAGGGGAAATGAATCTGGGGCAGAGATGGAGGGGACATGAATCTGGGGGCAGAGATGAAGGGACATGAATCTGGGGGCAGAGATGGAGGGGAAATTAATCTGGGGGCAGAGATGGAGGGACATGAATCTGGGGGCAGAGATGTGGGTACATGAATCTGGGGGCAGAGATGGAGGGGACATGAATCTGGGGGCAGATGAAGGGTGTATATGAAGCTGGGGGAGAGACGGAGGGGGGACATATAATTTACGGGTGACTGTAGGAGGATTATACAGTGTGCGGGCACATGAAAAATTAATGAGTGGGCGGAGTCAACATAACAGTGGGTGGGGCTAAATTTTCCACACATTTTGCCCCTCTTTTGATTCTTCAAAACTTGGGAGGTATGGGTACAGGGAGCAATGGAAAGATGTTAGACGGGGGGGGGGATTGTTGGGACATCGGGTGTGCGGCACTGCGGAGAGGGAACTGGGGCAATAATATATAATATATAAGTTTTTAGCTGGAGAATAATAATGATGTAGGCTATGCTACTAGCATAGCAGCCTGTTTGGGGGTGGGACTTTCACTTTAAAGGAGTTTTCACATTGCGTTTTTGCCCTCCCTTGCCGGGATACGTTGGTAACCAGTCACAATCAGCTACCCACTTATCCCTGCACGAAGAACTGCAGGCCCCCCCCTTTTTTTTAATGGCCAGTTCTTCGTGCAGAGATAAGTTGACAGCTGATTCTGATTGATTACCAACGTATCCCGGCAAGGGAGGCCAAAAACGCAATGTGAATAAGCCCTGAGGATTTATTAGGAGGGCTCTTATAAATGGTGTTGGCTCTCTATAGGCGCTGTCACATGTAGCAGACTTTACCTGCAAATAGAATCTGATTAAACCTTGTAATGCTGCTAAATAAAGGGAAATGTAATACATAATTGGTATGTCGCTAAATAAGGTAGTTTTAAAATGGCGGGGGGGGGGGGGGGGGGGCAGACACTTAGGCTGTATGGGGCCCCAAAATTCCTGATGGCGGCCCTGAGCATGTGTAACTATGTGGTGAACTCGGGATAGGAAAGAGGAGGTCAGGCAATCCGAGGGCCAGGTGCTGGTTCAGATCACATGTTCCAGAGTCAGAAAGTCTCACTGGACAGCCCCTTTTAATATCTCACCTCACTGACTTGAGAATGGTCTCAAGACTTGCAGCTGCCTCCCCCGACATCCATATACCCTTTATTACTAAATTCTAGTATGGAAATAAGGAGATTCTCTGCTTTGGACAATCCTTTTTCGTTAAAAGGATCCCTTGGCAATAAACAGATCACAAAGTATCACTTTTATGGGATCCCTAGTGATCGAACTGTAATGTATGAGGAAACCTAGCAGCTAGTGTTCAGGTTATCTACAGCGCCACCACAGGGGGAAATAAGTATTACATAGCGCTCTTTCACCTCAAAGGGCTGTCTCTGTAATGCACAGGATAGATCCTCCAGCAGGAGAGGAAACCTGATCTGGAACCTGGTTGGCTGAACCTATAGGGATATATGGGGGAATATAATACACAGCAAACCAGTGGCGTAACTACCACCATAGCAGCGGTAGCAGCTGCCACAGGGCCCGGGACATTAGGGGCCCGGTGACAGCTGCTACCGCTGCTATCATTATTCTTGGAGGTCTTTTCGGACCCCTGAGTATAATGATCGGGGCCCCCTGTTGGTGGAATACTTTCCACCAACAGGGGGCCCCGAAGCTGCAGCAACGGCTGAGACACACGAGCTGCATGCAGGTCTGGCTCCTCTCAGCGCTGCAGGATGCTCCCCCTCTCTCCCCCCTCCCTTTCTCTGCTGTCCTCTGCCCACCAATGAGAGGAGGAGGCGGGGCTTATCCCTGCCGTCCAGCACAGAAGAGAAGAGGAAGAAGCTGCTCTAGGAAAATGAAACTGAAGCTACACAGGTACGTACTGGGGTTACTTATTACTATCAGGCATTTGGGGGGATTACTTGTGTTTTAGTAACTCCATGTGCCTCATAGTAATAGCAGTTAACCCCATCATCTCCCTCACATTAACCCCTGTTTGCCTCACCATAAGAGTTACTGATATGTGAGACATATGGGGGTAATAATAATGAAGATACTTTATTATTACCTCCATGTCTCTCACATATCAGTAACCCTTATGGTGAGGCACACAGGGGTTAATGTGAGGGAAATGATGGGGTTAACTGTTATTAATATGAGGCACATGGAGTTACTAAATTGTAATGCACAGGACCAGATTTTTTTTTATCCACAATTTGTCCTGGTATAGCGGTCAGCGGGTGACAGTATTTAGTCCTGTAGGGGCCACTAAGGGACATAATACTGTGTGCAGGGGCCACTATTGGGTATAATACTGTGTGCAGGGGCCTCTAAGGGACATAATACTGTGTGCAGGGGCCACTATGGGCTATAATACTGTGTGCAGGGTCCACTATGGGACATAATACTGTGTGCAGGGGCCACTATGGGGTATAATACTGTGTGCAGGGGCCACTAATGGACATAATACTGTGTGCAGGGGCCACTATGGGACATAATAGAGCGCGCAGGAATGCGTAGGAGGGACTCGGTCGAGATCTTCGGTGTCGGGGGGCCCCATGTCAAAAGTTCGCCACGGGGCCCCGCCATTCCTAGTTACGCCACTGCAGCAAACCCATAATATCCTGCTATTACTGGGAGTTGGATGTCTGTGACTGATGTCATCTGAAGCCTGAATCAGCTGCTTGGCGTTGGATTGGTTATTTGCTAAGGGGGGGGGGTGCTGTCCTTTATAACTCGGGCTTTGGCTGGGTGTGGATACAGTGATCTTACTACACTATCTCTCTACACAAGACGGACTGTTGTCTGATCTTAAGAATGTGAGAGACAGCAGGCTGTTTTCTGAGCCTGAGAGGCGGCAGGCTGTTTTCCTGCAACAGGTGGCATGGTTTTGTCCTAATCGGAGAGGCGAGGGTCTGTTGTAATGATCGGAGAGGGTGAGAGGTGGAGGGCTGTTGTGGGGCTGTGATGAGTGATTAGTTATCCTCTACCCAGGTGTTATTAGGGAGGACACCACCTGGAAGAAGAGAGCACATTACAGGCACATTAGTTAAAGGGGGTGTCTAAGGAGTTAAAATTGACCTCATATAGCTGTGTAGACAGAAAAATGGAAGACGGAGGGAAAATATGAAAAAGTCACCGAGCATTAGCATACAAACTACACTGTGTCCATAAGGGGTTGAGGGGGTTTTCCAAGCAAAAAAAATATTTTTAAAATAAGTGAAGGGGAGGTGAAGTCAATCAGCGGCTTCAGCAGAAGTGACACGGGACTTCACAGTCACTGAGGAATTTGACTTCAAGAAGACAGCCAAGCAACAGGACTGGTCTTCTCTGAGAGGTAACAGAGCAGCAGGGAAAGGAGAGTATGATTTTTAAAAAAATTTTTTTACCTCCCCCTGCCTATTTTAAAAAATAAAATGTTTGGAAAGACCTCACTAACTACGCTAGTTACCATCCGATTTCCCTGATTAACGTCAACATCAACTGACCCACTCAATTAAAACTGGGGGATTCAGATTGTCTTTGACCCTACTAGCTTGATTACAAGAAACTACCTCCCCTCTGAGCAAAGACTGAGGCAGACTTATGGAAATGTGGAGCGCTTGGCCTCTCCTGGTTTGGTCGTATTCCTTAAAATTGGATATTGTTCCCTGTATTCTGTACCTGTTCCAAGCCCTGCCAATTGAAGTCCCCCGCTCTTTTTTCTCTAGACTCTCTTTGGCCAATTTATATTGGGGTCGGCCCATCGCACTGGAAAAGGAGGAATACATTTTCCACTGTGTGAACATACCCTTAAACTCCCTGTTTCACATACTAGCCCCCTTTATGTCTGGTTTCAGCCATATGTGGACAGCCAATGGTTTAAAGGGGCTCTATCATTGGTGAAACGTGATTTGAGCTAGTGATATGCCTGAATAGTCTTTAAAAAGGCTATTCAGGTGCTGCTACTCATTTTTGAAAAGACACCCCCCCCAAAAAAAAAAATTTTATTACATATTGGTAAAACTGATATGTAAATGAGCCTCTCCGTGCACCCTGGGTGTTCTCCGAAGCCACCGTGCACCTCCTTGCGTCATACCTTGATAACGTCCACTTCTTTGCTTATGCTCCATGTTTCCCCTCCTCCTCCGTTGTAACTGCCTCCATTCTCATAGCCTCGATCCCTGCGTATTGAAATCTCAGACATGCGCAGTAACGCTCCACATTTTCATGTGCGCTTTCTCCCACTGTCCACAAGAAAATGGTGCTCAGGCATGTGCAGTAGTGCTCAGAAGGGATATCTAATAAAAACGGGGGGGGGGGGGACTTTTCAAAAATGAGCAGCACCTGAATAGCCTTTTTAAAGGCTATTCAGGCATATCACTAGCTCAAATCACGTTTCACCAATGATAGAGCCCCTTTAATACAGAGCGGAAAAATAAGGGAGGAGAGGAGGCTACCATGCCGTTACTAATGCGGTAAGAGCCAGAGAAGGGATGAGAAACTTTTACTGTAGCTGAGGGTTGCAGAGTAAGTGCACAGATCACTGTAAGGCTAAGGCCCCACTCTGCGGAAACGCAGCTATTTTTGTTGCAGATTTTGCTGCAATTTTATGAGCCAAAGCCAAGAATGGCTACAAAAGGAATGGAAAATATAAGGGAAGTTCTTATACTCCTGCCTTCTGCTCAATCCACTCCTGAATTTGGCTAAAAAAACCCACAGCAAAATCTGCAAACAAAAAAAAAAAGCTGTATTTCCACAGTGTGGTTCCTTAGCCTAAGGGAAGGTTCCTGAAAACCATAACGCCTCCAATGTGGCCAGCATGAGAGTCCAGTCAAGGCGATCAAAGACCATTTCTACATCAAAGCCTAGGAGGAGAGTAGGAGTGGTAGAGTGGTTGGCCACCTTAATCAGGTCCTTCTGGTGTTATCTCCCTCTTGATGGCAAGGGACAAAACCCACCTGGTCCTTGTAAACAAGAGAGTATTTAAACGACTGGGCTGGATTTTAGCAAACAGCTTCAGATCACAGTTCAGGAGAGCAATCGCCTATAACTGGGGATCCATATTGGGCTTGGGGACATGGTTAATGTGTGAGTAACATGGACTGCAGGATCAGGAAACCCTCAAGAAAATAAACGGGTCCACTGTTAAACTAATTTCTGTTCTTATGTAATAGACTTCAGGTCCTTCTGACGGGGACCTCTTATATGGTTTGTCTTTCGCTCCCCCCCCCCTACTCACAACCCTTAGCTAGTCTCCATCCCCCCTCCCTTTTTTTTATTTTTCTCTTCCTTCTCCCCCTCATGCTCTCCTTTTTTCACCTCTTCCTCTCCTCTTTCTTCTTATTACTACATCCGTACCTTTGCTGGCCGGACCATTTCGGGTGTCTGCCCTGGTGGCTCTGAGCTTCTTTGTTTTGTTTTGTTTGTATGTTTTTCTTTTCTTTTTTTTTTCTTCTGTATTTTTCGTCGATTTCAGACCCTGTTGTATTGTTATAAAATTGCAATAAAAATTTGAATTGAGAAAAAAATATAATTAAATGGGTCCCAGAGATGAACCAACAAGTCACTCTGAAATACTTTATCGTATAAATAAATGAAACAGTTGGGGCGGGGTGCCTTGCCATTTTAGGGAGCTCTTTCAAGACTGCCAGCAGTTCCTCATTTATGATGGGAACATTAAGAGAAGCCAGTGCCTCCGCAGTGAGCTGTGGCAGATGACAGTATCGCAGAAACTCCAATAGTTGGGGTTTGCCATCCGCCGGGGGACAGTCATGTCAGGCAGACAGGTAGGTTATAAAGCTTCAAATAATAGGACTGAAAAATGAACGCAATGACATCAGGGTGATGCTGTAGGTGACCAGAGGGGTCATGAACTGTGTGTGGAGTAGAAGAAGCATAGTCGTTTTTAGATGTCCTAGCCAGCAAAGTGTGCACCTTATTACCCCTTTCATAATGAAACTGATGTATCTGAAGAAGCAAACATTGGACCTGGGAGGTGGCTAAGTCTCGAAGTTCTGATTATCATTAAAAGGGTTTTCTGGACAAAATAATAAAAAAAAAACTTTAAAAAAAGGTCTGCTGGTGCTATTAATGGGTTAATAAGTGTACCCAAATACCAGGAGCAGTGTTTTGAGTGATTTATGTTTTGTTTTTTTTCTGGGAGCTCCTGGCATCCTCTGCATTTCTTTACAGGGTCTAGCTTCCTGTTCTTTTATCCTACAAGTACAATGATGGATTGCTCTTCACCCAGACTCACACTACCTCCCAGTTTCACTCCCAGTCCTCTCTCTAACTCCCTTACACCCCCTTCCCGTTTCCCTACCTAGCGTGCCCATTACTAGCCCATCCTAACTAACGCTAGGTTCACACCAGCGTTCTTCTTTCCGTTCTGTGCTTTCCGTCTTCTGCATGCCAGAAGACAGAAAGCACAGACCGGGTCCGGCCGTGAGCGGCGGAGAGCATAAAACGCGAAACCGGATTTTTTTATCCGGACACAGAGTACTGCATGTCCGACTCTGTGTCCGGATTATAAAACCCGGTTTCGCGGCGGAGAGCATAAAACGCTCACCGCCGCTCACGGCCGGACATCTCTCTCACCCATTCAAATGAATGGGTGAGAGAGACTCCTGCAGGTTTCCGTCTCCTGCCTCTGTTTTAGGCAGGAAACGGAAACCTGCAGAACGGAGTTCACAACGCAGATGTGAACGAGCCCCAACTCAGCCCACCCCATCATACTTACCTGATGGTATCCCATAGCTACACTGTCTCTTACTATCTTAGCCATTGTCTTCCTGCAGACCTCTCCTCCATCTCTACCACCAGTACACTCCATCCATATCAGTCCCTCTTTTCTTCCTTCTCCCATGTACAGCTCTCACACACTTTTCAGTCTCTTTAATCGCCCCTTTACTTCTTTTAGCAGTGATACCAAATATAAGCGCTCACATAAATCACTGACCCACCTTCTGTCTCTGTCCATGTTACTCCTCCTAGCTGCTGGGGACATCTCTCCTAACCCCGGCCCTCCTTCCTTCACTAACTCTTCTTCCTGCACACATAGAAGGCCTACAAACCTCATCAATATTTACTGTGTTCCTTCTCCTCATCTCTCCTCTGTCTCTTTTAACTGCTCTCTCTGGAACGCCCGCTCATTGTGTAACAAACTTATATATTAATGACTTATTCCTTAATAAATCCCTCAGCCTGCTTGCCCTTACTGAAACTTGGATCCAGCAGGCAGATACGGCCTCTCCTGCTGCTCTGTTTCATGGTGGCCTACAATTCTCACATACCTCTAGGCCTGACAACAGGCAGGGTGGTGGGGTAGGCTTACTTCTGTCACCACAGTGCATTTTTCAGGCCATTCCACCAGTACCCTCACTCACGTTCTCCTCATTTGAAGTCCATGCTATCAGACTTTTTCGCCCACTCTCCTTACGGGTAGCTGTGATCTACCGTCCACCTGGCTCACCCTACTAATTTTTGGACCACTTTGCTTCTTGGCTTCCCCACTTTTTATCCAGTGACATTCCTTCCCTCATCATGGGTGACTTTAACATCCCTATTGACACCCCTCACTCCCCAGCTGCCTCACAGTTTCTCTCATTAACCACTTCTCTTGGTTTTTCACAATGTTCTTCTTCTGCCACACATGTAGGTGGAAACACGATTGATCTTGTCTTCCATCGACTCCTCACAGTTTCTAAATTTACTGACTCTGCTCTGCCCCTCTCTGATCATAACCTTCTGTCTCTCACCATCAGTGCCCTCTCCCCTTCACAAGATACACCTACCCAACACACATATAGGAACTTGCGTACTATCGACACCCAGCACCTCTTAGATACTCTACAGTCCTCTCTGTCCCCCATCTCCTCAATCTCCTGTCCCAATCTGGCCACCAGTCACTATAATGAAACCCTTAAAAATGCATTGGATGAGGTGGCTCCCCCCTCCACTCGTAAAGTCCCACATAGGAGGCAGCAGCCCTGTTACACGCCACAGACACGATATCTTCAGTGGTGCTCTAGGTCTGCCGAACGTCTCTGGAGAAAATCACGCTCACCTGCAGATTTCCTTCACTTCAAATTTATGCTTAAAACATATAGTTCTGCCCTTTACCTCGCCAAGCAAGACTATTTTACCGCCCTCATCTCTTCTCTCTCCAGCAACCCTAAAAGGCTTTTTGAAACTTTTCACTCCTCACTCACATCCAAGGTGCAGACGCCATTCACAGACCTTAGTGCTGATGACCTGGCCACGTATTTCCATGCTAAAATTGATAAGATCCGTCAGGAAATTACTGCCCAAGCCCCAGGTGGCATTGATCCCACCACCTACCATAGGAATGATCCCCTCACCAACCGCACTTCAGACTGTCCATTCTCATCTTTTGAACCTGTTACAGAAGAGGAAGTCTCCCAACTACTTTCTTCATCTCGCCCTACAACCTGCAGCAGTGACCCCTTCCCCTCACACCTTCTCCAATCTCTGTCACCTGCTGTCACTACTTACCTTACTAAAATATTTAACCTCTCTTTCTCTTCTGGAATCTTCCCATCCTCCTTCAAGCATGCTGTTATAACCCTGCTATTGAAAAAACCCTCCCTGGACCCATCCTGTGCTGCTAACTATCGACCTGTCTCTAACCTTCCCTTCATCTCTAAACTCTTGGAACGTCTGGTCTATTCTCGTTTAATCCGCTATCTCTCTGCTAACTCTCTGCTTGACCCCTTACAATCTGGCTTCCGCGCTCTGCACTCTACTGAAACGGCTCTCACAAAAGTCTCCAATGATCTCCTAATGGCTAAATCCAATGGCGACTTCTCTCTTCTTATTCTTCTGGACCTCTCTGCAGCTTTTGACACTGTTGACCATCAACTCCTCCTCACTATGCTCCGCTCAGTTGGCCTCAATGACACTGCACTCTCCTGGTTCTCCTCTTATCTCTCAGACCGCACCTTCAGTGTATCATTTGCGGGCTCTGTTTCCTCCCCTCTTTCCCTTGCTGTTGGGGTTCCTCAGGGCTCGGTCCTAGGCCCCCTCCTCTTTTCTCTCTACACAGCCCCCATTGGACAAACCATTGCCAGATTTGGCTTCAGGTACCATCTTTATGCTGATGACACCCAATTATACACATCTTCCCATGACATCACCCCTGCACTCATACAGAACACCAGCAACTGTCTCTCTGCTGTCTCAAATATCATGTCCTCACTCTATCTGAAACTAAATCTCTCCAAGACTGAACTACTACTGTTTCCACCATCTAATAGATCTGTCCCTGATATATCCATTGCAGTCTCAGGCCTTACTATAACTCCTAGGCAGCAGGCCCGCTGCCTTGGGGTCATGTTTGACGCAGACCTTTCCTTCACCCCTCATGTTGAATCACTCGCACGTACATGTCACCTCCACCTCAAAAACATCTCCAGAATATGCCCTTTCCTTACCAGAGATACACTAAAGACACTTATTGTCTCTCTGATTCATTCTCGCCTTGACTACTGTAACGCCTTACTAATCGGTCTTCCCCTCACTAAACTCTCCCCTCTACAATCTATTCTGAATGCAGCGGCCAGGCTCATCTATCAGGCTAGACGCTACAGCAATGCCTCTGGTCTGTGCCAGTCGTTACATTGGCTGCCTATTCAATATAGAATAAAATATAAAGTTATCACTCTCATCCACAAGGCTCTCCATAATGCCGCACCCCCATACATTTCCTCCCTCATCTCTGTCTACCGCCCAACCCGTGCCCTCCGCTCACTCAATGACCTAACACTTACATCCTCTATTATCAGAACCTCCCATGCTCGTATACAAGACTTCTCCCGAGCTGCACCACTTCTCTGGAATGCTCTACCCCGGACAATCAGATTAACTCCCAATTTCTACAGTTTCAAACGCAAACTAAAGACACATCTTATCAGACAAGCCTATCACAATGTCTAACGTAAACCCTTAACCCTCCTCTGTCCCCGCTCCCACATTACCCCACATGATATGATGTCATCTCAGGATAACTGTATAGGTCCAAGCTCCATCCACATGTTACAGGACATGACTGGTGACGGCTCATAAAGTCTTATGTTTGTGAAATGACAGTCACCTCTATTACAAAAGTGTCTGACCTCTGTATACCCCTGCTACCTCTTGTGTCACCCCGTCAACCTCATAGATTGTAAGCTCTTGCGAGCAGGGCCCTCAGTCCCATTGTGTGAAATAATTTTCTTTGTAATGTATCTTTCTGTCTGTATTTGAACCCTACTAATTGTACAGCGCTGCGGAATATGTTGGCGCTATATAAATAAAATATACTATTATTATTATTATTACCTGTCTTCCTAACCGGATCTTCTGGGCATTGAACATCACTTACTTCTGCAAAGCTGGCTCCTCCTCCTCTTGACGTCTGCCAATGCCTGCACAATAGAATGAGAGCCGACACTTCAGCTCTATTGCGCAGGCAGGAGAGACCAGCAATCATCAAGAAGAGGAGTAGCCAGCCCCCCCAGAAGGAAGTGATGTTCCATGCCCAGAAGATCTGGACAGGAAGACAGGTAAGTATGATGGGGCAGGGTGGTTGTATTGGTGATGTAACTTTTCTGAAAAGGGAACGTCACTGGAAAATCTGAAAACGTCCCTGGGGTGGTCACATGACCACCCTGGCAATCTAGGTAAATATACATTTTTGGTAAAATAAGTAAGTTAGAAGTTAGGCAGGGAAAGGGTGTTTAGCTTAGTGTAGGATGATTTTATCCTGGACATCCCCTTTAACATAGTTTACCTGGTAGTTGCACAGGATGGAATTGTGAATTGGGATTTTTTTTATGAAGGCTTAATCAAGATGCCAATGGCAGTTACAATGGCTAGTTGCAGTAGGGGACGAGGCCAGCATGATCACAACCAGGGCATGATCAGACTAGGAGAGGACGCCAATTTTGAATCTACAGGCAGAGGACAGGAACATTCAACAAAGAAATAATCAATCCTAGTATGAGTGTTGTGACTGTAGAAGGAGAAACCAAAATTCAACAACTGCAACTGTGCGCACAGTGAAGGCCTATCTGGGAGAGACAACCTGTCTACAAGCTATGCCAGGATGGGAATGGAGATGAGCAAGGAGTTAGGCTCATACAAGTTACACAATGATGTGAGTTGCCAGTGTAGGTGTCCCTCTAGGATTATGTACTGGTTCTTGGGATCCAAATGAGAAGCCATGACCTGCTGGCAGAGTTTAAGGTGTCCTTGCAGCAAGATTTTCACAAAGCTATGGAAAGAGTGCAAAAAGGATCATATTTTTAGTGGACTGCAAATCCCATATTAAAAATAAGATGACAAATTTAACAGCAGCACTTACTAAACTTGTGGATGTTGGTAATTCCTTGGAAAAAAGAGCTGGAGACAATGAAACTGAAACTTTAAGATGTTGAGGACTGCACACGGTGCAACAATATGAGGTTCAGGGGAATCCCTGAAACAATCAAACCTGATAAACTGCACAGGCTCTTGTTGCTTGACCGTGTGCATTGCTTACCTAAACCCAAATTGCTACCTGCCCGTCTCAAGGGATGTTATCACTTGCATCCACTTTTTTCGCACTAAAGAGAAAAATTTCCGGAAGTTGCCAGGTCTGCTTCTACCTTGCCTGACCATTTTAAAAATATCACCAATTTTGCAGATTTATCAGCGGTTCACTATGCAACATAGATGTGCCTTTGCTATCTGCGCTAAAGTGCTGTGAGACCATGGCAAACAGTGTCTAGTTAAGCTCCATTTCATCAAAAATAACCAGTATCTTGTTCATTCTCCAGCGGAGGTGCTCCATCACAATTGGAATTTATCTTCTTCTCAAGATACAGACTCCCACGACGAGAAGGGCTCTTTGACTCATGTTAAAGAGGACTGGTTCATTGTCTCTTATGGGAACAGTGGCGGATCCAGGGTTTGCGGGGCCCTGGGCAATTGACTTTGGCGGGGCCCTACTTACTGGGGGGTCTCGCACTTCTAACCTGTACTTCCCAACTGTTGAAGACCAGAAAGAGGGAACAAAATGTGAGCAAATTTGGCCCCACCCACTTTTATGTTGACTCCGCCCATTCTCATTCATTTTTTCATGTGATTCCACACAGTATAATCCTCCTACAGTCACCCGTAAATTATATGTCCCCCCTCCGTCTCTCCCCCATTTTCATATACACCCTTCATCTACCCCTAGTTTCATGTCCCCCCTCTATCTCTGTCCCCAGTTTCATGCCATTCTCCCCCTTTATGAGCCCATAGTTTCATGCCCCCCCAGTCTCTGCCCCAGTGTCATGCCGTTCTCCCCCCTTCATCTGCCCCAGTGTCATGCTGTTCTCCCCCCTTCATCTGCCCCAATGTCATGCCATTCTCCCCCCTTCATCTGCCCCAGTGTCATGCCATTCCCCCCCTTCATCTGCCCCAGTATCATGCCATTCTCCCCCCTTCATTTGCCTCAGTGTCATGCCGTTCTCCCCCCTCCTTCATTTGCCCCAGTGTCATGCCGTTCTCTCCCCTTCATTTGCCCCAGTGTCATGCCATTCTCCCCCTTCATCTGCCCCAGTGTCATGCCGTTCTCTCCCACTTCATTTGCCCCAGTGTCATGCCGTTCTCTCCCCCTTCATTTGCCCCAGTGTCATGCCGTTCTCCCCCCTTCATCTGCCCCAGTGTCATGCCGTTCTCCCCCCTTCATCTGCCCCAGTGTCATGCCGTTCTCCCCCCCTCCATATGCCCCAGTGTCATGCCATTCTCCCCCCCTTCATCTGCCCCAGTGTCATTCCATTCTCCCCCCTATATCTGCCCCAGTGTCATGCCGTTCTCCCCCCCTCCATTTGCCCCAGTGTCATGCCGTTCTCCCCCCCTCCATCTGCCTCAGTGTCATGCTGTTCTCCCCCCTTCATCTGCCCCAGTGTCATGCCGTTCTCCCCCCCTCCATCTGCCCCAGTGTCATGCCGTTCTCCCCCCCCCCCCTCCATCTGCTCCAGTGTCATGCCGTTCTCCCCCCTCCATCTGCCCCAGTGTCATGCCGTTCTCCCCCCTTCATCTGCCCCAGTGTCATGCTGTTCTCCCCCCTCTATCTGCCCCAGTGTCATGCCATTAAATTATATGTCCCCCCTCCGTCTCTCCCCCATTTTCATATACACCCTTCATCTACCCCTAGTTTCATGTCCCCCCTCTATCTCTGTGCCCAGTTTCATGCCATTCTCCCCCTTTATGAGCCCATAGTTTCATGCCCCCCCAGTCTCTGCCCCAGTGTCATGCCGTTCTCCCCCTCCATCTGCTCCAGTGTCATGCCGTTCTCCCCCTCCATCTGCCCCAGTGTCATGCCGTTCTCCCCCCTTCATCTGCCCCAGTGTCATGCTGTTCTCCCCCCTCTATCTGCCCCAGTGTCATGCCATTCTCCCCCCTTCTTCTCCCCCCTCCATCTGCCCCAGTGTCATGCCGTTCTCCTCGCCCTCCATCTGCCCCAGTGTCATGCTGTTCTCCCCCCCCATCTGCCCCAGTGTCATGCTGTTCTCCCCCCCTCTATCTGCCCCAGTGTCATGCCGTTCTTCCCCCTTCATCTGCCCCAGTGTCATGCCGTTCTCCCTCCGTTCATCTGCCCCAGCGTCATACTGTTCTCTCCCCCTTCATCTGCCCCAGTGTCATGCTGTTCTCACACTCACACACACACGCTCACCTTTCCTCGTTCCCTCGCAGCTCTCTCCCTCATACACATATTGTAGCCGTGATGTGATGACGTCATCACATCGCAGCTACAAATGCTGGAGCTCAGCGTTAAAGCAGGAGCTCAGCTGTGACAGCTCCTGCTTTAAACGCCTATACGTTTAGGATGCCGATACGTTGAAATCGGGACATGCCGACCGAGACCATTTTGTTAGGTCCGGGCAGCGCCGCGGGGCCCCGCTAAGCGCAGGGCCCCGGGCGGTTGCCCGGCTCGCCCGGCCCTGGATCCGCCCCTGTATGGGAAGTGTCATTACAACTAAGTTCGACTATAACCACGCTATAGCCCGGTATTCTTTTTACCTGGTCCCTGCTGAAGGACAATAGTACTGACCTTTAATTTTTTTATGTTTTGTTTATTTTACACCTGTCCCTGGTTTTGGTCAGGAAGTTGTATGCTGTTTACTAATGGGTTTACAAATCCTCTTGTATTTTCTCCCTAGGATTGTGCTTATTTACTAATAATGTATGGTAATTTACCTATTTAATCATTTTTGGAACTGTCAATGTTACTGTATGTGCAATGGACACTCCATTTTCCTCCTTATTTTACTATGGTGACTGCTCAATTAACTTTCTCAGGCTGGTAATATGGTGTTTAATATTACCTCAATTAATGCAAAGAGATTAAACTAACCCTTTATGCTAGGGCCTCACGTTGCAAAAATGCAGTATTTTGGTAATGTCGGAAACACTGCGGCCAAAAACGCTGCATTTCACATTACCTGCAAAATGGATGGGATTCTGGCTAATCCATTCAACATATTGCATTAATAAATTCACAGTGGAAATCCTGTGATTTCAATAACATTAGCGTCTTTGCAAATCGCATCATGTCAATTATACCTACAGAAACGCTGGCATTTTCCCGTATATGTAGAAGTCTGCAGAGGAAAACTCTGTGGATTTTCTGTCAAAAATGCTGGGGGGAAAAAAATATGATACATTTTTAATTCATTATTTTCTGCCGTGTTTTTTGGCTGTGGCTCCTTATGTGTGGCCATAGCCTGAAGAGGTCTACAGCATGAAATGGGGTCTGTTTTTACAAGGCTGACGTTTTTGTGTACAACACATACAGTTGACTGTGGTAGACAAATTCAGGGTTTTTTTCATAAAAGATTTCCCTCTGTGTACTAATGGAGAGCCCATTACTATTAGAGAGTCTGTGGTCTTCTCTCTGGTCAAGGAACTTATTGATGATAATGGTCATTATATCACCTTGATTTGTTATATTAATAATGTTTTGTATATCCTGGTAGTGTCTTTTGCTCCCAATTCTAGACAAATGCAGTTTTTACGCAAGATCTTTGCATTGATATGTGTAGCTCCAACAATCTGAACAAGATTCTACTTTTTCAAAACTTTCCATATCGATTACATTTTGATAGATCAACCCTTATTCTCAGTGATGTAAATAGGAATGGCGAGCCCCCAAAGTGAACATTTGACATGGGCCCCTCTGACCGAACCCCTTCCCCCTGAGTTCAGCGCACTGTTGGCTTTCTATATAAAACCACATGTGCCCAAGGACATGAAAGGTCCTCTTTAACTGTATTGTGCATGTCTGATAATGATGTGAAGAAATGGGTGCAGATGGGGGCAGTGTGTCATCATCAGACATCCACAGTACTGTTAGTAGTGTATGCTGAGGCAGAGGAGAAAGATGGAGAAAGATGTCAGGTACCTAGCGGGAGCAGAGATGAGCAGCAGTTAGCAGCTGCAGATAGTGAAGCCAATTGAAGGAAATCAACACCACTAAAACCCTTTTCTGCTCATTTGCATAAGGGATAAAGGGACAATTTTTACAAAAGAAATAAGAAATACAGCATTGTAGACTATGCTGATAGCCTTACTATGATTAGTTTATATTTCCATTTTGTGATGACAGGCTCCTTTTAAGGCCCCCAATAAATAAATAAATAAATAAATGTAATTAATTAATTAATTAATAAACAAACAATATGAAAAATGTTGTCTAGTTTCAACAAATAAAAGTTATTGTTTATATTGTGAAAAGTTGTACAATTTTCTGATATACTATCTGTATCAATTCCTCACAATTTTCTAGATCTCTGCTTGTTGTGATTCATTGTTTACATCCAGTTGATAAAATCCAGTCCATGGTCATGTGATGGACGCACAGGTGCACAGCTCGCTACAAGACAAAGCTCTGATTACTGTAACTGTAGCTGTGCACCTGTGTGTATATCACATGACCATGGACTATACGGTACATCACATGACCATGGACTACCCATCACAGAATCATAGACTGATTTTTACTCACTGGAAGTAACAGAGGTCTAGAAAACTATAAGGAATTGAGACAGAGAGTATATTGGAAAATTGTTAACATTTTCAGAGTACACACAATAAAGTGTCTATTTTGTTTGACGATATTGTTCATGTTTCTGAGGCTTGCACTTGCTCTTGATGCTCTTAATGTTTTGTTCTATTGCTTTCACTTTTTTGTTGTACATAAAAACTATTATTATATAGATAGATAGATAGATAGATAGATATATTATATATATATATATTATATTATTATTATTATTATTATTATTATATTATTATTGTATATAAAAACTCTTAATAAAAAAGTGATTAAACATAAAAAATATAGACCCCATTGTCCTACATACTGTAGATGAGACAAAGTTTCTAAGAAAACCCCAGTTTGCTTTATGAGCTTAGTTTGACCTTTGGATTGATGGTGATAAGCCAAGTTGAAATCTAATTTGACTTCCAATAATTTGCAGAATGCCTGTGTGATTCAGGATGTGAATAAAATGCTTCTGTCAGGAACTATGTGCTTCAGGAGTCCAGGGAGGCGGAAAATGTGTTTGATGAACAAGGACAATGAAAGGCTAGTTAAGGGAACCCATAGGTGAATTTACTAACACTGGCATTTCATACTGAAGTGTACTGGATGCACAAGCATCTTAATATACAGAATTTGGTGCATTTCCACTGACAATGCTTAGGAAAAGTATTGGAACCATTATTTATGCTCTTTTTTGCTGTATCTTTGAATTCATCTGTTTTTATTGGATGTAAAATAGACTGATATCCGAGCAGGAGTGGCATTCAAAGTTTTAGCAACACCTTCCATGAGGGCAACGGTGGGGCGGGCAGCTTGCCTTGCAAAATTTTAGTGTAGGAGGTATGTTGCACCTTATGGAGCCTGAACCACACCCTACTTTTACCCACAGTGTTCTCTGTCACCCAAATATAACTTATGCCCCCATATAATAAATGAGTTTTTCAGCTCTTTAATATTGATTTGTTTATCCTTAGGATAGGCTATCAGGAGTCTGCTACTCACATGCGCACATATGATGTGCACTGCTGCCGTAGCCATACTGTCCCAGAAAAGCTGATCTGCAGAGGTCCTGGCTGTCAGAAAGGTGGAGAAGCCCAAGAATTGGAGCAACTTGTGTGCTGGCTCGGGAAAGTGTAAAATAAAAATAAGAAAAAACATACTTACCTGTCCTCATGCTCTGTTTTCTGCTGCCAGTGTCCATTCAGTCTCATACCAGCAACTTTTACTGGAAGTCCTGCGCTTCATGCAACTGATAATGGCCTCACTGGTAAGGAACTGTTCTCTTATATCAGTGGTCCCTCTCTATCAAATCAAATTAAAAAAAAGCTTTATTGGCACGTCTGAATTTGACATTGCCAAAGCAAAGAGAGTAGTTGGGGGTGTGGAGTGGGTGGATGGGTAGGAAGGTCAGTGGTACAATAGTGCTTGGGGTCTCGTGGGTATGGCCGGGTGAAGGGTGGGTGGGTGATTAGGTGGGGTGATAATGGGGTATAATAGTCCTTGGGTTCTCATCTTCCCCTCATTTGATGGCACCTATCGACCCCCTGAGGCTACTGATTGGTGTCAGTGGTCACATGAGGTGTAGGATTTCCAGCAACAAAGTGCTGGTAGGAACCTGAATAGATACCGAGGGGTTGGGGAAAGATGAATATACTTTTTTTTTTCCTTTTAACATTTCAACTGGCTGCCACATGGATTGCTCCAATTCCAGGGCAAGCACTTTAATATTACCCCCTCTTGTCCACACATTCATCGCAGAGCAGGACCGGAGACGAAACAAGTAAGTAATGAGCACGCCCTTTCTTGCCCCTCACAATATATAACAGCCCTTTTACTGGCCCCCGCTTGCTTTCATTCTCAACTTACTGTCCACAACATGGTATAATGCCTACTTTACTCACCCCACACATTTTACAGTCTCCTTTATTGGTCCACCCACAGAAATTTCCCTCTTTATTGGTGACCATACAGTAACTGCTCTCTTTATTGACTCAGGCACACTATACTGTCCCTTTACTAGACCCTAAACAGTATACTGCACCCTGCCATAGCCGCCTGGTGTCTGCTGTTTTGTACAGCAGATACCATGCGCTAATGCCCCCGGTCAGCTGTCGGTGATCGCCGGCCTCTGGAGCAAGCTCCAGGGCCGACGTTACGTTGGCATGACAGCTAGGAGCCTTGTAAAGGCTCTCTGCCTTGTCTGCAATACTTTTCTTTTGCAGGCTACTCTATGTAGCCTGCAAAAGAAATTATGATTTTTTTGCAATTGTATTAGCCTTATATAATGCATTGCATTAGTGATCAGACTCCCTGGGGTCCAAAACCCCTAAGGGGTCTAGTAAATGCTGAAAAAAAATTAAGTAACAAAAAAAATTTAAAAAATTAAAAAGTATTAAAAATTCAAATCATCCCATTTCCCTAGAACACATATAAAAGTACTTAAATACTGTGAAACACATACATGTTAGGTATTTATTAATATTTTTCCTATATGGTAATCACCATAGCGAGAAAAAGTCAAAAGTGAGGGGAGTCAAAAACAAAAAATGAAAATCGAAAAATGCCAGTGACGGGAGAGGGTTAAGAACAAATACAAAACAGATGACACTTGACCATCAGAACCGTAATGAGACTCAAAACAGGCTGATCTTTGTTTTTCTTGAAATTCTGTACTTGTCATTGCTCCAATAAAGGGACAATTTTTTGCACGTTTTTTTGAAAGCCACTTCTTCATCACTTTTCAAGTAAGCGCACCGACACAAATGTTACATAACATATAGAGTTATGATGAGGTTAGATGAAGACACCGATCCACCAAGCCCAACCTGTAACCCCACAGGGTCTTTTTACTATCCTTCTATGTATTTGTGTATTGTGATTAGATCTCAGAGTAGCTGTCTTTTTCTAACCTAAATTTGTTAATCTGTCTCTGATCTTCACTCTAACCATTCCTCTGTTTGTCTTGGTCACCCTTCTCTGCGCTCTCTAGTATACAAAAAGGACATAACTAAATTTAGTTATGTCCTTCTTGTATACTAGAGAGCAAATCTCAGCACAATAGTCTTATGTGACCATAGTAATGATCTTGTTCATTCATCACATAATTTTATGAGCCATAGCAGCAGCTGCCTGGCATTGAGTGCTAAAGGTAAGTTCACCAAAATCCCCAATTCATTTTCAGTGAGTCTTACACACTAAAGCAGGGTTCACACTAGCGTCGGTGTCCGAAATCTTGCGCGGACATTAGCATCGGAAACTCGCGGGTGTCCGTTACATTTTGCATTATTTTAAATGGGACTTCATGTGTGTCCTTTACTGTCCGTGTCTGTCCTTAACTGTCCATTTGCAAAGATGTCGAATTTTTCAAAATCGGATATCTTTGTAAATGGACAGTTAAGCACAGACACGGACAGTAAAGGACACACATGATGTCCCATTTAAAATAATGCAAAATGTAATGGACATAGCTAGTGTCCGATGCTAATGTCCGCACAAGATTTTGCACGGGCCTTAGAATTGGACACTAGCTGTCGGACACCAACGCTAGTGTGAACGCCCCCTAATTCACTATTAAGTACATAATCTAAATTTCTGTAATTGTCCCCCTTCCACCTCCAATGCAGTGTGGCTGTGGCGTCTGCTCCAATACAATAACCATTTTTGGTAACTTTTTTACCAACATACACTTTTTCTTCAGCACTTTTCAATAAGGCACACTGCAACAATTATTTTTTGAGGGCAGTCCAGGTTCTCTTTTGGCTCCCAAGTGTCATCCTGATTAGAATATCAATTCCATTTCAGACAATATTTCACCTTTCCTGTATTCAAGAAGTTTATATCCAGGCCACTGTAAGTGTCTACCATCCTCCGCTTTTTTTTTTTTTCAAAAGTCAATTCTTTACTTCTGTAAATTAATTACTTCACAATGATGAAGAGTGATGCTGTGCACCCATAGAGAAATAATTTTTGGTGGCTCTTTACAAATTCTTTTCAACTGGAAGGGACAGCACAATACACACTACTGTGAGGCTGGGCTGACTGTGAGAAACGCCCTTCTGACAGTGAAGAGCTACGATACCAGAAACGCCCTTCTGACAGTGAAGAGCTACGATACCAGAAACGCCCTTCTAACAGTGAAGAGCTACGGTACCCGCACCGATAGCTCTTCACCGGAGGCACAGAATGTGAAAGCTGATTGGCGCACTATTGGCGTTCTAGCGGTGTATAAAACCGCATGTGCCCCAGGGGGTGAAAGGTCCTTTTTAACTTCAGGCAAAAAGGAAAGCAAAATCCTGCTTGTCTGAGCTCTAACTATACAATCCAAGGTTCTGGAATAGATGAGTGGTCTACTGTAGTGGACGTATTAAAAATTATATATTTATTAATATATTTTAAAAGATAGGGTTTAATACGAAGACATACACCCAAGTGATAACCCAAAACGAAAAAACAAAAAACTGGAGTAGGCAATTGTGTTTGACTACAGGATTATTATACATCAACAGTAGCTCCTAAAATAAACTATAAAAGGAGACCATAACCCATCCAAGGCTAGTAAACCTATATACAATAAACGTGGCTTAACTACTTAGCCAGTCCATGTAAATCAGTGCTCAATAACTCAGGTTTGTATATTCAGAGCACATATTAATCAAAGGCAAAACTAACATGTAAGGAGCAGGACCTATAATACAAGTTACTCAGGTTCCCATAATAACTCTGTCTCCTCAAACATTTGATTAGCTGCCTATATAGACTGGCTATTAGAAGACTGCCTAATACATGATTGCCTGATGTGTTTCTTTTGCTGACACCCCGCAGTGCAGCGAATTCATCAGAGGCATAATGTTGGGAGCAAGCTAACACCTAAGTATTTTTGTTTCTTAGTTAGGTATCTTTAGAATTCACCCTCCCGCAGCCCAGTCGGCACTGATATTTGGCTGTACAGGGCCGTGGGAAGTGCCGCTACGTAAAGTGGATAACCCCCCTTGATGATGTCTCTAACCAATCACTGTTACCTAACACAGCTGATGCCGATGGGGAGATATGCTGTGAGGAAACCACCATTGCGCAACTACGCACCCGTTCTTTCTATAATACAAGACGACTAGTGTCTAATGTGTACACTAGTCAGTAGATGGGAGAATGCTAGCACATGTAAGAGTGACAAACAACTGAAATTGTACATTGTATATAGGCAGAGAATATGGGGATTTGGACTCCAAATAGGATTTACCACTAAAACAGCCTATCCATAGTAAAATAATTACCACGCTCAAATGTAACAATAATGGTAATACCTAGAGAGATCCCTATATTAAATTACACGTATCCTCTAGTATATTACCCATTACCAGAGGACAAAACGTCTTTGTTAAAGCCATACATGTTGAAGCCATTGGTATATCAAGAGATCTAATGAACATAGACAGAGTGTAAAACCCTAACCGGGGTGATGTTATAATTTGAATAAAACATGCATAGGAGATAGTATCATTAAGACCCCACGGTTTACATGTCTTCAGAAGAAATGTCCATCTCGCGCCTCTCTGTAATAATCGCTGATCTAAATTACCACTCCTTGGTGATGGGCGAACCCATTCAATACCTTGGAATTTCAACAAGGACACATCTCCATCATGTAATGTACAGAAGTGGTGTGCGATTGGTGTGTCTGCAACATGGCCAATATCCAAGATATGATCTCTAATCCTCCTGCGGAACTCACATATGGTTTTTCCTACATCCTGAGTCCCGCAGGAGGTGCAAGTGGCCAAGTAAACGACTCCTGTAGTTTTGTAATTAATGAAATCTCTATTAGTGTAAGTTTTCCCTTTACTGTGGCTCTGGAATGTTTTTCTTCTCTTGATTGAAATACATGCACGACACGACCTGCAGCTATAAGTGCCAACCAATTTATCAGACTGTCTACACAGCCAAGTATCATTACTCAGTGGTGCCAAATGGTTCTTAACTAATTTGTCCTTAAAATTCTGGCCCCTGCAATACGTGACCAGGGGATGGTCTCCTATTAAAGGGCCAATATCTGAATCAGAATGGAGAAACCTCGTTGTATTCCTCAGGACCTCTATAACCGCTCTATTGGCCATATCATAAGTTGCTATAATTCTTGTTTCCCCAGTCTCATCACGTTTACTTGACTGTAAAAGTGACCTCCAATCTCTTCTACGCAGAACCCCATCCGGGTATCCGCGTCTCTGAAACCTCTCCCTCAGATTATGAGCTGCCACCTCATAATCTGCAAGGCAGGTATAATTTCTGCCCCTTTGGAATCCCACGACGTAAAGATGGTGGGTGCCAACTGTTCCATTGTAAGAGGCAATTGACTGCCATAGCTTTGCAGAAAATCATTGTGCTCAATGTACCCGAATTAGATTTATAAATTTTGAGGTTAAGGAAAGTGATGGAATCATCCGTGATCTCTGATGTGAAAAACAACCATAATTCATTAATGTTCAAGACACGTACAAATTCATGGAATTAACCGCCCGCCCCCCCCCCCCAAATGAGGAGGACATCATCGATATACCTCACCCAAAACAGTATGTGTGATGTCCAAGGTTCTATACTGTCCCCAAAGACCACCTCTCTCTCCCACCAGCCCAGATATAAATTTGCGAAAGTTGGTGCGCAAGGAGTGCCCATAGCAACTCCTTTGAGCTGGCGGAAGAGGAGGCGGTCAAACATAAAGGTGTTATGGGTGAGGATGAATCGAAGGAGGTCCACAACAAAGGAATTATGGGCCACAAAATGATTTCCTCGCATCATGAGCCTTTGCTGTGGAGCATGCGTGATGGTGGTTTCCTCACAGCATATCTCCCCATCGGCATCAGCTGTGTTAGGTAACAGTGATTGGTTAGAGACGTCATCGAGGGGCGGGGTTATCCACTTTACGTAGTGGCACTTCCCACGGCCCTGTACAGCCAAATATCAGTGCTGACTGGGCTGCGGGAGGGTGAATTCTAAAGATACCTAACTAAGAAACAAAAATACTTAGGTGTTAGTTTGCTCCCGACATTATGCCTCTGATTAATTTGCTGCACCGCGGGGTGTCAGCAAAAGAAACACATCAGGCAATCATGTATTAGGCAGTCTTCTAATAGCCAGTCTATATAGGCAGCTAATCAAATGTTTGAGGAGACAGAGTTATTATGGGAACCTGAGTAATTTGTATTATAGGTCCTGCTCCTTACATGTTAGTTTTGCCTTTGATTACTATGTGCTCTGAATATACAAACCTGAATAATTGAGCACTGATTTACATGGACTGGCTAAGTAGTTCAGCCACATTTATTGTATGTAGGTGACTAGCCTTGGATGGGTTATGGTCTCCTTTTAAGTGGCTTATACTCCCCCTTTTTAAGACCATTCTGGTTTTAACGGATGGTTTATTTTAGGAGCTACTGTTGATGTATAATAATTCTGTAGTCAAACACAATTGCCTATAGATTATACTCCAGTTTTTTGTTTTTTCGTTTTGGGTTATCACTTGGGTGTATGTTTTGGTATTAAACCCTATCTTTTAAATGATATTAATAGATATCATTTTTAATACGTCCACTACAATAGACCACTCATCTATTCCAGAACCTCACCTTCATTGGCATGTATACCATATCAATTCTATATTGTATTCCTACTATATTGAGTTTTTGGTAGGGAATGGCAGTTTTTTTCACATCTAGTTTGGACATGGAAAAATGGCTGACAGATACTAGGGAGATTTGCCTACTCAATCAGCTAATTTGTGTATCTCGGCATCGTTTTGCAGACTGACACGTACATATAAAGATCATCTTAGGTCTTTTTGAGAAGTTCAATCCCTCGAGGCTTATATCAAAAGCAATATAGTCCCGAGGGGATTGAGAATTAACACTCTTCCAGCCCCATGCCTCAGATCGCAAGCATTTTTGGATAGATGGGAGAAAGAATCTATTAAATTATCATGTAGACTAATGAAAGTTTTACTAGAAGAAGAAAAAACAGTATTAGCTAAAACTAATCAAGATCTAAAAGAACAAAATTGATTCTATTAAAAAGTTCTCTAGTAGAAGTAATTTTGAACGCAGAGAGAGCTCCCTGCAACAAACAGTAGAAAAATGTATTGTGTTTATGAAAGAACGTAAACATTATCAGTATAAACGCGACATTGAGGATTTTAGGGAGGGGAGGATTTTCGATTTCGCAAAGGGAATAAATTCAAAACGGGATTGTGATACTGAGCTATCTTTGTCTGAGTACGAAGCCTCCGATAGTGAGACATCTGGTAGTAGGGGGTAAACGTGATAAAGGCAATGTTAACCAAAGAAGAGGCTCACAAAGAAGTTCTAGCCTGGTAAGGGTAAGTGTCGAGGGAGGTCCAACTCAGGTGGTGGTGGTGGTGGGGTGTTATTAGCAAGCCCCATAATATCGGATTTCCTCTTACGGAACAGAAAATGAGGACGGGTCAGGATCATCAAAGGGATGAGATGCAGATTATCAACTTGTCCTCCAGAGCAACGTCACCTGAGGAAACTAGTATACTAAAAAGAGGTCTCTCCTTTGTCCCCACCCCGAACTTCGCCTTATTTACCTGGATAAAGGACTTACACTTATTTGAAAGTGACTACGGATCAGTTGTCTAGATTGGCTAAACGATTAGTATATCAACCAAATAAGTTTAATCTTTCACGTGAGGAAAAAGAGTTGATTGATAACTTGGAAAAGGATGAATCCATAGTGATCAAGCCGTCGGACAAGGGGGAAACTTGGTCATCCTTGATCGCTCTAAATACATTATTATGTGTAAGAACATTCTTAGTGATCGAGGATGTTATGATCCATGATCCAATAGATGTTTACCTTATTGAACTCAGGGACATTTTGATGAAAGGGAAGGTACAGAGGTTAATTAGTGAGGCTGAATTTCAATTTCTATTGCCAAAACATCCAGTTAAACCAACCTTCTATTCGTTGCCTAAAGTGCATAAAGGGCTGGTCCCCTTAAAAGGACGCTCTATAGTGGCTGGCATAAATAGCATGACGCAAAACGTGTCCTACTATGTAGATGAAGTTTTGCGTCCTTTCGTAACAGCTCTGCCGTCATTTGTAAAAGACACAACGGATGTACTTAGGAAAACTGAAGATCTGTTTTGGCGCCTTTTTTGGCGAGTTTGGATGGATGTAGAAGCCCTCTACAGTTCCATACCTCATGACCAGGGGTGTGAGGCTGTAGAGGGCTTCTTCAAATCTAGAGGTAATCATTTTGCGGCCCATAATTTCTTTGTTGTGGACCTCCTTCGATTCAGCCTCACCCATAACACCTTTATGTTTGACCGCCTCCTCTTCCGCCAGCTCAGAGGAGTTGCTATGGGCACTCCTTGCGCACCAACTTTCGCAAATTTATATCCGGGCTGGTGGGAGAGAGAGAGGTGGTCTTTGGGGACAGTACGGAACCTTGGACATCACACATACTTTGGGTGAGGTATATCAATGATGTCCTCCTCATTTGATGGGGGAGATCGATCAATTCCACGAATTTGTATGTGTCTTGAACATTAACGAATTAGGGTTGTTTTTCGCATCAGAGATCACGGATGATTCCATCACTTTCCTCGACCTCAAAATTTATAAATCTAATTCGGGTACTTTGAGCACAACGATTTTCTGCAAAGCTACGGCAATCAATTGCCTCTTACAATGGAACAGCTGGCACCCACCATCTTTACGTCGTGGGATTCCAAAGGGGCAATTTCTGCGCCTTTGCAGAAATTGTACCCGCCTTGCAGATCATGAGGTGGCAGCTCATGATCTGAGGGAGAGGTTTCAGAGATGCGGATACCTGGATGGGGTTCTGCATAGAGCACATCAGGAAGCTTGTTCAAGAGATTGGAGGTCACTTTTACAGTCAAGTAAACGTGATGAGACTGGGGAAAAAAGAATTATAGCAACTTATGATATGGCCAATAGAGCGGTTATAGAGGTCCTGAGGAATACAACGAGGTTTCTCCATTCTGATTCAGATATTGGCCCTTTAATAGGAGTCCATCCCCTGGTCACGTATTGCAGGGGCCAGAATTTTAAGGACAAATTAGTTAAGAACCATTTGGCACCACTGAGTAATGATACTTGGCTGTGTAGACAGTCTGATAAATTGGTTGGCACTTATAGCTGCGGGTCAAGTCGTGCATGTATTTCAATCAAGAGAGGAAAAACATTCCAGAGCCACAGTAAAGGGAAAACTTACACTAATAGAGATTTCATTAATTGCAAAACTACAGGAGTAGTTTATTTGGCCACTTGCACCTCCTGCGGGACTCATATGTGAGTTCTGCAGGAGGATTAGAGATCATATCTTGGATTTTGGCCATGTTGCAGACACACCAATCGCACGCCACTTCTGTACATTACATGATGGAGATGTGTCCTTGTTGAAATTCCAAGGTATTGAATGGGTTCGCCCATCACCAAGGGGTGGTAATTTAGATCAGCGATTATTACAGAGAGAGGCGCAAGATGGACATTTCTTCTGAAGACATGTAAACCGTGGGGGACCAGAAAAGTAGGACCAACTTCATATAAACTCTATTTGCCACAGTATGAGTTAAGAAGTAAAAGATCCGCGCTTACCCTCAGGATAGTTGAATAATCGCCTTTATTTAAAAATCACAAACAGGGATCTTCATCACTACGCGTTACGGGACACCCTGGTCCCTTTTTCAAGTGCAAAAATAGATCAATGATTGATCTATTTTTGCACTTGAAAAAGGGACCAGGGTGTCCCGTAACGCGTAGTGATGAAGATCCCTGTTTGTGATTTTTAAATAAAGGCGATTATTCAACTATCCTGAGGGTAAGCGCGGATCTTTTACTTCTTAACTCATACTGTGGCAAATAGAGTTTATATGAAGTTGGTCCTACTTTTCTGGTCTGTTACGTTTCTATACGGCTGGATCTGCTGCTGAGATTACCCTGTGTTATTTTTCTAGCTATATTTGGGCTGTGACATATCACAGCTGAATAAGGTGATTATCCCTACACTTGTTATTAGAATCTTCTGTTACCAAGTGATAATGCACTAGGTGTAGCGCGGTGCTTTCTCTCTTTATGTAAACCGTGGGGTCTTAATGATACTATATCTTATGCATGTTTTATTTAAAGTATAACATCACCCCGGTTAGGGTTTTACACTCTGTCTATGATCATTAGATCTCTTGATATACCACATATCAATTCTGTTAAGTCAATAGGCAATTTTTACCAACATTCCTCAGTATCACTGTTGTAGTGTCATTATATTATATTTTTATTGCGTATTTGTTACCTTATGTTTATGCGATTGTATATGTTTTTACTGAGTATCAACTGTGTATATTTACGCATGTTGGTTCATTTACACTCTTACCTTTGATCTGTTCCATTTTCTGATCTGTTTTTGATCCATATACATTTTGATTTGTGTTATTTGTATGTTTTGTTTAAGAAATATAAAAAATCAAAAAACTTGATAGTCTTCAGTAGTTGATACCTGTTTAATGGCTAACTAATAATGATGACAGATTACAACGTTTTGGAACTGTCAGCTCCTTTCTCAAGTAAATTTAAAACCATTTCTGAAGGATGCATACACGGTACGAGAACAAACATTTTCCTTGTTTAAGAAATGTATACACTTGAAAAAGGGCTTCCAGCCAGACACGCGTTGTGTGTCAATAAAGGAGTATCATCAATATCTACGGGCAAGCGCTGTTTATTTCTTGGCCAAATCCCGTGAGGAGGCTGGTCCATTCTTTTCCAGTATCTTTACGTCTCTGTGACATTTACAGTTGCTGCCTTTGGTTCTCATCATCAGGCTATTACATACTTCTAGAGTGTTGTGCCATCTGCACAACCCTATGATTATTATTATTATTGTTTATTTATATAGCACCATTAATTCCATGGTGCTTTACATTTGGGGGTTTACATACAAAACACAAAATATACAGGTAGATATAATACTAACAATGACCGACTGGCACAGTGGGGTAGAGGGCCCTGCCCGCGAGGGCTTACAATCTATGAAGGAAGGGGGGTAGAGATAGAAGGAGAGGGGGAGACTGTACAGATGGTGGTGCGGTGATAGTGTTATTGGAGGTTGTAGGCCTTCCTGAATAGGTGAGTCTTCAGGGCCTTCTTGAAGCCTGTGATTGTGGGGGTCAGTCTTAAGTGTCGTGGTAAGGAGTTCCAGAGTATGGCGGATGCATGAGAGAAATCTTGGAGATGGTTGTGTGAGGAGTGGATGAGAGCAGAGCAGAGTAGGAGGTCGTTGGAGGATCTGAGGTTATGTGTGGGCAGGTAGCGGGAGATTAGGTTAGAGATATATGGAGGGGACAGGTTGTGGATGGCTTTGAATGTTAACATTAATAGCTTGAACTCAATTCGCTGGGCTATGGGTAGCCAGTGGAGGGACTGGCAGAGGGCAGCAGCCGATGAATATCGGTGGGAGAGGTGAATTAAACGAGCAGCGCAGTTTAAGGTGGACTGGAGGGGGGCGAGAGTGTTAGCTGGGAGTCCATGGAGAAAGGTGTTGTAGTATTCTAAGCTGGAGATTATGAGGGCCTGGACAAGCATCTTAGTGGTTTCAGGGGTGAGGAAGGAGCGGATTCAATGGATGTTCTTGAGTTGTAGGCGGCAGGAGGTGTTGAGGGTTTGAACGTGTGACTTGAAGGATAGGTCGGAGTCCATGTTACCCCAAGGCATCGGGCCCGTGGGACAGGGGTAATGTGAGAAGGCATTTGTCCTATCTAAGATTGGCCCAGTGTCGTAGTTAAAGGGGTACATAATCATATCTATATTTATAGATAATTAAAAGTTAAACATTTTTGCAAATATAAGTAATTAAAAATTCAGCAAAGTTTTAAAGATTTTCTCTAACTTTCTTAGTGGTGATTTTCTTATTGTAGCCGGGTTATCATGCAGGGACACTACATATATCAGAAGATATCCCGGCCACAATAAAGAAATCATGGCTGATTTTCTGATCTTAGAAAGTTTCTGCATTCATGGCTGTATCCACTGGCAACCGATGAAGACAACAGACTGTCACCACAAGATATTTAGAGAAAATCTTTAAAACTCTGCAAAATGTTTAATTACTTATATTTGCAAAAATGTTTAACTTTTAATTATCTACAAATTTAAAAATAAATATGTACATGGGAATACCCCTTTAATGCACAAAGATCCGCTCGGTGTGACTCTCTCTTTTGTTACCTCATATTCACATTGGTGTCACTGAATCACTGGAAAAAAAGTTCTGCATTGAGGACTCTTCTTTGGTGCAACAAGGGTGTCACCATTTAAAAATATATTAGAAATCATTCCATCCATTGTCAATTTGTACAATTGTATGATCTTGGTACTTCTCGGTTACTTCTGTTATTCATAACAATTGAAGTATAGGCTACATTATCTGGTATAGTCAATTCATAAACCCAAAATTAGCATCCGTTTTACCATTAAATTTTTTCTTTTTTTTTTGCCAAATGGCAACAAATCTGAGCAGAGGCCGAAAAAAATAATACAAACTGGATTATGTGACAAGGAAGTTAAACATTGATTTGAACTTGCAATGTTCTTTTGGATTAATTAACTATTGTTATGCTCCTTTAATATTTGTAGACATTAGAACACACAGAGGTGAATGGGGTCAGCCATGGGTAAGCCACATACTGCGCTTATTGCTAATGACCATGTCTGCTTGTATGAGAAGTGACAACACAAAATGACCTAAGGAAACCGCAATTAAAACGTGTTTCACTGAATAAACGGATTTTTATTGGAAATTTTCAAGGCATTATACAAACAAAGCTTTACGATTTTAAAACGGTATTTTATAGTAAAGTATAGTAAGGGTGAAAGGTTATATAATTTCCAATATTTTTTTAATTTATATCTTTATTTATGCTAGGTTCACACCACTTCAGGACCTGGAAAATGGAAACGCAATCCACTTAAAAAGCAGTTATGTCCTAAACAGCTACAGTCCTATGAAAAAGTTTGGGCACCCCTATTAATCTTAATCATTTTTAGTTCTAAATATTTTGGTGTTTGCAGCAGCCATTTCAGTTTGATATATCTAATAACTGATGGACACAGTAATATTTCAGGATTGAAATGAGGTTTATTGTACTAACAGAAAATGTGCAATATGCATTAAACCAAAATTTGACCGGTGCAAAAGTATGGGCACCTCAACAGAAAAGTGACATTAATATTTAGTAGATCCTCCTTTTGCAAAGATAACAGCCTCTAGTCGCTTCCTGTAGCTTTTAATCAGTTCCTGGATCCTGGATAAAGGTATTTTGGACAAACAATTCAAGTTCAGTTAAGTTACATGGTCGCCGAGCATGGACAGCCCGCTTCAAATCATCCCACAGATGTTCAATGATATTCAGGTCTGGGGACTGGGATGGCCATTCCAGAACATTGTAATTGTTCCTCTGCATGAATGCCTGAGGATTTGGAGCGGTGTTTTGGATCATTGTCTTGCTGAAATATCCATCCCCGGCGTAACTTCAACTTCGTCACTGATTCTTGAACATTATTCTCAAGAATCTGCTGATACTGAGTGGAATCCATGCGACTCTCAACTTTAACAAGATTCCCGATGCCGGCATTGGCCACACAGCCCCAAAGCATGATGGAACCTCCAACAAATTTTACAGTGGGTAGCATGTGTTTTTCTTGGAATGCTGTTTCTTTTTGGACGCCATGCATAACGCCTTTTTTTATAACCAAACAACTCAATTTTTGTTTCCAAAATGAAGCTGCCTTGTCCAAATGTGCTTTTTCATACCTCAGGCAACTCTATTTGTGGCGTACGTGCAGAAACGGCTTCTTTCTCATCACTCTCCCATACAGCTTCTATTTGTGCAAAGTGCGCTGTATAGTTGACCGATGCACAGTGACACCATCTGCAGCAAGATGATGCTGCAGCTCTTTGGAGGTGGTCTGTGGATTGTCCTTGACTGTTCTCACCATTCTTCTTCTCTGCCTTTCTGATATTTTTCTTGGCCTGCCACTTCTGGGCTTAACAAGAACTGTCCCTGTGGTCTTCCATTTCCTTACTATGTTCCTCACAGTGGAAACTGACAGGTTAAATCTCTGAGACAACTTTTTGTATCCTTCCCCTGAACAACTATGTTGAACAATCTTTGTTTTCAGATCATTTGAGAGTTGTTTTGAGTAGCCCATGATGCCACTCTTCAGAGGAGATTCAAATAGGAGATCAACTTGCAATTGGCCACCTTAAATACCTTTTCTTATGATTGGATACATCTGGCTATGAAGTTCAAAGCTCACTGAGGTTACAAAACCAATTTTGTGCTTCAGTAAGTCAGTAAAAAGTAGTTAGGGGAATTCAAATCAATAAAATGATAAGGGTGCCCATACTTTTGCACCGGTCAAATTTTGGTTTAATGCATATTGCGCATTTTCTGTTAGTACAATAAACCTCATTTCAATCCTGAAATATTACTGTGTCCATCAGTTATTAGATATATCAAACTGAAATGGCTGTTGCAAACACCAAAATATTTAGAACAAAAAATGATTAAGATTAATAGGGGTGCCCAAACTTTTTCATAGGACTGTATGTAGCAAATCTCCCATAGACTGCAATACAGTTGTGTTGTAGTCTATGGGACTTGCAATGAATTGTTTGCAGGTTCAAGCCTCTTATAGGGGCTAATAAAATCCTATTAATATTATAAAGGTGAAAGTTTGTGAGTTTGGATGTTTGTGGGTTTGTGTGTTTGGATGTTTGATCCTCAATCACAGCCAAACGGCTGAATGGATTTTGGGGAAATTTCGCACACACACACATATTTGCCAGGAAAAGGTAGTAGGCTACTTTAAATGTGGGTCACTCACCCCAAATCACCACCGTGACCCTCCAAACAATCCTCCGGCTCGGCTGCAGCAGCTGGCATTCCGCCAGCGCTGGTCTGTGCACGCACCTCCTATTGGTGCATGACAGGCTGTGGGCGGGCTCTGGAGCCCGGGCTGCGGCACCATAGGTTGGGGGCTGAAAGTGGGCTTGCCGATTCAGCAGGGAAACACTGAGGAAGATGGCGGCGACCACATGGTCTCGGCGCCGCAGCTATCCCAGCTCACCTACACAGCTCACGGATGGAGGAGGCTGCTGCACCCGACACACCACAGGTCAGTGCAGCGGGTACAGGGGCTTGTGGAGGGGGTGTCCGGGGGGGGGGGGGGGAGGGGGTGTCGTGTCCCTAGGTCGGTGTCCCCAGGGATCAACCACATACCTCAGCTTCATGTCGCCCCCCTTCATCGGCCCCAGTGGAGTTGGACTCACCTTGCCACACTCCCCCGACGCTCTCTCTGCTCGCTCGCTGCACATAGGTGTCAGGCAGCTGGCTGCGTATGGCACGTACACTGCAATACAGGTTCCGGTATTCGGCAATGCACTGTTTAATACCGGCGCCTGTATTGCAGTCTACCTGCCTAGTCTGCAATACAACCGCATGCCTGACAGGCCAGGGAGGCAGCGCGAGGCTCCGGCTGTCATAGCAACCTGACACCGGTTCTCGCTCTGCCTCCTATACGCCACATGCAGCCGCCTGACACCGATGTGCAGCGAGCGAGCGGAGAGAGCAACGGGAGAGCATGGCAAGGTGAGTCCACCTACACTGGGGCCGATTTCAGGGGGGGGGACATGAAGCTGGGAGCAGAGATGGGGGGACAAGAAACTGGGGGCAGAGATGGGGGAACAAGAAACTGAGGGCAGATGAAGGGGGGAACAAGAAACTGGTGACAGATGAAGGGGGGGGACAAGACACTGGGGGGCAGAAATGGGGGTACAAGAAACTGCGGGCAGAGATGGGGGGACAAAAAACTGGGGGCAGAGATGGGGGGCTGAGAAACTGGGGGCAGATGAAGGGGGGGACAACAAACTGGGGGCAGAGATGGGGGGACAAGAAACTGGGGGCCGATGAAAGGGGAACAAGAAACTGGGGCAGAGATGGGGGGACAAGAAACTGGGGGCCGATGAAAGGGGAACAAGAAACTGGGGGCAGAGATAGGGGGACAAGAAACTGGAGGCAGAGATGGGAGAACAAGAAATATAAGCGGTTCAGCGCCACCGCCAACTCCCAGACGAAGTCGCGGGTAACTGCTAGTAGTAAAATAAAAATAAAAGTTCAAATCACTCCCCTTTCCTTAGAATACATATAAAAGTAAAATATTGCGGTGAAACACATACACGTTAGGTAACCCAGTGTCCTAGAATGCCTGATCTACAAATTTATAAAAATATTTTTCCCATAGGTAAACGCTGTAGTGGGGGAAAAAAATCTAAAGTGCCAAACTGCTGTTTTTTCACTGTTTTGCCTCTGATAAAAATTTGAATAAAAGTGATCAAAGCAAAAGCAATTCCCCAAAATGGTAAAACTAAAAAGTACACCTGGCCCCGCAAACAAAGACGTCTTGTGACCCCTGTACCAGAAAATAAAATAAAAAGTTACAGGTGTCAGTATATGGTGACTGTTAGAAAAAAAAAAATTGCAATGTTTTAGATTTTTGTTAAGGGGTTAAAATGTAAATAAAACCATATAAATTTGCTATCACCTAAATCATACTGAAACATAGAATACAGGTGACGTCATTTTGGCTGCACAGTGAACGCCGTAAAAATAAAGCCCATAACAAAGTCGCACATATGAACTTTTTATTCAAATCCACCCCATTATGAATTTTTTTCCAGTTTCCCAGTATATTTTACAGAATAATAAATGGTAGCATTTTTTTTGTGTGTGTGCAAAGTTTAGAATTTTTGTAAAAGGGTTAAAATATAAATAAAATTATATACATTTGGTATCCCCGGAATTGTACCGAAACATAGAATACAGGTGACATGTCATGATAGATAGATAGATAGATAGATAGATAGATAGATAGATAGATAGATAGATAGATAGATGCAGGAACTGGCTTGATGAGCTTAATCTATTCTTCAACAGATTCGACTCCACTCCAACTTTCCCTTCATCAGCATGTCAGTCAACCCCCCTCCCCTCACACTGTTAAATATTATGATATTACAATAATCTCTAGCACACAAAGGGTTAATACTCTACTGACATCACACTTCTATATTTTGGCAACATGGGTGCAGTTAGACTACACCATTTTAGAAATCTCCTTACGTAGCAACAAGATGGAAGGTAACACCTCCTCTCATGAATATAAATGAGCGATAGATACACATGTCTGGGCCTTTGGGAGTACGATGGTGGGTGGTCTGGGTGGTGGCATCAGCCAGATGACAAGCATGAACCAAGCAGTAACTCAAGATATTCAGATGAAGGAACCTAACTTCTCTGAAGATATAAGCCATTGACTGATATTTCTGTTATTTTGGACATTTTCCCTGTTCATGTGTTTTCCTTCAAGATGATAATAAATCAACCACGTTTTATAACAAGCTGACTCTTCCTACCATGATAAGGTCTCACAACACGTGGCCACAAGTTTCACCGAAATACAGAATATTTTACCTACACACCAAACCCCACCTCCATCGACTTGCAGTCAATTGCCATCTGGCTATCTGATCCTTACTGAGTACCAAGCGTGTAGGGAAATCAAGAGGATTAAAGCAGACAAGGCCGGAGGACCCGAAGGGATAAGCGCAAGAGTTCTTAAAATGTGCGGAGACCAGATGTGTGGTGTTATTATGCACATGTACAATATGAGTCTAAAGCTGGGAGTGGTACCTCAACTGTGGGAAAACATCTTGTGTGGCACCAGTCCCAAAGAAACCCAACCCGATGGACTACAACGGCTACCTACCTGTAGCACTGACATCCTACCTGATGAAGGTCCTAGAGAGACTGGTCCTGACACATCTACCCCCTCTAGTTTGCATATCGATCGGGCATTGGGGTAAATGATGCCATCATCCACCTTCTTCACAGAGCTCGCTCTCACCTGGAGAAACCCGGGAACACTGCGAGAATAAGTTCTTTGATCTCTCCAGTGTGTTCAACACCACTCAACCAGGGATACTGAGGGATAAGCTGAACCTTGTTGGAGTGGACCATCACCTGTCCAACTGGATACTAGACTACCTCACAAACCAAAATCAGTATGTGAGAGCCCGGGACTGTGTGTCTGACACTGTACAGGGGCACCACAAGGTACAGTTCTTGCCCCATTTCTCTTTATACTGTACACTGCTGACTTTAGGCATGACTCATCTAGCTGATACTTACAGAAGTACTCCGGTGACTCTGCAATAGCAGGCCTCATCACTGATGGTGACGATAGGGAATACAGAGACTTAAACTGGGATTTTGTAGAATGGTGACAGTGGAACCACCTCAGGATTAATGCTGGAAAAACCAAGGAGATGGTGGAGAAGTGCTCCAATCCCGGTGGAAATCCAAGGGTCATGCATTGAGATAGTCAACAACTATAAGTACCTGGGTGTGCTCCTCAATAATAAACTGGACTGGGCTGATCACCTGGAGGCGCTGCACAGAAAGGGTCACAGCAGGCTCTACCTCCTCAGGAGGCTGAGAGCCTTTGGAGTCCAGGGGCCACTTCTTAGGGCCTTTTTCAACTCTGTGGTTGCTTCAGACATCTTTTTTGGTGTGGCCAGCTGGGGAAGCAGTATATCAACCAGGGACAGAAATAGACTTCACAGGCTGATCAGAAGGGCCAGGTCTGTCCTGGGGAGCACCCTGGACCCCGTACAGGTGGTGGGTGACAAAAGAATACTGGCCATGGTGAGCTCCATGCAGGAGAATAAATCCCACCCTATGTATGCGACCTTGACAGCACTTGGCATAACTGTAAGTGACTGACTGCTTCTCCCCAAGTGTAAGAAGGAGCGCTATTGGAGATCCTTTCTCCCAACCGCGGTCAGGCTGTATAATCTACATCAGACCAAGCGAAGATCACTCCGCACAGACAACTAAATGATCCAGAAGTATTCTTTCTTTTCTTCCTTAGCTGCTATGGATTCCTAGTATTTTTTTCTCAGCTTATGTGTGTCTACTTCTGTAATATATTATTGTCTATTTCCTGTATCTTTACTACCATACTGCTGTAACACACTGAAATTTCCCCACGGTGGGACTACTCAAGGATTATCTTATTATGTCATATTATGTCATTATCTTATTATGTTACTTTTGGAATAGAAATACTAATTTGGCAATTAAATCTGCATCATGATAGTAGACTTATTAACAGTCATGCATGATGTTAAGGAGGCTGCCCTCTAGAGGGTGGCATACAGAGCGCACTGTTCTCCTAATTACATCCTGGAGAATAGATTTGCATATTTTTTACCCAGAATCCCTAGCGGAGCAGGAATGGCTTGTAAGTCTCCGTACTGCCTATGTAGGCAAACACTCTCCCTAATGTGTATGATTATCCCCTGACCCTATGTCAGCACAGTGAATGCCATAAAAACAAAGCCTGTAAGAAAGTCACACAAATGCAGTTTCTATCTAATTCTACATCATTATGTACTACCATGAAGAAATATTTGGTGTTGCATACATTAAAGGGATCCGATCAGGGATACATTTTTTTTACTAACATGTAGGGATTCTTCTCCTACCTTAAGATGTCTTAAGAGAAATCTCCAGTGACGCCTCTATCTTCTTCTGGAACGGCCTCTCTCTACATCTTCTGTCCTGGGTTTCATTCTTCTAGGCATTTGTTGATTACAGTAACCAATCATATCAGGGCTAGCCCAAAGTCTACGAAGGAGCATAACCCCAAAGAGGAATGGCTAGATACTTGCTACATATTTCCCGCCGGAGGAACTTCTCAATTTTAGTTGTACATTTTTGACTCCCCCCTCCTTCCAAACCCCATAACTTTTTTATTTTTCTGCTCTCAGAACTATATGAGGGATAAGGTTTATGGGACAAATTGTTATTCATCATGCTACTTTTTATTATTCTGTACAATGTACTGGGCAGCTGGGAAAAAAAATCAGAATGGAGAGCATTTGTGCAACTTTCTTACGGGCTTCGTTTTTGCAGTGTTCACTCTTCAGCCAATATGGCATGTCATCTGTTTTCTATGTGTTGGTACAATTCTGGGGATACCAAACGTATATGATTTTATTTACATTTTAACCCCTAAACAAAAATCTAAAACTGTGCCAAAAAAAAAAAAAACCTGTGAAAAAAAATGGTAGTTTGGCTCTTCTGATTTTTTTTTTTTTCCCCCGCTACGATGTTTACCATATGGGAAAAATATTTTTATATATTTGTAGAAGAGGTGTTTGCGGACAAAGGAATACCTACCATGCATGTGTTTCACTTTATTTCAGTACTTTTATATGTGTTCTAGGTACAGGGAGTGGACCTAGTCCGGAGGAGGGAGTGTCTTCAGGCCGAATCGCAAGGCAACTCGGCCTGAAGAATGAGCACCTCGCTTCCTTTTTCCGGGAGCTGGAAGAAACGGCTCCCGGAAAAAACTCCTGAGCGGCTCCCACTGATTTCAATGGGAGTCATCTTTTTGGTCAGGATTTTGAGGCAGATACGGCTACTATATTGGCCTTTAAAATCTTGGTCTTTAAAATCTTTTTCACAACTGAAGTGATCCCTAACAAATAAATTATAGGATGTTTAAAATATGATGCCTATATAAAGCAGAGATTTGGTAGATAATATTTACTAGCTTCTGCCCGCAACTTCGTCTATGGGTTGTTATTTGGCCGCTTATATTTAGCGAAATGCGGTTGGCAATGATCCATCTGCGTCTCGGCCCTGCTACATCTGTGCATATGTGCAGCAGACGCAGCTGTATGTACATCCCTATGGAGAGCAGAGCAAGCTGTGCTACCGCTGCCTCAGCTCTGCTACATCTGGCAATTTGGATCAGAGGGGTTGTCTTGTGTGAGTGTCCTAGCAGTGTCTGTTTGACACAGCTGAACGGCTGTTGCTGAACTTTGACACAGTTCGCCCTCCCCCCCCTTCCCCCCAGCAGAGCCTGAACAGCACATGGCCTCGTGTTACACACAGAAAATGCTACCGCACTGTCTCAGCTCTGCTACATCTGGCAATACAATAGAGACAACAGTGCTGGCAGCGGGCCTCTCCCAGCTCATTCCAGAGCAGCAAGAACAATGGATACAGTGCAGCGTCAACAGCAGGCTCTCCTGTGCATACATGGGACATCACAACCCTGTGCACAATGGTCCCTGGAGCCCGCAGCGGCTGCAATGCTCTCCTTTACATGTTATTTGTGCAGCAAACACAACATACTGGTAAGAGTTGTTTTTTTTTTTTCGTTTTGTTTTTTTGTACTGGGCAAGAGTCCACCACGTCCTGCAGCTCACAGCAGAGTAAAGCAGGTGCACCATCAGGGCCACAGGAAATGCAGTTTTGAATGATGTAGTATTTGAACAACTATTTGGAGTCTGGGAAAGCGGCTGTGACTAACCATTTGGAGTGTGATACATGAATTGACCAGTTGGTCATACTTTAGCCAATGTGTGGTGTTTTTTATTTTTTATTTTTCTAAATAACAGTTAAGTCTTCGTTTCTCCAGACTGTGACAAACCAGATTATTTCAGGCACATAATGGAAAAAATTAGCATTGACTTTCAACTTTGCATTTCCTGCTACTGAAAGCCAGGTATCATTTATTGTATTGCCAGATGTAGCAGAGCTGAGACAGCTGTTGTGAATGGACTGCTATGGATTGGAACTGTATAGCCTATAGCAGCCAATGCAGGTTCTGTTTGTGATCTCACAATGGCTTGAGTATGGAAGCCTTATAGAGAGCATAGCAATGTTACTTTTGGCATTGAGCAACAAACTGGTGTTAAATGAGGAACCGCTCAGCGACATGTGCAAGATATTCTGCAACCACATGTAGCCTTTCATTGCAGGATGAAAAACTGCTGGTGTGATGATGTGGTGAGCCACCACCAATGACAATTGGCAGTAATATGTGTAGGACATCCTGCCACACATGTTGTTTCTCATGGCTGATGTGATAATGTAGACAGCTACCACATGTGATAATCTGTCAACCCTACTAGTGATACAAAGGAAACTAACAGCTTAACAATATGTACATGGGCCAACACATGTATTGTCTTTCATGGCAGGGTGGACAACTGGTGTTTTTCAGCAGGATAATGCTCACCCACAAACAGCAATGGTTTCCTCGGAATATCACTGCTAGGTTTCAAAACTTCCTTGACCTGCCCACTATTCAATTTAATGTTAATTGAGTAGTTATGGGACTAGGATGCACATGACTAGCTGTAACTTCTGTGGGCAAATGTGTTGCAGGCAGTGTTCGGGAAAATACTTATGACTGGGGTATTTTAAATACAAATACTAAATACTTTAATCCCAAAGTATTTTAAACTAGAAATACTAAATACTACTTCAAAAGTATTTGAAAAATACTAAAATACTTGACAAATTTAAACAAGAGCAATTTCTTCTCAATTTGCAAGATGGTTGGCATGAGCAGCCCCAGGAACGACTCCTTTTCTGATTGTAATAGGTCCAAACTCCTTGCAACTGGCTCCATAATGGATTTAGACTGGTGTAGCAACTCCAATTCACCGGGCTTGAAAGCTGGAAATTTCAAAGCTGTCGATATTTTGTGTAATTTGGGCTCCACGTTTTATGAAATCAAACGACAGACAGCGTCGTACGTCGAGTTCCATCTTGTCTCACCGGGCGGTTGGTTAACTTGTTTGGACAAAACCAATTGGGACCAAAGGTCCAATTCAGGAGAACCGCACTCACTGGTATGGAAAGGGGATGACAGAGCAAATTTCCAAAATTCAGACGCGTTTATTAAAGTAAATACAGCAAAGCACGACACGTTTCGAGCCTTAATCGGCCCTTTCTCAAGTGCAAGAGATGGCCGGCACTGTAGCAGCATCCTCTTTGCCAGAACGTTCTCCCACACTGGTTTGACTGCCCAGTGTTAACTTGTTTGGACAGGCCTTGCAGTAAGCATACACTTTTTGTCCTGCCCCTGCCGAACCGGCAGGAGCTGAAGGCAGAGAGCGACGAGCAGCTGCACTTGAACCATCACCTGGAGCTGTCGCAGGAGCTGGACAGTGAGGGCATCCTGCTGCACTCCCCGTGAACCTTCTGGCTGGACAACCTTCTCTCCCTGGAACAACTGCAGCAGAATGTGAGTACAATCTACACCGTGCAAACAATACAGTGTCTGGAGTGTATATAACAATATCCCCTTCCACCCCCACTTGAAATGAATAAGAGTGATCTTCCAACTATTTATCCCCTATCCATAGGATAGGAGATAAATACTAGATTGATGTTGATGGAGGGTCGGGGTTTGGGGTGCAGTAGGTGCTGGGGAAGGTGGGGGGGTTTGGTTGTCTGTCTGCCCCTTCCCTTAGCTTAGCTTAAAGGGGCAGAGCCCCCCACTTGGAATTCAGTCTCACTACAGCCAGGCTGAATATAGGGTATCTGCAGTGCTCTTATTCTGTTGGGAATGGGTTAATAGGAGCACTACAGATACCTTACATTCAGCCAGGCTGAATTCAAAGTGTGTGTGTGTGGGGGGGGGGGGGGGACAGTCCTCAAGCTCAGGGAAGGGGCAGACAGACAACCAAAACACCCCCTTCCCCTTTCCCAGCACCTACTGCTACCAAAAACTCCAACCATTTTAATTTTTGAAATTTTCCAGTAGCTGCTGCATTTCCCCCCTAGGCTTATACTCGAGTCAATAAGATGTTCCAGTTTTTTGTGGTAAAATTAGGGGGCTCAGCTTATACTCGAGTATATACGGTACCTGACAAGTATTTTAAATACTATTTTAATTACTTGTATTTTAAATACTCGCGAACACTGGTTGCAGGATACCATACAAAACCTGTATACCTCTATGCCCAAACGTATGTGATTTGGTATCCAGATTGGGTACAAGGCCTTAATTGAATCGGACACTTTTTATATAAACCTCTGTTTTGTCTCTAAAATTCTAATGACTTAAGTAGCTTAAGTCAAGGACAACAAATCGCTTTTTAAGGGTCAAGGGGTGCAGATCAGATGATGGGAAATCACTAATCAATGTTGATATTTTATCTCAAAAGAAATGTCAGGTGGCAATAAATATCTACAAATATAAATAAAATAAAGATAGGTTCACATCTGCGTTTGGCGGTAATCCGCTTAAAAAAAGCAGTTACCTGAGCACTCCATAGATTATAATGGGGTCCATGTGGTTTACTCTTGGTTTCCATCCGAAAAATGAGGAGTGAAAAGCACTGCTTGAGGGGAATGGAATCGTCAAACGGAAAGTCAACGCTGGTGTGAACCCAGCCTAAGCCAGATGCAGCTATCTATACAATCATGTAAACAGTCAAATAGGTATGTAACAAAACACAAACAAAATATATAGACATGTATGCTTCCTAAGTATATATTTTTCATACTAGCGCTAACAAATATAGGGTGAGAAAGGAAGAAGCGTATAAGTCTGTATATAGGGAGAGAAAGCGATATCTCTGTTACATATTTCATATTAGTGGTAGGCAATTTTGAGTGGTGTGTTTCCATGAGAATATACTGAAAGAGAGTATTGTGTGTGTTTGTGTAAGTATATACTAGGAAAAAGAATGACGTGTGTTTGCATGAGTAAATACTGGGAGAGCAATATGTGTGATTGCATGAGTATATATGGAGAAAGTGATGTGTGCGTTTGCAGAGAATATACTGAGAGAACACAATGTGTGAGGTTGAAGAAATCCCCAGAGTCAGGTGAATGCTGTGACCTCTTCAGTGAATACCAAAAGAACAATGTTGTACATATCGTAGGGATGTGCTTGGCATGACTGTTCAGCCCTATTCACGTGAATGGGATAGGTTGCAGCTGTAAAAAGCTCATCAGCGGCCCCCGATGTTGGATTGTGACTGATCACATACAGGTCCAGGTAAACACAATTTAATAAATGCTCTAGTTGAAAAGTGTGCCCGTCTCATAACATGGCTACCAAGTGTCCCCTCAGTTTTATGATAACATGGACTATTTTGATGACAAAAACACCCTATATATCTGTAATAGTGATGCAAAACAATGAGGTACAGCAACTTTTCTATTAACCGTTCTGTGTCAACGGTTTGAATACAGGTTAAATGATATATGGTAACCAAATTTAAAGGAAAATTTCAAGATTAAATTTTGGCACACACATGTTACACAGTAAAAGTATAAAAATGTTTCCTTTAATACATGCAAAATTTGCTATGATACAGAGATCATTTTGCAACATTTCTAAATTAAACAAATTTATTAAAATTAGATTATAAAAAGATAAACATAGAAGTGGTATGATTTATAAATAGTTTCATATTTTCACATTTCATAAAATGGACAATAAAGAACGGATTTCTTCTTTAATTATTGCCAGATAATGGTATATTCTACTCTTTTACTGTGATACTCCAGTAAAATTATATTCTGTATTGATCAATCTACAGAATATCTGATTTTATATGATCCCTTGACATAAGACGGCCTATACAGTGCAGTGATCATGGGGTTTCCAGGACTTTTCAAGGATATAAAATAAAAATCAAAGTACGGTATCTCTGCAAATCGCAAAGACTTCTGTAATAAAGACAAGTGCTGTCCTTTTAGAATTTCTGGATTACTGAATGCCAGACTACAGGAGAAAATTCCAGAAAACCCCCTACGAGTCCTACACATCCAAAACCTCTAGGCCAATATATACTACCAAAATCTTGTTATACATATTGCAGTAACTTCCAGCGAATTTACTCTTCTAAATAAAGGAGGGCGAGTTAGCAGAAAACAGATTGGCACTTTGTACATATACATACTTAACTGTATTAAATGCCCCTAGGAAAAATAAATTGATGAAACAATTGAAATGTATACTACACAAGTAGAACAATTTAGTGGTGTTCATATAGATAATGCAATGATAAGACAAGGTCTACCACATTATGCGATATGCTGCCGTTTGTCTTTTGCATAGTTTATACATCATTTCTCTTTGGTCCGGCTTTTGCTAATGGTTTTATAAAAGTTTATAGATATGAAAATAGACTTTATTAAAATATCTGTCAAACATTTGTTGGAAACTATTGGAGAAGGTTTCTCTTCTTTTCACCAAATTGACTGCACAAGCTTCTGAAGCTGATGCATTTTCACTGTACAGTCAACAAATTTGGGGTTTCACATAGTTAGCTGCTTTGGTGATTTTAGATCATTTACTCAGATGTTTCCATGTTATACTGAAGTGCAATTCTATCATTTTATTGGCAAATAGATAAAGTTTATGCAAAGACAGACAGACAGTATTGACCCCTATGTTGACGATCATTCTTCTAGATGCCCCAAACAGAAAATAACATTATACTCTGCAGTCCAGTCCTCGTAGTTCCTGCAGAATGTCACTCTGTCCTTAATGTTTTTCTTGGAGAGAAATGGTTTCTAAAAGAATGGCTGTCTAAACTAAAAAAAAATGGAGCACTAACATAAGACCTGAGTCATACCAACAGCAAAGCATCCTGAGAACACTCATGTGGTAGCACGATGGCTCACTGGTTAGCACTTTTGTCCCAACTTTGAATCTGACCAAGGGGAATGGAGTTTGTATATTCTCCCAGCATTTGCCTGGGTCTCCTCCCACACATCAAAAAAATACACTGATACATAAATTGGCTTCCCATGAGGGTTTTGGCAGCCACTGACTCCCCTACTACATAACTCTTCCGGCACTTTGAGTCCTTTGCATGAAAAGTGTTATTAATGCCTGCCATGTGAAGAGTTGCTTTTCATCCAAGGTTACCTAAGGTACTCATAGTGCCTAAGAGCACTGCTATGAATAAACTTCTCCCTACAATTCAGAATCAATTTGGCGATGGAGGGACAAAGTCTTCTCCAGTATGACAGAGCATCAGGTCACAAGCTAAAAATGATAACTAAAGTGGCTTAGTAAACAAAACACTGAATGGTTAGGTCCATGGTCATAAAACTCCCCAGATCTCAATACTAGTGAGAATTTGTGGTCAATCCTTAAAAAGCAGGTGGACAACAAAAACACAAAATTGCGATAAACTCCAAGCACTGACTAGGTAAGAATGCGTTGCCATCAGTCAAGATTTGGCCGAAAAGCTGACACCCAGTATGCCAGGGCGAATTTGAGAAGTCTTGAAAAACAAAGGTCAACACAGAAAATATTGAGTTTTTGCATAAACTATGTATTTCTCAAGAAAAGGTGGAAAACTTGCAATATACTTACAATTGTACTTCAGTATACTGTAGAATCATATGACTGAAAGATCTTAAACAATATAGCAGGCAACTTTGTGAAAAACAAAATTTATGTCAGTCTCAAAACTTCTGGCCAAGACCGCAGAGTGTCAATTTCGCATTATGATTTTTAATAAGGAGAAAAACATCTGGTCAGCATTTTCCTCTTGGGCAAGAAATTGTAATCACTGTAACTTTTGTGCAATGTGCTCATCCATAGTAGTGCTGCTGGTAGCGCAAATTGAGTTCCCGCAGTTCTCGTTCTCTCACACGGCGAGACTTTGTTGATTTTGTGGAGCGACTGGAACGAACAGACTGTGCAGACTTTGTACTCTGACAGCGGGACGATGCTCGCTTGAGAAGGTTTTGAGAGATGGACCTGTGCAGATTTTTCATAGATGAAGATGCAGCCATACTTACTACCCAGGGGTGTTTAAGAGCCTGTGTCGCAGTCATTCTTTCAGATGGCTCCACCATAAGCAGACGATCAATAAAGTCCTTTGCCAGATTTGAAACACTTGGCCATGGCTGGAAAATAAATGTAGTTTGAGTATACAACATTGCATAGTCACTGCAACAGTTATTAAATGTACCTCCAACTATCAATGTTTCATTATTTTACTTTATCGGAGTACCATGTTTTGGTTCATTCAAATTAGGTAACATTTATATCAATTTTTGTTTTGTCAAACAAAAATAAAAAAATTTCTGCTGCAGTTTTTTTTTTTTTTTTTTTTAAGGCATACATCTGAAATGGTGTAGGGCCAGAGACAAAAAAATAAATAAAAATTAAACGCTGTAAAATTTATGGGAATTAAACAGTGTAGCAGAGCTGCATTTTGCTACTTACGTAACTCCCGACCTTGTCGTAGGAATAATCCTTTAATAATTTTTATAATAATCTGTAAACATGGCTTAAGGAAAAAAACAACACACCTCTAATACTCAGTGTACTCAAACGTTCATAAAATGGTTGATATCCTTTGAGAAGGTGTCCGCTGTCCTATTACTTATAACAATAATACATTTTATTTATACAGGGCCAACATAATCCACAGCACAAACTCTTTATGTACTGATGCTTGTTCATGATGGGGTACTGTGCCAGGCTTTTTATCGGGTATAGAGCTCCCCCTACTCTCTAGGAGGCACATCCTAGTATTTGGCAAAGAGTTAAACTAGTTATTGAGCTGCCGATGCCTGTACTACAGGCATTTTTGTTTCTTGAATCAACTGGAAAGATATAATCGGGTATCTAAACATTTGTTCATTCATTTCATTTCAACAAGGCAAGAAAGATTTGTATTGATTTGGGAAAAAAGGTCAGGCTATACGAAGGGCACTCTAACACCCCCACAAAGTATGCTTGCTGCAGACCACAACTGGCCCTGTGTTCAGCTGAAAGTCATATCCACTAGAGAAGGATCATCTTTGCAAAAAAACCAAAAAACCATTTGAGGACAAAGATCATATTGAAATGCAAGTTAAAGCAACTAATGAATTGGTTGGGGTTATGGATGTTGTTATATGACTTCCATATAGGGTTCAGCATCCTTTCAATTACTGCATGGCAGACTGAGTAGTGAGTTCCCAAATCAGTCCCCCTTACAAACAAAGGGTTGCTGACCGCTGGCATATATAATTTGACTGCAGTGGGTCTCTGCCGTCTTCCTCCTCAATCTTTATTATGGATAGTAATTAGAGATGAGCGAACAGTAAAATGTTCGAGGTTCGATATTCGTTTCGAGTAGCCGCTCAATATCCGACTACTCGAATCGAATATCGAACACTATTATAGTCTATGGGGGGAAAATGCTCGTTTCAGGGGTAGGCAATGTTCGATCAAATTATACTTACCAAGTCCATGAGTGAGGGTCGGGCTGGATCCTCCGAGCAGTCTTCTCCTTGCAGCATCCCCGCGGCGTCTTCTGGCTCTTCATTCACTCTGCCAGGCATTGGGCCTGGGCAGAGCCAACTGAGCATGCCCACACTACAAGCAGATATGCGCAGTCGGCTCTGCCCAGGCCCGATGCCTGGAAGAGTGAATGAAGAGCCGGAAGACGCCGCGGGGAAGCTGCACGGAGTAGACTTCTAAAGGTAGGAGAAGAACCAGCGTTGATTGTCTGACTGTATAGCATTCGGCCAATCAATGCTGGTTCTGCATCGAACTTTTCCATTCGAACAGTGAGTGGTACTCGATTGAGTACGAGTATTTCAAATACCGTAGTATTCGATCGAATACCTACTCGATCGAGTACAACTTGCTCATCTCTAATAATAATCTTATATGCGGTTTTTTTTTTTTTTTGTTTGTTTTTTTGTTTAACTTCAAGGAATCAATAGACAAGTCAAATTGGAAAAAAATTACAAACCTCTCCACAGTAGCTGTATTTTCCCTTTAAGATTTGGCGATATAGACGTGTTCTATTATCATCCTCAAATGGCATAGTGCCACTCAAAAGAATATAGGATATGACTCCTAGTGCCCACATGTCCACAGAGTTTGTATATGGTTTCCTTACAAGAATTTCAGGAGCAATGTATTCTGGGGTTCCACAAGTGGTCTTCATTAAACAATCATCCCCTTTTTTCCGAGCACTTGCAAGACCAAAATCTGTGATCATAATTTTAGAGTCTGTTCCCGGGTGATAATACAAAAGATTTTCAGGTTTTAAGTCTCTGTGTGTAATCCCAAGAGTGTGTAAATATTTCACTCCTTCTAAAACCATTTGTAGTACATGAGTGGCATCCCTCTCTGTAAAGGAACCCTTGGCAATTATTCGATCAAACAGTTCTCCGCCTGTTGCCAATTCCATGACCATGTATACTCTTTCCTGTGTCTCAAACACTTCAATAAGCTGGATTATATTTGTATGTCGAACTCTCCTCAGGACACTAAGTTCAGACTCACAAACTTCCCTACCTTCTCTGTATTTTGTCTCAATCATTTTAATAGCATATGGCTGTTTAGAGGCCTTGTGTTCCACTCTTACAACACGACTGAAGCTTCCTCGACCAATAAGGGCTTTAATATCGTATTTTGCAGTTACTCGCGGATCAAATTTAGCTCTGTACTTAGCCACTTTATGTCTCCGAGGATCAGCGGTTTCTGCATGACTGTGTGGGTAGCCATTTGAGTAGGGGGGAGCCGGGGATCCCCCTTTGGCGTCGCTTCGTCCATGGTCTGTAATAAAATGCTTGTACTGGTCATTCTTTGACGCTAGATATGGTTCCACTTTTTTGACTAAATCCAGCTGGATGTTTTTTGGAGGTTCGGGAAGCACTTTGCTTGTCCCACAGCCCATCATGGGAAAAACTCAGTCTTCCATGTGGCATTGTGTATGGAAATATAAATGAACTGATGTACTTGCATCGACAGCACCTTGGGGAAAAAAGGGCAATAGTAAGGAAACGATGCGCAAGAAATTCTTCTGTTTTGATAACAAAAATATTTTTTATGAAAACTATAAATGTTTGGAAATTTGGAACTGGCATCATTTGAATTTATTAAATATACTTAATACTTAATAACCTTGCTACTAAAGTATTTTAAATATGAAAATGTGACATGACCAAAATTTCACACGACCACCACAGGCATATGGGTAATTATACATTATTTTTTAATACAATTAGAAGTTAGGTGGGTGGAGGGGGGTTAGTTTTGGGGTTAATTTGTATTTTATCCCAGACAACCTCTGGAATACAAAATTTTTTTAAAAAAATTCAAAACAAAATGTCTTAACATTACCAAATTCTGACCCTTTTTCATATTTCCAGCTACAGAGATGTGTAAGCTCTTTTTAGTGGGGTAAGCTAACATTTTTATTAGCACCATTATGTGGTACATATGATCCATTTGTATGTAATTTTTGGTTTGTTTAAATGTATAATTTTTTTGTTATTTTTATTTGTAAAACGGTAAAAGGGGATAACTGCATTAATATTGATGTGATTTTTTTTTATATAAAATTTTAAATGCCACTGACTGTTTTTAGTCAGCCTCTGTTCCATAAAGTTTCAGGTTTTTTTTTGTAGGACATTACAAAATCTTCCATTGTATTATACTTCTACAGCTTCACAGCATGTCATACGGAATATTACATTTTACCACTCTAAAGTACAATATATCCCTTCAAACAGTAAGCCCTCATACAGTCATTTAAAGAGAAGAATAAATAAGGTATGGCTTGTGGAAGGTGTAAAGTTTAAAAAAAAAAAAAAAAGAAGCAAAAAACCAAAAAAAACCCCCGAAAACACAAAAACTGTGGTTGGAAGGAGTTAACCGCTAGGTAGCTTTAAGTCAGGATTTTTTTTTCTTCATTTTACCTTCATAAGAGCCATTTAAATGGTTTTTTGTTTTGCAGAATTTGGGTGCATTCACACAGAGTAACGTGCCGCGTGACCTGGCACGTATACGGCGTGTGAGATTTTGAGCGCCGTATACGCTCCCATTGATTTCAATGGGAGTTAGTCTCGCGGCCGCAAAATCACGGCAGCAAAATAACATGGCGTATATGATCCAGGCTCCCACTGAAATCAATGGGAGCGTATACAGCGCTCAAAATCTCACACGCCGTATACGTGCCAGGTCACGCGGCACGTTACTCCGTGTGAATGCACCCTTAGGGTGCATTCACACTACGTTTACGGCAGCTTATTCTGAACGTCAAACACGTTCAGAATAAGCGGCGTATAAAGCAGCTCCATTCATTTCTATGGGAGCCGGCATACGAGCGCTCCCCATAGAAATGAATGGGCTGCTTCTTTCACTGCGAGCAGTCCCATTGAAGTGAATGGGAAGTGCCCGCGTGTACGGCTCGAGATGAGCAGAGCTTGCCGTATATGCCGGCACTTCCCATTCACTTCAATGGGACTGCTCGCAGTGAAAGAAGCAGCCCATTCATTTCTATGGGGAGCGCTCGTATGCCGGCTCCCATAGAAATGAATGGAGCTGCTTTATACGCCGCTTATTCTGAACGTGTTTGACGTTCAGAATAAGCTGCCGTAAACGTAGTGTGAATGCACCCTAAGTTGTATTTTTCTATGGAATCATAATAGGTGATATATTAGTTGTTCCATTTCTTTGGAGGTGAGAAAAAAAAAAAAAATATTTGTTTGCAGTAGGACTTGAACATTTATGGCTCAGTCTGTTGTGGATGTGACAGATACCAATTCTGTGTGAATTGTGTTTTTTTTTTAACATACTAAAAAAATTTTTGTTATATATCTTAACATGTAACAGTAACATAGAACTGCTTGTTAATACGCGATTACTAGTTAATTTGCACTGCCCAGCTGTAACTGCTAAAAAGAGCACAAGTTGCTTCAAAACCGTACCGTAACTCTTGGCGTTTCCCTTGGTCCTGATCAGCATCAGTTTCTTCATAACCCCTGTAACAGTAATAGAGACATTTATTAGGAGATACTCAAGTTATCACAGGCCTAAAAGTATTACTCAAAGGTATGCTCTAAGGCAGGGGTAGGGAACCTTTGGCTCTCCAGCTGCTGTGAAACTACAACTCCCAGCATGCTCCATTCACTTCCATGGGAGTTCCTAGAACAGAAGAGCCAGTATGCATGCTGGGAGTTGTAGTTTTGCAACAGCTGGAGAGCCGTACGTTCCCTACCCCTGCTCTAAGGGCTGTTCACACGGGGGCAATGAGGCGGATTTTGACGGCGATTTCGCTTCAAAGTCCGCCTCCATGGAATGGTGGTCTATGGAGACCGTTAGCTTTCGTTTTTCTGCTAGCAGTTTTTTGCCACTAGCAGAAAAAAGAAACGGCATGATCTTTCTTCAGGCGGATTCCGCCTGAGGAAAGCAATAGAAGTGAATGTGGTAAAAACCGCTCCAGAAAACGCTCCAAAAAACATGGCAAAGTCCAAACACCGCTTCCTAATTAGGATGCGTTTTTTTCCGGACCAAAACAAGCCACACGTAATTTACGTGTGAACTAGCCCTAACACAGACTTTTAGAGTTCTTTGGGCCGGAGATCTGTGATCTGTTTCCATCTCACAACTCATCTTATTTGGCTAATAAATGGGTGAAGATAAAAGGTAAAAAGAAATCTCTTAATATATATAATATGCAAATGAAGTAAACAAATAAAAATACTTAATTATTATTACCGTATATACTCGAGTATAAGCCGACCTGAATATAAGCCGAGGCCCTAATTTTACCTCAAAAAACTGGGAAAACTTATTGACTCGAGTATAAGCCGTCTATGGGAGATTCAATACATTACTATTGGGGCTGCTCATATCATTATGGGACTCCTGGCAGTCACAAAAACAAGTTGGCTCCTGTGATCTCGCCGCGCAGGAGCAGCCTGCAAATTGAAAGGTACGAGCCCAGTCGGGGGGCTTTTTTAACACTTTAGGGAAGCTTTGATGTAGACTCTGATCATGGGCATTAGCTCCGGATCTCCGATGTACATTACAGCGGAGAACTTGTAGCTATGGCGACCGCTCTGCAGCAGAACAGCTACCACAATTCTTACAGACCTGGCATCTGCTGTCATAGCACGGCAGATGGCGGAGGTACACACCGCCTGGATACCCTCTCAGCTCAGGGCCTGCAGCATTGCTACACTCCTCCAACTGCAGGAACCCAGTGGTGACAGGAGTAGGGCGATGCTGTGACCCCGCTCTTCAGCCACTTTCCCCAGAATATAGGACACCCTCCCTTTTTCATCAGAAATTTGAGGTGGGGGGGGGGAAGAGTGCGTCTTATAGTCCGAAAAATATGGTACTTTTTATTGAGAAGTCCAACAAAGTCCATGTATGGCACAACTGAACAGTAGATAAAATACAGACAGCTATTTTCTCAGTGGTCAGTACAACTTCCCCCCGTGGCTATCTATACATTAACCACTTCCGGACCGCCCATAGACTATATACATCTGGGAAGTGGTTGCCTAGTTCTGACAGGACGTACCTGTACGTCCAGTCAGAACACAGCAGCTGCACGGAGATCGTGTAGCTGCTTTCACTAGGAGCCGGCTGTAACTTCAGACGGAGCTCCCAGAGAGATAGCAGGGAAGATTTATTACCTCCTCTGCTATCTCGATTGCTGTGTATACAGCACTCAATGAGCACTGTATACATAGCTATGGACGCTGCCATAAATCAGCTGCCCTCTGACCCGGCAGACACGTGATCCGCTGGGAGCAGTGTCCTGCCAGAGCTGCTGGGTCCTACAGGACCCCAGATCAGCTCTGTATACTGTGTATACAGCGTGCAGGAGGCTGGATTTCTCCTGCAACTGAGGTTAAATGTACCAGCCCCAGTTATAGGAGAAATCAGCCTCCAGTACAAAAAAATAAGTGATCAGATGTCCCCAAAGGTCTCTTATCACCTTATGGGGACACAATCTGGAAAAAAAATAAAATAAAAATATAATAAAAAAAGTTTTAAAAAAATGTAAATAAAATAAAAAATTAATAAATACGCTAATAAAACGCCGTTATTAAAGGTTATAGCCCCACCCCCGACGACACCATACAAAATAAAAATTACCATAACGGAGAGGAAAAACTATATTATAAAGTTTTTCAGTGACACTTTGTGTTATTAAATAAAAAAAAAATTATAAATTGAAAACCAGACACAAATTTCCCTCCTATTTTGTTTATATTTTCCGGGATATAAAAAAAATTAAAACACATTTGAAAATAAAAATAACATAAAAATAAAGACCTATGTGTCCCCGAAAAAAGACGCAAAAATTAGTTGACTAAGACATACGAGAAAAATTTTACAGACCTCAAAACCGCACATACAAAATAAACCTAAAATGTGTCTGGTCCTGGACCACAAATTGGCCCGGTACTGAAGTGGTTAAATAAAAACTTTTCCAGCATTTACCTATATGCCTGGGGCAGTCAAGTAACTGTTAAAGGCACATTTTCTGAGTTCCTAATGACTTTCCGTTTCGCTGTTGCCAGAGACGGGAGGTCACCAGTACTCCTTTCTCTCCTCCCCTGCCCCGTCCCCTTCATATTCACTAATGCTCACGCCTTCTTCTTATGCTGGGCGTCACTTCCTTCACAAGGGAACTGGAGCCTGCACAAAAGAATGCCGGCAGAAGCAAAGAGAAGCAGCGCTCTACTACAAATGCGTGGTAGGCCTGTTGCTTCTCTTCTGCTGGTGTTCTATTGCGCAAGCGCCTGCTCTGGCTCCCCTCTCCTGTCCGCACCTGAGAGAGCAGTATGAAAGTCATCTCGAGGATAAGAAGACAGGCAAGTATGATGGGGTGGGGGAACTGAGTTAGTTAGCCAAGTAGGTATGGCTAGTAGTCCGTGGGCTAGCTAGGGAAACGGGGGGTTGTGAGGGAGAAAGTGAGAGGGGGGGGATATGAGTGAACAGCAATGCATCATGGCAATTGTAGACTAAGACAGCAGGAAGCTACCCACATAAACAAATGCAGAGAATATCAGGCGCTCCCAGAGAAAGCCAGAAATCACTCAAAACACTGCTAAAGGTATTTGGGTGCCCTTATTAACTCATTGATAACACTAAACAGACCGTTTTTAAAAATATTTTTTTTGCCCGGAGAAGCCCTTTAACAACTTCCAGACCGCCCATAGACCAGGACGTGCTGGTACGTCCTGTCAGAACACAGCTATTGCACGAGATCGTGCAATAGCCAGGGAAGGTTTATTCCCGTCCCTGCCTTCTCGATCGCTGTGTATGAGCGCTGTATACACAGTGATCGAGAAGGCAGGGACGGGAAAAAACCTTCCCCGGCTATTGCACGATCTCGTGCAATAGCTGTGTTCTGACAGGACGTACCAGCACTGCTTCAATGAGCACTGTATACACAGCTATGGGCGCCGCCATGATGCGGCCGCCCTCTGACCCGGTGGTCACGTGATCCGCCGGGATCAGTGTCTTGCAAGAACTGCTGGGTCCTACAGGACCCAGATCAGCTCTGTATACTGTGTATACAACATGCAGGAGGCTGTATTCCTCCTACAACTGGGGCTAAATGTACCAGCTCCAGTTGCAGGGGAAACGAGTTCTCCGCAGAAATGAGGGCGGGCCCCAGCTCTCAAACGGCGATGGGAGCGTCTCCACTGCAGCCCGAGAGCTCACTCCAGCACTGCCTCCATCTTCAGCTGCAACCCCGCCTCTTCAACCCGGCGGCCATTTTTGGGAGGCTGCTCTTGCTCTTGTAATTCAATACAGGAGCGCTCTGCGCAGGCGTCTGAAGTTGGACCAACAGAAGAGGCAGCTGAAGATGGAGGCGGCCCTGGAGTGAGCTCTCGGGGAGCAGTGGGAATGCTCCCATCGCCGTTTGAGCGCTGGGGGCTGCCCTCATTGCTGCGGACAACTCATTTGCATACCGGTTAAAACCAGTATTTCTAAGGAACGGCGCTGCGGAGACCACGTCTAAAGGTAACAGACAAATAGCTTTATCTTAAGGCTATTCCGACGTGGTAATTAGAAAAAATGTTGCTTTTGTGGTAGACTCCCTTTAAATATAGAAATGAAAGCTTAGAGTAAAGAAGAACAATAGTTGCTCCCATTGTTTTTTTTTTTAAATGTAGATTGTGAGCCCCACATAGAGCTCACAATGTACATTTTTCCCTATCAGTATGTCTTTTTGGAATATGGAATGGAAATCCATGCAAACACGGGGAGAACATACAAACTCCTTGCACATGGTTTTTTGCCCTTGGCGGGATTTGAACACCAGGACCCAGCGCTAACCACTGAACCACCGTGTGGCCCCTTGCTCCCATTGTTTTGTCAGTTTGCAGAATTTTCTGCATGATACCAACAGAATCTTATTGAAATCCAGCAGAAAGCAAAGGTGTTATGCAGAGAGAACATTTCACAGTACATTCACTGCACTGGATAAACATCCTTACTGTATAGAAGAGTGTCTCTTTGAGTACCGGGCACCACCATCAGGTCCCCAGGAAATGTGGTTGTAACCGTAACTAACCTAATAGGGCTTAGGTTATCTGACCTTATGATGAGAGAAAAGCTACCCACAAGACTTGGATTGTGCTATGGGTGTCTGATCTGTATCTCTAGTAACACCCTGAGTGTTATGAAAGGCATTATCTGATTTACCACTCTGTCATTATGTGACTCAGCAGGGCAGTATTGTTGTTAGAAGTCAGCAGGCATCATATAACAGCCTTATCTAAAGGCATTTCAGTGTGCCTGCTAAAGCCGACCTGTGAGTGTGTGGGAAGCCTATTCACACTGCCCCCACTTGTTTTAAGGAGGGAGCAGTGGAGGATGTGATAATTAGGTTTGTCCCTCTTCTCTGACATAAAACAGAGATAGACTGACAGCTGAGTGGTCATGCCTGATGTGAATTGCCCTTAATACTAATCAATGGGGAGCAGCAGTAAGGCTGATCTAAGGGTAAGTTCACACAGGGTTTTTTGGTCAGGATTTTGAGGCCGTATCCGCCTCAAAATCCTGACCAAAAAGACGGCTCCCATTGAAATCAATGGGAGCCGCTCAGGTCTTTTTTCCGGAAGCCGGTTTGTTCCGACTCCCGGAAAAAGAAGCGAGATGATCATTCATCAGGCTGTTTTGCCTCCCTCCGCCAGACTAGACTCATTCATTGGGCCTAATCCAGAGCGTGTGAACTTACCCTTAAACGACAGTAAGTTTAGTCCGTAAATGGTCCGCAATTGTGGGTTCTCGATATTTTATCCATGGTGTGTCATGCCGTGACCGGGGTCCGCACTGAATGCCACAGGTCCGCAAAATAACGGACATCATGGCACAGACTGTCCCATAGAACTCTATGGACGCGTGCCGATGGACACGGACGTCTGCAAAATGACTTTTTGAAATGAAATTTAGAGTTCCTGATCAGCAAATTGCGGACCACAAAACTACTACAGTCGTGTAAGACCAACCTGATAGAAAATTATACAAACTGAATAATAGCATAAGTGAATATTGATGTGTGAAATTCCCATTACAAATTGAGCTGTTTTCCCTTGATGTTAATAAGATGTGAGACAGATATTAGTGAGAAAAACAATATCGGGATCAATACAGTATTCTTAGAGGTTGTGGCGCTTGAATTTTAAATACTTTTAATAAAAGTTATGCCTTATATTCCTTAAGGACACCCACTTTTTGTAGGATATAGAAGAGGCAACCTTTTATATATAGTATGTATCCAATTCAGTGAATGCACAGCGCTGCTGATGTTTTGTTATTTGACTGAAATTTTTTAATAAAGAGTTAAAAAACAAACAAATCTGGGATCTCTGGTGGCATATACTCTGGCTAAAGTCTATGTGGCCGCGTTCAAAGCAAAATAAGTCTTCCCCCTTACCAATTTTTTTTTTTTCTTGTAAATATGTCCATGCTTTCTTGAGGTATGTGGACAATGATTTTAGTGTGTAGAAGTGATCTCTGCTAGAGATGAGCGAACACTAAAATGTTCGAGGTTCGAAATTCGATTCGAACAGCCGCTCACTGTTCGAGTGTTCGAATGGGTTTCGAACCCCATTATAGTCTATGGGGAACATATACTCGTTAAGGGGGAAACCCAAATCCGTGTCTGGAGGGTCACCAAGTCCACTATGACACCCCAGGAAATGATACCAACACCCTGGAATGACACTGGGACAGCAGGGGAAGCATGTCTGGGGGCATAAAAGTCACTTTATTTCATGGAAATCCCTGTCAGTTTGCGATTTTCGCAAGCTAACTTTTCCCCAGAGCCAGTTCTGCTCAACTACACATCTGATGCACACTCAGCTCTGCTACATCAGATGATGTACATCTGATGTAGCAGAGCCGAGGGTGCACTAGAACCCCTGTGCAAACTCAGCTCACGCTAATAGAATGCATTGGCCAGCGCTGATTGGCCAGAGTACGGAACTTGACAAATCAGCGCTGGCTCTGCTGGAGGAGGCGGAGTCTAAGATCGCTCCACACCTGTCTCCATTCAGGCCCGACCTTAGACTCCGCCTCCTCCGGCAGAGCCAGCGCTGATTGGCCGAAGGCTGGCCAATGCATTCCTATGCGAATGCAGAGACTTAGCAGTGCTGAGCCAGTTCTGCTCAACTACACATCTGATGCACACTCAGCTCTGCTACATCTGATGCACACTCGGCTCTGCTACATCAGATGATGTACATCTGATGTAGCAGAGCCGAGGGTGCACTAGAACCCCTGTGCAAACTCAGCTCATGCTAATAGAATGCATTGGCCAGCGCTGATTGGCCAATGCATTCTATTAGCCCGATGAAGTAGAGCTGAATGTGTGTGCTAAGCACACACATTCAGCTCTACTTCATCGGGCTAATAGAATGCATTGGCCAGCGCTGATTGGCCAGAGTACGGAACTCGACCAATCAGCGCTGGCTCTGCTGGAGGAGGTGGAGTCTAAGATCGCTCCACACCAGTCTCCATTCAGGTCCGACCTTAGACTCCGCCTCCTCCGGCAGAGCCAGCGCTGATTGGCCGAAGGCTGGCTAATGCATTCCTATGCGAATGCAGAGACTTAGCAGTGCTGAGCCAGTTCTGCTCAACTACACATCTGATGCACACTCAGCTCTGCTACATCAGATGATGTACATCTGATGTAGCAGAGCCGAGGGTGCACTAGAACCCCTGTGCAAACTCAGCTCACGCTAATAGAATGCATTGGCCAGCGCTGATTGGCCAATGCATTCTATTAGCCCGATGAAGTAGAGCTGAATGTGTGTGCTAAGCACACACATTCATCTCTACTTCATCGGGCTAATAGAATGCATTGGCCAGCGCTGATTGGCCAGAGTACGGAACTCGACCAATCAGCGCTGGCTCTGCTGGAGGAGGCGGAGTCTAAGATCGCTCCACACCAGTCTCCATTCAGGTCCGACCTTAGACTCCGCCTCCTCCGGCAGAGCCAACGCTGATTGGCCGAAGGCTGGCCAATGAATTCCTATGCGAATGCAGAGACTTAGCAGTGCTGAGCCAGTTCTGCTCAACTACACATCTGATGCACACTCAGCTCTGCTACATCAGATGATGTACATCTGATGTAGCAGGGCCGAGGGTGCACTAGAACCCCTGTGCAAACTCAGCTCACGCTAATAGAATGCATTGGCCAGCGCTGATTGGCCAATGCATTCTATTAGCCCGATGAAGTAGAGCTGAATGTGTGTGCACACACATTCAGCTCTACTTCATCGGGCTAATAGAATGTGTAGTTGAGCAGAACTGGCTCAGCACTGCTAAGTCTCTGCATTCGCATAGGAATGCATTGGCCAGCCTTCGGCCAATCAGCGCTGGCTCTGCCGGAGGAGGCGGAGTCTAAGGTCGGACCTGAATGGAGACAGGTGTGGAGCGATCTTAGACTCCGCCTCCTCCAGCAGAGCCAGCGCTGATTTGTCAAGTTCCGTACTCTGGCCAATCAGCGCTGGCCAATGCATTCCTATTGGAAAAAGTTTATGTCACAAAAATCACAATTACACACCCGATAGAGCCCCAAAAAGTTATTTTTAATATCATTCCTACCTAAATAAAGGTTCTCCCTAGCTATCCCTGCCTGTACAGCTATCCCTGTCTCTTAGTCACAAAGTTCACATTCTCATATGACCCGGATTTGAAATCCACTATTCGTCTAAAATGGAGGTCACCTGATTTCGGCAGCCAATGACTTTTTCCGATTTTTTTCGATGCCTCCGGTGTCGTAGTTCCTGTCCCACCTCCCCTGCGCTGTTATTGGTGCAAAAAAAGCGCCAGGGAAGGTGGGAGGGGAATCGAATTTTTTTGGAGTTTGCCACGTGATGTTCGATTCGAACACATCGAACAGCCTGATATCTGATCGAACATGTGTTCGATAGAACACTGTTCGCTCAGCTCTAATCTCTGCCACAATTTGAGGACTTCATCATGTACTTCAGTACAGTTAATCATATGAAAATGAGATTCCCCAGCAAGTCTGTATGGTTCCAATTACAATTTCTCGATTATACAGGGAGTGGAGAGGGATGAGATTGTGACTATGCTTCATGGTATAGCTTTCATCCACAAGCAAGCTGTGCCCTTTGAAGCCAGGCAAGGGGCAGCAAATTCTACAAAAGCTGATCTCCTGATGAGGAAAAGCATGAGAAATGGATTGTCAATGGATCAGCATTTTCATTCCAATGTAGTCTATACACATTAACCATACAATTAGGTATTATGATGAATTTGCACATTATTATAAGTAATACTGAAACAATAAATGTCTTGTCTCAATGTATCTTGGTCACTTACAGTAGAGTCATACGATAATGGATCATTTAGTTAGGAGCCATTTTGTGCAACGTACCTCTACTTGTTTGGACAGATTTGTACCAAATGGCGTTCTCAAATGTGAGCTGAGCAGTTAGTGTGCCTACAAGGTCAAGGGATAGAATTAGAGAAAACTAGACTTGTGGTCAGTTACTTTGTTCACCGCAAAACCACATTTTCGGTCTATATAGTGGTTAGCTCTTGTGGTAGGTATTATATAGGCAAAACAATTAACTCACTGTATGTTAGGGAGCGTTCACACTACCGTCGGTGTCCGACAGCTAGTGTCCGCTGCTAATGTCCGTGCAAAATTTTGTGCGGACATTAGCAGCAGACACTAGCTGTGTCCGTGACATTTTGCATTGCTTTAAATAGACATCGGGTGCGTTCTTTTACAGTCCGTGCCTTTCCTTAACTGTCCGTTGCAAAAAGATGTCTGACTTTTCAAGCGGATAACTACACCCGACATGTAGGTTTTTTCTGTCCACTTGAAAAGTCGGACATCTTTGGAAACGGACACTTAAGGACAGGCATGGAGTGTAAAAGAACGCACCCGATGTCCATTTAAATCAATGAAAAATGTCATGGACACAGCTAATGTCCGCTGCTAATGTCTGCACAAGATTTTGCACGGACATTAGCAGCAGACACTAGCTGTCGGACACAGACGGTAGTGTGAACGCTCCCTTAGATTTCAGGAGCATTAAAATTCTGTCCTATCTGGGCCAGGCTCAAAGTGACTTCTACGTCACATGCAATAGGAACATGATGGAGATATACAGTCCTATGAAAAAGTTTGGGCACCCCTATTAATCTTAATCATTTTTAGTTCTAAATATTTTGGTGTTTGCAACAGCCATTTCAGTTTGATATATCTAATAACTGATGGACACAGTAATATTTCAGGATTGAAATGAGGTTTATTGTACTAACAGAAAATGTGCAATATGCATTAAACCAAAATTTGACCGGTGCAAAAGTATGGGCACCCTTATCATTTTATTGATTTGAATTCCCCTAACTACTTTTTACTGACTTACTGAAGCACAAAATTGGTTTTGTAACCTCAGTGAGCTTTGAACTTCATAGCCAGGTGTATCCAATCATAAGAAAAGGTATTTAAGGTGGCCAATTGCAAGTTGTTCTACTATTTGAATCTCCTCTGAAGAGTGGCATCATGGGCTACTCAAAACAACTCTCAAATGATCTGAAAACAAAGATTGTTCAACATAGTTGTTCAGCGGAAGGATACAAAAAGCTGTCTCAGAGATTTAACCTGTCAGTTTCCACTGTGAGGAACATAGTAAGGAAATGGAAGACCACAGGGACAGTTCTTGTTAAGCCCAGAAGTGGCAGGCCAAGAAAAATATCAGAAAGGCAGAGAAGAAGAATGGTGAGAACAGTCAAGGACAATCCACAGACCACCTCCAAAGAGCTGCAGCATCATCTTGCTGCAGATGGTGTCACTGTGCATCGGTCAACTATACAGCGCACTTTGCACAAATAGAAGCTGTATGGGAGAGTGATGAGAAAGAAGCCGTTTCTGCACGTACGCCACAAATAGAGTTGCCTGAGGTATGAAAAAGCACATTTGGACAAGGCAGCTTCATTTTGGAAACAAAAATTGAGTTGTTTGGTTATAAAAAAAAGGCGTTATGCATGGCGTCCAAAAAGAAACAGCATTCCAAGAAAAACACATGCTACCCACTGTAAAATTTGGTGGAGGTTCCATCATGCTTTGGGGCTGTGTGGCCCCATCGGGAATCTTGTTAAAGTTGAGGGTCGCATGGATTCCACTCAGTATCAGCAGATTCTTGAGAATAATGTTCAAGAATCAGTGACGAAGTTGAAGTTACGCCGGGGATGGATATTTCAGCAAGACAATGATCCAAAACACTGCTCCAAATCCTCAGGCATTCATGCAGAGGAACAATTACAATGTTCTGGAATGGCCATCCCAGTCCCCAGACCTGAATATCATTGAACATCTGTGGGATGATTTGAAGCGGGCTGTCCATGCTCGGCGACCATCTAACTTAACTGAACTTGAATTGTTTGTCCAAAATACCTTTATCCAGGATCCAGGAACTGATTAAAAGCTACAGGAAGCGACTAGAGGCTGTTATCTTTGCAAAAGGAGGATGTACTAAATATTAATGTCACTTTTCTGTTGAGGTGCCCATACTTTTGCACCGGTCAAATTTTGGTTTAATGCATATTGCGCATTTTCTGTTAGTACAATAAACCTCATTTCAATCCTGAAATATTACTGTGTCCATCAGTTATTAGATATATCAAACTGAAATGGCTGTTATAACCACCAAAATATTTAGAACTAAAAATAGTTAAGATTAATAGGGGTGCCCAAACTTTTTCATAGGACTGTAACATGCTTGCAGTTTGGTGGGATAGTGTGTGACCCTCTGTCCTAGAGGTATGAATGCTTAAAGCGCTCTGTGTTCTTATAGGTTTAAGTGTCCAATTAATGTTCTGATTAGGATTATGGAAGATGCACGCATCTGTTCTTATACTATTACTTTTAGCATGATTCCTTTGTAAGAAAAATGGATTGTTTTAAGAAATTGGGTGCTTCACAAGCAAAGAACTATATGATATATTGACTGCATTCCACAACAGGGCTAGAGTATCCATGGTGTACATGTAAAACAGCCGTCACTCATTTCTACATGTGTCAGCATTCCCACTTTGCCAGGCTGATTTTAAACAGGATGGAATAAAAAGGCGTTTTTTTGTATTACTGGTAAATGTCGCTTCTTTACTTATCCTGTTTACTCTGCCTATTGTTCTTTTAAAGAGGACCTTTCATCAGACTGGGTACAGGCAGTTTTATATACTGCTGGAAAGCTGACAGTCCGCTGAATTCAGCACACTATTGGCTTTCCCGATCTGTGCCCGATGTAAAGCGCTATCGGTCCCGGGACCGTATCGCTTTACAGTCAGAAGGGCGTTTCTGACACTTAGCCAGGGACGCCCTTTTGCCCAGCAGCGCCAATCGCGCTGTACTGTGGAGCGGGGAGTAACTCCACGAGCTGTGTGAGCAGAGGGAGGGGGTGTTCCTCCCCGCTCACACTGTACAGCGCGATAGGTGCTGCTGGGCAGAAGGGCGTCCCTGGCTAAGTGTCAGAAACGCCCTTCTGACTGTAAAGCCCTACGGTACCGGGACCGATAGCGCTTTACACCGGGCACGGATCGGGAAAGCCGACAGTGCGCTGAATTCAGTGCACTGTCAGCTTTCCAGCAGTATATAAAACTGCATGTGCCCGATCTGATGAAAGGTCCTCTTTAAGCTAAGTATCTATATTATAAAGATCTATTACCTTGGATCTTCAATGCATAGTCTATAGACTTTACTGTGAATAAAAACTTGCAAACAAATGGGCTAGCAATAAGCACTAAGTGTGTTATGTGCATTGGACATACACAAAAGATAAAAGCTCACTACTTGGTATACTAAAACGTATAAAATCTTTATTACAATGTATTAAAATAGGAACAAAGGAGAAACAAATAAACCACATAAAACTAATTTCCTCACCAGGGATAGGTAATATGTGAACAGTAATGGATGTAACAGTTGAAATTCACCAAATAAAGTTACTCAGTAATAACGTACATTAAAGCTACAAACACTACCTGAAATGTATATAAAGTTACTATATAGGGCAGAAAAACAACTTACATTAAAGGGGTATTCCCACGTCGCATACTCACCAGTCTTCACTGCTGTAAAATCTTCTTTCTTCCTGGTTTCTTGCATCATGTGGTGGGCGGGGTTTCACATGCAACCTGCCGTTTAGCTCCGCCCACCCATATTGGCCTATGAAGTACAGGCAGCAGCAACTCCATTCTGTGTTACATACAGAGACTGCCTGTCTCTGCCATAATGAACACAATTGAATTAGCTAGCCTGATAACTGGGAGAACAGAAGAAATGAAAGCAGCTCCTCTCCCTTTTCTGATAGCAGGAAGCTAGGTCACGTGGTGTAGACACAGGAATAGCTAGATACACAGGCTCGCTCCCGTGCACTTAGCCCCTCCTCCCTCCCCCCTGAGAGCAGCAAATACATCACTTGACTCATGAGCAGATAAGTCAGGGCTGTGGCCACAAAGAATTGAATAAAGTAAGATAGTGGACAAACAAAGCAGTTTTGCTGAAGCAGTGTATTTAGGAAAAGTCTTACATCTACATTATCAAGCAGTATAGATAGGATCCTTGTGATGGGACAACCCCTTTAAAACAGTGACTGAAAACACATCAGGAATAGATTACGTTTCGCCACAGCTTCGTCTGGAGGTGTAACTGTGAATAGTATGTAACTAAAGAGGAAATGGAAGAAGTGCCAATACTGTCTTTTACTCTCGTTTTTGTGCCTTTCCCGACATCCACCGTAATAGTACGGCGGATGTTGGGTATTTAAATATGGAGCTGTGCAGCTGCCATAACCGCAGGGTCTCTATTGTATTATACAGCGCTAGTGCCCGCACTGATTGCGGGCATTAAGGCTTCCACTTTGCCAGTGATGGTTGGTCCACCTGAACAAAATCCACTTGAATAAAAAGTGATCAAAGCAATAGACATTCCCCAAAATGGTAAACTGAAAAGTACATCAGGCCCTGCCCCCCCCCCCCAAAAAAAAAAACAAAAAAACCCAAAAAAACGCCCTATGGATCCCCATACATGGAAATATAAAAAGTTACGGGTGTCAGAATAGAGCAGCTTCCCAGTACATTGAACATAATAAATAAATACTAGAATAAAAATTATGATGAACAATTTGTCCCGCAAACATAAAAATATTTAAAGAGGACCTTTCACCATATCCGGGCACAGGCAGTGTTATATACTGCCAGAAAGCTGACAGTGCGCTGAATTCAGCGCACTGTCGGCTTTCCCGATCCGTGCCCGGTGTAAAGCGCTATCGGTCCCGGTACTGTAGCGCTTTACAGTCAGAAGGGCGTTTCTGACCATTAGCCAGAGACGTCCTTCTGCCTCGCGGCGCCAATCGCGCTGTGCTGTGGAGCGGGGAGGAACGCCCCCCTCCCGCTCCTGATAATGCTGGTCTACGGACGAGCTGTGTGAGCAGAGGGAGGGGGGCGTTCCTCCCCGCTCCACAATACAGCGCGATAGGCGCCGCGAGGCAGAAGGACGTCTCTGGCTAATGGTCAGAAACGCCCTTCTGACCATAGAAGAGCTACGGTACCGGGCCGTAAGCTCTTCACACCGGGCACAGATCGGGAAAGCCGACAGTGCGCTGAATTCAGCGCACTGTCAGCTTTCTGGCAGTGTATAACACTGCATGTGCCCGGATATGATGAAAGGTCCTCTTTAAAAAAAAAAATTGAAATAAAAATCACCATCGGGAAGGAGTTAATATGTATATACAGTTAGGTCCAGAAATATTTGGATGATGACCCAATCTTCATTATAGTTGATAACTTATACAAGATGAAGAGGAGCCTAGATGACTTTTTTGAAAGTAAAAATGTTACAGATTATGGGAACTAGAATTTTTAGATATGTTGATCCAAATATTTAGTGCATTTGCCATATTTGGAGTTTGGAAGGAATGTTTGCTACTGATGGGGCAAACTGGCAGTCACCTCGTGTTTTTTATTTTTGTTTTTTGCCTTCCTTGCACTTTGAGTCCTTTTGTGAGCAAACTGCATTACAAATGTTTTTCATTCTCATTCCCTTTTATAAATTTGGTAGGTTTATAGGTTGGATGTGGTGGACTTGTGGCTTCATCCAATCTTATCAACTATGTTACTTTTATGAAATACATGCATCTAAAATGAAAAATATAGAAACTCTGAAATTGCATGGTTGTAAGATTTCTGGTGCCATCAGGCCCACTCTCTCCACAGACACATTCATTTTAGGAATAAGGATCGGGAGTTACTGCAGGTCCTGTGAACATGGTTGGGAGAAGACATGTACTCAGAGTATTACGCTAACAGAGGAAGAAAATATTTCTGATTTGCCTGTTTTTGCCAACTGTAAATAAAATACTGCTGAGCATCACCTTATTACTGTGATTTGAAAAACAGAGATTTTCCTATTAGATTCATTTTTTTATTTGCACTCTCTCTGAAAAGATACGCCTTCCCAATCATAGCAATTTTGCAACTATAAAACTTCAAATGCCATATTTTCATGCTTATGTGAATGATGCCAAACGTTCCATTATTTTATATTCATCACTTACTCACCTCATCAATAATAGTAGTAGTTTCACATTTTGGAAGATCCCGGGTTGTATAAATCACAGTTCTCATAAAAACTCCTCATCTTCTTCTGGATAACCACTATTCTAAAATAAAGAATTCACAGATCTTAGACTGAAGGTGACCTGACTGGCACTTATGTTGTTACTATGACATTATTAGAATATCGGTTTAGATGTGACATGCCATATCTATACAAATCATCAGGTAATAAGTAAAAAAAACAACAACTTATATAGTACCTACATACTCTGCTACAAAAGTATACGGCTTCTACCAAAGGATTAAAGAGAACCTATAACCATTAGAGATGAGCGAACACTGTTCGGATCAGCCGATCCGAACAGCACGCACCCATAGAAATGAATGGAAGCACCTGTGACGCTGACTTTGCCGGCGGCGTCACAGGTGCTTCCTCATCTCTAATAACCATCTTCCCCATCTCCATCTCTTTGAATCCTTCACTGCTCCAAAGATTTAGGTTCAGTTGGAAATTTTTTCTGGTCCCCACAAGGGTTGAGCAATCGTAATCAGAAAAGATCGGATTCCGATCGGAGATCGAGAAAATTTCACGATCGCGATCGGAATTCCGATCTTCTCGGGCGGGATTGAGATCGGGGCTTGTTTCCCACAATGCTTGGCTACTGGCCAATCACTGTGGGAAAAGCTTAACACCCATAGGAATGAACGGAACCCCCTGCGTCCATTCATTCCCATGGATTTACTGCAACCTGCCACTCTTCTGCTTCGTCCCTGTTTTACTGTATACTCAGCTGAATATACGGTAAAACAGGGACGAAGCAGAAGAGTGGCAGGCTGCGCTGCTGTGAGGACGACAAGGCAAGTTCGCGAGTAGATAGATACTACTACTATAGGTACATTTACTTGTCCATCTATCTACTAGACAAGTCAATGTACAGTAATATCTATCTACTCGCGAACTTCACTCAACTTACCTGCTCAAAAGTGCTGCGGCTGCCCTCTTCTGGTCCGGTTCTCTGTCCTTCATGTGGCTTCAGAGCGCCCTGCAGACTAGTATTATAGAGAAGGCGGGGCTTAGGAGAGTGTGGGCGGGTACTGGGAGGGGAGACGTGAGTGATGCACTCACGACTCCCTGCCCACACTCTCCAGCCGCACCAAGCCCCGCCTACTCCCTCCATCTCTACAACAGCACGGTGGCTCAGTGGTTAGCACTGCAGCCTTGCAACGCTGGAGTCCTAGGTTCAAATCCTGCCAAGGGCGACATCTGCAAGGAGTTTGTATGTTCTCCCTGTGTCTGCGTGGGTTTCCTCCGGGTACTCCGGTTTCCTCCCACACATCAAAGACATACTGTTAGGGAATGTAGATTGTGAGCCCTATATGGGACAGTGACTGACAATATCTGTAAAGTGCTGCGGAATATGATGGCGCTATATAAGTAAGCATAATAAATAATACTAGTCTAGGGAGGCGGGGGGGGGACGGGGGCAGGGTGCTCTGAAGACGTGAAGGACAGAGGACCGAACCCGACGAAGAAGAACTGGGAGCTGCAGGTAAGTGAACACCAGGGGGTTAATCACTACACAGCAGCAATGGGGACAAACCGTGTAGTGAATAGGATCGTTTTTTAACCCCTTCCCGACATTCGCCGTAATAGTATGGCGCTGCTGGGAAGGGCTTCCCGCAAACCGCCGTACTATTACTGCGGATGCATGGTGCGCACACAGAAACTGTGTGCGCACCATGCACAGCGGGTGACAGCCGTAATACACGGCTGACAATGCCCCGTAACACCCGCGGTCGGAACCGGGTCCGATCGCGGGTGTTAACCCCTGAGATGCCGGTGATCAACATGACCACCGGCACCTCCGGGGTTACAACGTCATACGGTGCCGATCGGCACCCCCCGCGCCGGTTTCGGGGGGTGCCGGTGTTCGTAGGGGGCAGCCCGGGGTCTGATCAGTGACCCCGAGTCTGCCCCATCACTTACCCCGTCCTCGCGCCTGGCCAATCCTGCCGTAAATGAAGCTGTCAGCCTGTGCGTCTACACAGGCTGACAGCTTCCTATACACTGCAATACACGTGTAACACGTGTATTGCAGCGTATCTCTATTGAAGCAGTGATCAGCCGGTCACTGCTTCAATCCCCCATGGGGACAGAAAAAAAAAGTGAAAAAAAAGTCAAAATAAAAAAGTTTAAATAAGTTTAAAATAAATTATAAATAAATAAAGCCCCAAAAATCCCTTTTTCCCCATATAAAATGTTTTATTATGTAAAATAAAGAAACATAGAAAAAAACATTACATATTTGGTATCGCCGCGTCCGTAATAACCTGAACAATAAAATTAAAATATTATTTAACCCGAACGGCGAATGTCATAAAAAAAAAACGTAGAAAACCGCACAAAATAATGATTATTCACCACCTTTCCCTTACAAAATGTTCAATAAAAAGTAATCAAATGGTCAGATGAAAACCAAAATGGTACCAATAAAAAGAAGAGGTCTTCCCGCAAAAAATAAGCCCTCAACCAGCTCTGTCTAGCGAAAAATAAAAACGTTATGCCTTTCAGAAGATGGCGATGCAAAAACAATAGATTTTTTTCCCTGAATTGAATTCTATTCTGCACAAATAGCAACGCATTAAAAAATCATATAAATGAGGTATCGCTGTAACCGTACCGACCCGCAGAATAAAGGTAACATGTTACTTATGCTGTATGCTGCACGGGAAAAAAAAAAATGCTAAAAAGCAATGCCAGAATTGATGTTTCCTTTTACATCCCACCCAGAAAGAGTTAATAAAATGTAGTCAATAAGTTACACGCCCCAAAATGGCGGCATTGAAAAGCACATCTAATACCGCAAACACCAAGCCCTCATATGGCCACATTGCCAGAAAATAAAAATAAAAATCTACCTTGTACAATGTGAAGACAAAAACCCCAAAAGTCACCAAATCATTAGGACATAAGTGGCTGCGACTAGAAGGAAATGTGTAAGCGGTGCGAGCGTTTTCAGGGGACACCCCATATTTAGAGCTTATGAGAGAGAAGACACCAGCGCTGACCCCCCAGAATGCCCCTCTTCCCCGTCATAGGAGCTGGTGGGAAAATAGAATGGGATTTGGTGTACCCAATTTACTCCGCACAGCTTACACATTCACTTCGGGGTTACTAATGCTACTACATCACTTGATAAATACTGAGGGGTGCGGTTTTCAAAATGGGGTCACTTTCTAGAGGTTTCCACTGTTTTGACACCTCAAGGGCTTTGTAAATGCGACATGGTTCCTGAAACTGATCACAGCCAGATCTGCCCTCTAAAAGCTCTTTGGCGCGCCTTCCCTCCTGCGGCTCACTGTGCGTCCATATATTAGTTTACACCCACAAGTGGGGTACTATGGTAGTCGGGAGAACTTGCCTAACAAATTGTGGGATGCGTTTTCTCCTTTAACCCCTTGTGAATGTGCAAATTCTAGGGCTAAACGAAAATATTAGTAAAATAAATTCAAATTTGAAAATTTCACCTCCATTTTGTATTAATTCCTGTTAAGCACTTATAGGGTTAAATTACTAGGTATATGTTGTTTTGGCTTATTTAAGGGGTGCAGTTTTGAAAATGGGGTGATGTATGGGGGGCTTTAATACAAGGGTCTTTCAAAACCCCTTCATAACTGGATTAGGCCCTTTAAAAAATGGGTTTTGGAAATTTCTTGAAAATTTTGAATATTGTTGTTTCACTTGTAAATCTTATAATGTCCGTAAAAATTAAAAGGGTGACTAAAGTTTGATGCCGACATAAAGCCGAGATCTGGGACATGAGATTTATGATATAATTTTGGCGGTCTGACTATCTGTATGTAATGTACATCATTTCAAACTTTATAAAATGCATATTTTTCAAAATTTCCACCAAATTTCCAATTTTTTTATAATTAAACACAAAACATATCAACCAAAATTTACCACTAACATGAAGTACAATGTGTTACGAAAAAACAATCTTAAAATCACTTTGGTAAGTTAAAGCGTTCCAAAGTTATTGCCACATAAAGTGACACGTCAGTTTTGAAAAATCGAGCTTGGTCAGGAAGTCAAAAAGTGCCATCGGCGGGAAGGGGTTAAAGGGATTCTACCATTAAAAAACTTTTTTTTCTAGGTAACACGTCGGAATAGCCTTTAGAAAGGCTATTCGTCTCCTACCTTTAGAAGTGATCTCCACCGCGCCGTTCGTTCGAAATACCGGTTTGTCCCCATTGCTGCTCGAAAACCGACTCCAGCGCTGCCTCTGTCTTCGTCTGCATCCTCCCCTTCCTTCTTCGGCTTGACGTCGGACGCCTGCGCAGTATGCTCTGTTTGTCGAACTTCGCCGAACGTACTGCGCATGCGCGAAATTGCGGTGTCGGCACTATGGCCGCGGGCATGTGCAGTAATGCGCAGATAAATTCTTTGAGGGGTGCAGTTTTCAAAATGGGGTCACTCCTTTGGGGAATCCACTTTTCTGGTACCTTACAGGCTCTACAAACATGACATCGCGTCCAGATACCAAACATCTGAATCTGTACTCCAAAAGACACATAGTGCTCCTTCCCTTCTGCGCCCTGCTGTGCGCCCAAACTGCAGTTTATGCCACATGTATGACACTGGTGTACCCAGGATAACGGACGTAATGTCATATGTGGGTATAAACTGATATTAGGGCACAGCCGGACACAGAAGGGAAGAAGAGTTATTTGGTTTTTGGAGCACAGACGGTTTGGATTTTGGATGCCATGACACTTTTGTAGAGCTGAAATGCCAGTAAAGTGGAATCCCCTGATATGTGACCTTATTTTGGAAACTACACCCCTGAAGGATTTATCCAGGGGTACAGAGAGCATTTTTAACCCCCAAGTGTTGCTATAACTTATTATCCATAAATGAATACGAAGCTGATTGTGAGAGGTGAAAATGACCATTTTTCCAGGAATACGTCATTTCAGTGCGTAATATGTTGTGCCCGACTTGTATCCGAGATGAACGCTCTGAAAGCTGTTGTGCCCAGGATACCCGCTTACCAGTTTTTCGAGTATGTATCTCTGCTGACATAAGTTGGGCACAACATATCGGGCACTAAAATGGCAAATCTCTGGAAAAATGTCATTTTTAACTTCTCATTATCAGCTGCAATTTCATTTCTGGAAACTAAATAAATGCTACACTCAAGGGTTAAAAAACGCTCGCTACGCCACCTGATAAATCCCATCAGTGGCGTAGTGTCCAAAATGGGGTGACATGTCTGCGGATTCCACCAAAACCAAACCAAAATAGTGTCCCTTTCCTTCTGTGCCCGGCTATGCCCAAACAGCCGATTATATCCACATATGGCATTAAGTCCATTATCCGGGGCACGCCAGAGTCATACATGTGGGCATACACCGCCATTTGGGTACACAGCAGGGCGCAGATGTGAAGGAGTGATATGTGCTTTTGGAGTGCAGATTTAGATTGTTGGTGTTTGGACACCATGTCACATTTGCAGAGACCCTAAAATTGCCCCTACAAAATGGGGTCACTTCTTGGGGAAATCCAGTTTACTGTCACCTCCAGGGCTCTGCAAAAACATCATGGCGCCCAGAAAGTCCCTCTAAATCTGTACCCCAAAAGCTAAAAAGCATAGTGCTCCTTCCCTTCTGAGCCCTGCCGTGTGCCCAAGCAGCAGTTTACACCCACATATATAATTTTTTGCCCCTCGGGATGGTCCCTTAATAGTTTTAGGAGTGCAGGTCTCTGACAACACAAAGTGGGTGCAACGTATTGGGCACCGAAATGGCATATTCTTTAAAAATTTCAATTTTCATTTTGTACATTAATTTTTGGGAAGCATTTTTAGGCTCAAAATGATAATATGCCTTGATACATTCTTTGATGGGTGTAGTTTTTAAAATGGGGTCACATTTGAGAGGTTTCCATTGTATTGGTACTTTAGGGGCTCAGCAAATGCGACATGGCCCCTGAAAACTATTCCAGCAACATCTGCCATCCAAAACACAAATAACGCTCTTTCCATTCTGAGCCCCACCATGTACCGATACAGAAGATTACAGAAATTTGTGTTTTGAAATCCATTTGGCCCTCCCTACCTCTTGTACCTACTGTATTTGCGTACATAGGACTAAGGCCACAAAGTGTACATTTTTTAACACGGGAGAAGTGCGGTGATATATTTTGGGGTGTGTTTCTTCTTTTTGATGTGTTGTGTGCAAAAAAAACAAAAAAAACTGGCTTTAAAATGACACATATTTGAAGAAAGTGAAATTTTTTTTCATCATTTGTAATAATTCTTACAAAACAATATTTGTTTGATCAAAATGCTCACTATACCCCTCAAAGAATACCTGAAGGGGTCATTTTACAAATTTGGTCATTTAATGGGAGTTTCTATCATTATGCCACCTATTCCTGTCTGCAAACATAGCTTGGTAGAGGAAAAAATCACATACTCCAAATTTCCAAAATTTGCTTATAAACTTGTAAATTGTCTAAGTTACTCAAATATGCTAAACTTATTTCAAATATGCTTGAAACACAAAAGGAACATTTGGAAGTATATAACTACTAACTTTTTTGCCCTGTATTATTGTGCATATGTGAGATATCGCAGCTGAAAATGGAAAACACTGAAAAATTTGTCAAAATTTTCAGCATTTACGAGTTTTTTTAATACATTTACACAAGTTATATCAGTCTAATTTTACCTTCTCAGTAAAGTAAAACATGTCATGAAAAAACAATATCAGAATCACTTGGATGCCTAATACTGTTACAGAATTATTCACTGATAAAGTCACACAGGGCAAATTTCCAAAATTTGGCTTGGTCATTAAGGTCCAAAACAGGCCGGTCACTAAGGGGTTAAACTTTAATTTGTAAGATATAGAATCTCTTTTTTCATGTTAATAAGTATCAATTTTATTGCTTTGGTAATACCAAAGCTATAATTTTGCAATCACCCTATATTATAGACAGGAAGAACTTGTGTAAGTTGTAAAACAGCAGTTAAACCTCTCCAAAAACAACTCTATGTGAAGGCTACTTCATCTAGACCAGGGCTACTCAACAACAGAACAATACTCATTAAGGGAAGAGTTTTTTTGCAGGCTGAAAAAATATCTGCTTCATGAAGAAGGAAAATTTTTTGATGCATTTTTCTTGTTTTATTTTGTTGTTTGTTTTTTTAAAATACTTGATATGGTTTTTGTTGCATTTTTTTTCCTCCAGCACATTGTATGGACTTGGAAACTTACCGTCAAGAAAATGCTTGCAGTTTTTAATGTGGCTTTTGCAAAAAAAAAAAAAAAAAACCTAGCATTTTTCCACTTCCCATTAATTTCAATGGGTTTTTCAAGGTAGAATTCATCTAAAGATAAGTCATGTTGCTTTTCTATTCCTCTACCTAATTTAAAAAAAAAAAAACAGCGGACTACCATTGAAGTGAATGGGAATCGTTTTTTGAGGCAGGTTCTCAAAAAACAGCCTGCAAAAAAACCCCCAAAAACTGTGAATATATCCTTAAGCCTCCTTCACACAATGTACTTTTGATCCTCAATTGCAGATCACAGTACAGACAGACGGGCCCAGACTTACAGCAGTTTATGCTATATGAAGAGAGTGTGCCGTAATGAAGAACCGCAAAATATGGAGCAGGTCCCATACTGTCCTGTCCGTATTTGTGGCTCGTTTCAGTCACTTCAATGTATAGGTAAGTGAAAAGCACGAATGCCACACAGATACCATCTGTGATGTTTTCACTGACCCGCACACTGAACAGTTGTCTGAAAGAGACCTTACTGCCTCCATGCAGTATAGTGCCCATTTAGGACCCCTCCCCCATCACCCACACATAGTATAATGCCACCTTTGGGGACTCCACATGGTAAAATGTCATAGTGATGCTCCCACACAGCTAAATTTCCCTTAGGGTCCCTAAGTAGAATGCCACATTTTTCCCCCACATAGTATGATGCTATATCTGTATCCCTACACAAGAACATACCCCCTTCCTACTCCTACACACGGTATAACGACTAGAGAGCTGGCGCTAGTGTGAACCTGGTGTCATCCGCATAACCAACAAGACTGCTGGTTATTTCGGTTCGGTTAATACATTATTTGTGAGCCTTTGCTTGCGGTTTCAGGACAAATAGGTTTGAACTGTAAATGCTATTATTACTCTGGGTTCTCTTTAGAGGACACATAAATAGTGCATCTGTGTGTTCAGTCCAAACCAAACCACCAGACGAACGTCAAGAAAGTCACCCAGCACATACTTAGACTTGAAAATGGCCTAATAATAGTCTTCAGTCGCACACCCCTAGTATGCACACTTCAGAAAAACAACCCAATTGACATAAAAATACATTAAAGGGAGTCTGTCACCAGGGATGAAAAGCAACTGTTAATATGAGCCATGCCACTGATTCTGGCAGTTGGAATGTTTCGCTCTAGCCCCCACCATTCCTGAGCAATGCTGTTAGATAAAATGCCTGCTATTTAGTCTCTATAATGACAGGAGAGCGGTGGCAGACTGAGGTAGGCAAGGGGTGGGATTCGGAGCTATGACACTGGTTGCCTCTGATTGGAGCTCTGAATCACAGGCCAGTGCCTGACATTACAGAGCCTAAATAGCATATCAGGCACCAAAACAAACTGCACTTTGCTCGGAAATGTTGGAGGCTAGAGGAAAATTCCAACTGTGCAGGAATGAGTGGAGGAACAACTATTAACCGCTTAACGACCGGCCCATAGGGAATCTACGTCGGCACTGACAGGTCCTTCCTGACTGCCCTATAGTAAAACTACGTCGGGCAGTCAGGGAAGGATCCCCTGTCAGTGCCCACGTAGTTGGAGCAAGTCTTAGCTGTATCTTATAGCTAAGACCATGCTCCATAACCCCCCATCGGGGGGCTCCGATGTTTTTTTTTAAACCCCTTCAGTTCCGTGATCAAACATGATCACGGAACTGAAGCGGTTCCGTGATGGTGCCGGCGGTATCGGCACCCCCCGCGGCGAGATTGGGGGGTGCCAATATGAAAAACATGCAGTCTGGGGTCTGGCCAGTGACCCCAGACTGCCTGAGCCCCCCGTTACCTGGTTGATCCTGCCCCCGTTGTCAGGAAGCCAAGCGATGCGTCTATATCGCTTGGCTTCCTGATACAGACTGGAGACACGTGCAGCCTGTGTCTCCTGTGTCTCCAGCCTGTAATACTGATTCAGCAATGAAATCATTGCTGAATCAAGTGTCCTAAAAGGGACACATACAAAAGTGAAATAAAAAGTGAAAAAAAAAGTGAAAAATAAAGCTTTTGAAAAAAATGAATAAAGTTATAAAGCCCCAAAAATACCCTTTTTTCTATAGAAAATGAGTTATGTAAAAAAAAAAAACCTAAAAATTAATTAAAACAATACATATTTGGTATCGCCGCTTCCGTAACAATCTGTATAATAAAACTGAAACAATATTTAATGTATACGGTAAACATCGGGGAAAAAAAACGGAAAAAACCCGCTGGAAGTAGTGATTTTTCGCCATCTCACCTTAGAAAATATGCTATAAAAAGTGATCAAAAAGTCATATACACCCCACAACAGTACCAATAAAAAGCGCAGGTTGTCCCGCAAAAAATAAGCCCTCAACCAACACTGTCGACCGAAAAATAAAAATGTTACGCCTCTCAGAAGATGGCGATGCAAAAATCACTGATTTATGTCCCCAAATGTGTTTTTGTTCTGCAGAATTAGTATCGCATAAAAAATACTATAAATGAGGTATCGCCGTAACCGTACCGACCCGCAGAATAAAGGTCACATGTTACTTATACTGTACGCTGCATGGCGCAAAATTTAAAAGGGAAAACTCAATGCCAGAATTGATTTTATTTTTTTAAATCCAGCAAAAAAAGAGTTAATAAAATGTATTCAATAGATTGTAGGCACCCAAAAATGGTGTCATTACAAAATACACTTCATCCCGCAAACAACAAGCCCTTATATGGCCACGTCACCAGAAAAATAAAGAAAATATAGCATCTAGTAATGTGAAGACAAAAACCCGCAAAAATCGCCAAATCATTAGAATACGACTGGCTGCGTCAGGAAGGGAATGTATAAGCTGTGTGAGCGAATATCAGGGGACACCCCAGATTTACAGCTTATGAGGGAACAGACACCAGAAATGACCCCCAAAGTGACCCCCAGAGTGACTCCCCCAATCATAGGAGCTACTGGGACATAGTAGGGAATTTGGTGTTTGCAATGTCCTCCGCACCGCTTACATATTCCATCTTCGCCATCCGCTGTGCAGTCACGTCTGGGATACTAATACTCACTACACCCCCTGAGAAATTCTTTGAGGGGTGCAGTTTTCAAAATGGGGTCACTCCTTTGGGGAATCCACTTTTCTGGTACCTTACAGGCTCTACAAACATGACATGGCGTTCAGATACAAACATCTGAATCTGTATTCCAAAAGCCGCATCGCGCTCCTTCCCTTCTGCGCCCTGCTGTGTGCCCGAACTGCAGTTTATGCCACAGGTATGACACATGTATGACACTGGTGTACCCAGGATAACGGACGTAATGTCATATGTGGGATATTAGGGCAAAGCCGGACACAGAAGGGAAGAAGAGTTATTGGGTTTTTGGAGCGCAGATGGTTTGGTTTTTGCATGCCATGACGCTTTTGTAGAGCTGAAACACCAGTAAAGTGGAATCCCCTGATATGAGACCTTATTTTGGAAACTACACCCTTGAAGGATTTATCCAGGGGTACAGAGAGCATTTTTAACCCCCAAGTGTTGCTATAACTTATTATCCATAAATGAATACAAAGCTGATTGTGAAAGGTGAAAATGACCATTTTTCCAGGAATCTGTCATTTCAGTGCGTAATATATTGTGCCCGCCTTGTATCCGAGATGAACACTCTAAAAGCTGTTGTGCCCGGGATACCCGCTTACCAGTTTTTGGAGTGTGTATCACTGCTGACATAAGTTGGGCACAACATATCAGGCACTAAAATGGCGAATCTCTGGAAAAATTTCATTTTTAACTTCTCATTTTCAGTTGCGATTTCATTTCTGCTCACGCTCACCTGCAGATTTCCTCCACTTCAAGTTTATGCTTAAAACATATAGCTCTGCCCTTTACCTTGCCAAACAAGACTATTTCACCGCCCTCATCTCTTCTCTCTCAAGCAACCCTAAAAGGCTTTTTGAAACCTTTCACTCCTTACTCACACCCAAGGTGCAGACGCTATTCACAGACCTTAGTGCTGATGACCTGGCCATGTATTTCCATGATAAAATTGATAAGATCCGTCAGGAAATTACTGCCCAAGCCCCAGGTGGCATTGACTCCCACACCTACGATAGTACTGATCCCCTCACCAGCCGCACTTTAGACTGTCCATTCTCATCTTTTGAACCTGTCACAGAAGAGGAAGTTTCCCAGCTACTTTCTTCATCTCGCCCCACAACCTGCAGTAGTGACCCCTTCCCCTCACACCTTCTCCAATCTCTGTCCCCTGCTGTCACTACTTACCTTACTAAAATATTTAACCTCTCTCTCTCTTCTGGAATCTTCCCATCCTCCTTCAAGCATGCTGTTATAATCCCGCTACTGAAAAAACCCTCCCTGGACCCATCCTGTGCTGCTAACTATCGACCCGTCTCTAACCTCCCCTTCATCTCTAAACTTTTGGAACGCCTGGTTTATTCTCGGTTAATCCGTTATCTCTCTGCTAACTCTCTGCTTGACCCCTTACAATCTGGTTTCCGCGCTCTGCACTCTACTGAAACAGCTCTCACAAAAGTCTCTAATGATCTACTAAAGGCTAAATCCAATGGTGACTTCTCTCTTCTTATTCTTCTGGACCTCTCTGCAGCTTTTGACACTGTTGACCATCAACTTCTCCTCACTATGCTCCGCTCAGTTGGCCTCAATGACACTGCGCTCTCCTGGTTCTCCTCTTATCTCTCAGGCCGCACTTTCAGTGTATCATTTGCGGGCTCTGTTTCCTCTCCTCTTTCCCTTGCTGTTGGGGTTCCTCAGGGCTCGGTCCTCGGCCCCCTGCTCTTTTCTCTCTACACAGCCCCCATTGGACAAACCATCGCCAGATTTGGCTTCAGGTACCATCTTTATGCTGATGACACCCAATTATACACATCTTCCCGTGACATCACCCCTGCACTCATTCAGAACACCAGTGACTGTCTCTCTGCTGTCTCTAATATCATGTCCTCGCTCTATCTGAAACTAAATCTCTCTAAGACTGAACTACTACTGTTTCCACCATCTAACAGATCTGTCCCTGATATATCCATTGCAGTCTCAGGCCTTACTATAACTCCTAGGCAGCATGCCCGCTGCCTTGGGGTCATATTTGACGCAGACCTTTCCTTCACCCCTCATATTGAATCACTCGCACGTTCATGTCACCTCCACCTCAAAAACATCTCCAGAATACGCCCTTTCCTTACCAGAGATACACTAAAGACACTTATTGTCTCTCTGATTCATTCTCGCCTTGACTACTGTAATTCCTTACTAATCGGTCTTCCCCTCACTAAACTCTCTCCTCTACAATCTATTCTGAATGCAGCGGCCAGGCTCATCTATCAGGCTAGACGCTACAGCGATGCCTCCGGTCTGTGCCAGTCGCTACATTGGCTGCCTATTCATTATAGAATAAAATATAAAGTTATTACTCTCATCCACAAGGCTCTCCATAATGCCGCACCTCCCTACATTTCTTCCCTCATCTCTGTCTACCGCCCAACCCGTGCTCTCCGCTCACTCAATGACCTAACACTTACATCCTCTATTATCAGAACCTCCCATGCTCGTATACAAGACTTCTCCCGAGCTGCACCACTTCTCTGGAATGCTCTACCCCGGACAATCAGATTAACTCCCAACTTCTACAGTTTCAAACGCAAACTAAAGACGCATCTTTTCAGACAAGCCTATCACAATTCCTAATGCACAAAATTGTCTGAACACTGTATAAGCAATGCCGCCCCTGCTACCTCTTGTGTCACCCTCTCTACCTCATAGATTGTAAGCTCTTTTGAGCAGGGCCCTCAGTCCCATTGTGTGAAATGACGTTCTTTGTTATGTATGTCTGTATCTGAACCCTATAAATTGTACAGCGCTGCGGAATATGTTGGCGCTATATAAATAAAATGTATTATTATTATTATTATTATTATTTCTGGAAACTAAGTAAATGCAATCCTCAAGGGTTAAAAACGCTCGCTACGCCACTTGATATATCCCATCACTGGGCTAGTGTCCAAAATGCGGTGACATGTCTGCGGAATCCACTTTATTGGCAATTCAGGGTCTTCGCAAAAGTGGCATGATGTCCAAAAAACAAACTGCGCCAAAAACCAAAATGCGCCAAAAACCAAAATAGCGCTCCTTCCATTCTGTGCCCGGCTGTACCAAACAGCCATTTCTACCCACATATGGCATTAAGTCCGTTATCCGGGGTACACCAGTGTCATACATGTCGGCATACACTGCCATTTGGGTACACAGCAGGGCGCAGATGTGAAGGAGCGATATGTGCTTTTGGAGTGCAGATTTAGATTGTTGGTTTTTGGACTCCATGTCACATTTACAGAGACCCTAAAATTGCCCCTACAAAATGGGGTCACTTATTGGGGAATTCCAGTTTACTGTCAACTCCAGGGCTCTGCAAAAACATCATGGTGCCCAGAGGGTCCCTCTAAATCTGTACCCCAAAAGCTAAAAAAGCGCAGTGCTCCTTCCCTTCTGAGCCCTGCTGTGTGCCCAAGCAGCAGTTTACACCCACATATATAATTTTTTGCCCCTCGGGATGGTCCCTTAATAGTTTTAGGAGTGCAGGTCTCTGACAACACAAAGTGGGTGCAACGTATTGGGCACCGAAATGGCATATTCTTTAAAAATTTCAATTTTCATTTTGTACATTAATTTTTGGGAAGCATTTTTAGGCTACCTTTGATACATTCTTTGATGGGTGTAGTTTTTAAAATGGGGTCACATTTGAGGGTTTTCCATTGTATTGATACTTTAGGGGCTCAGCTAATGCGACATGGCACCTGAAAACTATTCCAGCAACATCTACCCTCCAAAAGCCAAATAGCGCTCTTTCCATTCTGAGCCCCACCATGTACCCATAAAGCAGATTATGGCCACATATGGGGTATTGCCGTGTTTAGGAGAAATTGTTTAACAAACTGAGGGGGCCTTTTTCTCTTTTAACCCCTTGTGAAAATGAAAACTTTGGGGATAAAGGGACATTTTAGTAATTTTTAACCTACATATGCCAAGGTTAGTAAAATCTGAGAAACGGCTATAGGGTCAAAATACTTACTATACCCCTCAATGAATACCTTAAGGGGTCTAGTTTATCAAATGGGGTCATTTATGGGGGTTTTCAATTGTTTTGGTAACTTAAATCTTGTTTGAATATGCAATGGGCCTAAAAGATCTGCAAGCAAAATTTGTGTCTTGAAATCCAGTTGGTGCTCCCTTCTTTTTGTGCCCTACCGTGCGTCCGTACATAGGATTAAGGCCACAAAGTGTACGTTTTTGAACACAGGAGAAATGGAGTCATCTACTTTGGAGTGTTTTTCTTCATTTTCATGTGTTATTTCAAAAAAAACTGCCTATAAAATGACACTTTTGTGTACAAAAATATGAATTTTTTTTGTTTGACGCAAATTTTCTAAAAACTTAGGGGTCAAAGTACTCACTATACCCCTCAATGAATACCTTAAGGGGTCTAGTTTATAAAATGGGGTCATTTATGGGGGTTTTCAATTGTTTTGGTAACTGAAATCTTGTTCAAATGTGCAATGGGCCTAAAATATCTGAAAGCAAAATTTGTGTTTTGAAATAAATTTGGCCCTCCCTACCTCTTAGGCCCTACTATATGTGCGTACATAGGACTAAGGCCACAAAGTGTATATTTTTTAACACGGGAGAAGTGGAGTGATATATTTTGGGGTGTGTTTCTTCTTTTTGATGTGTTGAGTGCAAAAAAACTGGCTTTAAAATGACACATATTTGAAGAAAATGAAAATTTACCGTATATACTCGAGTATAAGCCGAGTTTTTCAGCACAGTTTTTGTGCTGAAAAAGTGCTCCTCGGCTTATATTCGGGTCATTACGGTAATTTTCTGCTAGCAGGCCAGGATAGCAGACCCCACCCCCCCATCACACGCCGGGTGACGTAGCCACGTAAACTCAGGTCCGCACGCGGCATGTCTGCTTCCTGCCCTGCTAGCAGAAGTACCGTAAGTACTTCTGCAGATTTTAATGTACAGCATCGCCGCGCTCCTAGCAGGAGCGTGGCGATGCTGTGGGCCCCGGCACCTGCCACGGTGTCTGGATGCCGGGTCCGGATGCCGGGCTGTAAACGTAATGGCGCCGCTCTGCAGGGCGGTTGCCATAGAAACCAGCACCTCTGCTGTAATGCTTACAGCAGAGATGTTGAAGCTTATGGCTGCAATCTCTGATTGTAGGCATAAGCTGTGGCATCTCTGCTGTAAGTGTTACAGCGGAGGTGCCCTCCGGAGATGTCCTCCCCCCTCCGGCCTGCCCCATACCTTTAAAGTTGCAGGCCGGCTCCTGTGCAGCGAGCTCGCAGGAGCCGACCTGTTCCGACGACAGCCGGAGCCTAATGAAGGCTCCCAGGCCTGTCATCGCTATATTACTATTACGGCTGGTCTATGATCAGCCGTAATAGTAATGTAGAGAATCTCACATAGACGGCAATACACTTGTATTGCCGTCTATGGAACTTGCAATCAAATGACTGCAGGTTCAAGTCCCCCAAGGGGGGGCTAAAAAAAGTTTTAAAAAAATATAAAAAAAAATAAAAATAAATAAAAGTTCACAGCGGGTTCACACCAGCACCTGATCTCAGTTATGCAGGTTTCCGTTTTCTGTCAGCAGAAGACAGAAACCGACATTCAGTGTCTGTGGGTGAGCCGTCTTCTGCTGCCCATGGCGAAACCGTTTTGTTTTTTACTGGACACAAAGTCCTGCATGTCCGACTAAAAAAAAAAAAAAAACGGTTTCAATGCGGAGAGCAGAAGACGCTCACCAGCGGACACTTTTCAAACCCATGAATGTTTCTCGGGCAGGAAACGGAAACCTGCATAACTGAGATTGGGCGCTGGTGTGAACCTGCCCTCAAAGTAGAAAATGACTATGAAACACAAACACATTAGGTATCGCTGTGTCTGACAGTGCCCGGTCTACTGAATATAGGGTATCTGCAGTGCTTCTATTCCGTCGGGAAGGGGTTAATAGGAGCACTGCAGATCCCCTATATTCAGCCAGGCTGAATTCCAAGTGGGGGTAAAAAACCCAGTCCTCAAGCTCAGGGAAGGGGCAGACAGACAACCAAAACACCCCCTCCCCTTTCCCAGCACTTACTGCACCCAAGAACTCGGCCATTTTAATTTTTGAAATTTTCCAGTAGCTGCTGCATTTCCCCCTAGGCTTATACTCGAGTCAATAAGTTTTCCCAGTTTTTTGTGGTAAAATTAGGGGGGTCGGCTTATATTCGGGTCGGCTTATAATCGAGTATATACGGTAATTTTTTTCATCATTTGTAATAATTCTTGCAAAACAATATTTGTTTGATCAAAATGCTCACTATACCCCTCAAAGAATACCTGAAGGGGTCTAGTTTTACAAATCAGGTCATTTAATGGGAGTTTCTATCATTATGCCACCTATTCCTGTCTGCAAACAGAGCTTGGTACAGGAAAAAAATCACATACTCCAAATTTCCAAAATTTGCTTATAAACTTGATAAACTTGTAAAGTGTCTAAATTACTCAAATATGCTAAAATTATTTCAAATATGCTTGAAACACAAAAGGAACATTTGGAAGTATATAACTACTAACTTTTTTGTCCTGTATTATTGTGCATATATTGAGATATCGCAGCTGAAAATGGAAAACATTGAAAAAATTTCAACATTTTCAGCATTTGCGAGTTTTTTAATAAATTTACACAAGTTATATCAGTCTAATTTTACCTTCTCAGTAAAGTACAACATGTCACGAAAAAACAATATCAGAATCGCTTGGTAGCGCTATACTGTTACAGAATTATTCACTGACAAAGTCACACAGGGAAAATTTCCAAAATTTGGCTTGGTCATTAAGGTCTAAAATAGGCTGGTCACTAAGGGGTTAAAAGATTAAAATTGGTGGAGGTGGTGAGAGATCCTCTTTAATATGTGATGTTATTTACTGGCAGAAAGCCAACAGTGCGATGAATTCAGCGTACTGTCGGCTTTCCCGGTATGTGCCCCATTGCTGGAGATATCAGTGCCGTTAATTTAGGTACCTCTATCTCCCCACTGTAAGAAGGGTGCTCCTCATAGCTCAGATCGCTGAGCTTTGAGCAACGCATCCCGGTTCCCCGACTGCACTCGTCCATAGCCCTGTACTCAGTGGCGTAACTAGGAATGGCGGGACCCCGTGGCGAACTTTTGACATGGTGCCCCTCCTCGACCGACCCCGAAGTCCTCGACCAACCCCCTCCTGCGCGTTCTATTATCCCCCATAGTGAGCCCTGCACACAGTATTATCCCCCATAGTGGCCCCTGCACACAGTATTATGTCCCATAGTGGCCCCTGCACACAGTATTATGCCCCATAGTGGCCCCTGCACAAAGTATTATCCCCAATAGTGGCCCCTGCACAAAGTATTATCCCCAATAGTGGCCCCTGCACACAGTATTATCCCCCATAGTGGCCCCTGCACACAGTATTATCCCCCATAGTGGCCCCTGCACACAGTATTATCCCCCATAGTGGCCCCTGCACACAGTATTATCCCCCATAGTGGCCCCTGCATACAGTATTATGTCCCATAGTGGCCCCTGCACAAAGTATTATCCCCAATAGTGGCCCCTGCACACAATATTATCTCCCATAGTGGCCCCTGCACCCAGTATTATGTCCCACTGTGGACACCCATAAACAATTATTATACTCTGGGGTCTTTTCAGACCCCAGAGTATAATAATCAGAGACCCGGGGGAATAAAAACATAAAAAACTACTGTTTCTTACCTGTCCCCTGGCTCCTACGCTGTCGGCCTCCGCTGCCGTCCTTCTGCAATGACGTCGGATGTCACATAACCTGGGACGCAGGCCGGGTTCATGTAACATCAGAGACGTCAGACAACAAGGAAGGAGGCCTGGCAGGATCGTGGAGAGGTAAGTAAGGGCTAGTTCACACGTGGGCAAAGGGGAGTTTTTTGACAGCGGATTTCGCTTCAAAATAAGCCCCTTTACAATGGAGCCCTATGTGAACAGCTAGCTTTTTTTTTCCGCTAGCTTTTTTTTCCACTAGCTTTTTTTTTCTGCTAGTTATTTTTCAGCTAGCAGAAAAAAGAAGCGACATGACCTTTCTTCAGGCGTTTTCCGCCTGAAGAAAGCAATAGAAGTGAATGGGAGGCAAAAACAGCGCAGGTTTTTTTCAGCGTGTTTTTTTGCAAAAAACCGCTAGCGGTTTTTTTTAGCCCATTCACTTCTATGGGAGGGGAAAACAGCCTGGCTTTTTTTGGAAGCGGTTTTTACAAAAAAAAAGCTCCAAAAAAAGCCTGGCAATGTCAAAAAAAAGCTTCCTAATTAGGAAGCGGTTTTTTTCAGGACCAAAATAAGCCAGGAGGTTTTTACGTGTGAACTAGCCCTAACAGTGTTTTTTATGTTTCTTATCTCTCCTGGTCCGCCAATCATTATACTCGGGGGTCCGAAAAGACCCCCGAGTATAACGATAGCAGCGGTAGCGGCTGTCGCCGGGCGCTTAATGTCCCAGGCCCTGTGACAGCTGCCTCTGCTGCTATGGCGGTAGTTACACCACTGCCTGTACTGTAGAAGGGGCATTCCTTACTGCCCAGATATGACACTGAGCTGTGAGTAACTCCACCTCAGTACAACAGTCTATTGACAAGTACTTCGGGGGAAGGGGGGACGTTCCTCACAGCCTGTCAATAACACTAGGTGAGAAACACCTTTCTGACAGTGGGGAGATATCAGTAGCGAAATGAAAGGCACCAATAACTCCAGCACCGAGGCACATACCGGAGACATCAATGCACCATTAGCTTTCTAGCGGTATATATATATATATATATATATATATATATATATATAGCGGTTCATCTTTAAGATGAAATCTGCAGCAAAATCTCTCACAAGGTTCACATGTAACACAATAAATCCCGCACATCGAATTATATCCACACGCACAGAACCTTATTACATTGTCAAATGCGACCAACTTGTTAAAGATATTATACAGACCATTAGTGATAGTAAGCTAATGACCAATATCACTAAGAGCTTCCATTCTGATTACATATTAGGCCAGCCCCACTGCACATTGTGGACGTCACCACCAATAACACAGTAAATGCCCTCCCAGTACTTAGGTGACAGGTGACAGGTTTGCAGTTTTACCACATAACAGCGCGTACACTAAGCAGGACCACAGAGAAGGTCCCCGCACACCTTATACATGACAACCCCCGGGTGCACGGAGGAACCAGACCCACATAAGCTATTATAGCGAAGTAATAACATAGCGGTGTCCCCTTCCAAACAGAGCCCGGCCATGTAGTACATACGCCACTGTGCACAGCAGTAAAGTTACAATCCGGGCCTCACCTTGTACCCACTGCACAGCCGCTAGCTCATCCTCATCACTTCTACAGTCACTTCATAAAGTCGATACATAAACATAGAACGTCTCAGAAGACGCTGTGAACTTTTACAAAGCGGAAGTTGCCTGACGTCAGGTATTCTCCCACGGAGCTGAGCGGAGTCATGGCAACAACACCATAAAGTTCTACGAGCGCGAAAGAAAGACCAGTGACGTCACGGAGAGCGGACCGCTCCAGTCAGGGCAGCAGAGTCAGCCGTGCCCGAGCTGTAGGGGACGGAGAGTCAGCTGGGGCCTTCTGTATTAGCTGTGCATTGTGTGGAAACATAGTAGTCATTTATTGCAACCAGAGACAGTATAGAAAACCTGCTTATTATGCCTGAAAATGTTATCTGACAACATAGCCTATTGTTCTTTGTAGAGGCAGCCACCTAGCACCAGCAATGGGGAAGTACATTTATCCATTGCAGGGGTCTTCCCCACAAACACCTTGACCTTCAGTCACATGAACGTGTGCATTGTCCGTGTGCTGGCTGTCTTTTTCATGGCTAGCACACGGACCTATTACTTTCTACAGCCCCATAGAATACGGTGAGTGAGCAGCGGTCAGCATGGAAACTTAAAGGGGCTCTATCATCAGATTTTAGTGAAATGCCTGAATAGCCTTTAAAAAGGCTACTCAGGTGCTGTTAGTCGCTTTTTTAATTACCTTTGAAATGGCTATGTAAATCACTCTCTTCGTGCACGGTGGGCGTTTCGTGCACCCCCCAGCGTCATCTTGCTTTGGCTGCATAACTCCTGCTCCTTCTTCTTCACCGCCTCCAGCATTGTCCTTCCCAGCGGTTTCTATTGAAATTTTGCACGTGCGCAGTAGCGCTCCCTCCAGAGCGCTACTGCGCACACTCCAGCGCCAGCTCACAATGCTCTCAATAGGAAAATGGCCCTGGAGCGTACGCAGTAGGGCTACTGTGCACACGCAAAATTTCAATTTTGCACAAAAGGATTCAGACATTGTATTAACAGGCAGCACACAGCACCACAAATGTTTTACTGGTCTGTATGAGCAATCCGAGAGAAACTAGAATGTGTTTTTTTTGGGGTGATTTCATGAATCTCTCATTAGACTCCTGTCCATGAGGGTTTCATGAAAACAGAATATCCTTGGTTGTGTTTTATATATATATATATATATATATATATATCCTTCAGGTAAAATTATAATAGGGGCCTATTTAAATATTGCGGCAAAGACCCAGTGCTAATGCCCTCGATCAGTACAGGTAGTTTTCATCTGACCCTATCTTCTATCTTCAATCTGCCAGTATGTTTATCCCATTTGGTCCCAGGTTCTAAATTCACTCCTGCTTCAATGGTAACTACAGTTCTGCTTGCTGTTATTATCAATCATCTCTTTTAGTATGATGTTATCCACTTTGTTGTAATTATATTAGCTTTGAAGACATTGTCTGTATTCCCTGCTGTGTCCTCCCCCCTTTTCTCATTTGATCATTCCCTGTCTTTGATTCTTCCTCTAATTCTATTTGCATGTATCCACACCCCTATTCACACCTGATACACATTGCACAAATGTTTGCTAGTTTGTATAAATGTAAATGCGTAGGTCAGTTTGACCCAGGTCAGTGTGAATATGTGTACAGACCATTATTAGACCAGAAGGGAACTGAAGGTAACAAACAACTAATAAAACAAAACTTATCTAACAGAAATGCTTCTCACTAAAATCACTGTTGTTCTTCCCATACTTGTAAAAACCACTTTTCCACCCCAAACCAGCCTTGTCAGTAAAAATAATACATTTTATTTATATAGCGCCAACATATTCCGCAGCACTGTACACTTTGTAGGGTTCAAGTACAGACAAAAAGATATATTACAAAGAAATAGTCACTTCACACAATGGGACTAAGGGCTGTGCTTGCAAGAGCTTGCAATCTATGAGGAAGAGGGGGGTGACACAAGAGGTAGCAGGGGCGGCATCGGACGTAGCGTTGCTTATACAGTGGTCAGACAATTTTGTAATAGAGGTTACTGTCTTTACACAAACATCAAACTTTATGAGCCGTCACCAGTCGTGTCCTTTACCATACAGATGTGACCTGGACATATAAAGTTAGTCTGAAACGGCATGTGGGTGCGTGAACAGAGGAGAGTTCGTTTTAGGGATTCTAATTATGGTATAGAAGGGTTTACATTAGGAATTTTGATCGCCCTGTCTGAAAAGATGTGTCTTTAGTTTGCACTTGAAGCTGTAGAAATTGAGAGTTTATCTGATTGTCCAGCATAATGCATTACAGAGAAGTGGTGCAACTCGGGAGAAGTCTTGTATGCGAGCATGGGAGGTTCTGATAATGTTAGTCTTAGGGTATGTTCACACATCAGTATGCCATCAGACCGTTTGAATTCAGTTTGAGACTTTAAAACGGACTGATGCACATACTGATTGTATACTGACACCTTTTTATGCTGATAGAGGACAGATAAGGGGATTAAAAGTAGCAATTGTAAACAGAGTAGAGATAAGGACATGTAATAAATGTCCCTGTGTCCGCCTCAGGGCTCGTTCACATCTGCGCCCGGTCTCCGTACTGCAGGTTTCCGTTTCCTGCATAAAACAAGCAGGAGACGGAAACCTGCAGGAGTCTTTCTCATCCATTCATTTGAATGGGTGAGAAAGCTGTCCGGCCGTGAGCGGCAGTGAGTGTTTTGCGCTTTCCACCGCGAAACCGGGTTTTTTAATCCGGACACAGAGTCGGACATGCAGTACTCTGTATCCGGATTAAAAAATCCGGTTTCGCGGAGGAGAGCATAAAACTCTCACTGCTGCTCACGGCCGGACCCGGTCTGAGCTTTCCGTCTTCTGGCATGCAGAGGACGGAAAGCACAGAACGGAGAGTAGAACGCAGGTGTGAACCTAGCGTTATCTCTACTCTGTTTACAATTTTCTACTTTTAATCCTCTTATCTGTCCTCTAGGGGACTGACAGTGTTTGCTATCAGCATAAAAAGGTGTCAGTATACAATCAGTATGTGCATTAGTCCATTTTAAAGTCTCAAACTGAATTCAAATGGACTGATGGCATACTGATGTGTGAACATACCCTAAGGGGATTAAAAGTAGAAAATTGTAAACAGAATAGAGATAAGGCATTTATTATATGTCCTTATCTCTACTCTATTTACAATCGCTATTAATCCCCTTATCTGTCCTCTAGGGAAGGCATGTCAAACTCAGGGTACCCCGAGGGCCACATGAGTAACAAGAGGTTGTTGCGAGGGCCGCACACAGCAGCTAATGTCACACATATTTTAACAGCAGTCAAGAAAACAAGATATGAAGTAGTAATATGTAACAGCAACATATATTTGCAGTGCGCAACAGCAAATAATATATTTAACAAAAATACAGCAATTAAAAACTAAACATTTATTTCCTATCATTTTTTTTCCATCTTTTTTAGTGTTTTGTCCTGAGGCTTGACACCTCTTTGTGCTAACAGTTGTTGGTATATCAGGCTGAAATGACAACGCAGTGCCTACTTTGATCAAAGATGATAAGTGGTGATCAGTCAGCCTTGTTCTCTGAGAAGATTTTGATAGTTTCATAAAAGAAAATTATCTGTTTACATATACACCCTTCATCTGCCCCCAGTTTCATGTCCCCCCTCCATCTCTGCCCCCAGTTTCATGTCCCCTCCATCTCTGCCCCCAGATTCATGTCCCTCCCATCTCTTCCCCCAGATTCATATCCCCCCAGATTCATGCCCCCCATCTCTGCCCCCATATTCATGTCCCCCCTCCATCTCTGCTCCCAGATTCATGTCCCCTCCATCTCTGCCCCCAGATTCATGTCCCCCATCTCTGCCCCCAGATTCATGTCCCCCCATCTCTGCCCCCAGATTCATGTCCCCTCCATCTCTGCCCCCAGATTCATGTCCCTCCCATCTCTGCCCCCAGATTCATATCCCCCCATCTCTGCCCCCCATATTCATGTCCCCCCTCCATCTCTGCCCCCAGATTCATGTCCCCTCCATCTCTGCCCCCAGATTCATGTCCCTCCCATCTCTTCCCCCAGATTCATATCCCCCCAGATTCATGCCCCCCATCTCTGCCCCCATATTCATGTCCCCCCTCCATCTCTGCTCCCAGATTCATGTCCCCTCCATCTCTGCCCCCAGATTCATGTCCCCCATCTCTGCCCCCAGATTCATGTCCCCCCATCTCTGCCCCCAGATTCATGTCCTCTCCATCTCTGCCCCCAGTGTCATGCCGTCCCCTCCTTCATCTGCCCTCAGTTTCACTTTCCACCTCTATGTGTACACACATTAAACTTACCTTCTCCGACGACTCCGAGTCCTCGCTCCCCCGCCGCACTCTCTCTCTCTCTCTCACGCGCTAACAGTTGTAGACGCAATGTGACGTCATCACATCGTGTTTACACAGCGAGTAGCAGCGTGAGTTTTGTACATCTGCGGCCCGCACAAAAGTCTCAAACTTTGTCTCTAAACTTTAGAGACAAAGTTTAAGACTTTTGTGCAGGCCGCAGATATGCCTGTAAAAGGCCGCATGTTTGACATGCCTTCTCTAGGGGACGGACAGCGTTTGCTATCAGCATAAAAAGGTGTCAGTATACAATCAGTATGTGCATCAGTCCATTTTAAAGTCTCAAACTGAATTCAACCGGACTGATGGCATACTGATGTGTGAACATACCCTTAGGTCATTGATTGAACGGAGAGCACGGGTTGGGCGATAGACAGAGATGAGGGAGGAACTGTAGGAAGATGCAGCATTACGGAGAGCCTTGTAGATGAGTGTGATAAGTTTATATTGTATTCTGTAATGAACAGGCAGCCAATGTAGTGACTGTCACAGACCAGGGGGCATCGCTGTAGCATCTAGAACAGGGGTGCTCAAACTTTTTAAACAGGGGGCCAGTTCACTGTCCCTTGGACCATTGGAGGGCCGAAATATAGTTTAAAGGGATTCTTTTTTTCTTTTCTTTTTTAATGTAGATTGTGAGCCCCATATAGGGCTCTCAGTGTACATTTTTTTTCCCTATCAGTATGTCTTTGGAGTATGGGTGGAAATTCATGCAAACACGGGGAGAACATACAAACTCCTTGCAGATGTTGTCCTTGGCAGGATTTGAACCCAGGACTCCAGTTCTGCAAGGCTGCAGTGCTAATCACTGAACCACTGTGTTGCCCCTTAAAGGGATTCTACCATTAAAATCACATTTTTTCTCGATAACACGTAGCCTTTAGATGTCTTCTCCACGCTGCGGTTTGGTAGAAATCCCGGTTTTCGTCGGTATGCAGCAAATGAGTTCTCTTGCAGCACTGGGGGCGGTCCCCAGCGCTCAAACAGCACTGGAACGGGCTGTCTGCGCATCTTTTTCCGGAGCTGTGTTCAAACTTCTAGGCCTCGGGCAAAGCTGACTGCACGTGCCCACAGGTCACAAGAAAATGGCCGCTTACTGTCCCTGAGCGGACCCCCTGAAGGGAAACCCAAATGTAGGTGTGAACCTGGTGTTAGTGGGGTGGAGGGGGAGACTCAATTTTCAATTTCAGGGGGTGTTCACACTTGTGCTCGGTGTCCAGTGTGTGCATTCCATCGGGTTTCCGTCTTCAGCCCTGGCGAAACTGGACAGGGGATGGAAACCCGGCAGTCAGCTTTAAAAAGGCTATTCAGGCACCGCTAATATTATTTTAATCCCCCCCCCCATTTTAAAATAAAACCATAAAAACCAATATGCAAATTATACTTACCATGCTCGGTGGGCGGTCTGCACTGTCCGACGTCATTTTCTGTCACGCCTTCCTCTTCCTGAAGGAAATTTCAGAGTCAAACACAACTCAAAAGGCAGCGGGCCTGTTGCCTAAGGGTAAATTCACACTACAGATATGCTGCCTGATTCTGAACGTTAAAACACGTTCAGAATCAGGTCGTATAAAGCAGATCCCATTCATTTCAATGGGAGCCGGCATACAAGCGCTCCCCATTGAAATGAATGGGCTGCTTTTTTCACTACGAGCGCTCCCATTGAAGTGAATGCTCATGAACGGCTCATGCCGAGCCGTACACGCGAGCACTTCCCATTCACTTCAATGGGAGTGCTCGTAGTGAAAAAAGCAGCCCATTCATTTCAATGGGGAGCGCTTGTATGCCGGCTCCCATTGAAATGAATGGGATCTGCTTTATACGCCCTGATTCTGAACGTGTTTTAACGTTCAGAATCAGGCAGCGTATCAGTAGTGTGAATTCACCCTAAGAGTTATAGTAAGGCCAGAGTCTGCTATGGATATATCAAGGACAGACCTATTAGATGGTGGAAACAGCAGTAGTTCAGTTTCAGATATAGCGAAGACATGATATTTGAGACAGAAGAAAGACAGTCGCTGGTGTCCTGTATTAGTGCAGGGGTGATGTCACGGGGTACTGGAAGCCAAATCTGGTGATGGTTTGTCCAATGGGGGCTGTGTAGAGAGAGAAGAGTAGGAGGCCTAGGACCGAGCCCTGAGGAACCCCAATGACAAGGGGAAGAAACAGAGCCTGCAAATGATACACTGAAGGTGCGGTCTGAGAGATAAGAGGAGAACCAGGAGAGCGCGGTGTTCTTGAGGCTGACTGAGCGGAGCATAGTGAGGAGTAGATGATGGTCAACAGTGTCAAATGCTGCTGAGAGATCCAAAAGAATAAGAAGAGAGAAGTCACCATTGGATTTAGCCATTAGGAGATCATTGGAGACTTTTTGTGAGGGCCGTTTCAGTAGAGTGCAGAGTGAACTACATGTTTTAAGCATAAATTTGAAGTGGAAGAAATCTGCAGGTGTACATGATTTTCTCCACAGACATTCAGCACACCTAGAGCACCACTGAAGAAAATGTGTCTGTGGTGTGAGCCAAGGTTTCTGCCTCCTACATTGAACTTTTCAACTGGAGGGAGGAGCTACCTCATCCAATGCCCTTTTAAGGGTTTCATTGTAGTGACTGGTAGTCAGATTGGGACAGGATATTGAGGAGATGGGGGACAGAGAGGACTGTAGAGTATTGTCAGTAAGAAAATCTTTCTCTCTCCATCTATTCTACCCCACCATCTGACCCTCTCTGCACTCCTACTCACAAACCTGGAAGCTTTCCACCCCAGAAACACACAACCTCCCTACACACTTTCTACTTACACCTGCTGCCCCTACTGCTACTCAATACTTCTAGTGACATAACTCCCAATCCTGGACCACCCCAGCAAATCCCTACTGTCAGCTCTTTCCACACAACCGGCATCAGTGCACGGAACCACCTAAATCTTGAACCTATCTTACTCGCTCCTGTTCCTCCCGTCCTCTCCGGTGCACTATGGAACGCTCATTCCATATGCAATAAACTTAACTATATCAACAACCTCTTCATTTCAGACACTACCCGCCCCAATAATAAGCCTGGTGGAGGCGTAGCCATATCCGCATGTCTGACAATTGCTCCTTTGCCCCAATCCAACCACTACCTGCTCTCACCCTCCCATCCTTTGAAGTGCACTCTGATGCAAACATCTACTCACCCTCCAACTGGCCGTCACATATCAACCATCAGAAACACTGTAGGTATAATGGAAGCAGAAAGTCCTTGGAGGAAACCACTGTGGAGTTTCTGTGATAAGCGCTGCAGGAAAAACTGATGCGTTGCCTCTGGGGTTTTTCCCGCAGCGCTTTTTTGCTGCGGCTCACTATGTGGGGCTTTATCCTTATAATGTGATGCTCAGAGCAATGAGATGAGTATGATGCCCAACAGCGAGACACAGCTTAAAAAAACACTGTGGGGAAAAAATAGCTGTGAATCACAAAGTATTTTTTCCACAGTGTTTTTTATGAGTTTTTGATGCATTTTCCTAGCACTTTCCCGATTGCGCAGCTGAAAGTAACCTTCCATTTTTTTTTAAGCAGATGCATTTATGAATTTGCAGCATCTTCCACATCTTTTTTTCCTGCAATGTGCGGATGAGGTAAATTTGATTAAATTTCATTCACTTTGCTGGTCCTGTAAAACACATCTTTTTTTTTCTGCAGTAGTCAAAGGTTGTGTTTCTGCAGTGTGGAGATTCAGGTATTTATAACTTATCCTGAGCATAGGCCATAAAAGAGACAGCCTCTTTAATATGCACCACACAGTTTAACCCCCCCCCCCCCCCCCCCACACACACACACACAGGATGTTAGCCCCTCACTGCTGCCACACAATGTAATGGCCCTGTGAAGGTTGTACCTATATGTTCACAGAAACATTGTTATCCTTAAAACTAACTGTTTCAAACCGAATATGATATTATGTGACAGGATGACACCAGCAATATCTGGATATAGCTATAATATGCCTTTTTGTCCCAGGTTAAAATCATATGTCCCTGCCTGCATCTTGTAATCTATTGTCTGTGGAGACAGTAGTCCTCCCCCAGCTGATTTGCGCTGTCTCCATTTGGTTGGAGACAATGGACATCTATCTCAAAGAGCCATCTCTAAGCAATGGTGGAAAAACCAGTTAGGCTGTCAAAGCATGAACAGATAAAATTCAATTAACCCCCAGCCCTCACGAATGTAGTGGCTGGGGGTTGATGGAGTTCAGAGCTAAGCCAGAGCTGTATACTAGGCTATATGTATATACTGTAATGCACGCATGGGATTGTGAAGATTGAGGCTGCAAAGACATTCCTGTGTATTATGAGCTTTTGACAATGTACTAGACATCATGACAAGATTATTATTATTTATATAGCACCATTAATTCCATGGTGCTTTACATTTGGGGGTTTACATACAATACACCAAATATACAGGTAGATATAATACTAACAATGACCGACTGGCACAGTGAGGTAGAGGGCCCTGCCTGCGAGGGCTTACAATCTATGGGGGAAGGGGGTAGAGACAGAAGGAGAGGGGGAGACAGTTCAGATGGTGGTGTGGTGATAGTGTTATTGGAGGTTGTAGGCCTTCCTGAATAGGTGAGTCTTCAGGGCCTTCTTGAATCCTGTGATTGTGGGGATCAGTCTTATAAGATAGGATAATCCTTTAATAGTCCCACATTGGGGAAATTTCAGCATGTTACAGCAGCATAGTAATACAGGTACAGGATAATACAGAGTAATATATTACAGACGTAGACACACATAAGCTGAGAGGAGAAGATATACTAGGAGTCCTTAGCAGCTAAGGAAAAACGGAAGAGAAAGAGGAAAACCTCATGGTCATCGTCATAATCATTAGTTCTCTGTGCGGAGAGATCTTCGCTTGGTCTGATGTAGATTATACAGCCTGGTCACGGTTGGAAGGAAGGACCTGCGATAGCGCTCCTTCTCACACTTGGAGTGAAGCAGACGGTCACTTACAGTGCTGCCAGGTCCCATCAGGGTCCCATACATGGGGTGGGATTTGTTCTCCCGCAAGGAGGTCACCACAGACAGTATCCTTCTGTCACCCACCACCTGTACTGGGTCCAGGGGGCTCCCAGGACAGAGCTGGCCCTCCTGATCAGCCTGTCAAGTCTATTTCTGTCCCTGGTTGAAATACTGCTCCCCCAGCAGGCCACAACGAAAAAGATGGCTGAGGCAACCACAGAGTTGAAGAAGGCCCTAAGAAGTGTCCCCTGGACTCCGAAGGCCCTCAGCCTCCTGAGCAGGTAGAGTCTGCTGTAGCCCTTTCTGTGCAGCGCCTCCAGGTGATCAGCCCAGTCTAGTTTATTGTTGAATAAAAAACAAAAGAGACACCGAGCACACTATATAGTGTAGAATGTCTGATAAATTTTGGTGGAAATAACCAGAAGATTTAAAAGGACCAAATGGCCTCTCACCTGATGAGGTTGTGACAATCGCTCACAACTACGTTTGGGGTTTACCGTCAGGTGGAGGAGGCAGCACGTCTGATGGACACCGGCCAAGGCCAGGGAAGATAGAGTTTTCAATGAAATGGAAAGACGGCGCTCTCAGGTCACAACAGGATTTTATTCAAAAAGACAATGATGCACAACGCTAAAAAATCGCTGCGTTTCGGGCACACCTGCCCTTTCTCAAGTGCGTAACTTCACACAAAGCTCGGTCAGTCTGGAAGATGTATACAAATTGTATACATCTTCCAGACTGACCGAGCTTTGTGTGAAGTTACGCACTTGAGAAAGGGCAGGTGTGCCCGAAACGCGGCGATTTTTTAGCGTTGTGCATCATTGTCTTTTTGAATAAAATCCTGTTGTGACCTGAGAGCGCCGTCTTCCATTTCATTGAAAACTCTAGTTTATTGTTGAGGATCACGCCCAGGTACTTATAGGTCCTGACTATCTCAATACATGTTCCTTGGATCTCCACTGGGGTCGGAGCACTTCTCCGTTTACTAAAGTCCACCACCATCTCCTTGGTCTTCCCAGCATTAATCCTGAGCTGGTTCTGCTGGCACCATTCAACAAAATCCCGGTTTAAGTCTCTGTATTCCTTATCGTCGCCATCAGTGATGAGGCCTACTATAGCAGAGTCATCGGAGTATGTGTCTTGGTAAGGAGTTCCAGAGTATGGGGGATGCACGGGAGAAATCTTGGAGGCGGTTGCTTGAGGAACGGATGAGAGCAGAGCGGAGTAGGAGGTCATTGGAGGATCTGAAGTTATGTGTGGGCAGGTAGCGGGAGATTAGTTCAGAGATATATGGAGGGGCCAGGTTGTGGATCACTTTAGCTTGAACTCAATTCGCTGGGCTATAGGTAGCCAGTGGAGGGACTGGCAGAGGGGAGCAGCTGATGAAGATCGGGGGGTGAGGTGAATTAAGCGGGCAGCGCAGTTTAAGGTGGACTGGAGGGGGGTGAGTGTGTTTTCTAGGAGTCCATGGGGCCAGGTTGTGGATCACTTTGAATGTTAACATTAATAGCTTGAACTCAATTCGCTGGGCTATAGGTAGCCAGTGGAGGGACTGGCAGAGGGGAGCAGCCGATGAAGATCAGGGGGTGAGGTGAATTAAGCGGGCAGCGCAGTTTAAGGTGGACTGGAGGGGGGCGAGCGTGTTTTCTGGGAGTCCATGGAGAAGGGTGTTGCAGTAGTCTAAGCGGGAGATTAGGAGGGCATGGACGAGCATCTTGGTAGCTTCAGGGGTGAGGAAGGAGCGGATTCGATGGATGTTCTTGAGCTGGAGGCGGCAGGAGGTGTTGAGGGTTTGAACGTGTGACTTGAAGGATAGGTCGGAGTCCAGGGTAACCCCAAGACATCGTGCCTGTGGGACAGGGGAAAGTGGGGTTCCATTAACTTTGATAGATGGGTCAGGTGGAGGGGTCATACGGGGTGGGGTGAAAATGATGAACTCCGTTTTCTCCATGTTCAGTTTGAGAAAGTGGGAGGAGAGGAAGGAGGCTAGTTCCAGAAGCAATCTGGAACTCTGGCCAGCAGGGAGGTAATGTCTGGTCCAGAGATGTATATTTGGGTGTCATCGGCATAGCAATTGGAAAACCATGAGATTCTATGAGTTGGCCCAGGCCAAGGGTGTAGATCAGTCTTTCTCAAAGTGGGCGATAACGCCCCCTTGTGGGCGCTGGAGGCCTATAGGGAGGCAGTAAAGGGCACAGAGACGATTGGGGGGCGTTAAAGTGGTTTAGGGGGGCGATGGCTAATTTAAAGGGGTGGTATCATAACAATGATTCTATCTATACTGCTTGTTAATGTGGATTTAAGACTTCCTAAATACACTGCTTCAGCAAAACTGCTTTGTTTGTCCACTATCTTACTTTATTCACTTCATTCTGGACACTGGCACCTGGCCCCCTGCTCATTGCTGAGGGAGCCACATGACGTAGCTCCCTGCTGTGTGGGGGGAGAGGGGGGGGGCTGAGTGTAGCCTGTGTCTGCACCACACATACACATCACATACACATCACCTAGCTCCCTGCTGTGAGATAGAGGGGGGTGTGGGGTGTGGAATAAGTGCTGCTTTCTTATATAAAGCAGTCTAAATCCTACTGGGCTAAAGGACCTGGTCTCTCTGTTCACTAGGACAAAGCTTTATTATATAGAGCAGGCTGCTAGTGGGCAGAGGAGCCAGGTCCTTTAGGAAACTCCGTACAAGGTAAATCCAAGTCTACAGGACCTTTTGATGACATCACAGGCCCTTCAGTCATCCCATAGGATCACGCTATGTGGTGGGCGGAGCTACACACTAATTTAGGGGCGGGGCTAATTGACGCAAGCAAACAGGAAGAAAGAAGATTTTTAGGCAGCTTAGAAGGCAGATCAAGCTTCATGAGGCTACCCCTTTAAAATTGTTTTTTTTTGCTTTTAACACAAACTTTACCGCTCCTTTACGCTTAACGCGTGTTTCCTCGTGTAACGCCATCTAGGGGACTAGACAGTAACTATTTCCTGTCCAAAAGTTGTCAAACTGTACCATAGATGGTGGTAAGCTCCAATATTAACATAATGACTGCGATTGTGATTCTTAAGATGTAGTAAAGTAAAAAAATTTGGGGGGGCGCTAGAAAATAATTAATTCTCGAAGTGGGCGGTAGACAAAATAAGTTTGAGAACCTCTGGTGTAGATGGAGAACAGGAGGGGTCCTAGGATGGAGCCTTGGGGGACACCTATGGAGAAAGGGCATGGTGAGGAGGTGGTGTGTGAGTGGGAGACGCTGAATGTGCGGTCGGTGAGTTATGAGGAGATCCAGGAAAGGGCCAGGTCTGAGATACCAAGGGATGAGAGAATTTCTAACAGGAGAGAGTGGTCAACTGTGTCAAAGGCAGAGGAGAGGTCAAGGAGGAGGAGGACAGAGTAATGGCGCTTGGCTTTGGCAGTTAGAAGGTCATTACTGACTTTTATTAGGGCAGTTTCAGTGGAGTGCCGGGGTCTGAAGCCTGACTGAAGTCTGTAAAAGAGCAGGTTGGACGAGAGATAGGAGAGTTCGGAGTGGACGTGTTGCTCAAGCAGTTTTGAGGCGTACAGGAGCAGTGAGATGGGACGATAGTTGGCTGGAGAGGATGGGTTGAGGGATGGTTTCTTAAGTATAGGAGTGACAGTGGCATGTTTGAAGGCTGAGGGGAAGGATCCATTGGCTAGGGATAGATTGAAGAGATGGGTTAGGGCTGGAGTAATGACTTCAGCGAGTTTGGGGATGAGATGTGACTGGATCGGGTCAAGCGTGCAGGATGTGAGGT